>NC_050610.1:14375000-15000000 GCF_014743375.2 Drosophila subpulchrella | reverse complement strand
GTTCATCTGACTGAAGTTCGATGACATCTTGACAAAGCTGCGTCCCGAATTGACCCACACATGCAATTGGCCATCCACCAGACTAATGGAGAAGTTGCCCTTGATGTCCTTGGCATCGTAGTCGGCAAGGACCTCAGGCGGATAGGCGGCCAGGAGCAGCAGGCAGTCCGGCTGCAGGGTTCGGAACACCAAAGCCGTATTGGAGCGCTTTCGGAGCGACTGTGATGGCAGCTCCAAGTAGCCATTGCCCGAGAAACCGGCCCTGGAAAGGATTTATATATTAGATAATATTTCTATTACAACTAACGTTTGCTACCGACTTGGTGATCATTTCCTTGCAGGAGGACTCCACGCCATAGATGCTGGAACTCTCCAGAGGATCGTAGGTCTCGCCATTCACCTGGACATCCTTCATGCAGCCCAGGAAGGGATTGTCGGCTCCAGGGGCTTTGGAGGTGCCCGAGGTGAAACCTGTCATAAGAATGAGTAACTATTTAAGCATATTCTATTAGAATAGAGTTCAAAGAATTACCTGGTGGAACACCGCCCAGATAATAGACTGCCTTGGAGAGATCTGGTAGCAGATGAATGTTTACGGGTAGGGTGGGTGCTCCGGAAATAGGTCGATCGTTGTTTACTCGTAGCATTCCATTCTCAGTACTACGCTTGGCAGAGAACTCTCGCGCAGCCTCTATCTTGATCCACTGGCCCACATTGTACTTCTTGGTGGTGTTTATCTCCAGCTTGGACTCGTCGCCATAGTCGATGCGGAACATGATCCTACCCCGGCTCAAAGTTACCGACACCGAGCGGTTCTACAATTATATTTATAATAACATATCATTTGAACTTAACAAATTAGTGGGATACACTTACGTTCTTGTCATCAACCGCCAGGAAGAGCAAGGCATTCTCGTCCAGCGTACGGAAGGTCATCTGCACAGAGAACAGATTCTTGCGAGTGGGTCGCGGTCGGGTCTTCATCAGCTGGGCATAGCCCAGTCCATTGAAATGGCGAGCAGTGGATGAGGCGGAGGACTCCTTAGCCCCTATCATGGATCCCCCGCAGCTGCCCTCGCTGGTCACGAAGTTCCACAGACCCAGCGGCTTGTTGTCCACCTCCACCTGGTGCACCACCACATTGAGTCCCGGTGTGAATTGCCAATCCTTGGATGCAAAACCACCCAGCGATATGCGATCGTTTCGAGACTGATAGAAACGTGTGCGTTCCGTGTCTGTGGATCCAGTGATGGTCACCGGATTGGCCGGAGTTAGCTCACCATAGTTATTCATCCGACGCACCATCAGGCTGCCCAAATTGAGAGTCCTATTGGCCTCCACATGGTACCAAGCGTCATCATACTTGGGATCCCGTGTCTGCACCACCATGGGATGTGTGACGGTGGCTGTTGTGCCTCCAAGATTCCACACCAGGCGCACGTGGCGTTTGTAAAGCTCCAGTGTGATGTGACGTCCTTCGCTGCTCACCAATTGGATCAGCGGAGAACTCTCGAGGTGATTGGACAATGCAAAGCTCATGCGGAGCTTGTTCGAGGTGCTCAAGCCATACGAAGCGGGCAGGTAGGAACGACTGCATTTCGGGCCCAGGGACTCCAGGGAGACATCGATCTGTAAGAGGGATCTTTAATTAAATATATTGTAAAGTGGAAAGTATAATTATATTACCGCTTCTGCCGCATGCCTCGCCTTGGCAATCTGATCTCTGAGGCTCTGCAGCTGCTGGGCCATGCTGTTGTTCCAGACTTCGAACACCTGCTGCTCCTTCTCGGCCTGCTGCTCCAGGTAACTCAGTGATACGTTGGCCAGCCGCAGGTTGGTCTGGGTCAGCGATATGTTCTCCTGAGCCATGCCCAGTTTGATTTCCCAGTCGGGTTCCAGATTGGAGAACGAGTTCCGCATGCTCTGGATAGACTCCTGCATCTCCTTGGCCAATCGCAGTTCGGCTCGCATTTGTTCCCCCGTCCTTTCAGCCAATTCTAGGCCCTCCTTGGCCTGCCGACGGGCTGAACCCTCTGACAGACCCTGCAGTTGTCCGGATATGTTGTTCGTGCGGTGGCCAGAATCGTATATGGTGGCCTTAATGCCCTCCACCTGCTGCTCCTGTCGATGCAGTTTGTCCTTCAGCACATTGGATTTATGCATCTGCTTGAGGGCTTCTTGCTGGAGTTGTCGTGATCTGTCCAGCGAATGCTGGGCTCGAACGATCATGGAGCTGCCATCGGTGGGATAGAGAGTTCGCTGGGCCTCGTACACCCTAACCTTTGCCAAAATCGAAGCTTGTCGAGCATCGTTAATGGCCTTGGTTATGTTACTGTGTGCCGAACTGGCCAGCATGGCAATGCGGGCACCATTCCTGGTGGGCTGGAACTGACGGGCGTATTCATTGGATCGAGCCAGCAGGTGATTGGCATGCTTCTCCGCCTTGGGAAGCCAGTGCTTGCGAACCTCCCTCTGCTGCTCGGATTTCACACCCAGGGTGGTATTTAGTACCAACCTCGAACCATCCAGCTGGTTGAGATGGCCATTGAGCAGGATTTGCCGCTGGAGTGTCAGCCTCACCAAGCCCTCGCCCTGCTCCAGATAGCCCGGATCAAGGTGTTCGGAAATCCGCTGGTTAAGGTCATTCAGCTCCTGGTGAGATTCACCCACATAGACACTCAAGTTGCGTACATGCTCCAGTACATCCTCCGCTTCGCTCTCCACCTCCTGGACGCGATCCACTTGCAGCCGCATGTCCACCACCCGATGATTCGTCTGATTCAAATCCCTCCAGAGCATCTCCAAGCGGGCACTCTCGTCGAACGCAGCATCCGAGGCATTACCCATGGCGTAGAAGTGCCGCCAGGCGCAGTCGTTCGTGCTGCGGATTCCCTGGACCATTTGGTCGTGCTCCCGAATGGCCTGGAGATAGAAACGGGCCTGCTTCAGAGCCGTCGGCAGGCTGAGATGATGGGAACTCTTTCCGTAGCCTCGCAAATCCGACAAGGATTGATGAATCTCCTCGCGGATTGAGCCAACAATGTGCTGTTGGGCCACAGCATCGTCATGCATCGATTTGATGGCAAACTCCCGTTTTCCTATAGTAGCCACTGCTTTGCGGGACTGGAACTTTAGATTTTCGGCATGCGCCTCGAGCTTGAGGATGTCGGCGGAATCGTAATCCTGAAGGCGCCTCTTGGCCTGGCTAAAGTCCCTGTGGCGTTCATTCCAATCATCGTAGGCACTTTCGTATTGTGATAATTTTCGATACGGCGCTGGAATTCCGGTCAGATCCATGTTGTGCATTCCGCGACGCAGCTTGTGACCCACCAGTTCCACATAGTCCAAGAGCAGAAGGGTGCAATTGTCGCAAACTGTCGATAAGAAAAATATAATTAAATGTATTGTCAATATAAGGACAAATTATTTTTGATATTTTTTAGATCTACTTGGCACATTGACTTACTCCTGCATCCGCTATCCACCAAATGGAACCGTTCCGCTTGACACTTGTCGCACTTCAGCCCTGTGACTCCCTCCTTACAGTAGCATCTTCCCGTCTCTGAATCGCAGCCCTCGGCTCGGATACCATCCGGATGGCAATTGCATGGCTGGCAAGTAGTGTTTGGATACCTCATCGGATCTCCGAAATATCCCGCTTGGCACCGCTCACACAATCGTCCTGTGTACCCCGGCTTGCAGACACAACTGACTTCTCCATTCCACACATTGCAGCCCCGGGCAAAGTTCCTGTTGGTCTCCGGACACGGACAGGCTTGACAGCCGTGCGGCGAGTTTGGATCGCCGTAGAATCCCTCGG
This sequence comes from Drosophila subpulchrella, assembly GCF_014743375.2. Lineage (NCBI taxonomy): Eukaryota > Metazoa > Arthropoda > Insecta > Diptera > Drosophilidae > Drosophila > Drosophila subpulchrella. The sequence goes on along the minus strand of NC_050610.1, from coordinate 14,996,180 downwards.
CACATTGATTACAGTGATCACCGCCACTATTAGCCCGACAGTTCTGCGGAGAAAGACATTTGTGAGATGTTTAAATTGGGTTCAGTTCACATAGTAAGTTTCAGTTACCTGACAGACTCCAGTTTCCCGATCACAATCGCTGCTGCGGCCATTGCAATGGCAGGGAGCTGATCTTCCTATTAGATCCTCAATAAATACACTCTCCACCACGGTGGTGTTCCTCCACCTGTAGAAGGATCTGCCCGGATCCTGGCAAGACAGTCCAGCAAAGCGCTTGGGACATTTACAGCGTTCCACTCCCTTGGCTATTAGATTTGTAGAACCCTTTATATAGATTGCCGCATCCATGTGAACATTCTGGAGGCTGAAAAATAAAAACAAAGGTTTATACATTGGGGAAACCTTTTCATTATCTCGAAAACTTTGATCCAGAATTATCTTTATTAAACGTTTACATTTTGTAAGGTACAACGGTTCAAGATATACTCACACAACTTCATGAAAATCGGAAAAGGCAAAAGCACGAATGAAGATGTGCCGAATATTCTGGAGGGCAGCCATCAGAGTGTTCCGATCCACAGCCTGGCTGGTGTGGTGGTACTTCCAGAAGGACTCGTGCAGTGGTACACGGTGGGTCACATTCAAGGAGTACTCGAACTCCTCGTATTCGTAGAAGTCCAGCAGTAACTTGGAATGGGCGTGCAATTGAACCAGTGGGTACTGACCCAAAACATTTCGCTCCAATGGCTTATGGGCACCCTCGGTGATTAGAGTGAAGTAGAGAAAGCCACCATAGCTGCTTGTCCGATCTCCGTAAAACTGAGGTGGCAGTTGGAAGTAGAGAGGATGGTAAAAATGTCCATATGCTCCGATGGAGACATTCCCCGTGGATTTGGGCACTAAGCTCAGATCATTCATGCGCTGAATCTCAGCATCCTCCCGGTGAAAACCACTGCCCTCCATCTGGACCACCACTATGTACTCGTAATCCGTGCTGGGTACGTTCTGCGGTCTTATCTGCTGGATGCTGAGATTCCGGGACTCGGGCATTCGAATGTGACCCCAGGACAGATCACTCTGCTCGCACTCGCCGGATCGTCCGAAGCAGAAGCAGCGGGTACAGCCTTCGGGATTAAGGGCCGATAGTCCAAAGGTGCTTTGCATGCAGGTGTCGCATTTGAGACCCACCACTAGAGACTTGCACGGACACTGACCGTTCGAGTCACAGGCAATGGATCCATCCGATTGGGTGAAGGATCCCTCTGGATCGCAGCCACATCGCCGACACTCCGGATAGCCAAAGTAACCCACGGAGCAGGTGTTGCAGTTCCTGCCCGCATATCCCTCACGGCACTGGCACTGTCCATCGCTGGTGGCACACTGCTGACCAATGGAGCCGATGTGATCGCACTCGCATTCCCGGCAACCCCGTCGTGCCTGCCAGCCCCAAGTGCCCGGAACACATTGTCCACACCCCAGGCCACGGGTGAACTTGGGGCAGATGCAGCGGCCATTGTGCGGATCGCACACCTGACCCTCTGACCTGCATGCCGAGCAGCGCTGGCAACCTTCGGTGCTGAAGCCATAAAAGCCCTCCGTGCACTCGTTGCAGTGCTGACCTCCGACCCCGATCTTGCAGTCGCACTGACCCGTCCACGGGTTGCACTCGTGTCCCCGGGAACCGTGGGGATCGCAGCGACAATCCCGGCATCCCTCACCCGCGGTGAGGTTCCAGTGACCCGCTCGGCACTTGTCGCACCTCCTTCCAGTGACATTTTCCAGACAGGCGCATTGTCCAGTTCGCTTGTCACAGTCCGAAGATAGGGATCCCACACTGCTGCAGTGACATTCTGAAAGAAAAAAAGATACATTTCTTATTATTCAGAGTTATTAGAACATATAAACTTAAATATATTAAGGTCCATATTTCAATAACATTTAATCGAGATCTTCTAAGTAAATTTTAAATTATTTATTTCTCTAAAATAGAGATATAATCAATGAATCAATATCGATGTTGGACAGTACCAATTAATCACGTTCCTGTGAGCTTTCCCCGTCTTGGGTTACTGGGCCACAACTACGTCACTGTCAGTGGCAGCCAGCTAACTGCACCTAAACAGCCACCAAGTGGTGCGCGGAGACCCACTAGATCGAACCACTAGACCCACCAGACCCGCTAGCCAGTTGGTGGGTTTGTGGGTTGCGCGTAGGCAGCGCCTCAAAATCCGCCCACATTTGCATTGGGTTTCCTATTCGGGCGACAAACGACAAATGCGACGACGGACCAGCGGACGTTGGACCCCGAAAAAAAAAAAACTGTGGGAGACGACGACGTCGGAACAAGCCAGACAAGTCTGCCAAGCACATGAGTATGTGGACAGGCAGGAGGTATATACGAAAATAAATTCATTCATAAATCCGGTAAAACCAACGCAAAAACACTTTTCAAATTGATTGCACGATCTGTACAGAAAAAATAAAGCTAAAATATGGGCAAAAAGTGCATGCAAAATTGGATGAGAATTGGGATACTGAAATACCGAAAAATTATTGCTCTTTTTTGATATAATAAATAAGAAATGGAAACTTTACTTTAAGAACTACCTAAGTAATGGTTCAATGACAAAAATGACAAAAATAAGGATATCGATAAGGTATGTTATGATGTTTTTGTTTTGTACTTTTGATAATATTGTAATAAAATTATAAAATGTTGAATGCAATGCTGATTGGCAACAGACTTTTACCAATCCTAGGGTATCCCCAATGTAAGTATGGAAATATGAACAAGCTTAGCACGCGACACGATAGGATAGGTGATAGTAGATCCACTCAAAAGCTGCTTCGTAGTCTCTGAAGATTTTTTTTTTGGGGCGGGGGGGAGAAGGAAGCTGCGCCTTAAGGCACTTGGCATATGGCTGGGACTTGAAGACTCAAGACTGACTATAGTGCAGCTGTCAAGTGCTTGGCAGCTCGGTTCGTTCGGGGGATTTGCATTTTCATGAATGAAATGAGTGGCGAGAGAAAGGCCTACGAGTCGACTCCTTCAGACGGAGCCACCAATAAAAAGTTCAATCAACTGACGCCATTCAGATGTTTCGCCTGGGCAAATGATGTCATTAAAGTTAACAATGGGAATCACGACTCTTCGCCTGCTCCTCGATCGTTTTTGGCCTTATGCTGGCTGCTTTAGTTGAAAATGCGTTTGTCATGCCACAACAGTTTGAGAGTCACTTGCACACCCACTGGAGATTTATTGCGTGGGTCTTGAGTCTGTTTCTTCTGGTCGTTAGGTTGTTAGTCTCTCTCTCGGGCCTTTGGTTTTATTGACAATTTTGTTTTCTTTGATTTTTTATTAATGAGCACGTTTTGTTTGTTTTCTGTTTTTGTTTTTCCCCTTCAGTTATATCTCGCTTTTCTGGCTGCCGATCGCCAGACTGGTCCGGTGGTCAGGGATCTCGAGTGTGGGCCGTCTTAAGAGTACTTCCGTTCGTTTAACGGTCTTCGACTTGAATGTGCGTAAAATTTAGGGTTCCACTTCACATTTGCATGGGCGGTATAGTTGGGGATTGATAGATTGCCATTTGCCTTGTCTGCTGGGAATGGCATGAAAAATTGGCGGTTGATTAAGACTTATCCCTTTTTTATGTTTTATGTACGTATCTAATCTTCTAAGCACCAAATCAAGCTACAACCATTAGTCTCACTTCAATTGCGGCCTTGGGGCTTGTCATTTCCACTGCACAACATGGCTTATACACAATGCGACTACCAATAACCAAGCTGTCTGGTCATTCAACGCGGTCACAAATCAAATGCATTGCAATAAATTAACAATCAAATACTAATAATTCTGAAAATACCAATGAATTGACAGTTTAATTGCAAAGTCTCTTGCTTTTGAGCGCTACCAAAAATAATAGACTGGACGAATTGCAGAAAAATGCAAGAGCTCTAAGCTCACTTGTTGAGCTTCAATTTGGAGCACGTGTTTTGCGGGCCACATACCTTATGTTAGACTCGACACGACAAAATATTGATTAAATGATTTATGGGTAAGCTCACTGCACTCTAGGACACCATTTCGTATGCGTAATGCATGCTAGCAATGAAAAGTTATAAAAAACACTGATGGATGGCAATCAATTATCATTAATCTTATATAGACGTAAGAGGGATACAAAAAATTTTTAAATGATTTTTAAAGTGAGAAGTCTTTAAGTATTTTCTAAACATATTTCCAATTTCAACCTATTATGAAGATATATAATATATGTTAAAAATGAAATACTAATAAATACTGTTAAGTTTCCCAGTTTCCCAAAAGAGCATATCAATAAAAGATTGAATTAAAGATTGAATTTCGATACTTCCACAAGTAATCAAGCCGCAATTAAGCGTCTGTAGGCAACTGCGATAAAATCTGTTGGCAACACGCTGGCTGACTGACTGCATAAATAAGTGAATCAATAAACGAATGAGTGAGTGAATGAATGGCATTCAATTGAATGATTGACTCACTGACCAACTGACTGACTTGCCGACGACTTCTATATATATAAAATGACATTTAAACTGTCGAAAATGATGGATACAAATGCGGTTAGTTGGCTTTTGTTTGGCTTGTTAGCCGCCCACTGTTGACCCACATTTAAAACGAAGGAGAGAGTAATTGGAGTGTGGGATGGGGGAGGACCACCCGGCTGATGTCTGCCTCCTAACAGCCGTTCCGAATTTCGTCGATTTTTTCCTGCTCTTTTTTAGCCTTAGTTAATTAACCCGTTTGCATAAATTTTCGGTGCGGGCCACCAACAAAATCCCGAACCAGTTCTACTCCTCGGCGGAACGGACCGGCTGTCGGGACATTATTTATGCTTTCTTTGATCGAACTCGGCCCGGCACGTCATAATAGTCCCAGTCCCAGCCGCTCAGCCTCCAACTCAATTGTTTTCGTGCCCGTCGTAAATTAATCGAGTATTAAGTTGGCCAGGAAATTGGGTTTGACTCCTCACTGGCCACGTTCTGGCCACCAACTTCTCGGTAATGACGGGGTGTATTTGAGAAAATAATAGAAAAAATTAATTATAGCATTTTGTTTGTTATAATAAATGGTTTCCGAGTGTCTGGCTCTTGGTGTTTGGATCAGCGGCGCCCGATAAGTGGCGGCGTCTATTAAAGTGGCCACATTAGGCCCGATCGCGTATGCAATTTATAAATATCTGAGCCGTGTTGGCTTTGTTGACTTCATTGCGAATCGAGTTGGCCAGATGGGGAAATCGTGTTGCAGATTATTGCGGCTGGCAAGTGTGATTATTATATCGTTTAGCCAAATGAACGGAAACGGAAGTTTTATTGATTGAGATATAAAATTGTATTCAAGATTGCTATCTTTAAAGTCCTATTGCTTCATTAAGAAAATATATGTTTACGGATCGATCAAAGTAGCGGAAGAACTGTTAATAAATCTTCAAAGTTAAATAACACTAAAAGATTTTGAAAATATTCTTGTAATAAAAAGTTTTTGTTAAGCAATTCAAAAAGCTAACAACCATATTAAAACCATGTGGGCGCTAAAAATTCTTTATGGCTCACTCCAAACATCCTTTTATCATTTCCATATAAACAATCGTCTAGCCCAAAAAAATGGCATCCAAAAAACTTAAGAGACTACCGACAGAAAAAGCAATAAATTGAAACAAAATAAATAAAATCACTTGAGGCGCACGATTGCAAAGTGTTTGCGCAAATAATTTGCTAGCATTTCCGAACGAAGACACTTCAAATGATGTGCCGAAAGCAGATTTGAATTTTTAACTCAAAACTAATGTGCATAAATTGACACGCACAGCTAAAAATAAAAAAATAGTGACAAAGCCGAAATGAATATGCTCTTTCATATATGTTTGTAAAATAATATTTTCAAAATTCTAAATTCGTAAAAATAAAATATAATCAGATACCAAGTATTTTTGGCAATAGTATTCAATACTTCTTGAATACCCTGAAGCCTGAAAAGCCGCCAACGCCTCATTCGAACTAAAATATATATCTCAAATTGGTGCTTCCAAGGGGGGTGCGCCTGAAATTTGGCTCGCAGATCGGTTTTCATAGCCATGCGAATGTGACATTTGCAACATGTTTTTCATATTTTTCATATCCAAGTTGGTGCTGCTGTGCCTATAGCGAAACCACCACTGCAATCCATTTCGTCTGGGACTTGTTATTTATGTTTCCTGCAGTTGCAAAAACGTTTTCGTTTTTGCTGCTTGTAATTTACAATATTTTCGGCGGCTTGCTCATTAGTCAATGACATGCTGAAAATGGCGAGAAATATTTTTGGCACATTTAAATGCAAATTAATGTGCCATTCATTTGAGGTAACTCCAATCTATCATGCAGCGTATAGTTTGACAAGCATTGGCAAAGGTCACAGCATTTCGGATTGACGACCGCCTCTACATTTTGGTGGATTGCAAAATCTCGAGTGTGAGCAGAGAAAAACCTACATGTGGGTAATACCAAAGTTTATGGTATGGAAAATTGAGCCCGCATATGCAAATTTGCATATGGGGATTAAATATGTGCAAGCGCATAAATGTTATGGCCACTTGCCACTTGTCTTAAAAGCCCCCCTCATGACCGCAAAAAACAAATGCAGCTGGTGACTTGAGTAAGAAATTAAAAAGGCGTAAAATGGAATAAACATTTTTCGGACTGTTCGGTAGTCCCACATTTAAACTTTATCGGAAGACAGAAATTCGAGGCCGTTAGGATAAGCTATAACGATGAATAAATAATAAAAGCGATTAAACATCAATGAATATGAGTTCCAGATTTCCCGGGGTGTTTTTCAATCGCACATCGTAAATGAATCGTAAAGAAGCGATTCGAATGGTTGCCTCTTTCTAACAACTTTCACACTCCAGATTTGCAATTCGCATCTGCTCCAACCGCTTCTCACGTATTTAGCCGAACTATCTCCACATGCCATAAAAACGTCAAATTGAATTTTATTTCAATTAACAAAACTATTTGCCGCCCCTTGGACTCCTCTGATCAAAATAAAACTAGGTACTCGTACATTCAATGAATTTGGCACGCTATCGAGTATTTTTTTTTGGTTTTGGCCAGCAGCATTTTCAATTTAGCCACACAATTCCCACAAAGGAGTCTGGACTTTCAGTGCGGCTTACGTATTTGATGGCTATTGCTTTTAAAATTAGAGATACATGTGACTAATAAAGATAGGGATTAGTTCGGCAGGCCTTCCGTATGAGGGTGTTTCAAGTGCGGGCCTTAAAAGTTAATTAAAAATAGCCGAAAGTGCAGCCCAGTTGTAATTAAAATCCAACTGCAATTAGCCAAAAACACATTTATGTAGCCACAGTCTTTTTTGATTACTTGTTTTTGGAAGGGGCGGAAACCTCTATGTTAAAGTTGTGTAATTAAAAAGATTGTATTAATGTTCAAAATGTTAACTATTGTTCGCTCATTTTGGAAACGGTGATTAAGTAGTTTCTTTAAATAGACGCATAAAAAATAAATGATGGTCGTTTTTAAAATATGTACCTAGTTATAAAAATAATTAGTTTTTTAAAGTAATGACAGTAAAAAATAATTTGTTTCCATATAGTTTAACAGTCACAAACTTGAAAATTATAGAATTTATACCTTTGGGTAGCTATTAAATCCAATTAATTTGGATCATTTAATCTTTTCTTTCAAGTAGAAATATTTTAGCTAATTTTAGACTTAAAAATCATTTAAAAAATCGAACTTCGTTACACATTGCAGTCGATGCTTTTCTAGGCATATGTTAGAAATCACATACCAAAAAAATAATATATGGGTACCTAATCTCAAGCAAGGGTATTAATAGGTTTCTGCAAATATGTTTTGTATCGTTTGGATTACTGTTCATATTTTGACACCGTGTGTCATGTAACAGTAACTGGCCTCAGTTTAATGCCGGTTTTGGTGTTGGTGTTGAAGTTGAATCTGATGCTGTTTCGCCGGCCTGTGGAAACACACACGCCTATGGACACTCCCACATACTGGGGCTGACATACAGGTAACTTTGCATGTCCCATGTACCCATGCGAACCGCCCCAGACAGCCAGGCAGCCCAGAGATCCGGACACCGAAGAGACGGTGAACACACCCATTTCCAGTGCTCTGGGCAGGAGGATGGAGCATGGATGAGGGGCAGGAGAAGGAGCCGGAGCAGAAGGGGCCAATTCGGGGCAGGAGCAGTCAAGCGATCTCGACCAAGTGACAGGAAATGCAATTTGAGTGCGCTAAACTTTTGACTGCGTTTAGCTTTTGATAGGCGAAAGTACACAAGTCTATTGGGAGTAATACACATGTGATTTTCGGTTTCAGTTCTCCTTTTCTGCCTCATTTTTTTTTGGTGCTTGTGGGTGTTGCCGCTTTGGTGGGCGTAATCCAAGTGAAATATCTTTGATTTTAATTGGAATTGCTTAATTAAGCGCGCAAAATTTGTTTCATGCCATTAGAAGCGGTAACCGAAGTTGATTGAGGTCAGAGTTGGAAGGGTGGGGGAAATATCTCGAGACAATTAGGTCGGAAGTTAGGTCTTGAGTATCATTTTTTATCCTAGGAATTTAAGCACAAATATGGCGAAACCCCAATTCAATTAAAATGATATGTTAGAATAACTTCTTCTCAAAGTAAATCGTATCTTGTTCTTAACATTTTTTTTAATGGAAATACGTTTCTGAAATTTAAGAAAAATCGTAAGTTGTTTTTATAATCCTTAAGCCATCCTGAGATCCATTTGGATGGGCACATGTCGCCTTCAGTCTCCAGATTTCCACAGACTGTCACTTTCTCCGAGCTTCAGCGTCCCTAATACTCCCCTCGTCCATCTTATATGGTGAATCTCCCTCTAGTTCCCTCTGGGTTGGTTTTCAGCAAACTCAAGCACATGTTGTGTGCCAACTTCTTGCCTGCTTCAGATGGGAGAAAAAGTTGCCGTATCATTTAAACCGACGCTTCGTTGTTTACGCATCGGCACAAACAATAACAGAGGCACAGACAGATACAGATACAGATTCAGATACTGAAACGGCAACGGCAACAAAATCATTTGAAGTGCATAGATCAAAGTGACCGAAGAGGCGCCAAGGCAGGAGTGTTGATACTGCGGGATTTCTCCATTGGTTATTCGGTTTTTTTTGTTGTTTTTTTGGACCTGGTCTGTCGTTTCTGACCTCAGACAACCTGGCACACGTTGTGGGAGATTTGTTTTCCAACCGAAACTGCCAAATAAATATGAAAAACGTGACTTTAAGCTGAAGTCTGGAAATACTCCACAGACTTTTGAACTCGTAAACTACATTTTTAAACAGAGGTGCCCCATGAAAAGATTAAATAGTGAAATTTACCCATGCCACTTTTTAATTTTCTCTCTGATTAACCTCGATTCCCGTTTGAGAAACCACAAAAGGCAGCTGCCCTGGGTTTCGTATTTCCGGTCTGTAATCTAGCTTTTAACTGGAAACTGATTTATTGTCTTTTCACTCTTTGTATAGTTCACTAATTAGACATATAATTAACATTTTACGATAAATCAAGCTTTAAATAGTTAAAAGCATTTCAATATAAATTTGGATTTTATTTTTCTCGGTTGCAACACCTTTATAAACATTTTCGCTGAGATATTTATGAGTCTTTGCCGTTGCAAAATTAATGCTTAATTTAAGCGTCAGAAAAATAATTTGCCTGCATTTTTTCGATTTACTCAGCCGTTGGCAAGGCGGCCAAAAAAAGCATGAAACAAGTTCCCATAATCAGATTTAATGAAAATTGAATAATAAATATTATCAGGCGTGCAATCGGCTAAAAAAAATGTCCGAAACTGCCGTAATATTTTGCTTCAATGTTTTTAACACCCAGAAGCTGGCTACCCAAAAATATGGGATTTAATGTTTTTTATGAGTTAGATGAATGCTAGGAGATAAAATTTTAAATTATTTTTGTCTGAGGCTATTGAACTTGGCTTTTTGCCATTTAAGTTTTGTTTTGTTTTTTTTGAAATGCTATGAGAACTGATTGTGGGAGGCATATTTTTTGGTAATTAATCAAGTTTCGTGGGATTTCTTATGCTTTACATATTTTTTTTTGTGTACCAGTCATATTTTTGTAAATGCAAAATAGAGTAAGTAAAATGGTTTCCAATCTCGGGTTTCACAACACTAAGGTTCAGGTACCACACACAAACAAATGGCCCTCGACCAATTGAACTTTGATCCATAAATTTCAACAAATTCAACTGCCGTAGGCTTCAAAGTTTGTGAGCAAAGGCAGCTTAATGTCGAGCTGAAATTGCGTCTGAGCCGACAAGATTGACACTTGCATTTGTCATTCGGCTCATTTGCTTGTTTGTTGTTAGGGTTTGTTTATCCGTCCATTTGCTTGGCTAACAACAAGTTTTGTTACAGTATTTCTCTAGCTCCGAAACTAACCTCTTTCCCTGGCCACCCCTTGAATTTTCTTTGTTTTTTCCTGTTTTCTGTTTATGTTTTTTGGTGGTTATTTTGTGTCTGTGATTTTGGGCTTTATGTGCAATTAGCGAGCGCATTGTTTGTTTGTTTTGTGTGGCACGTTTCATTGTAATTAAAAAATCGCCTTTTTGCCCGCGACATGTTTTGTGTGCGGTAAGATTTGACTTGGCCAGTTCCATGATCTCCTGCGATGTATGTAGGTGTTTCAGTCTGTCCCCCAATTTCCATCGCAGTCTTTCTGTCTTTTGAGTCGCGCTAGAAGATCTAAGACTCTGGAAATGTCAATATTTGCTGCTGCTAACCAGCCAGTTGATTTTTGTTTTGTTTTTACCTTTGCTTGCTCGTTCATGCCTTTATGTTAATGACTATGTGAGATTTTGATGCGGTTTTCATTCCTCTACTGGGAGTCTGGGTGTTCTGTGGCAAACCACTGAACGGAGAATTATCTAGGTCATAAAAGTTAAACGTTCCCGTTTATGTGGAATATATAACAGACCATATCTAAATTTTAGTACTTATCAATGTTCCCCTTTCCTAAACTTTCAGGGTTTTAATGTGGCTAGAGCTTTACAAATTACAAAACCAATATTTATATTAACTAGTTTACAAAATAATATTTTAAAACTATTTTCTCAACACTGCCTAGGGAAATAATATGAACCTCCTTATGTTGATCACTACTGAAATTCAAATTTCAGGCGCAAAGCTGTTACCGGTCTAACAATGCAAAGCTATAATAAATGAAATAAAATATATCTTACCAAGGATTTTTTAGTAAGAATTATTTGGTTCGATTTTTTTTTTGTCAGATTTTTCGCCGTTTTTTGAAGTAACTTTAAGCCTAACAAATCACACAAATAATATTAATAAAACAAACTGTCTTAAACAAAAGCTATTATTATAAATTATGTTTCGATAGTAAATTTATTCAAACCAATCACAAATTTGCACAGCCTAAACAAGAGATCGATAAAATGCCATATATTTTAAAGCAATATAATATCAGTTGATTGATTAATCTGCATCAGCTTCATGGCATTCAAGGCTTGAATAAATCATTCATAACCGAGGGAATAATTGATGAACCCTCAATTCACATGCAAGTCGAAAATTTGCATAGTTCGCTGGGGCGTCTGTCCCCTGTGAATTCAGATGTTTTGGCGTTACAAAAGCAAATGGAACAAGCCCCGTTTGGCATCGGATCAAAAAGCGGGGAGAATGTCATCAGAGCCTCCTGCTGGGCGCCACTTTACACACCAATAACCAAAAATGGCCTAAAGGCGGCCACAACTGGCTCGCTCAAGCGACTGTTTTCCTCCGCTTCGATACACATAATGCCAGATTCGTGCTGGTTTGGGGCCATGTCTGGACCAGGGATGCCATGATGCCATGATGCCTCTCCTATCCGAAATGCTAATTGAACGCCAGGCCGACCAGGCAGGCGCCAAATGTGTGTCCACCACCAGGGACAATCTATCAATTCGCGCGGTAGCTGGCTGTAAAAGCTTTCGCAAAACATTTAACCACACCAACTTACAGATTTTATGCATTTTAAAGTGTGTGTAATATGATTTGCTTGCAAATTTGTTGAGTGAGTTCATTGCATAAGCCAAAAAAAATAAAATAAAAAAAACCATTGGCAAGAGAAAATCAATAAAAATTAATGCGGGAAACTTATAATTTGCTCAATTGATTTTTCTTCTTCATCTCTCAACCACCTGCATTTGCAAAATCTATTTCTTGAACGAGTTTTAAAATCTTTTTTTTAAAGCCAACTACTTTATATATTCGTTTAGTGGAGAGCCTGTCAACTGATTCGAAGCACAGACTTGCTTAATACTTGACCATTAACAACAACCAACTGAGAAAAACAACTTGTAATCAAAATATTTGTGTATACATTTGAAATATTGACAGTTGGTAGTGATAAGGAAAATGTTTGACAAGCTGTTGATTGTATTTTCTAATGGGACTTATTAATCACACTGTGTACTGGCATTTGAAAAGTGATGAAAAATTAATGGGCAGAGATTAGAAACACTACTTGCTTATCATTTTTGTAAATACTTTTTTATACAAATAGAGGTAACATCTTTTTGGCTAAGTCCGACTTTAATGCCAGTCGTAAATGAGTTGGATAACTTAATTAAAGTATTCCCTTGGCTCGATACGAAACTGGTACCGCATCTTTACCGCTTTATAGCAATCCTCTCTGACACCTTTCAAATCCCGCTGCTGTTGCTGCTGCCGCAAAATTGAAGTCAATTGCTTTGACCAATTAGGCGGGCTTTCTATGCGCACCGCCGCTGGGGGTAATTATTGGACCACGACTTGGACAAGGCGATGAAGGCAATGAAGGCGCCAGTCGCGGACTTGGCATCCATTTAACCACATTAAATGCCATAAACTGCTGTGAATGCGGCTTTTATTAGCGTAATTAACACCTTTTTGGCCTCTCTCTACATCTCTCCCCCAGGAGTGAGGACAAATAATTGGCCAAGGAATCGCCTGAGCCTGGCGAGGATTTGCTTACCAAGTTGTCGGGGCCGCGGGGTCGTTGTGGATCGCAGCGGTATAAAGTGCTGCTGTTGCGTATAGACCGGCATTCCCGATCCGGAAAGCAGGCCCGGCGGACAGGGTGGTATTGGGCCCAAGTTGCTGTAGACCAAAATGTTTGGGGCCGGCTGTAGGAGGAGATGTTGCTGCTGCTGCTGTTGCTGCTGGGTAAGGTTGCCCAGCAATGTTCGTTGCTGCTGCTGTTGGTGTTGCTGATAGTAAGTTGCTGGCACTAAGGCAAATCCAGGCTGTTGCCTCTGGAGCGGGCGCGGTGTTACGGCAACAACATGCACTTGTTGCTGCTGTTGCTGTTGCTGCTGTTGGGTAATTTTCCCACCAGCAATATGTTGCTGCTGTTGCTGCTGCTGCTGCTGGAAGCTGGAGTGCAGGTGGGTGTGATAGTTGAAGGGCTGCTGGGGCATCTTTGGTATCAATGTTGCTGCCGTGGCAGAGACACTTGCCACCGTTGTGGTTCGTGTTGCATGTGTGGAATTGCGACGGTGGTAGGGATGCAATCGCAATTTTCTCCTCCTGCCCAAGGTCACATTGCGATGTTGTTGCTGGGTCTGGAACTTGCGACGCAGCTTTCGACGTCCTGGAGTTATGGTCGTTGTTGCCGCCGTTGCTGATGCAAAAGTTACTGCTCCCGATCTCGAAACCGATCCGGTACTGCTGGCCGTTGCACTGGCCGTTGCCGTTTGTATAATTTCATTGAATTGCCTGCTTATATTGATATTTACACTGCTATTTACACTGGTTTGGTGATGTTGCTGCAGCATGTTGCCCTCGGGCTGGCCATGTTGCTGCTGTCGGTGTTGCTGCTGCTGCTGCAGCGTTTGCGTTATGCATAATAGATAGACGCATAGGTGCAACAATGTTGTTGTTGTAAAGCGACGGGGCTTTACTGCTGCCCGCAGATGTTTTTGTAATTTACGTGGCTTTATTGACGCATCTGACATCTTGACAGTTCGTTTGTCAGACGCTGACATTTTCTTTTGTTTGCCCGGATTTTGAGCGAGTTTTCCAAATTAGTATTTAATCATTTTCAATGAGTTTAGCCTATTAGGCATGGGTCCCATTTCGTTTGCGGCTTGACACGGTTTGAAAATATTTCGTTTGCACGGAAAACCCCTTTATGAGTTTAATTTGTTAATTTGTAGAAGAATATTTTTTACTTTACTTTTTTAACCGACAGTTGCAATACTTTGTAAAGAATCCCACACTTTCTATGTTTTTCCTTTAAGTGTTTAATTTTTTTTAGCTTAGAAACAGTATTACACCTCGTAAAATGTCTTAAAAACAAACTTTGAAGCCACATTGCAAAAGCTAATTTATCAGCTGGTGATAAATGTTTATTTAAATGAAACAACATTTGACAATTTGTAAATAAACAAATAATGATTCACAGTTTCAGTTCGCAGTTCACAGATGTGTTGATGTGGGGTGTGCAAGCTAATTAGTAAAGATACACAAAAATAGCATAGACTCTAAACAAACGTGTTACAAATTGTAGAACTCTCTTGGGTGTTTATTTGCTCATAAATTCGAGGGGCCGCAGATCAAGAAACATATAAACAGCTTGAAAACTTTTGGCCCAATACCAGTGGGAGTTCTATGCAAAAATGGGTCGCTTGAGACCGATGCAAACTATTCCATAAATAAGGAAGCATTAAACCAAACAAAAATATTGCACAGAAAACGACATAAATTTGCTGGGCAAATCCCATAAACTTATATTTGAAAACTTCATTATAAAAGGGATCGAGTCGGCGAGAGATCTCCATAACACTGTTGCGGGAACTGAAGCATCCGCTAGATGAAATAAATATTTTCCAGGAAACCCAGCTGCAAACAAATTCGCATACAGAATATACACACACGAGCAGATAAAAAATACAAACGATTCGAACAACTCAAGAACCCACAGATGTAGTGAAGTAAAGGAAACCAATTTGAAATCGTGATGTAATAAATTTTCAAAGCGAAATATAAAAAAAGTTAAGCTGTGAACAACAAAATGCCTGGCGATTTTGTTTGGTATTGTTGATCTATAAAAAGCCAACCCAGAAACCAAATGACGCAAACCGAAATCCACTGATGAATAGGGGATCGTAAATAATCAAATATCCACTGACAAATAGCGAAATGAACAATCCATACATAAATTGAACCCTAAGCAACCTCATCTCACTCTTTATATCCACAAGTGGAAAATTAGTTGAAAAGGCAACAAAATTTCAAATAAGTGAACAAGTTTTTGTTTTCCTTTAAAATTTAGCGGCTTTCAGTTATTTGATCTTTTTTTTTTTCTACTCCTCTGAACAAACCCCACTGAAAAAAGAGCAACATTTTTTCATAATTTTTGTTTTCTTTGGTCATCTTCCGCTTTCTGAGGTCTCTTAGTCATTGTCAGAGTCTGGGCTTTTTATTTGTTTTTTGGCTTTATGTTGCTGTTCATTTTTTGAGCAGCCTCTTGGCTACCTAATTTAAATTTCTCACATTACAATTAAATTTGAAGAAAACTTGTTCAAAAGCTTCGACTCTTGGACCGTTTTACGAGTACCTGGGCCGTTTACCTTTCGGGGTAAATTTGAATGCCATGGCATTCCACATCTGACAGTTTAGTGCCAAATTAATGTAAAATTTTTCAAAAAAATGTCAGAACTCTGTGCGTATATAATTATTTCTCAAATTGGACCTAATTGAATGTGACGGGCGGGCCACGACCAGTTTTTCGAATGGTTCAGGGGTCTCTGTCTCCCAGAAAGACTCCAATAATTTCTGACATGGGTTGGTCCTTGGTCGGGGAAAAGAGAAGGGATTGGAATTTGTGGGGAATACATGAGAAGAAAGTTAAGAATAGCTAAGAATGTAATTACGCATCAAGTACACTCTTGTGTTAAGTGTACAAGGAAATTGTTTACAATCCCTGCTGACCATAGAGATTTTTTTGAAGCATATTCACATAAGTTAAGATATGTAGAAAGATAAACTAAACTTTAAAAACCATTAACGCTGATCAACACTATTGATGGCCTTAAATGATCAAGCGATGGATCCCAAAACGAAAATCAATTGATCGAAGAACTTCATTATAGCTTCAACAATATTAGCCCCATTTCTATGACCTCATTCTCAATTATAGATAACCTTTCTCCAATCACCTGCTGTGTCACGATGGATATATAATGTCCTACATCATTACACAATCAATCTAGTAAAAAGGAAATAAACAGCCCCCGTATAATTTAAGCTCATCAACAACAAACCAATCCAGATAATCATTTCCTCATTCTGCTGAAATAAAATTGTAACAAAAATAAATATTTCATAAGGAGGGCTTATGACGGAACATGGACCACATTTTTTTTGCTGATCTCTGGTAGCCCACGGGGCACTACATTAACTCATTAACACATTTTCAAATTTACGGAGTGAAAAACGAAATGGAAACTCGATAAACAATTCAATTGCAATTATGCAATAAAGATTGGAAAACCGCAGACCAAAGGAAGCGAAGCCAAAGACCACTTCCATCTGCGAATCAACATGTGGCCATGTCCAGCAGTTGAGAGTCCGATCAAACGGGTCAGCGGGTGGTTGCTCCAGTGGCTGAGCTCTGGAAAATATTCAAATACTCCGTGGCACTTTTCCACATTTTCTCTATTTGCTTTCAGCGGTGGAAAGATGAAGGCGTTAAATGATGAGTTTCCCCCAGTGGCCCGGCCCGTTGGCGGGTTTTTGTGGTGTGAATTGTGAACACTTGGACATGTGCGAAGTGTTCAACAGATTCTATAAGTGGGTTACATTTAATGAAGTTATGGATGGCTGGATGAAAGCAAACTGGCAAACAGGTGAAAAATCTTGGCTAAAAAAGAATGCGGAAGGCTTACCTATAACCATATATGGTCAAAATATGAACCAGCGCTTGCAAGGAAAATACAAATTATAGGAAATATAAAGGTTTAAACCAAAAGCAAGGGTTTTAAGCTCCCTTAAAGACTTTACAGACTTTAAATTTCTTTTTACTGTTTGTTTAAAAGTGCTTTAAATAATAAAAATACATTTTAACATTAGAATATGCATTCCAAGTAAAGTAACCATTGAATAAAACACAGGAGCAAAAGTGTCAATACGCATTATCGAATCCGACTAAACAACCAAATCAGTAAAGTGTAGAAATCCGATATTCGGTTCTGCCTTCTCGATTTACCATCTAGAAAAGCACTCAAGTGTGAAGACGACCCGCCGCCTAATTACGTAGAATTGTCACGTCTAATTAGAACACATTCGAAGGAGCCGAGCCGAGTGACACTTTCCAGGCGCTCATTGTCAAGATAAATGCGAAAAGCTACGAAATGTTTTACTAACAAAGTTGCAATGGCAATCAACTGGGCAAAACGAGTTTCCACAACACACACGTAACATTAAATTTTGGGCTTAGACCAAGAAAAATTGCAATGCATTTGGCCATGGGGATCGAAACTGGGAGGTAGACAAGCCCAGTAGCTACGCATGCAATGGGTAGGGGGAAAAAAAAGAAAAAAGGAAAATAGAAATAATGAACCGACATAAGAAATGACTTAATCGCTGGCGGCTTGTTAACCCCAGCCTAAGGCCCCGACTCCTGCTTTAAACAGACTTGGAGTTTCTCGGGGAGTACGGGGCACGGTCTTTAAGTAGCTGCACAAATAAAGATTTACGGCAATTTACTTGAAGGCCTCAACCCATGACTGCTAGTCAATAATTTCTGAGGCCCCCAAAACGCGAATCGTTTGCAGATTATATGTCTGAGTTGGTCCAACCCGAGGAGAGTGGGGATAAAGACAGCTGGGTGACGGGTATATGTGCATAGGATGCAGGGGACCACCGTCAGCGCCTTTGAGGAATTGCATAATTATAGCATTTTCCGGCCAGCCAATGACTGCTTCATCCACATTCCTCCTGGCCCGGCCTAGGTTCAGGCTAATTTGTTTAACATTCTCCTTCCTCTAACTTTAACACAATCGATTGTTTGTACATAATATGCGGCATACTCTGGAGGAAGGTGTTACGAAGATGTTCATATGATTGCACCACGTATGTAAATAAATTCTAAAATATTTTAAATATTTTGAAAAGGTCTAGTGACCATTCTCCATCTAGTAAAATATGAACAGGTAAATGTATAATACAACATTTTCTAATCTTAAATTAATAATATATCTGATAAAAAAATATTTAACTAATTTTAAATTGATGTATATTCAGAATACTGAGTTATGAAATCACATACAAATCATTTTAAAAGGAATATAAAGTATATTTATAAATTGGTCTCCTTCCAATTCAGAGTATTTGACTTTCATTACACCAAAGACTTATTTCCATCGACTTGTTTTTTGCCATTTTCTACCCTAGGGCAGCGTTTAAGAGTCTTCCACCAGACGAGACTCAAGAGAAGGCAATATTTGTACATTGTAAATGCATGATATTGATCTTGATTGTTAAGATCGCACACAGCATGATCGGAAAGCTGGCTCTTCAGGAGAGTTAGCTAAGTTCGTCTGGTCCAGAGTTCAAGCCTGTTGCATTGTTTAACTTTGACTTTGACTTTGTGTCAGTTTATGCCTCTTTCGATAACAATCAATGATCGTGGCTGCCGCCTCCGAGAGGGCCTGTGTGTGTTTTAGCCGAGCCATCTGATTAATCGTGTGCATCGTGGGCCATGGGACTTTTCCCATAGAGTGTAGAAAGTGGCACTCATATGCATATTACGGGCTGACTGACCCAGTCAATATGCCACGGCACTTGTGCAGCTTGATTGCACTTGTCCCGACTGACTGACCACCAGATGCCAACTTTCAAACTGCCATCTGCCTGGCCGCACTTGAGTAAACAATTGAAAACTGGAATATAAATGTGCCAAATGCACGGTTTTGATGAGATCACAAGATGATCTTCGAGTGGGACAAACACAATGTGTGTGTCAGATAGCCCCCACTGATCAGCAATTAAGATTTATGTGCCTGCCTTGGCTTTTGTGGGAGGTCCTCTGATCGATTCCAGTGCGATATGATCAGGGAATTTAAAGCAATCACTTGAAGAGAAACGCCAAGGAAATCGCGATCGGGATTTATAGCCTTTTAGGGAGTTTTTTGAACAGCAAAACCAAGAACCTATATCAAAAAATGTCAAAAAATGTATTTAGAAGAAAATAGTTCCACTCTAATTCCAAAATGCTTTTCTTTTGATTTATATAAGTCTTGAAATTACCTAACCCTACCATAATTTGTGAATTATATCTAAAAACCAATACAAAGAATTTGAAGCTAAGAAGATTCAGATTTTGAATTATGAAGACTCTCTCCCACATTCTCAATGTATGTGATCGTACATGAATGTTCATCACCCAACTGAGGATCACATTTATGATCGCTTCTTTTCTCAAGAACCAAATTATAGGGTACCCCAACTTCGAACTCCCGCAGGCCTTTCTGTATGTTTGGTATGCCAATTTAAGCATTTTTCGTTTGTGGTTTCTCTCTCTGGTTTTTGCTTGATCTTTGATCTACAATTTGAAACGCCGAACAAGAGTCTTGCAGGGCGGCCGTTAGATCGAACCCGATGCGATCTTTTATTAAGGGACTAAGAACTTGTTTTTGCTGTGGCTCTCCACCAAGTAGGAAAACAATGGCCAGGCGCCGCCGCTTTTAAGTTCAATGCGATGCGAACCGATGACGATGACGACGACGACGATCCTCCAGATCGATCGAGGAGCGGGTCTAATTGGGTCAGCCGGTCTTGAGACCCTGAGCCGTTTAATTGGATTACCGCCTTTTGATTATGGTTACCCCTCTACCGATCTCTCTTTATTTTTGGCAACACGCGCCCAACCCTGGGATTTGAGTCACCGGTCGTAAATATAAAAAGGCGTTAGGTTTTGCTATTATAGACCTAGACTCATTTAAATGTGACATAGGGCTTGCCTAAGTTTAAAGAGCCACATTCCACATTTATCATAAAGCAAACACTCACCAACTGCCTCAGTCAGTATCTTTTGAGTCCGCTGATGGAAAAACTCATCTTGAGAGGGAAAAGCGTCTTGTAAATGTTATCTATTCTGTACTCCGCTTGGCAAATAGAGTTTCTTAGACAAAAGGCAACTACTGTGGATGTTTCCGGGGAAAGGAAAGGGAAAGCGAAGAGCAAATGGAAATGGAAATAAAGGGGGCCAAAATGCCTCGCCCCAGGTTGCAACTCTATTAGCATTCCCAGAACCCAGAACCAGAAACAAGAAAGTCCACGCTGTTCATCCATAAATCTGCTCACTGCTCTCAGCACTGCAACCCATTAATCATCATGATGTCCCAGTCCAATCATCACTTGCAAGACCAGCGGCTGGGCTACCACCGAATAGGAATATGGACCTCTGGGGCGTCGGCTAATGAGTTATGGGTCTTTGTGGCTTTGCGTAATCATTTCGGCTATTAGCGCTCCACTCACTGATTTTGTACTTTTAATTAAGCAGCTTTTATTGCCATCTGTCTCTTTAGCCTGGCTAGCTGGTTACTAAACCCCATGTGATGGTGATTACAAATGTAAATCCATAAACGCAGAGGCGTCTAATATAACAAGATAATGCCTTGGGTAACTTTAAATCGAAAATTTGAACCTTTAAGAGAAGTTTCATATGGCAAAAAAAATCTAAAAGGGCTTTAATATCCACATCAAAATATATAGGAAACATTCAATAAATCTTTTCAGGTAAAAGACAACTATTAATTTCAATCCATGAAATAAAATTCTAGTAGTCTAAAAACAATGTCAAAGCTTGTTTTTAATTTCAACATTTTATCATATTAATATAATTTCCTTTCCAAAATATTGCAACATAGAAGGATCACATAAAATTTTTTTCACTATTATTCACCTTGCTAGGCTTTTTCACATAATATATATTTTTGTATTGGCACTTAAATAAATTCTTGATTTCTTTTTTTGGTTAATGATCACTTTTTTTTTTAAACCACATACACATTTGCTATAATCAAATAGTGGGCGTGTCACGATCAAGCGATATCGCGCCAAGATGGGCGATCATCAAATCAATTTTCTTTCTTTGCATTGCAAATTTTTCGTTATCAACGTTGGGAAATCGACGATGCGGTGCACAAATCAACATAATTGCCCCCGACAAAAGGCGAATCGGTGGTGTTGGGGGGCCAGAAAAGTGGACGAGGTGGGGCCCATGGATTTCAACTGCAACTTCAACTTCAGGTGGAGTGAAGCGCCAGTCACGTCGCGTTCACGGCGCGTGCGTCGCAAATCAAGTGCAAAAATAGATCAATCAAGCAATCAATCCGTCCAATCGCTCTCAGCCAACTCCCTGTTTGTTGTTGGCCTGGCTTGATCTACCGAACGTGCACGGCGAACCGGTGGAAATCAATCGAAATTCACGAAAATCAATGTCAACATTTTAGTGCTGAATCGATTTTTCTCCTCTTTGCCATTTCTTTAGAACTGCACACAACACACAAAATCCGAAAAATACAAAATACAGAGGAAAACAGTCTTTTCCTCGGACTTATTTCTGCACTGGGGGCTTTAACAATTTCCCACGATCGCGATCGCCGCCGATTTCCATGAATCCAAACGCGCGCGTCGTCCCATTGCAACTGATTCGACTTTTCGAGTTTCCATCGCGATGTTGGGGTCTTTTCTTGCCGCTCGGTGGAGAAACCCGAACAGTCTTCGTGCGCTTTACATTCTCTTCGCCAGAAATACTCCCTTTTAATTCTCTTAGCCGGGTATACTCTTTGGAGCTCTGGATCTTTCACCTGTTGGAGTAGATTATTATAACTTGGGGTTTTGCCTAGGGTTACACAATTGTCTCGCTTTATATTTGAATACTTGTTTATATTTTAGGATTTTGTATATTGTCTGAATAGTAATCATTCCGATAAGATGAAAAAAAGGTATGAAGTTATTGATCATGTTGCAAGCGGTGCAGAATGTTGCTGAAGTTTAGCAACATTTGTTGCAAGTACGAATAATTTTCTTTTACAGACAAGCCCAATATTCAAAATCAAAATAGGTATTACAAAAGTATTATCGGAAAACCGAGAAAAAATTCACACGTGGGCATAACATTTATATTGGAGGGTAAAGTTGCTTTAAAAAGCTCTATTCCGAAATCTCATCCTTTAAAAACACTTCTAAAAAAAGCAGTATAATACATAATTTACTTTTTTGGTCTTTATATGTTTGCTGTACTTAAACAGTCTTTTTCGGTTTGCAGTCTTTCCTCAACCAGAGATGATTGCATCTGCGATTGCCTATAAATCCCCAGTGATCTAAACCAAATGCCATTATGTACCAACAAAATATTATGTATCCGACTGCAACCCACTGAATTCTTCGAAGTAGCTTCTTCATCCCCATGATGCAATGGAGAAAAGTAAAAGATGAAGAATCTAGAGACGAGGCTGCGAAAACTCTAACAAGAAACCGACTCAAGGAAAACATCTAGCAATTTTTCCATAATCAGCCAGCGAGCTACAAGCTACAAATAGCTTTTGGGTTGTCTGCATATGGGCACCGCACCTTGCTACTAAGCTACCAAGGCTGAGATACTCCGGCAATCCCGGCAATCCGCACCAGACATGGCCAGACTGGCGGGCAGTGAGATCTGGCCTACGACTGGGCCTTTTACACTTGGTCGAAACAGACATTCCATGTCACAAACGCAGTTATTTATGCGCTTCAGACGGGACAGTCTGGACTTTCGACGGACCGGCAGTTGTGCCGGCAGTTTTCCCGATATTGTCACATGAACATGTCGCGTTAACCTTTCGTTTCTGGCCAAGCCAAAGATTCAGAACCAAAAACCCACAGCAGGGGCCCGCGACAAATGATGGCCATAAGCTTTATGCATTTGAAATCTAACACACTCAAATTATTATTCCTCTCTTATGAACACAACTGTCAATATTTTAATTGCCGCCGCACTGAGCAAAAAAAAAATAAAAAAATTATATATATAAAAAATGGCAAAAAAAATAAAAATGCAGCCGGTTCAAGTCCAACTTCGAGTCCACTGCGTGTGTCCGCATTCTGTGTGCAGAGAGCAGCGGGAAAATTCATTTTTCTTTCCTTTCTTCTTCGATCTTCTGATGGTCGGCTACTTTTTCCAATATAGCAAATCGTCTTGGAAACGTGCCAGGCATTTTAAAGAGCCAAACGATCACTGCGCCAAAGTGGTTCACATGTGGCTCGTCGGGTTTCGTAACCTTTTTGTCACCAATTAGCTAGGCTCCGCCTAAGTGAGCTATAAAAATGTCAAAAAGACAAAATACTGGAAAAGTTCGAAAAACTTGCTCTAAATTATGGGCTATAATCGGACGAGCGCCGCATAATGAAAAGCCTGGTATTAACATTTCAGTGATTTCTTTTCCGCCGAATTGCTACGGACAACGCAGAAAACTTAATTAGCCATCCATGGATGAAAATTACGTATGCTAAATGCGCTTAGGGGACCCCACAGCTACATTGTTAGGGTGTGTTTTTCAGACGAATCCAGAAGTGGATTGATATGGTGGGGGAGTTGATCTGGAACCAGATATTGCTCTGGTCTACATAGCAACACGTGCCGAAGTGCAGCCGAAAATAAAGCACTTTGTTGATCTTATCGGCAGCCCACCAAAATTACAATTGAAACAATTAAAGCCCATAAGAAATGCTTATAAATAGGTAAAGGCATTTCTGAAATCATGGCCACTGCTTTGGGGTGAAGTAGAAAAACAAGGTCAAATGGTTGCACTTGTGTTCTCATTTCTTTCAAAAGGTTACCAATTTTTGAACACGATGCTAGAAAATAGCATTGAAATACTTAACTTTTTAGAGAAAATATAATCCAATCCCATCTGTTCTTAAACCTAACGAGGAAATCACTTAAGAGATTTTACGCCAGAAATTTCAAAGTCAGGCCTAGTAAAATATCAAATAAAATCTGACATACTCGCAGACCCCTACGTGCATATCTCATAAACCTCTAACTGCAAGGTAACAAAGAGTAAATGCAAAGATTTAAATCAGCCGCAGATTTGTTGCGGTCCCGCGAGAAGAGTGAAAGAAAAGCTATAAAAAAACAACAAGGAAAATGGAGAAAATACTTGGGTCGCAAACAGGAAATCCTACACATAGGCTTCTAAGCTGTGCAGCAAATTATCAAAACGCCAACATCTTTTTGACAAACTGCGAACCGAACCCCATCCTTTCGCGTCGATCTCGTCTCCCAAATTCCCCTTGGTGGTCCCGACACACACAAGCACACACATTTCTCATTTCCCCATTTCTCATTGCTTATTGGAGAAGAAGAACGGACGCGAGTCGCGCTTAAGACAACTTTTCTCTGATTTGCTGCGATCGCAATCGGTTATGGAGTTTGGAATACGTTCCAGTTACTCCTGCTCTCCAGGAGAACTCTCGTTCTCGAGGTCCATTACATGGCTCGTTTGGTAGATCGGTTTGACGATTGACGTGCCTTACCGTAATTTTTCATGCAATGATCTTTTCTTTTACGGCCTCCCATTCTCGGAGTCCTCGGTCGTCATTCAACGCATCGTTGACCTATTGAACCATAATGCCGGAGTCCCAATGCACTGCACATGTGCCGCAAAAGGATCGTATCGGATCGTTTGGGATGGGATGGTATGGGATCGTTGGAGCCGGCTCTCGGTGCAAGGTCTGCCAACCCTTTCTCCCCAAACTTTGGAACCTGTTCTTGCCGCTACTTTTCTCGCATGAATCATTATTTGTTGTGCTAAGCCCAAGATCGCAAAAGGATGGATGGGGTATGGGAGGGAAGGTTCCTTGGCCACAGACAGCTGCAAGTTTGGCCAGCTGAGTGCCGCTGGGTGCAGCCGAGGCCTCCTCGTTTGCGATCATTTGTGATTGATACTATTTATTGGTTGTTTTGGCTTCGGCCTGTCCAGGAAGATACCAGCTGAATGGGCTGCTACGCATGGCTTTCACCAGGGTTGTCAGGAGTTCTTTAAAAGTATATATTATAGGGTGTGGCACCTGCTTGAAATAGCGAACTTACAATAAGGGACATTTATGGAGAATATTCATTGTATGAACATGAAGAAATTTAAATAAGGTATTTGATTGAAAAATCACCAAAATAAAACTAAAGTATCGAGGTTCATAAAGGTTAATGCTTTTCTTGTGAAATCCATTGAACTTTAAATTATAAAACACCATCTAAGCTATGTTTCTCAAGCTTTTTATTTTCAGCACACCACATGACAACCCTCTTTTAACGAGCTGATATTTTTATAAACCCTAACTGCTAATCCCTCCTTCCTTTGAATTTTCATTCGATTCTAACCCAAAGCGCCTGTTGATGATAGAATTTCACCGGCGGCTCTAAGAGTTTTTCAATTTCTAACTCCGAGGTTGATCGCCCCCTAGGATATCTCTTTGTTCGGTGTTCCATCCGCAGCCTCGCCAGGCACTTTTGTAGATTAAACCCGGGCACACATCCACCATGTTTATCTATGGACACGTATCCGCGTATCCGGCGTGGAGCGTGCGAAAAAGTGGGCGTCCTCGGGTTAGCGCAATCTTCGACCTTTTGATCTTGTTTCCACAGCCAGCTTTTCTCCTCTTTTTTCCCCATTTTTAGCCAATGTGTTTTTTTGGCCAGGGGCAACTTTTTTGGTGGCTGCAACTGTTGCATCGCCGCCGTTGCAACTGTTGCAACTTCCTTTGCGTGTCAAGTGCAAATGCATTAAATTTTGACGTTGGCCAAATGTTGGCTTTGCTTGTTGCGGTTCTCTTGTTTTTTTTGGTGCGACGGCATCTGTCGTCTTGATTTTAATTGATTTTTTTCAACTTGCTAAAATTGGCGGCAAAATCTTTGTTTTAAGTAGTGAGAGAACGTGTTGCTATGGGGTGAAAGTTTATCATAGCCGAAATTTTGGCTAAAAATATATGTTCAAGATTAAAAAAGTGGTTAGGCGAGATAAGTAAGAGCAATTAAAATACAATAGCTAAGTACTTTTAAAGTAGTATTAAATGGATTTGTAAATAAAATACCTTTTCATTTAAAAACAGAAGTTTCCTAATTAAAATAACATAGGTATAAACGTTTTTAAAACCGACTTGTAAATTAAAGCACCATAAATGTAATCGTTTTTTAAATTGGATACTTTACCGAAATAGACAACTGTTAAAAATGAAAAGTCCACAGCTCCTCTTCTGCCTTTATCTGTATCCATTACCATCTTGTAACAATATTCCGCCCAAACAGCCACCAATTTATGGCGCCTGTCATCATTGAAATTAGCAATTTTGTTTAATTGCAATTTACTTTTATTGAGCAAACAACAATTTCCGTTGGCGATGCCAACTGCAAATGGATTGCTTGACGATCTTGGCCGTTTGCCTTGTTAATTGCACTTGTGATTTACGTTTTCAAGTGTCAACACACGCAACGAGGCGGATGGCGATGAAGGATGGTGGGATGGTTTTGGGATCCCACTGGGGGATCGAGGGAGGCATACTATTTACACGGCCGGATTGATTAAACGCCTCGAATTTACTTTGGCTTGCGTGCAGCCTGAGAAATGGTGATTGATTGGACGCATCGCGGGAAAGTCCGCGAGATGGTAACGCCCACCAAAGAAAAGAGATAGAAAGAAGCCATGCTCTGGGCCAAAATGCAATCACTATCTAAATGCATTTGACATGTCTCGGCGATCACCGGAGTAGTTCTCCCCACCCGGACATATAAAACTAATGGCACAGCAAAACTTTCAGCTCTCCAGCGTTGTGTGTACTAAAAGTAACTACCTTAGTATACGATTTTACGACTTTTTAATGTGCTTGACATGCGTTGAAAGCATTCTAATAACCGTAAAATGGGAACTAGAAAACTTTTTCGAATGACTCAAGCTATGGGAATCCCATTATTGATCAAACTACAAAAGAGTTCTAACGGAAACTTGGGTAATTACTTATCAGTATATATTAATCAAGGAAAACAGCCAATGATATATATAACTTTCTTTTTTCACTATAAAAATAGTTTCTTAGGATACATATAAAGTAAGTGAAAAATAGCCTTGGTACTTGTGCCCAAAAACAAGTTTACAAGGCAAATCTCTTAAGATACATCTCCATGTGAAAGCTTAGACAAGAATAAAGAAAAAGCTGTCACCCCAGCTGACATTAATTGTCTGCCGTGATATATATTTCTCTGGGACCACACGAAGATCTGCAAAACTCCATGGGAATATGACGGTCGACCAAGAGATCTGCATTGTGTGCTGTTGCAACAAAATGTCCAACTGTTGGACTGTATCCGTGACTATATTCCCACCTTTTCCCCTGGCTGTGTCATAAAAATGTTGGCAACTTTATCAGGAGCACAATTTAAATGTCAAGTTGATGACGTGTCGTGTCTGTTTGTTTCTGGATCTGAATCTCGGATGTGGATGTGGATGATGTTGTGGGTCTTTCATAGTCAGATGACTTCAGCAGCAGCTGGCACACAAAATCACAGCCGCCAAACGGAAGTGCAGCAGTCTAAACAAATTCAAGTGAAACCGCAACATGGGATGTGCTAATCGTCCAAAGCATGAAACACGTTAGAAATGCATTGCCTTATAAATGATCAAAGTTCTAAAGGGGAGCTGCCATGAAGGCGATCATTTTATAGGGAAAATTCACCATGCTTATTTGTACATTTTTAGAACTTGTTAAGGGAAGTGTGATTAATGTGGTCATAATAATAATTGGGTTAATAACTACGTCCGCTGTGATGGAATTCCACCTCCGTAAAGCACCCATTTCTGAAATTGTTTGAAATTATATGGTAGTTTAGTCATTAATTCACTATTTAAGGAACCTGTCTTATATGTTTTTATTTTGGAAAAGTAATACCTAACATGATGTTCATAAAAATAGATACAATTAGTTGTTAAGTTCCCAGACACCATTCATATTTTCTGTGTAAAGAACTTTCCTCCCAGCTATTAATGACTCACAGATTCATCATCTCACACCTCGTAGCTTTCAAATTGAAGCTGAGAACAGGGGCTGAAGCCACCGCTCGTTAGTTGCACACCTCGTTCAATGGTTTTATGCAAAAGGGTCCAACGGAGTCGAGTCTCCAGGGTAACAAGATCATTAACGTGCCACATGCCGCTGCTGACGGTCAAAATTCAAAGCCGCCACAGTAGCCACGGCGGCAACATCATCAGGAGGAGGAGAATGGGGCGACCATCTGCCGTTTCCATAAATAAAAAAGGAATCTCCCGCCCGTCCTCCTCGCTGGGATTCAGCGGTTGGCAGTTGAAATTATGACTGGGTCTGAGGAAAACATTAACAGCAGCAGCAGCAGGTTGGCTGGCTTTGGTGTCCGTGGACAGGCTCTGGAGAAGAGCCGAAAAAGCGACCACGGCGGAGTTCAGAGCTTTGAGATCCCTGGCTTTTTGTTGTCCACCGCCTCGGGAGGTTAGTCACACATGCGCGGTGATAATTCAACGGCGGCGGCTGCCACGGCCACGTTAAATGGTAGCAGCCACAATGGATCCACCAATGAATCCAACATCCAAGATCCACCATCATCCAATCCAACGCTAGCAACATGTTGCCGGTGTGTCTTGTTAGTTGTGAGCGCAGAAATCGTGACAAAGTGATGCCATTGTTAGGCGCAAATGAAGAAAATGCCATTGTGGAAAAGTCGGAAAAACAATTGCCGTACCTTGTTGTTGCTGCTGAGGCTGCTGCTGCTGCTGCCGTGAAAATGCTTGGCGCACGTTTTGTAATCAATCAATGTGCTGTTAGAAGCCACAAACCAAAAAAGCAAGACCAAAATATTTTGTGGCCATGTCTTCGGGCTAAAAACCAAAGATTCAGAGTCCAACGAGTTGTCATTTAGTTCAGAGAAGGTTCCTTGCTGATACATACTGCCCCTGGAGAAAGTATGGCGAATTTTAAAGATCCTACAAGGAAAGTTTGGCCAGAAAGTAAGGGGAATAACTTAGAGAGGCGCAGGAAAAGATATGATCGTGTGGGCATAAAATGTGCCAGCGATAAGTAGTGATAGATGGTATCAAAAGTACTTAACTTAGAAATACGGCGTTGACATTTCTGGCAGTTTATGAATTTAAAACAGCGTAGAACATAGGTAAAACAATTTAAGCTTTAAGTAACATCATTTTTTTCACCTACTACAAGTAAAGATCTTTTAATTACCATTCATAATACAAAGTTAAAAGAAAAGTTTCCCATCTTTAAGATATTTTTCCCACACAATCCTTTTTTATGGGTATGCCATAGAAATCGGAACTTCCCAGGAGCCATCACTGAAAGCACTTTGTTGTCACTGGCACTCAATTCCCTCCTCCCCCAAATAAGATTTCTGTCTGGCAGAACATTTGCATCTCCTAGATACTTTTCTGTTTACGAGCAGCTAAAAGTCACACCGAAATCCAAACTCACCTGCCCAGAGGGTTATATATTTGTACAGGGCTCGCACCTGCTTCTCACTTCCTTAATTTTCGAGTGTTAATAGACAGTCGGTGAACTGAGTTTGGCGTTTTATTTTCATTTTTAATTCCATTTCTATTCAGAAAATGTGGCAGCAATAAAGTATGAACATATTGGACGGCGAACGCAATTTGATTTCCATGAATGGAGTGCAATTCAATTTGTGTTGATTTTACGAGAATTGAAAACCCTCCTCCACAGCCAGGCTAATTTTATAGCCAACTAATTTTTATGAACCGCCAAGACAGAGACTCCGTACTCCGAGTTTCCCATTCTCTGGCTGACCCTAATGAACTGACATGGGGCGACTTCCACAGCGAGTCCAGTGACTTGGTGCGGCGCTTGCTCATCCGCGGGGTGCCGGGTTTCTTTTTTCCCCCTCCCTCACCAAATCACAAAATCCCCATGTTGCAGACCCAACGAAAATATATGTTGCAATGCCCGGGGACTGAAAAGTTTATTGACTGGAAATAATTTATTAATTATTGTATGCGCTTGACTGGGGGTTTCATTCAAGTATCTCCGAGAATATTATTTTCAAATTAATATTTTTGGTCAACGATTGGAAGATTATTTATAATGGATTTTTCGTATGGGTGGCATTTTACTACTGATTGTGGAGCTTTTGCAATCGCCGAGGAAAATGATTAGTGGCTACAGTACTTAAGCCAATTGTTTACTCCAGTGGCAGTGATGCGAAGTGTTAATTGACAAAATGGGACTCGAAATGCATTTATGATTATTAATAGTGATTATGAGAGGCAGTGGTTTATGTGGCTTATTGGTATATTACTCGATTTTTTACTGGCAAAGTCATTAAATTAAAATAATTATATTTCAAACATTTTAGGTTGTGTATTAAAAGCTTCTGCAAACGTTTGGGCCCAAAGTAGCCTTCTAATCTAGCCAACATGAGGACTTTCTAAAGCCTCTACCCACACAAGCTGGCTAAAATGAAAACGTTGCATGCAGTATCCCCAAAAATAGGACAGAATTCCCTCTCGAACATATGGCTGCCTGGCTATAAATCTCCGGCTTTTGTCTTGCCTAATTCCAGCTTGAAGCTGGGCTACATAGATTTGCACTCGAAAAGTTTGCGGCGCATGCGCGACGAAGAACATTTGTAAGAGCAATTAAAATCACACCACGACCAAAAAGGAGAAGCAGACGACGACATGGACGCTGGCGATAGCGAAACATGGCAACCAGGCAACTAGATATAGATACAATTTGGGATCTTGTGGCGACTTAGGAGAGGTAGGGGCACACTCGAGAGACAGGCACAGGCCTTCGATTGGAGCGAAAGTCTGGGCCATAAATTAGAAAATCAAAATGCCAAACTTCTGCTGCCCCGTCTCCGCAAAAAGTGTTTTCGATAATGACCCGGTTACAGTTTGAAAGCCTCTGCGGTGTTTACTATACCATTGATGGGGGTATTAGAGTTTTGGTTTTATATTTTTATTACAGAGTTCCCACAAGATTAAAAAATCTAATAAATTATTGAGATCTGATTACTACATTTTTTGGAAGTTCTTCATATTTATGTGAGATTATGTGTATATTTAAGTTATTACTTTAAATCCAGTGTTCTTTAATCGATCTGTTTTTGATTCCAAATAGAATACCTTAGTTTTCTTGACATGGTATCGATTTAATTATAAATAACTATATGTATATCTAAACATATATTGGGTATCACCTCGTCGAAATCCCTATACGATTTTGTCTATCAAAGTAATAAATTCCTGTGTGTGTTGGTTTTGCATTGGCAATTGTAAACAAATTGTCATTCGACAATTACATTTGTGTTGGCCACATTCATTAGTGTCAATGTTTTGGCTTTGCATGCTTCCGTTACCGTTACTCAGACGATTTATGTCACATTTGTTGGTCCGTGCTTGGAAATTATTTGAAATTTATTGCCTCCGAGGATCGGATCCTCATGCCCCATTTCGAATGATGCGTTGACAGCGAAAAACCAGTGGTTGTTGCTCCATTTTGTCCATTTAGACGCTTCTTGATTACCTTGGACAGTCCGTCTGTCCAGCAAGTCGTGGCTCGTCTTGTCTATAAAGATGCTTTTTTTTCATGGCAATTTTTCAGTCTCATCGTTGTTGCAGCTTTGTGAAAAAGATACTGCGCCACTTACATTTTTTCTTCATTTTTTTTGGCGAGTACAATTTTGTAATTGCAAGGCCTAGTTAGCAGCTGAGTCGTTTCGAATTGTTTGCTCTTGTGGTTAAATTTGCTTTTGTTGCGGAGTGATTAAGATAAATTTGTTTAAGAAAAGATTTACCAAATCATTATACCTATTATTTTTTCTAAAAATATTTAGAGGTCTCTCATATTTTCCATACACCCAATGCTTTGTTTTAGCCAAAAATAGGTTTGCAATAATATTTGTAGACCTCTCCTCGATATACTTATAGCAATATCCATTTTCCCATCAACTCCTTTGAAGGCGCCGCCAATGCCGCACCAAAATGTGCTCTCAAATCGTATAACTTCATTTGGACTGGAGCCCCTATCCGCAAATGCGAGTAACCAAGCCCATCGAAACCACAACAAACGCAACCGCATCCACGAAATGCAATTAATTGTCAAGTTATTTAACACAAATATTTGAAATTGTTTGGCTAATCAGTTGGCTAAAAACGGGGCAAAAAGGGGGCAAAGTCAAAGTGGCCACGATTTTCGATGGCTTTTTTCGGGGTCCGCCTGAGAGTCAGTCGTCGTCGGCGGTTGGAGCATTCCGATGTCCATAAAAATGTCAACGCAGCGGCAACAACAACAACAGCAGCAAATGCACTAGAGCCTCAGCCCCATGAAAATATGCCGCTCGGCTTGAATTGCCAAAGTGGCTGGGTTGGATTGGATTGGCCTGGCTTGGCTTGGCTGGCTCTTGGGCTTGGTCTGAAAACTGGACACCAGGCCAGCGTGGCTCCATGCAGTCTGTGCCGGAGTCTGTGGTCAACACAAAAGTGTGTCTGCCTTAAAAGCAGCTTCGGCTGCTGCTTGGTGAGCGGCAAATGGAACTGATTACAAAATATGACCAGCGGCTAAATGTATCTCGCAGTTTGCTGCTTAATTTCTTAGATAGCTGCACAATTTTATGCGTGGGTTATAAATTCCCAGCGAGCTCAAGTCCAAACGCACGTGCTACTGTTCGGAATGGTGGCTTTAGAGGTTTCTTTCTTGGCCGGCGGCCAAGTGCCTGGCCAAGTCAACATACAAATGTGGAATTATAGCCAGGGGCGTTTTCTTTGAGTCTACTTAACGTTAATGCCGAGAGTTTAGGGTTCAGTCTTTTAATGCTCCTAAGTATTGAATAGAATTTTATTCTTACTTTTTAGTTGCCAGCTATAGACCTTATCGCCATTTTCAACTTAGTTTTTTCCATATTTAAAAACTATTTATAAGGGCTCTTTACAATTCTAATAGAATGTGACAGGAAATAAATTTTTCATAAAACAATTTCTTAGTTCAGATCATCAGAAATTGTAAGCTAAGATAATTCTTGAGATTTTTTTAACCATTGCGTGGGTTGGTTATTTTTTTTAACCATTGTGCTTTGGTATTACTAGGTACTATAAAAAAGATATTAATGTGACAAATTCTTACATAACGTAAAAATGACAATGCTAGTTTTGAATGTGAATGATCAGAGGCCTTTATTATAAACGCTAAACTGTAGAAAGTTTGAAACGTTTTTAAATAAATTAGTTTTCGTTATACATTTTTGATGTATTTTTTGAACAAAATATAGTTTTGTTTTGAAGTTTACATTTTAAGGCAATACATTTAAAAGGTCTACTACATTTTTCTTTACAAACCTTATGAAATTTATTGTTAGGACCATCACTGGGTCGACAAAAAGCACTAGAAGTTCAGACTCCTGTAAAGTCCCAAATGCCATAAATTTCGTAGAATGACTGTGGATAAATGAAAACCGCACTAAAGATGAAAAAAGGTAGAGAATAGCCAAGGGCCAACTACCCAAAGTACGAAGAGATGACTGACAAACAATTAGAAAACCGAGAAACAAGAAAAAAAACCGCAGAGAATATCGCTTACAAAAGTAAATTTAAATAAAAAGAATAGCCATTCAGGGTGTTATGCAATCCGAGTTCTTGTTCAAGTACAACTCAATAAACCCACCAGGCCATCTTCTAGGCAGCCGCTTTTGGTTTTCATAACAAACCAAGAGGTTATTTGAGACGGGTTTTTGCCCATTGTCCGGTCTGTAAATGGTGTTAAAAAAGATAGAAAAACCGACTTCAAGGAGAACTGGATAACAAAAATATCCCATTACAATAGAGTGTATGTAATGCATTTTGTATGATGGATGAGTTGAATTTGAAGCGATGATGGCCTCAAGAAAAATTGTAATTTTGTGGCCTAATGTTTGAGTCTTATGTTTGGAGATAATTGAGCAAAGCTTAATATGCATAGAGTTTTGATTATATAACAAATGCATGTTGCATACTTGGTGGAATATTTGAAATAAAACAAGATTTAATTACCAATACTAGAAAAAAAGGTGCTTGAAATATATCTAATGAATGTTGCATTGTTAGAAGAATATATAGAATATAACAAGACTTTATAACCTTTAAACGAAAAAAGGTACTTGAATATAACTAATGAATGTTGGAAGAACAAGATTTAATAACCATTATAAGGGAAAAGGTGCTTAAAATACAACAAAGGCATTTAAGATATAACAACATTTTATAACCATTACAAAGGAAAAGATGCATGATATATCTAATGAATATTGCATACTTGTAAGAATAACCAGATTTAATAATTAGTACAAGGGAAAAAGTCTGAAATATGCTTATAATACCTCACGCGATCTTACATTTTATTGGACCCAGAAACAGATGCACTTCCCACCCAGAACTTGACTGTTTTGTGCATTAAGCTCTTTGAAATGAGGCCAATGCGGAGCACCCGAAACGCTTCACTTAGCGGCACAAAGTAGAGCACCAATTTAATTATGTTTTCCGAGTTATTGATGGACTGCTCGCCCACCTCTGGCACATCTGTTTTTCATAGGTGCATCCGATTAATCGCAGAGAGAGTGAACTCATTCCGAGGAATTCCTTTGTTCTTAGACGCTACGCTTTGAGCTCTAATCTGGGATACTTACCCTCACAGGCCACCGCAGAGTCGTTGTTGGGATCTTCGGTATCTGGAACCAATTCCCAGACATCATCATCGTCATCGCCATCAGAGCTTTCACGCAAGGCGGCCAGATCATCCATTCGATCGGCGGCGGCATTCATGCCGAAGTAACCATCCTGACACTCATGGCACTTTGCTCCCATCACTCCCTCCTTGCACTGGCATTGTCCTGTCCGGGGATCGCATCTGTCGGGGATCAGGGAGCCCAGGGGATCGCAATTGCAGGCTGGACAGTGCAGCTCCACATTGGCATAGCCCACATCGCATTCATCGCACTTTTGACCTCCATAGCGGGGTTTGCATAGGCATTGGCCATCTGTGCTGTCGCACAGTCCACTCTCCGATCCCTCCGGATGGCAATGGCAGGGATCACAGCCCATGGCCGGATCACCCCAGTAGCCCAGTTTACAGCGCTCGCAGTGCCAGCCCTCGGTGTTCCCGCGACAGGTGATGCATTCGCCAGTGGTCACATTGCAGGGTCCGCCGGCGCAATCGCAGCGCTGACAGCTGCTCCCCAGCTGGCGGGGATTGCCAAAGTACCCATCGTCGCAAACCTGGCAATGGTCACCCGTATAGCCCTCCGGACACTGGGTGCAAATGTATTCCGCATGTTCGATCAACTCGAACTGCGGATTCAAGTCCATGTAGTTGTAGCTCTTCAGCTGGCAGCTGGGCGAAAAGTTGTTGGAGTCCTCGGACAGCGGACAGGCGCATCGCTTGCAGTCGTTGGGGGTTCCCTGCAGGGGATTCCCGTAGTAACCCAACTGGCAACGTTCGCAGCTGAAAAATAAAAGAATTTGAATTTTTAACGGAGTCGAGTCTCGGCTTGATGGTGTGTGCCCTGGCTTGCAGTGGTGAGTTAGTGGGGACACCAAACATGGGTTTATAACTCTGCTGGCTGTGGAATTTGTAATGTTGATTGTATTGTTATTCACCACAATTCTTTAGGGTTTGTGTCCGCACTGTTTTTTAAATTGAAGTAACTAGAAATCTTAAAAATTAATAAATAACAAATATACATAAAAATAAAATATATTGGGCTATTTACTTAAAGCTACAGTTAAATTTTTTTTCTGCTACTATTCCCAGATACCATAAAACCTAGAAACACAATGAAAAAAAGATGTTTGGCATCACTCAAGTTAAGTCTATAATTCTATATGTAAATTAAAAAAAATATTCATAATAATTATAGTCCCAACATTTCCTGGTACTTTGTAAGTCTTAATTTTTGAAAACATTTGTAACATCTTAAAAACAAAGAAAAATCATAGGTTCTAAACACAGCCAACTGAATTAAATTAATATTATTGGAAATTTTAGAAAATTGTAATTTAAGGGTACTTAGGTATAATTTATGTTTATAGGCCGTAATATTTTATATCAAAGCAAGTATTTCTTTTCCTACTCACCGATCTCCAAAGGTGTTGTGCATACAGTCGCCGCAATTTCCGCTCTGCAGATCGCAGGAGTTCGAGTGTCCGTTGCAGGGACACGGGATGCACTTGCTCAGGATTTGGTGGTCCGAGGTGTTTTCGTAGATTCGCTTGTAGCCAAAGGCGCAGCCCTCGCAGGAGAGCCCTGTATAGCCGGCGGGACAGAGGCACTGCTCTACTCGGCTGGAGGACTCACCGCCCAACTCCAGGCCGCCCGAATAGATGACAGCCCTCTCCAGGTAAGTTTCCACCTGATCTGTGTGGAAGGCTGCTCGGATGAGGATGGCATCGAGCGAAACGAGAACGGAGAGGAACTGCGATCTGGTCACGGACTCTCCGTGGTAGTCACCGCCCTCAGTTCGCCGCAGCCTGGTTTTTATGTCCTTGACCGTGGGTGGAACATGATACCAGCCCTCCTCTGTCAGGGTTACGTTCAGGCTGACCAGCAATCCCTCCAGGGATTCATCGCCAAAGGCAATCTTCAGTCCGTTCTTGCCGAACAGAATGACATTGGGCCCCGTGGTGGGCTTTCCCGACGTATCGCCCCTCATCACCACCCAGGACAGAAGCAGTTGCAGCCTGGCTCCATAGCTGGTCAACCGGTTGCCCAGATAACCCAACGGAGCTTGCCAGTAGATGGCCTCCACTTCGTCCAGCTCATTGGCAAAGATCAATCGGTTCTCTTCGGCATCGACGGGTATTGAAATGGGTTTCATTCTCTGAATGTCGGTCAACTTCCAATCGTTGAGGGTTTCGAAAGCCAGGGTCTGAAGCTTGGCACTGTGACATGTTTGGGAGACCCCGGAGCACCAGCAGCTGGTGCAACCCTCGCTGTTCTCTCCGTTCAGATCAAAGTATCCTGGTGCACACTCGGAGCAGGTGTTGCCCTCCACATTGAGCTTGCATTGGCATTTGCCCGAGCAGGATCCCTTGGAGGGAAGGCTTCCCCTTTCGTCGCACTCACAGCGCTTGCACTCGTCTCCATAGTATCCCGGAGCACACTCCTCGCAGTTTGGGCCCTGAAAGCCCTCCAGACAGTAGCAGGCACCTCCATCCGGCTGGCAGTTTCCCGTGGAGCGGGCAGGATCACAGGAGCAGGGCAAACAGGGTTCGGTGAGCGGTGCATCCGGCTCCCTGTAGAATCCACTCTCGCAGAACTCGCACTCATTGCCAGCCGTGTGATTCGAGCAGCTCTGGCAGATGCCCTTGTCCAGGAAGGAGTCGTAGGAACAGCTCTCGGCATGACCATAGCACTGGCAGACCTCACACTCTCCACCCAACTGAAAAGGTCGGTCCTGGAAGAGAGGACAACACTGCTGGCACTGATCACCGCAGGTATTGTGCTGGCAGATGCACTGCAGCAGGGGATCTCCTGGCGATTCCTGGGTGCGATTCGCATGGCCATGGCAATCCAGGCGGGCACTGATCTTCAACTGGGACAGCGAGTAGAAACTGTGCTTCTCCAGCGACGGCGAGTCCAGCAGCCAGTCCAAACTATTGTCGAGATTGGCAGTGGAGTGCATGCCCTGCAGCCGAATCCTTATATATCGCGTCGTTATGAATTTCATTAGGTCTGGACTCTGATCCGTGGCTCCGGGGCGATTCTTCAGCAGGGAAACATGCAGCACTCCGTTCTCCAGAGGACCCGGTTTGGAAAACTGAGTGGAGCACACAACTTCGGTGTCGTTTTGGAACACATATTTGCCACTCTGTCCGGATAGGTTCCATCGCCTCTGGCAGTCAGCATCGCTCAGCCCGAAGTATTGCCAGGGCTCAAAGTTAATGCCATCCAGGGACTTTTCGAGTATCCAGGAAGCTGGACGAGGGGAATTGGCCGACTTTAGCCACACCGAAAAGATTTGATAGGTCTGTGAAAGAGAAGTAAATATCACATCAGTTTATGCATAAGATATTTTTATTTTCAAGAGTAGGGCAGAAGCATTTGATATAATTTAATAACATAACTTCAATAAAAAATAAACCACAATTGTTTAAAAGTATACATTTTCATAAAATTAAAACAAAAATCATGGAATAAACAGGAAAACATTGGCTAAAAGCCGTGATATATTGCTTCGAAGCAAAAATTAGGTTAACATATTTGATAATATTGATAAACCTTCATTAAGGCTTTCTATAAGATGAATGGCAGGCTTCTATCCTTATGTAATAAACTATACCCTAATTTGTTTAAGAATATATTTGATTAAATTTTGGTAATTCTCTTTTCCCACCATAAAGTTTTATGTTTAAGCTTATCTTTTTTTTGACAGGGATGCATTGTTTAAAATCGAAAGCAAGGTTTTTAGCTTTATTATATATTAAATGGTTTCATATTTTAACTGCCTTTTATAATATGATAAATTATATATATGATATCCCCATTTGATAAATTTCTTTAATTATCGCATACCCCACATAACTAAAAGTATTTTTTTTAATCTTTGGGTAAACCTCTTTTCCCACCATAAACATAACTGCCATCACACCTCGGCGTTTCGGTTTAATGGCCAATGGGCAAATGAGCCATAAATTATCTACGCACCCAAATGTCAGTGTTTCTGTCAGCAAGTGATGTTTCTATCCAGTCGCAGGCATATATCTTTGCATCTGTGACTACCAACAAACTGCCTGCATATCACCGCTAATGCCGTGTGGTACTGGCAAAATCTTATAACCCAACATTGCCATCGCTGCGTCATAAATTTCCCGAACTGTCAACCAACCGCAACCCTACAAAAACCGCCGCCCAACTGTGGCTCCTTTTGAACGTGGCCGGCGGCACCAGCTGACAAACGATATTTGGAAAAATCGTATATGCTGTAAAAAAAGGAATAAAAAATATCAAATCCACATCGAAATGCCAAAAACGTCGCGTGTTCGAGACGCTGAAAATGTTGCGCCTATCGAAGATCGGTGGCCAAAAAGACCAAGGCAGGCCAAAATGAGAAATCAATAAAAGGCATGCAATTGAATTTTCCGACGGGCGACTTGTGGCGAAGGTGTGGCCAGGTGTATAATTGATTACGACGCATTGACTTAGAGCAGCCACATGGCGCCATCTAACCAGATATGTGGCTGGTATTATTTTTTAATTTTTCCTTTAGCTTTTCGCTAGTCATCGCGAGTCCAAAGCAAATCCGCGGACAAGTCAGAAAACGATATCTGCAGAGCAATTGCCCTGTAGCACCTACTCAAAAACAACTCTATCAAATTTCAAAGCCACTTGTTTACCCACAACTCACTAAGTAGCTAATGGCATCAGCATCGGCAGCAGACACACATTTTCCCCGATTTTCCAAGGCTGATAAAATGCAAAAATACAAGAAGTCAAATGCCAGCGAGAGTGGAAGGAGGTGTGCGCATGCGTGCGTTCTCCTTATTGAGTGCCGCCTGTATTCGATTACAGCAACAACGGCGTCTGTCAAGCTGATAAGATTACGAAAATGAACAAGTGAAAGAGACCGGCGAAAAATAAATCTGTAAGGGGATTTAAATAGGGGATGTGGAAGTGAAACCAAAAATTTACGATATGAGTGTAACAGCATCAGAGACTTTAAGACCTATAAATCCATTCATACACTATTGTTTTAATCTTTTAGCCTTTATATTTACTCTCTGTGTTAATTCCTCTAATATTTGTTCGATGGGATTAAGGGATTAAGGGATTTTAGGATTTTCCTTTTCAGGGAGCCACTGACATTCTAGTTAACTGACAAGTTTTTGCTGAAGCAGCCCAAGTGCATCACATTCTCCGCTAATTGCTGACTATTCCGCACGTACCAAAGGTATTAGTATAAATTCAAGGACTAACATATGGTTAAGAAATCATAATTGGAATAATAAAATTTATAATTGATGATGTCGGTTCAATAAATGGCAATTAAAAGGGATTAGTTGAAGGATATAAAAAAGTATAAATAAGAAGAGCAAAGCATTTTCCATTTCAGTTTCCGACCAACAGACAAATATTTCACACGACTACAAAATTTTCAAAGCAAAAGCCATGTCCGCCCAAGGTGCCAAGTTCAAGTACTTATTCAATGATATGGCAACTCCTTAAAAATAATATTAAAAACACTTTACAAAGCTTTATTGTTGAACAGAAAAATTGCTCATTTACGGACTGGTTACGGTTCCTAACTTGGAAGTATACCAAAAAGCAAAAGTCTATCTTCACAATAATGAGAAAAAAAGGAAAGGAAAGGAGGTGGAGGCAGAGAGACGCTGGTGCTATATAGAAAACTGCACCCTAAAAAGGTTTTCTTTATACCATAATCTATAAAGTATTGCACTTATTTTAGCAGTATTAAAATTCAATTAAAATTCATCGTGGCATTCTGATAATGTGCCTTAAACTAAATATGTCCTTCAAAGTTTTTTAAAATGTTGATTTTTTTCAAACACAGAGAGAGAGAGAAACAGATCTCCTAATACTTTGGAGTTTTAGTCAGCTGAAGCTCAAAATATATGTATGTATAGCTATGTGTCATATTATTAATAGCGACTCAGTAGTTTTACTATTTGTCTAAAATAACAAAAGTGAGCAAAAGTCTCATATTTATTATATATCTTAATATCTTCCTTGCAAAATGCGTACAAGGTTCAATTGCAACACAATCTAACAAGAAAATATTAAATTAAACTAATCGCGATGTAAGTTGAATTTTGAATGCTTTAAAATATAAATTAAGGTGCGAATCAACGGAAAAGTCGCGTATTTGGATACCAGTTTGTTCAAATTATCTACATATACAATTATCTAGATACAATTTATAAATAAATATTTACAATATATTTAAAAATATTTAGAAAACCAATAAAATATGCTATATAATAAACAAAATTAATACGTAATATTGTAATTAACCAAATATGTAAGTAGTTGGGAATTATTGGTCGTAAGTAAATACAATAAAGTAATTTACCTATCCTAATTCTTTCTAAATATCTTTATTTTTATGTATTGATACACATAATAAAGATTAATCACCACCCACATTGGCCGTTTCGATTATAGGATTGGAAGCATATAGTGTACTTCCGATTGCTCGCTAAGGAGCCACTGAGCTTGACACACTCGAGTTAAGGCGATAAGGTATCTCTAGTGAATTATGTTGTCCCCATCAAATATCTGTCCAGGTCCTTGATTGCAATCAGCTCGAGAGCAAGCCATGCTCCCGAAGTGACTTCCTGGTGCCTGTTGAGCCAAAACAAGTTCCAGATAAAGGAGGCGAACTATGAAAAGACCTCGTGGTCGTGGCCTTCTTCTGCCCCAACCCGTGGAGATGTGAAAATCGTTGTAGATTGCAATCGAAGAAGCGGCAGGTGAAGGCCTCAGGGGTAACACTTTGACGTTTTTATCAGTTTCCACCAATTGACGGCACACACAGCAAACTTGTTTACAACGCACCGATGGAGATCACTCTTAGTATAAATATTTGGTCAGTGGAATCTCCTGCACGGAGGGAGTGAGTTATTGTTTATGCACTGGAACCTGTTACCAGATGCTTGTCAACTGATAAGGCCAAATCAAAGAGAGACTAACAAAATTGCTAAAATATTCAGTGGGAACGAGAGGTATGGATACGGGATACCAACTTAGCGGGGTAATTTGAGTTGATAAACGAAATTGAGTGGCAAGTGGGGGGCTCCCTCATGCATGTCGTAAATTACACGAATTAACATTTATGGCAATCAAATATTTATCGCTCAATGAAGAAAATCCATCGGGCATAACCGACAGGAAACTTCCTCTGCGCCCAAGCACAAAAAAAAAGAAGGAAAACCAACACGGACGCTCAGTTAATTGCCAAAAAACACACAGAACGTGGAAACTCATCGTAAAATTTTTAAAAATAAACAACCAAAAAATTGAAGTAGACAGAGTGAGACGGAACAAAATAAAAGACAACAAATTTAGGGCTTGCCTTTAGTTTTATTTGGGCCTCTGTGCCAGACAGCATTTTATCTCAGCATATTTTTTGCCAAATTATACAGTGGTGTGGAGGTGGCCCATTGGAAGAAACAGAATCTGTTACTTTTTTGTCCGATTTTTCGCTTTGGCACGCTTTTAGATAACATGGTGAATGAACCCACATGGCAGACATGTTTCTCCCATATATTTTTGCACATTTTCTTACTTTTCCCTATATCGTTCACTCAGACTTTCCGACGTGTTTTTGGCTGCTCGCACTGAAGTAATCGCAAAGTTTTGTGTCTGCTGCAAGTTTTTATCTCTGAAAATTGGCGCATTAATGCGGCTAAAGAATGAAAAAAGTTTGGAATAACTTGTTTGGACTTTAAGAAATAAAAATGTATTATCCGAATTGAACAAGTAGCAGTTGTGGTGTGAGGCTTACATTGAATGTAAAGCTTCATGCTCTAAATGCTAATGGAATGTGGTTTTGAATAATTCTTTGGGTGCAGCTCAAATATTTGTGTCTATAGCATCAGATTAATTATTTTAATTTTATTTAAATTAATGATGGGGTTGTGTCTCCTTAACCTTAATTTAAACAAATTTTAACAGTCTAAGAACTCGACTATCAGGTACCCATTACTCAGCTGCGGGGTGTGCGAGAGATGGAGATATGCATGAAGCAAATCTGCGGTTTCCGATATTGCACACCATATAAACACGCCACCTATCGTCTAAACCCTTATTTGTTTATGTCATCAGCTTGATTATTATATGTTTTAAAATTAATGAGGGTGAAGCTCTTCAACCTTAATTTAAATACATCGAATTCTTACATCACTTACTTATTTTCGTTTCTTACTTTTGCACGCCCTGTGCCATTGGCCATTAAAAATACAATCCGCTTCCTGGTAAATGACATGAAAACAATTCAAGCGAAGCTTCAATCACGTTAAGACCCCGACCCAAAAAATAAAAGCCATGCAGGAAATTCATGCAAATGCAACCAACTGAGGAAGCATTCTTTAAAAGGCAAATTCAGGGAAAATGTCGAGAAAAAAGCAACGAAAATCACAGGCCAAACAAATAAATAAATTGACCATTAAAATAATTGCTGTGCCTAAAATGCGTCTCGAACGTGGCTGTAACACGCTTTGCTCGTTGTTGTTGCATTTGTTTCCTTCGGCAGGCAGTTGTTGTTGCTTCTGTTGGCGCTGCGAATGTTGCAACAACTTGTCAAACATTTGAATTACAGTTACGAAACCAATAGCGATGCCAAATGACCGGCCCCT
Source organism: Drosophila subpulchrella (assembly GCF_014743375.2). Classification (NCBI taxonomy): domain Eukaryota; kingdom Metazoa; phylum Arthropoda; class Insecta; order Diptera; family Drosophilidae; genus Drosophila; species Drosophila subpulchrella. The sequence continues at coordinate 14,952,715 of NC_050610.1, read as the reverse complement.
CGCATTTTATTTCTTTTTTTCCATTGGCCAAATTTGGCTAAATTTAATGAAGCAATTAAATGTCGGTATAAAAAATGTACACACCAACAAACATTAAACATTTCAAATTGGAAATACTCGTATTTGTAAGACTGGTATGATGTTTGCCGCCAAATATTTTTATGGTTTAGACTTTTTGGGTAATACATTTTATTGCTATAAAATCAGAATTAAGGAACTTGGGAATTTATTATCTTCGATTAAATTTCATGGCTATGCCCTATGAAATTTATATTTTTTGGTCCAATAACAAGTCGTTTCGAAAGATATTTTAAGTTTACATGATGGTTTGCTTGGTAATATAAATAAACATTTTAAATATATCAAAAATTCTTCTACCTAGACCATTTTTTCAAACACTTCAAGGAGAAGTACCCATTCAGGAACCATCCAAGTACCCAATACTGACTCTACGACCTGAATCACTTAGCTTTCAAAGACTATATATACTAAATTATTGGTCAGATCAGATAGAAGTTTTGGAAGTGTAAGCTAGACAACTTTAATTAAATTAAAAAAAAATAAAATAGATTTTTTTTAAAACTCTATGTAACTCTTATTGAGCTAAGAAAATAACTTAGACTCTTCTAAACTATTATCTTTTGATTTATTCAAGCTGAAATGGCTTTCCTTTTCAGAACATTTCCATTGCCGAACTGCAGTCACAGTTTGGGAGCCACTGGCCGAGTTGTCCGTAGAATTCTCGCTAGACTTTCAATTAGTCACGCGCGCCCCAAAGCCATTCAAGCATAAATCTAGACATTGTTGTACGAACAGACAGGCTGACAGACTGCTTACTGGCAAACTGACAGACTGGATGGCTGACTGCCCAACTGACTGACTGACAAAGCGACATTTGGACGGACAATCCCTGGCTATGTCTACGGTTCTGACCGGTCTGCGAGGACTGCCCGAGTCTGTCGCCTTTTTCCCAGCGCGAAGAGAAATATTTTAAGCTGTCAAATCGTTGACACACGCCTGTCGTTTCTATCTTGTCTCCGAGGCTGTTGTTGTTGTAAATCACTCGATTAGTCTAATTGTTAAAATCCACGCCGGGGTGGAGAATCCGCTGAAGCCTGGAAGTCCCAAAGATTTTGTCGCCCATTGGGGAGACAGATAGACAGACCAACGTCAATGTCAAGTTCCCTCTGAGGTCATAAATCGTGTTCTGTTTCGGTTGGCTTGGCATTGGGAAACAAACAACAGACAGAGGGGGATCTCTCTAATGTGTTTCTAAATAGTTGTGACAAATGCTAAGATATTTTCACAGCCAAATCACACAACACACTTAATTGTGGAGATGTAGCTAATTAGTGAACTTGTTAGGGGAGAATTATTTGTGTTGATGCTTATTGAATGGGACCGATGGCAGCTGTTAAAAATACTTGGGGAACGGCAAGGAGTAAAGAAGAAACTAGTTTTTTAGATCACAGTACAAGCTAGTTCCATCACATCAGATGAAGTAAATAAAAAGTACCTATCATAAGTTTTACCTATCTTCATATATATTTTAAATGAAACAAAATTAGTCACAAAACTGCCTGTTTCCTTGATTTTTAAAGGTCTTAAGAATGCAAAGTCTGAAACTTTTGAAAAATTCTTAAAAAATTCCGCTTTTAAACTGTTTTCAAAAACAAAAACATAAAAAACGAAACGATTTTCAAAATACCAGACAAGCTGTGAATATTCTTTGTCACTCAAGCAAATCAACGGAATGAGAGCGTGTAAATTTTGACACATGCCCCTCATTTGACTTCGTTCCCTCGGCATCCGCTCTGTCCATATCTGGAAAATCATGGGAACCTATAAACTCTGTGGTCGTTGTCTGACCAAAAATGTAGAACATGCCACAATTGCATTAAAAAAAATACGACCAAGCGGTTGACATATACATAGACTAAAGCAGATGCCATAAAAGGTTTGCCATTTATATTTGGATTCTGTTTGGCAACTAGTAATAAGTATTGTCAGAATTAATTAAGTGAAGAGACCAATTTAAATACTACTGTATGAAAGTCCCCTTTTTGTATAAGAGACGTGCAGGAATTTATTAATAAACTCCGAGAGCAACGCATGGCTGTCATAAATCTTTCATACTTTAAGGCATATGCAAAAACAATGTTTTTAATTTTAAATCACTTCCAGTCTGTGGATATTGCTCCTCCTTCTTGGCTGCTTCTCGTTTTAATTAAGTGCACACTCAATGCCTTTGCCTGGGTCCGGGATACTCTGTCTTTGTGTGCCGGAATGGTCCGGTCCCGTGGCATATGGTTTATGGTGTATGGTATACGGCAGTGGGGAAATTATATCAAAACATTGATATATCTGCTGGAAGATTCGAGTGCAAGCCGCACTTGAATGTCAACTTTGTGTCGGCTGATGCTAAACAGATGATATACATTTTCCGTTTCATTCCTTCTCCGTTTTTAGCACATTATTGGCCAATAGGGTCGATGGGAGAAGTGTGGATCTGAAGGGATTCTGTGCTCGAGTGCACTTTGAAATTCCAATTAACACTATCGGCGGACGATTAGCACCCAATAGAGATTTAAAGATCCGCGGCAAGTGTGAAATAAAATATGGTAACAGACGCCTTCTGGGAGGTCTAAGCTATTTTAATTGGGTAAGTCTTTTAAATTTGCTTTTAAAATCATCTTAGAAAAACTGTTTGTGTAATTTTAAAGGACTGAAGAAAGTACACAAAGTTTATTTGAAATGTGGAAAAACTGCGGAAACGAAAGTCTAAATTGCTCAACTGCAAGAAAGTGGATATTACAGAATATCTGTATGTAAACCAATATGACTTAATCAAGAGCCCATCAAAACCAATTTATATATGCCATTTTGAGCATTAGAACTGAATAGGCATCAAACTGGTTTCTGTCCAACACCGAACACCGAGAAGATCATATTTCAAAGTTCCAATGGGACAGACCAAAGCATGTTTAGCGATGGATCATGGAGCCGGCGTTAAATCGCTTGTAAATGAGTGACAACTCAGCGGCTTAATTACAAACTGGATCACAGCTCGTCTGTCACAAGAGCTTAGGCCCGACAATTTTGGATGGGTTGAACGAGAGATGGGTCTCCATTTGACACAAGTTTGTCTTACCTGCTTCAAATCCAATAAGATGGTCACATACTCAAACTGCCGGCCACCCTGCAGAGTCGGTGATTGCCACCAGCCTTCTTCAAGTCCTGAGACCGTCGAGATTAGCGACTGTATGGAGCGCTGCTTGGCCTGATCCGAGGAATGGGCATTGCAGATGCCACATGGCTTGGCACCGACCTGTTTGCAGTACTCCTCGGCTCCGTTCTGGCCGCATGTCGCATTCACGGATATCTCAGCCCGGGGAATCACATTGAAGAGCGGCGGATAGAGGCCTCCGGAGTCACTAAATGAGTACAAGTCGTCGGTTTTCAGCAATCGAAGGGCTGCAAGTGGACAGTATAGTCTTTAGTGAAACATCAAAGTGAGATACAAATAAGCTAGTAATTTTATAAATGTACATAATTTTAAAAAATACCATTTATTTAATTTCTAAAATTGCTAGTCATATCACTTATCCAAAAGATTACGAAGTACATAATCGCCAAATCTCTCCAAGTAAGAAAACTTTCAGTTCTTCGTTATTTTATGTTGTGAACAGGTGTATTGCTTACCAAATCAATAAAATGTCGACTATAAGTACCAAAACTTTAAAACATAAAATACACAAAAATAATAAGTAGTTTAGGGGGTTATTTTATTTGTCTTCTAAAATGATATGCTTTTGAGATACAAAAATCGTTGTCAGTGTAAAAGAAAATCCCTAACAGATTAGGTAGTAGTCCAGTTAATAAGACTAATCCAAGTTGCGGCTGCCGTACTCATAGAACTCCTCCTCCAGGGCAACCAGTTCATCGGCCATATCTTGGGCCAATTTGCCTATCTTTTCGTCATACTCGAGTGTCTTGGCCTGTATTAGTTCACAGTTCTTCTTGATTTCCTCGTCGATGCCCGGGAAATCATACAGAATGTGGTATTCCTTGAGGTCGTTCACTAGCTTCATCAGGGAATCTGCAGCACGGACCACATTGGCGGCACGCAGCTGCATTTCCAGAGCATCAATTTCGTACTGAGTGGTTTCCTGAATTTGACCGTTTCTATCCCTGCAAGCCATCTTCAGGATTTCTTCAAAGTTTACCAACATGCTGCGAACGTCGGATGACAACTGGGACTTGAAGGACATCAGGAGGGCATTCTTCGCCTGCGGGGTGTTTGCCATGTTCTTGCCTTATTTCGCCAACTTTCTCTTGTACTTAATATATCTTAATTCGGGTAGCTAAGTAATAAAACCATTTAATTAATTTATAAATACAATACTCTTCTTAACAACCTTAATGCTCCACAACTAACCGATATATCCTTGATTCCCTTGAATTAAGTCTCTTAAATGTTTAATTCTTCAAGGTCTTCAATTGAACTGAAAACGAGATAAATCAAAAATCGATTAATGAGACGCTTTACTTGAGATTGTAACAAATCAAATCGCTACAGCCGAAATCAGCTTCCTTAGCTCCATTATTCAAATTCTGACAGTTTTTCCCAGGCCAATCAATTAAATTGCTCAAACCGAACAAGTCGAGAACAAGCCCTCAAGACAACATTGCCAATAAATCACCTACTGGGGCAGCTGCTCTGGATTGCTCTGAACTTTGTGCCATGAGAATTATTGATTGGTTGGTTGACTTGACTGGCTGGCTGGATTGTATGAAAAATGTACAAGTATCTCACGGTGCCCAGATGACCAAAAGCTGGGCAACTTTCGAGATAAACTTTATCGCTGACCAACAACAAACGGCAGCCTGCAGTTTGAGTTGTAGTTGGGGCCCAGATGTTGACCTGGTATGCCATTTGCATGTTTGGTAGCTCCAAATTGCAGTCTGCTGCTGTTTGCAGTTGTTTCCTTTGGCTGCCCAGCTTTTTTGGCAATTGTCAACACAAAACTTTGTGAACAAGACAAAAATGTTGACGTAATTGCAGCAAAATGGCACATAAGTTATAGGGAAGGATCAACAGAAAAGTTTTGGTCGAATGAGAAAAGTTTCAGGCTGGTCTCTGAAGTTTCAATGGGTTAAGTGAGGGAAGAATAGGCAATGAAACAGTATTGCAAATTTTAAAGCAAATGTATTACTCACTTTAATTTATTTTGAAAAATTTCTAAAAATGTCTTGCCAGTGCCAATCTCAACTTGTATAAGACCTTTTAATAGTGTATAAATATTTTCATTTTTTGTGGCGCATTCAATTTGTCAAAACATTTAATCAGCAATACTTTTCTCACTTAAGCTGTCAGCGCTGGAAAACGTGAATATATTTTTGTGGGGGGTTGGGAGTATCGGAGGGGCGTAGTGGGAGCTAAGAGGCCTATACATAACTCCGAACAGCCGTTGAAAAGGCCACCTCCAGCCTGAAGTCGCCAGTTATTTAACTTCTCTCTTTTTCCCTGCTTTTGGCTACCGCAAATTTGTCATTTGTCAAAACATTTAAATGCCATTTGCCGGTTTCCTCTTGAGTTGGGCGATTTTGACAGCTGTCGATAAGTTTTTCTTTCACGCTTTTAACACTTTATGCTTGAACTTTGCCCAGAGCAGTGTTTCTTGGTTTTCGCTTTGACTTGAAGAAAACATTTGTTGGGATCGCTTTAAATCAATTTTTGGTAAGCCTAGTTTTCTCAGTTTTTCTCAAAGTGAAAGTGATACTCTCACTTTATTTCAGATTATTATTGGCTGGCATGTCTGGTGTCAATTATTGATGACTGCGGGAAGTTATTTGTATTGATTTGTTAAAATTAATTGGTTTTCTTGAACTGGAAATAGTTAAGGTACTTTAAACAGATTTCATAGGATGGTATATCTAAAGAAATAAACTGTTGTTGGTAGGCTTTTACTTGTTTAAATTTTGACAGTTGATCCCTTGACACATCATGTATCATTCTTTTGTTATTAAATTCGCCCAAGTTTAAATTATTTGGCAGGCTTTTTTAAAAAATATAATTAAATATTTAATTAATTTCAAGAGCTCTTCGCCTCTTTGTCGGTATATATGTGTATAAACTCGAGGCCCATCATCTTTGTCTTCAACTCTTTTTTTTTTCTTTGTCGCCCTCTTTGTAATTGAGCCGTTTGCCAAAAGAGCTCCACAAAGTCCTCAAAGTCAAGAGGGGTCAATCTCCAGGGAAACCTATTTATGGCCGTAATTTTGATTGCTTCCCCAACCATCCATCGGGTTATTCATTCTCTTTTTCAGTAGCGGGCTGTCAAAACTCATAAAGTTTGCTTTCCTCACGGCGTCCTTCTTTTTTGGTTTACTCTTTATAAAATAATATATGCATTTTTTCAGCTACCGAAAATCATTATTTGTGTGCAAGTTGAAGCCAATTTGGTTATGCAAAGCAGTCGGCAGAATTGATTGGACAGGAGGATTTCACTTTGACAGGAAGCACTCGAATGGCTGACTAACTGGAGATTACCTTAACAGCCGGCTAGTCTATTCCAGCAATTGGTTAATTTCCATTGCCATCTTTGAAGTTGGATTGCGAATTGCAACGACTTAATAAGCAGCTGGATATGGAGGAGATGGAGATGCCATGCCCCGTTTCGCTCCACTGTAATTTTTGCCTCCAGCTGTCTGTTTGTGTGCATAATTGGCCAGAAGGAAAACAAGAATGGCTGGGAGGGAACCGACCCCATGGGGCCCAGATAGCCAAATCCCCGGCAGCCCGTCCGAAAATAGTGGAAATATTTCTGTACCGTGTGCGCCATGTCGATATGAATAAAATGCAGAACAGTGAAATGCTTTTAAACTGCACAAGCACGTGCGCCGAAGAATTCCCCTGACTGTTCTTTGCTTTTTCCCGTGTGCGTTCATAAAGGATTATACTTACCCAGTATTGATCACCAAATATGTAGGTATATTTTTGACACTGCACTTGGATTGACCACGTCGAAATGAGCCAATTCGCCGAAAATTGTAGAATGATTCGACTTTATGACTTTTGGTTAGAGCTGGATCAAAAGTCGATAACAATTTGATGTTGGCAGCGTCGATATTTTCCCATCTCTATTAATAGAAATAAGGATAGGGCTGGCAAACATAATTTATGCATCGATATTTAAAATCGATAATTAAAACAAACACAATTTTTAAATCATCGAATATTTAGGAAAACATCGAGAAATAATCCAGAGTAATTAGGGAATTCCCTAAAATGTTAAATTGTTGAATTTTGATGAATTCCATTTCCAGAAATTTCAGCATTTAAACAACCTCGAGGCTGATCAAAAGTTCAACAATTCAACAGTTGAGGGAAACCATAGCAATCACCCTACCTTAATAAAAAGCCATGGAATCTCTGTAAAATTTAGGTATTTTCACTATGCACTACTTTAAAATCAAATTAGAAAGGGTATTTTATGTACATATTACCTTGTTAAAAATTTTAGACAGTAACTCAAAATAAAAAATAAAATATTTCATGTTATTACTTTCAAAAAATTGTAAGAATTACCACAGCTGTTAACAGGAACCATTTAAGGTTGTCCCTTCAATTTCCCAAATTTTCTGTTGAACTTTCAACAATTTAGCAACCCAACGATTAGGAAATACCTAGAATGTATTATCGGCAAATAACACTATCTTTTTAATAAAGTCTACTCAATTAAGTTGTGAACAATCATCACCTCTCCAAGTTCCCAAGTCACCCCGAAATGGGAAACTGCAAACATAGCTCCTCAAACACCATTTCCCCCTAATTGCATCACCCACACGTCGCGCTTGTTGTTGTGAGTCATCCAAACAACAACGAACTCCATTGAGTGGCAGCTACCAGTCTTCAATACCAAATCAAGCATTACTTGCATAACCCAGCGGAGTCATCGACCACATTGTCCCAAGATAGATGAACATCATCATCGCGATCGTCGGGCCGACCAGGCCGACCAGGCCGGGCATGGATAAATATTTTTCTAAAACACAACTCGAACATGGATCCGAGAACTCGGACTGGATGGGATGCCTCTTGAAGACGTCAGGAAAAGCCGGTAGCCGGTATCCAGCAGTTGGCAGTTGGTAGAAAGAGTTGGTGGTGCTGGACAGACCGAGCATGTGTTCTTCTCACCATCGGTCAGCAGCTTTTGAAGCACCCACTGACGGGACCCAACAAGAACTCGGCATCCGTCTGGCCCCAGAGTCATCCAGCCAACCAACCATCCATCCGTGAGTCCATGTCCATCCCATCCAATCTTAACCCGTTCGGTTCCCACTGTTTCCCGGCTTTTAACGCTGCGCTGCACCGATGCATGACCAAACATCTTCAGTTCTGGTCAGTTTGGTGCCCCCCCTTTCATTTTATTTCTTTTCTTGGAAATGTGTTGACGCAGCTCGCCAAGACGAAAACCCCATGTCCATCGTCGTGTTTGTCAGTTGTTGGTTTGTTAGCCAGTTCTGTTTGTTTTCAATAAATATTTGACATTTGTCTATGCATTTTTCCCGAACCTCAGAGGACAAGTCAAGCGTTTGGCTGCCAACACCGACCGGGTACATTAATTTTTCGAGTACTCGAAACCAGTACCGTCCCCTCCAGCCCCAAAGATACGGTTAGAACCCGCCCATCGAGCATCGTAAAAGTTCGACTGAAATTGTCACCTGCCACACACCAGGTGAAAAGTTCTTAAGCCCTGCAGCTACATTCCCCTTTCATCTCTGCGGATGTTTGATTTGAACTTTGGTTGCGAAAGGAAAGGAAATTGTTTACCAGAAATCTTTGTACGTGTGAAATTCCATATGAAGTGTTGACACAATCGGGTTTGATCTAATTTTTAAATATATCAGAAAACAGTGCTCACCCGATGAAGTGAAGAAATATAATCTTAAGATGTAGACTGTGTCTTTTCTATTAAGAATCTCTTGATACATAAATATTAAATATATAGATTTTTAGGGCAATACTTGGGTTTATCATTTGAATTTATAAATATTGAAATAAAATATTAAAATGTAGACTTCACAAATTGAGATTCTTTTAAGAATTGCTTGCTAGTGTAAATATTTATAGTGTAGTAAAAATATCTAAGGTAACAAAATTATTTTTGGTATAGTTCACTTTTCAGATAATATTTAGGATTAACATTTGATTATATAAAATTATATAAATATTAGGCGTGTTATTTTAAATGCCTCAGATATTTTGGTTTAAAAATAACATGTGAATAATGGAAAACCTTTTCATCTATCAACTAGCTTTATAAATTTAGTAGTTTAATATATTTCGTTGCCCACAAAGATAATAACATTAGAGAATTCCCGACCAACCATTAAGTTTGGCTCTTAATTAAGCGACTTGTTTTGCTCGAGTGCCAAAGAGGCTGGCAACTTTTATCTAATCGGGAATCAGAATTGTGTAAGCTGCCTGCGAAATCTTTTCGTGTAGCGGTTCACTTAATAATTTAATAAGCTCCACGAAAACATTAAAATGTTTGGGGCTTAAGGTGAGCTCACCTCCGCTGCACTTGTGCTGAGATAATTATCACGATTTATGAGTCAAAAGCTCTTATCATCCACTTGCAATCATTGCACGAAAAGGCGTTGAAAGGCCCATTCAGCCATTAGCCAAAAAGCATTGGGGGCCATTAGATGGGAAAGGTGGACAAATGGACCCACCGTGTGTTTGCCAATCACTCGAAATGCATTTTCAGCTTCGTTTTCCCAGTCAATGTTTGCCCCACGTTAACCAACACTGCTCCGAATGCTGCGCATGCGCAAACGAGATCTTGAGATCGGCTTGGTTTTGGGGTTTTTGGGGTCTCCTCTCATATCGCACTCATTAGTTACGCCTGAGTGGGTTTTGGGTGAGCTTTATGATATTCGATATCTGGCAAAGCCCCTCGAGGAGACACGAGTCGCCCACACTTCTCCTGGGGAGGTTTTTCGGAATCACTTTCAGATATTTTTTTTGTGCACTGTTAATTTGTCATTAGCTGTCAGATATTATTAATAACTTGGTTGGCTCCTATATTTTTTCTTTTCTGTGTCCAGGCCAAGGCGAGAGTCGCATAATAAGTAATGTCATAATTAAATTTATAAACTCTGAGTCATCTTCCCCTTCGAGCGGACAGGGACTGACAAGTTGTGTCGCCGACATTGTCGTCTGTCTAGACAGACTGAGATTATGTCTGGCATTGGGCTATTGCTGTAGGAAATGCAAAATGCAGAAAAGGGAAACTACAGGAAGTCGAGGTGGAGTTGTGGAATTCTTTGTGGCCACAAAAAGGGAAACGAGATATGATTAAAGCATGAATGCAAGATGACGTCAGATTGTTCTGCATTTGTGCGGTTTACCATTACCATTTTAAAATAGTTATGGTTTACTTTATTACAAAATCTTGTAAAATCAAGGATGTTTTAAAACATATTACCATTAGAGCAGGCTAAAAACGATTATCTTTTAATTATAAGATTATTAAAAATGTACATTTAAATAGATAAGATAAATACTTTTTATTTACTGAAACTTAAAATCTACGAATGTTACGTTCCTGGTAATAAAACTTTAAGGTTTCAAATCAAATTTTCTTCTAATTTTGATATCCTTTGACCGATTTTGTCAGACAACCCATAATTTCATTACTACTTGTTTAATGGCATGTTGTCTATTTTAACGACCTAACCGGCAGTTAAGTCAGACATTAACTGGGTCGTCCGGTCATCCGCAGGCATCGAGTGCCTGTTAATTCGAAATGGCAGCCATTAATGGCACACGCTGTACGCGATCGGCAATAAACAAATCATTTACCCGCAAGAGAGCTGTCCCATTCGGGTTTTATAATAAAAACATTGAAACGCCCCGAATCGATGTTTTTGGACAAACTTCAATAAATCTCTGGCGGAGTTTTGGGCGGCAGCCAAACTGGGTTCCTGGCAATCAGAGTTGACTTGTAAACTATTTAATTAGCACATGGTCCGTAAGCGCGTTAGTTTTGGTTGTAAAAAGGCGCCGACCAAGTCATGGGGAAGTCAACCCACGATCGCGCCGCAGGCGCCATTTTAGCCATTTGATGGCGCCGCCACCGTTTTGGCCACTTCGGTCTAAAGTTGGTCAATTGTTTGGTCCCAGTCGGACCACAAGTCACCAAGACCCCTTTCCAAGAGCTGGTTAATTGTTTATACATTGAAGAAATTGCATTAATTTCGCTTGTTTACGTTGCATGTCGGCTGACGCTGTTGATGATTCGTATCTCTCATTTTGACTACAAATTTTTATCGCCTTGTCGCCGGACTTACTCATCCAACCAGTTTTGGCCTCAGGAAAAATCCCATGTCCAGGCTATTTTGTGTTATTGCCATTTGATAAGCCTTTATCCTGTCGCGTCAGCGTCACAAAAAATGTTGCCATTTGAGTGGCAATTAACGATTTTATTGAACAAGCTGCTGTGGAATTATCTCCTAAGTTGAATGCGAAAATGCTTGAGAAATTTTCAAGCCGAATTGAGTGGAGTGGTTGTTAAGCCAATGCGATGTTGATTATTAAACTAACAATTTTGGTTAAGCAAATTGCAAATCCAATATGGTTACGATTGCGAGTGATTGGAAAAGTAGGAAACTTAACGGAGATACCAAAATTTAATGGGAACTTAAAGTCTTTGATATCTTAATGTTAAAGCTAGTCAAAGTTTAAAAAGCTGGCATTGATCTACCAATTAAAAAATGAATAGTATATTATGCTTTAAAACATAATTCAAGAAAAATATAGTTTGAAAGCGAATAAATTATAAAAGTGATTGATTTGCGGTTTAGTTGCATTGTTAACTTTGCACATAAAATGCACATTAATTTAGTCCAAAAATAATTAGCAAACAGATATTTTGGCAGCCAGCTGAAAGCTCGTAAATATTATTTCAAGGATGGCAAAAAAACCGCAATACAATTATAGCATACCGACCGCCGTTCCAAAATTTTAGGTAAACTCGAATGTTCATTTAAAAAAATGCCAATAACTGGTTTCATCAACAAATAGCCTTCGAATCGCATTAATTAAGCAATTTGTCAGGCATCGTGTCGCGTCGCCTTCTCTGATCCCAATCCCCGAAAGGCTCCAATATTGGATTAAATCGGATCAGATTCTCCTGGCCACTTTGCATGCAATGCGACAATTTCTCATTGATTGGTCCCGACCTGCGTTATTTAGAACACTAATCAATGGCAATGCCAAAATGTTTCAATTCTTTCGAGCTGTCAGAGACTGTAAGCCAGGAAGACAAGCTGCCAGGGGACTTGAACCTGAACCCAAATGCGAATCCGAGCCCGAACCTGATCTTCTAGGATTCCAGCTTTCAGCGTATGTTGGCAACGCGTGTCTACAGACAATTTGTTTTGTCGTTTCATTGGTTTCTCAGACTCCAACTTGATTTTGGCATTTAAACGTGTGTGGAAAACGTATTTTCAGAGTAGTTCTCTTTTTCCATTACTCAGCAAGTGTTTTGCGGAAAATCCGAGTGGGCGTTACCGCAATTTTCAGGTGGTTGCCCCAAGATTTTCACACTCTACGCGTGACTCATGTTCGGAGGCACGTTTCGGCAGCTGTCTGTCTGTCAGTTGGTGCCCCCCCTCAAAAATGCCCATTTGTTCCAGGATCTGAACCCAGTCTGCTGATGGATGAGCCACCGTTGCGCCTTCACTTGTCCATCGTCTACTCCATTCAAAATAGATTGGCGAAAACTTGTCCCTGGCTGTCGGCACATTTGTAAATGTGCATAAGATACAGACAAGTGAGACTAAAGATACAACAAAAGATACTTGAGGCGGTCGTCTGGGTGTCTCTCAGATAAATTAAACAGAGTTGAATAGGGTTAACCAATCATTGGGCTTTAACCTGGATCAGGGTTTTTGAAGTACAATTCATCGACACCCCATCTATGAGAATTGGAATACCTACTATCTAAAACCACCAAAGCTCTTTACTTCCTGGATCCCAAAAATAGTGTTTATACTCTATCAATCGATCGGGTGGTCCTACTTGCTTTTATAAGAACTATGTACATCCCGTGCCATTTCACTGTAAAAGGTATAGACCACATGACGATCAACCAGAGACACCTCATTTTTAATGAAGCTTTCATCAGAAAGATTAGTTGGAGGAAAAACACCAAAATCACCTCAAAGAAAAGCCTTTTCCAAACATTCACTTCCACGGACGTGGAGAAGAACTTCTTCTAGCACGAACATAAAGCATAATTAGTCCAGGGGACTGACAGCTCACCCGACTTACCCTCTATAATATTTACACAACACTTTCAAGTGTTTTTCCCCTGGTTCCGTTCAGAAGAGATTCCGGCAAAAGAAAGCAGGGATTTCCCTTCCCAGAAGCGAAAAGCGTTTCATCTCTGCCAAAGTTCTGGGGAGTGTGAATTGGGATTTGATGGGGGGAAGGAAATTGGATGTGTTGACAAGGAGGGGCTTGATATTGATATATTTACACCGCAACATAAGGTCATTAGGCTCGACGTTTGGAGACGTTGCACCGTAACAGGTAGAAATGGAAAACCGATACGGGTAGTTTTCGGGGGATATCGTATATGTGTTTAGCTTATCACTTGCATCGCAAACCGATACTTTGTTCCAGACTGAGGAGTCTTACTTGTCCCCCTAAGGGCGTTTATCAATGAAGTTCAATGACAGTTGCCGTGGCATTCGATCAACGATCGTTTATCTGTCTCGAAAGTATTGACAAGCAGGCAGATAAAGACAGAAGATATCTCACCAAGAGGAACATGAAAATGTTCCATTCAACCTGCTGATCATTCGGGGATATATGCCATTGGTTGTCACCCCGATACTGTTGAGATGGGTGAGGAGCTTATTTGTGAATGATAGCGGCAAAGAGATTGTGGGTATTCTATAAGAAATGTTCCAATAACTTACGGTATGGTTCCACTGACATAATCATATCGTTACTAATATTTTAGTATTACTATTATTTAAATCGTTTTCAACAAATAGAGCTAGATAGTGTAGTTTCAAAACAAATATGTTCTAAATGATAAGAAATCAAGATACAAAAAGTCTGTTTTTAATTTTCCCTGAAATGTGGTATCGTACCTAATTATATTTATTTATTCACTACTTAAGAAACCATAACTATTTTCTTTTAATTTAGTAACTATAGAAACTGCAGCTGCTTCCCCTCCAATCCCATTCGAACTGACCCACATTTTCTCCAGAAGAAAACAATCTGAAAACTAGAAACAATTTATTCGCTCGCCCATCTTCGTCTTCTTATCTCAAGTGTCTGCACTAACGAGCTTCGAATTTGTTATACACTCTGTGCAAGGCCCCTGCTTATAGACTGTGGCCCCCACTCCCCACTCCCGACTCCCCACCCATTCCCATGACCATCCTATCTACCATTTTCTGACCCACCAACGTGTGACTGCACATCAACAGCCGCTGACCCGTTAAATGTTCCGGTGGCCGTCATCATTCTACGAGTGTTCCCTCTGTGGCTGTTAGTTTTATCCCGGGTTTTTGTGGACGTCGCCGCCTCGCAGACGGCGTCAATGTCTTATCAAAACTTGGTCTATAACATTAATTTATGGCCAATGCAAACACGGGAGAGTTTTTGAGGTAGACCACTTCAAAGTCCCTTAAGTTGTTGTGTTCTGTTGTTTTATATTTTTTGGTACTATCCCATGGGTTAAATTCAAAAAGAGTAATGCTCTCCACTTGTGTAAACTCCAAATCGTTTTGATTCGCTCATGTTGATATAGGATTTGTGAGGCGAATTTCCATAGATCATTTGTGGCGTCTGTTGGTCAGCCGAGTTTGGTGTTAAACTTCCTTTTGTTTGGTCCACAGAACTGTTTGTTTACAAACGCCCCCCAGTTCTTCTTGTTCGCGTTGTTTACATGCTGAGTTTCTGGGCTTCTTAGTTGGTGTGTTCCGTTTTGTGGTCTATAAAACTATTTTAATGGTTCTTCAACTCTAACTTGATGTGGCCGGAGTGCCCGATTACTTCAAAAGGCTGGGACAGAAATATTTGAAAGATATATTAAGTTTCAATATCAAATTACCCGAAGAGCAAGAACAATGCTCCACGGTCTTTTGTTCGGTTTTAATGAGTTCAACAATTGTTTTCCCATCGCTCTGGCCTTTGTTTTGGCTCAGTTTTGACATGTGTTGATTTAAATGGGGGGAAGCTTTCTTTGAGTGTAGGCCGAACCATCGAAAGTTGCATTTATTTTGCTGGCCAGCTGCCTGCTGCATCCATCATTTTGTGCATTTCCGTTAAGACAGCGCAAATTATGGCCCCGGCCAGGTGTTACTTCGTCGATCTATAAAGTGCATTTAAATAAATTATCACAACAAAGGGCCAAGTGGACAACAAAGGGAGAGAAGTGGGGTCCTAGGAATGAATGCAGGTGAGAATGAGAGATTTATAAACGATAAACAAGTCTGAGTTACAAAGGGAATACTTTGCAGTCGTAGATCTTGAACAAGAAACCGCGGAATTCGGCTAGAAATTCTTTCATCATTTTCATCACTTCAAACATAAATTTGGTAAAACAATTGTCCATCTTAGCACATATTTTACAGCACAAATTTGGTGAAATATTCCCACCCATCTCATCATCTAAGTGCATTAGTTTCATCATAAATGTGTATTTCCTTTCCCCACAAAAACTCTTGACCAACTCCTTTAAGCCTCTTCAAGATCAATACTTTTGCTTTTTACGCTTCAGTCGCGGGCAATAGAAAAGCAACTATAAAGCAGAGTTCACTCAACTTTTACGAACTTCACATGTCAATAAAAAATTAAAAACAAATAAAACTCAATGACAACAGGCAACAGCCGACCGCTGAACATTTTCCCACAAATCTAAATTTCCAGAAGCAGCCGATGGGCACTGAAGTGCGCTTTTCATCTCTGAGCATTGTGTAATGCAGTTAACAAGAAACAAACAAAAAATAAAGCAAGGCGAAACGAAATAAACGTATAAGAGAAAAATCAATGAAGAATGCATTTTCTCAAACACTTTTCGATCGACAGCGAAAAGCAAACAGCAGCTGGGATCTGAGTTGGCCATGACTTATGGCTACCAGTGTAAAGAATGTATCCACAAGATACTTAATGAGCTGATAAAGTGTGCGTGTTTGCCCAAGTATCTGGCTGCTTGATTGGAAAACAACCCGACAATCCCACAAAACCCAATTCATTCGTATCTTTCGGATCTGTTCGGTATCTGTATCTGTGACCTATTTCGCCATTGAAAAACTTTCGTTTTCTCTAATCCAAACAAGCCAATCAATCAATTAATGCCAATCGCCTCGTTCGGTCGTTATAAATGCGACTTAACTGGGCAATAATTTGCTCGATCAATTCGCGTTTATGTCTTCAAGGCTTTGTTGTTGAAAAGTGTTTCATTGCATCGATTTACAATCGAATGATTTAGAATTGATTTGCAATCATTATGGCATCAGGAAATCACTTAACTGACAACACATTGAAAAGTTGCCCCTAGCTAGTGTTTTTTGAGGTAGACATTTTCCTGAAGATTTAATTTGGGTAAAGAGATCAAATAAAAAAGAGACTTTTCTGAGTAAATTCAATTAAATAAATTGCAATTTTAAGCTTAGTTATCTGAATAGATTTAGTGAGCATTTAAGCATTTAAGCATTACATGCTTATCATTTGGTTCGTAGTCTCTCCAAATTCTTTCTCACATAATATTATCTTATTATCTTTCTAGGCTAATCATCGGCCATTTCTGTTTACCACACTAAGGCATTAAGAAGTGATTAAGGCAGCTTTTAAATGAAATGTATCCAAATATTTCCACACGCAACTTGGAAGCAGAACCAATTTGCTCTAGCTTTGTTGTATTCCATAACTAATTTTAACGACAAAAAGTGAGGCAGAAGTCGACACAGTAAGCCACTTAAGTTTTATAACCATGGCAGTGGAGAAGATATTTTAATAAACCCTTTTTCTGTGGCCATGTGTGTGGGTTCTGGGTTCTTTGGGAAACATATGTTGCCATTAGCGCGTGAGGCATTCCAGAAGGCGGTGCGCTACGCATGCCTCCATCAATTATCCTCTCCAGGGAAAAGGCGACCTGCCTAACAATCGACCATTGTTGCAGATGCCTAGTTACGGCATCTTGTATAGTACACTTCACCTCCATCGCCTCTCGGAATCGACCACAATTACACCAGAACCAGAGACCCTGGCGCTATTGTTGTCCTCAATCCTCAATCTGTTATTTCTGAGCGGTTCGGGGTCATGTGTTCGACAAACAAATGCCCTCAAGTGCCCAGGGACCCACACACACGCTCGGGGACAATCTCCAAGGGTTACATAGAACATCTAGCCGTAAACATGCGCATATTGTATTTCTATTCATCTTTGTTGATCGCTTTTGTTCACCATGTTTATCGGTTCAATTGCCTTACCAATTGTTGAACAAAGGAAGTAATTTGTTTTAAAATTTATGTTATGATTAATTTTAATGAGATGAACCGGGAGGATAATAATAACATTATCCATTTTTAAAAAATGCATTCATTATTCTATGTTGAAAATAGCTTTTACATATGTTACCGAGTTGAGTCTTTATTAATAATACTCAGTTAAATATCTAAATGATCTTAAATTGCGAATATAACTATTAGTTTTTTACCAAGTTTTGATTTTATTTATTCACGAGTATTAATACAGATATTAGTTCCTTAAAAAATATAAAAAGTTTTAGCTACTACAGACATTTAAGTTAAAGTTTGTAAGCTTATATGCTTTTTAACAGTATTTAATTTAGGAGGTAAACTTTCAGTGAACTGTTGCACCTATGCCTGCTATTCAAAAACACACTTTGACTGTTTTTCCCCCAACTAACCAGAGTTCACGATGCCATAACCAGAGATCTATCATCTCACAGTTGGTTAGAGCGGACGAGCCGATTCATATTCCTAATAGGCAAAGTTCACATAACAAAAAGCCAAGTTTTTTCTTTACTTCCAACTAACGACAACAAAGGCAACACAAGGCCAGGGCAACTATGTGCCAACAGACCTGGCCAAGACCTGGGCGACAACCACTGCAACATTGCCGGACCATAACTGGACCTCTCACGTAATAACGTATAGAATTTCAGTAAAGAAAAAAAAAACAGAAGAAAAATAAAGAGCAGCTCAGGAAAAATTAAAGAATCTCTTCCTCCTGTCACAACTTTCACATGAAAGTTCTTTCAACTTGAGCGGCCAAATATGGCAGAAACACGACCAGCGACCAGGAAACTGAAGGCGAGCAATGCGAGCAACTTCTGGTGCTGCACAATCGATCAGGGAACCATATTTAGAAGACCCCATCCATAGTTATAGACATTTACCTCCACCTCCAACTCCTCCTGCTCCGCCGGATTTCTGCAATTTTCCGTTGCGACGACGCTGGGGCGACTTCTTCTTGGTGACGGGTTCCGAAGAGGAGCCATTGGCCAATATCGAATCCGAGTCGGCAATGTTACTTTCAATGATCAGGCCACTTTTGGTTTTGTGCCGCCTCGATGATTGGGCTGATTGAGACTTCTTCTTCTTTTCGGTACTGGTTGCAATACGTGTTCCTGTCCAGGATACGATGTTCTGCTGGAGCTCCAAGGAGCTGTCGTTGAGCGGCAGGCGATAGTCCTGAAGATCCTTGGCACTGGAGAATCCCTGCATTCGTTTCCGCTGCCTTTTGGCCTGGCAGTGGATGGCCAACAAGATGAGAAGCAGGCCAAGTGGCCATTTCACAAAATTTCCGATTTGCATACTGAACCAACTATATTACTCAACGATCACTAAACACACATATTTTATTCCGATCGACTTTGAACTTGGATTTAATTTCTCTGCTCTTTTAATAAGACCTCTTGAAATGCAGGCACTTATTGCTTGGTATTTTCATTCATAATCTTCTTATTTTCACTGCACAGATTGTTCTTTTTTTTTACTATTTCTTTTTCAAATCATTTACGATTTCCGTTCGCAATTTTTTTTCCACTTTTTTACGCATTTGCTCTTGCGAATCTGCTTGCTTTCAATTTATTTTGCTCTATTTTGCGTAGACTTTTTGTAACTTTGCTACTTCAACATTTTTGCGCTATTTAATTTTATTTTTGTTTCAGACACATTTCCTGCTCAGCGACAAGCAAACATTTTTCTCGGCAGCTATTTTCGTATCCTCGACGAGTGGTGAAAAAGTGTAAAATAAAAAAGGAGCCCGATACGTTCGATCTTGCGTTGCGGGCTAACTCGGAAATGGCATACAGAAATTCGCATTCACTTATTTATTAGCAGTGGCTTATCGCATAATTGCCGTTTAATTTTATGACACATAAATAAATCGCCCAGAGCAGCAGCCGCACTATTCGATGGCACTATCATCTAGAATTCACCCATCTCGCAGCACTCGGGACCCGTCGCGTGTCTTGCTTCCTACGCAAACGACCGCCAAACATGAACTGATCGCAGAGAGTTGCACTTCAGACCAGATCCGTGAGTGAGTGGACTTTGTGGATCGCATTCGAGGTTGGGTTCCTTTAAAGCAATTTTGATAGGGTTTTCTTGCAAGTATAAAGGATGAATATAAAATGTTACAATCATACCATTATATTTTTTGCGATATCAGCTCTTTTAACCTTATCTTTACAAGTAAGAAGTGAAAGACGAAAATAACCTTGCAAGGCAACAAATGTGCAGAGCCCCGAGGAAGTTGCACTAGCCTTCTAAGAAATCTAACACCTCGGAAAGAGTTATGGGTTCTAATTAGGGACTTTATTGATCTTGGCCGATCGTAAACTCTATGGCCTTCATTCGAGAGGAGGTTGGGAAACTGTTAACTGAGTGATAAAGATTGTTTCTAAAACATATTGGAATTCTTGTTCAAAAGTATGCAATGCTTTTTTGGGAACTAAGTACCAGGTCTTAGAATCCTGTTTTTCTCTATGTATGTATTCTCACAAAAGTGGATTTTGTTTTAACATGTTAATTGTTTTCGAAGTGCATTTGCACATATATAATCATCTTCAAAGTATCTTAAAAGGAAATAATATGTAATACCAGAGATTTAAAAGTATTCCCTTTTAATACATTGTACTTTTTATAAAAGGGCAAATAAATCAAGTTGAACATATAACCCTTTTTGCACCTACCATTTTCCCGTAGCATTTCCAAAGTTCATTGCCGGCTTATCACCTGCATCGTTAACATCTCTATCAGGGCAAGATACGATCCACAAATGTGGGTTTCTCTTGCACAAAAAAAACTCTCTTTAGCCCTTTTTTAAGATCTCTCTTAAGATCTGGCAGGCATTCGGTGATTTACCTGTTGCTTCACTGGATATTGCAAGCCAATTCGTTTGACTTTGGCAGGTAACAGGCTGCAAGTGGCTAAGGTAAAAATCGGGAAATTCCCGGCGTGCCAAAGAAAAATATTTATAGTCCTGCGAGCACCTTGCACTTGAACCATCCTTGTTGTCTGCCCCTTGTTTTCCCTTCCAGCCTTCGCCACATGTTCTCCACTCTATATCAGTTTTGACAGTTTCGCGTTGAGTCGAGAGTCCTGACCTTTTCGCCGCTACTTTGTTCAGACCCTCGATGTCCTACGGTCATTTCCGATTATCCTTGCGGTGCCTTTGTTACGTCGTCACGGCATTTCAACAGGTGAAATGAGCCCCTGGTGAGTAGAGCGAATTGGGGCACTTAACGCCAGTTCGAATGCATCCTAAAGATAGGCCCTCAAAGATATTTCCTGCTAATACGACGATACTCATTGGACGTTTTACGGTGGCGCACGTTTCATGTTGCCCGCGGTTATTTGCAGCCCAATCGTGTGGCACTCACATAAATACCTCGTTCTCCCTAATAAGTTTGCGTTCCATATGCCGGTTCTCAGGGCTCAGAGCTGGGAAAAGTGTGGGCAAAGCTGTGTTCTCGGTTTTAAATTCACCAATTTATTTAAACTTTCTATAAAATATTAAATTCTCAATTCACTTTGTAAATATTGAACTAGTTGTTCAGAAAATCGTCTATATTAATTGGTTATATTTAGATTATTATTTTCTTAAAGATATGTTTTATGATTGGGTCTAAATTAAGAAAAAAATTGTGTGCACTCCCAATCAAATCAAATGAAATTGATTTCTTGAAACTTCTTGGAAATTCCGAATTGTAAAATATTCATTCCACAAATAAGGATCGTTTCCCTTTACTTTATTTAAATTTGAAACCCATAAATAAGTGTGGAATCCAGAACAGGACTGTTGGCATCTCTGCATTGTATCTGCTGCAATTTGTTGATGCCTCCACAGCTGCTGTGGCTCGAAGAGCATTTGGTGAAGCGTGAAACAGCAGTTTCACGAGCCGACTAAAAAGAGCTGCAATCGTCGATCCCTTTGGCCCCTGGAAAGGATTGAGACACACCCGCACACTTCTGCCACTTTATCCATTGTCGATGCGCCGTTTAAATTGGTTCGTTTAACAGAATCGAAGGCCCAAACCCAAGGCGGCATCGAATGAAACGAACTCCGACGAGGGACTGGAAGGAAATAAAAGGGTTTTTCTTCAGGTTGTGCGCATGCCCGGCCTTAAGTGCCCGAAGTACTTGAGGATAACGATGTGTACGCGGCGGATAATCATGGCGGTGGTGATGATGTTGCCGTTGCTGCCCTGATGAGGCTGCTGATTTCGGCGTGATTTATGCATCTTAATTGAAATGATGGCTTACAAATTGTTTGGCACAAGTGCACCAAAAAAGGGATTGGGATTATACAAAAAGAAGTGGTGGCCGTCGGGTTCCAAAAAGGATTTCCTGGAATGGAAAGGTTGCTTTGAGTTAGGAATGTTTTCCAAACAACAGACAGGACTTCCTGTTAGCAATCACTTTGAAATTTGATTACTCAATAAGTGGGTAAGTATTAGGAATGAAGGGGTACGTATTTCGATTGAAAAGGATTTTATTTTTATTACATAATATTAATTGATACGTGAGATAGAACAAACGAGAACCTTGAGTAACAGTTCTTAGTATTGTTGTAAGATAAAATGATAATATCTAATTATTGTTAATTTTTTTTGTATAGAATGTACTTACATCCGCTTTATGCACCTAATACTCAAGCTTAGGAAATTATTTTCCACTTACCCAGTCATCCATTCACCTCACATCGACCTACTAAAACTGCACGATCGTTTGCAAGGTTCTGGCAATTGCGAAACCATTTACTGGATAAAAATCATATAGCAACCTTTTGTTAACGACTTTCACACACCGTCAGGCCAGCAGCCAATCCCACATACAAACGTACATTCAATTTTCTAATAGCCGCCTCCTAATCAAAACTGAGGCATCGAACTTTTATCAATAGCCTCGCTCGCCCCCAAAATCTTTGTGTGGGTCTGGTCTTCAGGCAGCTCTAGGCGCAAAACCAATTAAGCGGAGTATCGAAAACAAACACACTCACGGACATAAAGGTGGAAACAAATAAGGAAGTATTCAGGAGGATCGTCGTCGGCGATCTAGACTCCTTGGGCCTACCGCCTTGCATCGGTAGCCAGGCCGAGTGAAACCAAATAAAATCAAATGAAATTTACCGCCAATCGAGCCAGCTATAGCTGCCCCAAAGAGAGTCCAAATCCCAAGTTGGGGAAGCGCCAAAACGTTAAATACAATTCATGGCGCTCACGAGCGGAATTTAAATTATGCCCAATTAGAGTTAGGTGGCTGCTCGGGCTCGGACTAAACTAGGATACCCAGTACTCTCATAACTGAGGGGTATATTGTACAGAACAAAAATAAATACAGTGCTTAAGAAATTGTTCTACTGCACATTTAAGGAGTACAGTTCATCCTTAAGAAACATTTTATACATTTAACAACTTCAAATCAAATCATGGAAAGATCTATTTAAAGTTTAAAACACGCTCTTTTACCATCTGAATAATAGATCACACATAACACCCTTTTGGAATAAATTTCATTTTGATCCTAAAATTGAGATATGAAATGTCACTAAAGTTTTCTGAGACTTAGAACTATTATAAACATGCATGGGTTGCATATATCTAACCTTAAATTAAAGATTTGAAAAATCAGAAATGTAGCAAATCGCAGTGAAGTAAATGAAAATACATATTTTAATACAGCGTATCGGGTATCTTTTAGTTGAAATCATGGCAAACATAGTTCTTACTTGTTTTTACCCCGTTTTAGCCAGGCCTGTTTGGAGCAATTCCTGTGGGGCATTTGTGCGACTCCGAATGGAGATAGACAGTGAGACAGTGGGACAGACGGACGGGTGGGCGTGTCGGGTGTGGGGCATGTTCGTGTGGTAAAGCGCCAAATTGATTTCGATCGTCCAGAGGGGGTCTCCACACACATATAGCATACCCGTATACCCATTCCCATTGCCAGCCAACCCCCCTAATGTTTGTTTCTAGTAGTTGCCACCACAATTCCCCGCTTGTTAACTATCTCACATGTCCCTCCGTTTTGCTTTCGATGGATTATGCGTTGACAGGCTTTCGGGAGTTTTGTAGAGCGCCACTGATTGTCTTTTCCAGTTGTTGTTTCTTTTGCCTTGGGAACTGGTCTTGTTATGTAAATTGCCGAACGTTTTTCGTATTGCGGGTGAAGTGCTGTCCCAGTGCTAACAAGGCATTTCAAGTACGATCGCGACCATAAGGTAGCCATTCTGCTGGGTTAAAAAAAAAAGAAATGCCTTGCAAGATTTTTGGGTTTCCTAAAAATTAACGATGAGTTACGATATAGCTTACTCAATTGAGGCGTGGGAACACAACCTTTAGGAGATCTCTTATCCACTACATAATAATCAACGCAACATAAATACCCATTTAATTTTTGATAACTTATGTCTACGACGTATTCTTACATCATCATATTTTACATCATCAAAAATATATATTATTTTTCATTTTATTATTTCAATGCACCCATAAGATATTATATTTACTCATTAAATAGGGATTAACTATGTTATCCCCAGAAAAAAGGATTAGCTAATCGAATTACCGAAAGTTAACGCCTCTTAAGCAGACTTCAGGCCATAAAATCGTCGGCATATTTGAGGTTCATCTCAACCCCGAATAGTTCTAAAAAATATAAACCTGACCGGTAACTATTACTTAATTTTACAGCATTGTTCAAGAGGCGTGGACAAATTAATTTCCCATAAAAATCTCTAATTAGAAGCTGCATTCAAAGCGCCGCTTACGGCACAGCTAGGGGCTATAAGACCCAAACTTCATTATATACCTTACCTAAACGAGCCAAGTGTCAATATCGAAAAACGCAGCATGGCACTTAAAATATCGTAAATTTTGGATGAACCCCTAATTTCTATTTGGGAAAAACAGGCGTTAACATCGTCCTATTGTAGAGCCAGTGAAAAATTAGTGAACACATTTTCAACTCACGGGGTGGTCGATGTTTTCTTTCTTGAAGTGCCCAAAGATTCGAGTGCCTACTTAAGAAGTTTATTTTCTCCTTTTTTCCAGATGCATCTACCCTCACTTGATTAGTTATTCGGCTTGCATAATTTGGTCGTTTCCAAGGAATTTCTGGAAAGAACTTTTTGGGGCAGGTTGCGTCTGTGCATAATATTTGGAAGGAGTTATTTCGTTTTTATTCGACTGCAAGATCGTTAGGAATGTTTGTTATGCGTAGTCATGTAGCGAAGAGCACAAGTGTTTAAAGTGTGGTAAAAATGTTTGTCTTAGGTCACGCATTTTTATGTGGGGAGCAGTGGATAATTTGGAACATGTTTTACGAGAGCCCTAAAAATTAAATGTGAAATAGCTTGAGATACCAAAATAAATTGTACTTTAGATAACAAAAAGTAATCTTAAATTATTTCCAAATATATTAATATAACAAAATAGATAATATTTCGCTTACCCATACTTAAATCCATTAAAATTAATTTAGCTAACCTGAAACCCTGACCCTCAAACCCTCATTGTGCGGACCGAATAACCGAATATATGTGAAATAGCTTGGGATACCAAAATAAAATGTATTTTAGATAACAAAAGGTAATCTTAAATTATTTCCGAATATTTTAATATAACAAAAAAGAAAATATTTCGCTTACCCGTATTTAAATTCATTAAAATTAATTTAGCTAACCTGAAACCCTGACCCTCAAACCCTCATTGTGCGGACCGAGTATAAAGTTAGCTTAGATCTCTCTTAATGACATATATTAGCACACAGTAACCAAACTATTAATACCAGAGATATATATTTATTTTATGGCTTTAGAAACATCCAAGCTCGACTCAACGAAAGGGAAATGCCAGATCACGCCCAGAACGGTTCGATGTTGCGTGACGAGATGTGGGCAACCTTTTTGCGTTTAGTGGGTCACTCGGATTGAGACCCCAGATCCAGGGCGATGGAGATGCCCCCAGAAGGGGGAGCTGTGATTTGGGGCCAATCAATGCAGCCCGCGTAAAAGGCATTATCAATACGAAAAATACGAATACGAGGCAGATATAAAGGGGCCGCCACTTGGGGCATGTCGCGCATGCGCAATTACAAAGTCATTTCAACGCCCCCCTCTCATCCGCTCCCTCGGATCGACATTCTCCCCCTGGTTTCGATGATTAAGCGCATTCGTTAACTTGCATATTGTTTAATGCAATATTATGAAATGGTCACGAGAAGAAAAAAGGGATAGGAGCAGCAGGGAGACCCCATTCGGTTTTATTTTTTATCATAATTCATAAAGCCAGTTGGGCCACAAGATGCGGCTCATCCTTTACCATCTGCCTCTATTTATAGTCCCCTTACTCGTTCTCATGGTCCAGTCTTTTGCCCGCAGGGATGCTGTTTTAAATATTTTGATTAACCAGACGCCACTTGCTGGCGACTCCCACACCGGTCTACTTGAAACTTGGCTTTTAGCTACCGAAAGCCATTAATTCGAAAATTCTTATTTTATTTTTACCTGTACACTTAGGAAATTACATGTTTAAAAATTCTAATTTTGGGAATTTATTTGCCAGAAAATAAATGGAGACTATGAATAGAAAACATTAATTTTCCCTTGATTTAATTACACATTTTACTTAAACTTTATAAGATAGCTACGTATTGTAACTCTGATACTAACCACTTAAGTGTAAACAAATCGCTTAATACCATCCACATTTCAGAGGCTATTTAAGCCTTTTGTCCTGCGGCACAAGTGGCATGTCTTGCTCGTCAGAGAAGTGAAAGTTACTCGGTATTTGGGCATAACACCTTCAGAGCCAACTGATCGCCAGACAATAATCGAAAATCGGTTCAAAATGTAAATTGTACAACGAAAATCGCTTAATTTTCGTACTCGAACTGGACAAGTTTACAGGCCAATTTTGGCAATCGAGGGAGCTGGTGAAAAGAGTTTACTGTTATGCCAACCGAAAGACAAAGGCAAGGACAGAAATCCATATATATATATAGTCAGCTGATTGGACTCTGATCGATCGTCGACATTATCATTGCCTTCATCATCGCGATGGCCGATAATGATGATCTTCGTCTTCTGTGATCTCAGGCTGATGAGATTTTATAACCATTTTTGGCCCGTAGGTCATACTTTTTGCCAACGACCTGCGACTAATGAACACCTTAAATGGCAATCGCACCGGAATGTGATCGGGGGATTTATCGGGAAAGGAGAAAGGCTCAACTACACGCATTTTGTCACATTTTGACATAACTCATATGGCCAAGGGAAATTCCTTCAGCCTTGAGCTAAGATTCTGGCCCCATATTTGGTGCCAATTAGAGGCCCTTTTACTTTTAAGTGCCCAGTGTCCATACCACTCATGGCACTCATTGCCACGTCTATTCCCCGTTAAGGCGGCGCAAAAGTCTTCCTGGGAAGTCACGTCGTCGAAGATAAATTGTTGACAGTTTCGTTTAATTGTGCATCGAACTCTGACGCTGTTAATTGCCACAAAAATGTTGGCTCCCATAAATGGTACTTAAGGTTTTCCTCTTTTTATTTTTTGGTCGGCATTATTGGTAAATCTTTAGAGCTAGTGAATAAGCTGAGCTATCGGTGTGTGTGGGTTTTTTTTATGACTCTATTAGATAAGCGAGTTAGGCCCGAAGAATTCTGCCCATGCTGCCTGATACAATATTAATTTTTTACAAGCCCCCACATTGTGTAATTGATATTGGTCGGAAAGAACACGTTTTTCCTTCTCGCCCGAAACGGGTTTCCTTCTCTCTTCACGGAAGTTGTCCTTCCATCTAATTGGCCTCGCAAATTGGCCAGCTTTTGAGTTGGTTTATCAAAGAGCCATTTTCATATTCCTTTCATTGGGTTTTCCTCCCATTGTTGGCCTGACCTGGCTGTCACCTTTGCATTCGACGATTGGCGAAATGTTTCAATCCAAAAGTCATGCTGAAATCAGTCCCGAGTCATCATCGAAACAACTGCATCATCAGCATCGACGTCATCAGCTTGACGACTTCGTGGGCAACTGAAGAAAACTATTCAGGTCAATAGTTCAATGGTGAGCGGTGCAATGGCCAGCAATAAAAGAGTCATGAAATTCACATTTTTCACTGCTCCGAAGGAAGGGCTTGTTAGATTTTAAAAGAACAATATTAGCTTTGTAAATTATATATTATTTTACAATTTAAATTCATGACTTAATCCATAAACGCTTTTAAAAAAGTTATGCAACAAACATTTCTTTCGCCGTTCTAACATTCAAAATCATATAAGAAAACCTAATTCCATTAAGATTATACCATACCGCACAAGTTCCATTTATCAAATCATTCCATAACCTAAGCTTACTTTTGTTCTAAAAAATACAAAAGCTCTAAGCTCCTAAACCCTTTAACAAAATCTCCGTAAATGGCCCATAAAATTTCAATGCATGCAAATTCGTTTAGGCCTCAAAATCTTTCAACACGTTTTCCCCACATTTTACAACTTAATTCCTTTTATTATGACCACTCTACGTTTGGGATTGGGACAGGGAGACACAAAAAAAAGTTTGTGGCTTCAATTGGATTTCAGATTCTTCAGCGCCACAAGACCACAGAAATCCAGAGAAAAACCAAGGGAAAAAAGGGGTGAAAGGAGGGTCTGGAGCTGGGGAATTTGCATTCGAGCCTGGGACAGAGAAAGAGGGAAAAAAATTAACTGCAATCAAGTAAAACGTCATTCAACTGGGGAGTTGGGAACCGAACTGAACTGGACACTACG
This sequence comes from Drosophila subpulchrella, assembly GCF_014743375.2. Taxonomy (NCBI): domain Eukaryota; kingdom Metazoa; phylum Arthropoda; class Insecta; order Diptera; family Drosophilidae; genus Drosophila; species Drosophila subpulchrella. The sequence goes on along the minus strand of NC_050610.1, from coordinate 14,924,376 downwards.
GACTCGGGATAGGCTTCCATTATTAGCTGCAAGGTCTGACCAGAGAGCGGTGGAGCTGTAAAGTTGCTAAATTGCCGGCATTCAACGCATTTTTCTTTTCAAGAGAAGCGAAACCAATGGTTCACTTCGGTTCGGCTCGGTTATGTTCTACTCTAGGCCCCCTAGGCTCTGATGAACCTTTTGAAGAGTTTTAATTAAGCTAATAAAGTTGTCTGTTCTGTGTTTGGAGTCTGCTGGAGCATGGCAAATGTTGCCGTCTGTGTTGCATGTCCATTAATTGCCATTGTTAGACACACCAATAATGAATCGAGGTCATAAATGGGTTAACGTTTGTTTGGAAACTGATATGCCAGTGAGATGACAAGGTAGTGGGGGGTTCCAAATGACTGAAATATAAGGAATACCAAAAGGTAAGGGATTAAATGGATACGTAAATTCCACATTGTAAGTATTTAAATTTTCCGAAAATAAATTGCTATAACAACATTTTAATAAGAATAATATAATATTATAAGATACCTAAATATTTAAAAGGCACTTTATATATGTTCTTAGTTCTTTGTGGATTACCTTCATCGCACATCCTAGATATCAATGAGTCATATCAATAAACAGACCCTACAAATAAATATTTAGACACAGCTCACGCAGCTCAGCCTATAAAATATTATACCTCTGTTAAGCGTAAAGTGAGCCATTAAAAGATCGTAAGAAAGCACACCATATAACTAAAGAATATTTACGATTCGGTCGCGTGGGCAGCAATGGCGAAATGTAAACTGTAAATTAGCACGGAATACATTATCGTCTATTAAGGAAACAATTTGCATGCCGAACGGCAGCAGTTGAAGTCGCAGTTTCAGTGGCAAAAGCATGGGGTTCAAGGTAAGCCGAGACAGCACATATGCAACATTGTCAGGTGTAGTGGGCCTTATACTATATATATGTATATATATATAGTAAGTCGGCTACTCTTACACGGCGTGTAATTGCTTTTCCAGATGCTGTGGCTGTGGCGCATGCTCCGATCCCAGGCGTCTGATAACATTCCAGTCCTCTTCGCAGTTCGGCCTGCCATCTCCCCATCCATTGGCTGCATTTTATTTTCTTTACTTTTCTGATTAAACACCAGATTGTATCGCATATCGGTTATGAAGAGGTAGCCATAATATTTGGGGCGTAATTAAAGGTATTAAAGTGTTGGCCAAGAGCGTTTAGTTTGCGAGTGCGGTGAAAACTTCAGACGTGGGTTGGTGCAAACCAACGGTTCCTTGGGTGTGAAGTAGGTGGAGAAAGCAGAAAGTCTGGAGATCGATAACAAATAAGTTCCGAAATAATTGGGAGAAAATATATGGCCAAAACAGGATTGCATGGATAAATTACAGTTTCTTTACTTGTATATTTTTATACATATTTTGTAAAACAACCTTTATACGTAAAATGAGTCCATTAAAAAAATCCTTTTCGAATTAAATTATAAAAGTTTTCTCTTTTAGTTTTACTTATTCTTAATTCCAAGTCAAAATCTCAGGATCTCCTTGAGTTATATTCTGCTTTGCACACCACCCACACAATTTCGCTTCTCATTACCCTAACAAACACCGAAGATATGACATCTGCAGTCTGAAAACAAAGCCAGAGAACCGACTTTTCCCATCCAATCAATCATGGCCAAGAAGCGAACAATGACACCTTCGCAGGTAAACACTAAAACAGTAGCTTCCGCATTACGGAAAGAAAACAGATCAGTGGGATCCACCGGGTTCGATCCTCCATAAGCTCTGGTTGCCAACTGGGCCAATGATCTTGCATTAAGCTTGCCCAAAAGAAGACATGATCCCCTCCGCACCAACAATGGAGATCAGGTAACACAAACAGCGCACAGCATGAACTTGATATTTTTTTGCAGACCCAGGAATATGCAAAGTTGTTGGCTCAAAGGAATCCAAGGAGCACCAGTTGCAGTCCAATTTGGCTCGGTCGTTGTTGTCACCATGATAACCATCTGTCTGGCACTCCGAATACAAAATATTGACTTGCTGCCGATTATCTTGTGGCAGTAAAAAAAATGTGAGTGAAATAGGGCCAAGGTGCCGAGTCAACAAATTACATGCAAATTAGTCTCCAGGGACTCTGCGGCAGATCCTACCTTTTCCTCTTGGGGCTTAGAAAAAACCTTGAGAAGAAGGGCAGCATAGTTCTGAAATAAAAATGAGTTTGATTTGTTAAAATATATATTTATATATATAGAGATTTACAGAACTTAATTTATTTTAGTTTAGCTCATCGAGTTAATTACTGTTAGCCTCTATAGAACTGTAAAAGGAAACTACCTACTCTCTTTAGGACAAGGCAGATTCCGTTGTAAGTCTAAAGATACCCTTCCTGTTCTGATTTCCATTAAACATAAGTAAGTATAATTTTTTTTAAAACCACGTTTTCTATTTAAACAAAAAAACAAAATGTTAAGATACGTTAAATTACTTTAACGATAGTCTTTTATTGGTTTAAATAGACTAATCCAAGCAACACAGTTTGAGAGCCATTGCATTTGTTGGTCTTACGTAAGCCTGAAAGTATGCTCCATAAAAAACCTCATGGAAATATGTAAGGGACATTCAGCATTAACCGCAGACTACGTTCTTTTTCAAAAAGACTATACTTATTCAAAAAGAAATATATATTTTTATATCAATATCTGATCAACAGATATCCGAAAATATCCGAAAATGTACATACATATTTCCTAAAATATATATTTATATCTCCCAAAAATTGTAATGTTACGTTTATATTAAGCACCATAAACAACGAATTTTTATTTTGACATTTCGTTGGCTCCAATAAGTCTCTGAGTATAATAAACATATTTTAAACATATAAGTTTTAATATGTTTTGTTGCCTTTTGTATTTCAAATAATCTTGTTCGGTGGGAAATATACCAAATTTTTGGATTTAATGAGGTCAGGACACTCGTAAATCTTTTTTGATAAGCAACTGCGTTCACTCAAAATATCAGCGGACTTTGAATACCTAGTTCAGAGACGCCGTAACCGTGTGGGAAGGGGACTAACAGCCACCCAGAAATTTTCTTCAGGTAGGAAAACGTTCACAGGGGCACTGAGAAAAAAAATAATTTATTTTACAAGAACCAATTATATCCGTACCTTTTATTTTACTTAGACTAAACTAATAAAAGTCCCCTGGAATTTTTAAAAATGAATCATTGAACTATAATTATAATTAAAGCAGTTTTTATCTGCACCCCTTACTCCGCCTCTGCTTATTCTGCGCCCTGACGTCAGATAGATCCTATATAAGCAGAACAGCACAGACAAATAACTCAGTAACAATTTTAACACGATAGTGCCATCATTCTATTTTTTAAAATGCCAAAATTCGCATTTGTTTTACTCGCTGTAATAATTGCTGTGTGCCTCTATGGATCTGTGGAAGGATGCGTTTGGCCTCCCTGCGAAACCAGAGATGGAAAATTTCAATACCCGATCCCAATGATGTCTAGAGATAACTAAACTGAAATTGTATTTCATGTTTTAATTATTTCTTAAACGGATGTTATATTCTCCGTTAATACTGAAAATAAAGCTAATAAACTAAACTTATTGACTTTTTGTTATTAAAGATTAAATTGTATTGAGCTCAAAATTGGTCCAAGGATCCGAAACAACAAAATACTTACAAGGCAGTCTTTATACTTTTAGCAGCAGATAATGTTATTTTTAATTAGACGTTAAAGGCAAGTTTCTCTATGGTCAATTATAGGGGTGATATCGGTTCATATATATAAAATTTTAGACACAACTTAGTTAACATTTTGAAAAATCTATTTCTGACAGTGTTAGAGTCACTGAAGTTTTTGTTTTTTATTTTCACCCATAAATTTATAGTAACTTCGGAAATATATATTTAAATATTTCCCATTATATATACTCATTCAGGGCTATTATTAAAATATTTAGAATACTTATTAAAGTTATGGGCACGCTTAAAATACCAGCTTTACACACCAGTCCTACAAACTTCTGGGCACAATTCATCTATCAATTTCAAACATTTTGCCAACAGGTTTCATAAATAATGAACCAACCAAACTTTTTTACTTTTCTTATTTTTTGCTGCGGCAGTAAGAAAACTTTTTCGCAACGCAGAATAAATCAAATTAAATTCTGTTGACGCACGCACAAAATGCAAATTTTCTTCGCTTCCTAAAAGTATGCAACATGCGGGAAAATAAAATCCTGAAGGAAGGGAAAATTCACATCAGAGGTTTACGATTTCTTTGAGCCTCCCTTTTATACGTACTTTGTTGTGTGATGTAATAACTGACACGCTCAGCCAATTATATGGAATATGTTTGTTCTATTCTAGGTCGCTGCTGTCGTCATTGTCCTAAGCATACAATGGATTTCTGTGTGAATAATGCGTATACGTATCGAATCGGAGGCAACAACCGCCAACAATTGGCTTCCACTTCAGTTACTGGCGGGTTACCAAACGCAAAAGAAGTTCCGAAAATGCTGCCGTGGGTTCTTGAAAAGTTAACAAGCCGTAATCAAAATTTGTGGTATTACATTAAAATGTGAGAACTACGGTAATAAAATTGCGGGAACTAAAAGGTAGTAATTACTGACGATAAAAAAAGACTTTAGTACCAAGGAATATTAATATGCGAACTGTTTACCAAAGAATATGTGCTAAAATTGTTGTAATTGAAAAAGTCTTGCAACTATTGCGATTGCAAGCTTCAGCCTACACAGAAGATCTCTTTATTATTCTGCCACCATTGAATAATTTGCACTGAGACCACAACAAAGTGCTAGACATTTCTTCCTGGTTGCATTTACACAACTCACTTACACTTGCAGCCTCCATTGTCCGACTAATTTCCACTCGACTTTCTTTCTAACTACGTATGATGAACCGAATGCCTTTCCATCCCATGGCATTCCTCTATTTATAAGTAGTCAACCCACACAAAAAGATCTCCGATCGGGTCGTTGCATCTTTCTTTCTTTTCTCTACTGGTCAGCCAGCAATTTACAGTTGCACATTGCGCCAATTGCTATTAATTTATGAGTTCTGGACAGAGAGTGTCAATTATACTATAAAAAGCAGATAGCTGGCAAGACACAATAATAAAAGTATCATCGAGACGAATCGCACGCGACTCATGTCACATTCTTTGAACCAAATATTCTCATGTTCATTCCCATTCCTAACCATTGGTTTAGGTATTTTTTATCAAACGTGGGTCATTTGGGGCAATGGTGCATTGTGAATGCAACGTTATGATCTTTTTAAGTTCTGGCTCTAACGAAATTTGTATGACTTTATAAGAGGTGTACAATATTGTAGAAAAATATGAACAATCTTAAAAACTCGTTTAAATTCAGCAGTTTATTTGAGTCTGAACATTATTAAAATACCTTTAAAGGACTTAAGAAACTTTGTAATATTAATGTATACAAATATTTCAATCAGTAAAATCAAGTCCTCAATGCAAAATGATTTTATTTTCATATTTTAGAATAAAGATAATTTTTCCATTCAGAATAATAATAACAAAATCTTAATTTATGTTTTAAATGCCTGAGAATTATTAAAATACCTTTAAAGGGTTTAAGAAACTTTTTAATATTATGGTGTTATAGGATTTTAATCAGTAAAAGCATTTCCTCAATAAAATGATTCATTTTTTATTCTAGTTACATTCTGTTCTAGAATCAAGATACATTTTCCATTTAGAATAATAAAAACAATATTTTATTTTCACAACATTTTATAAGCCTGAACATTTTTTAAATACCTTTAAAGGGATTAAGAACCTTTATAATATTACGGTATAATAATATTTCAATTAGTTAAAACATTTAATCAATCTAAAATGATTTCCTCTTCATGTTCTAGAATATAGATAATTTTTTCCATTAACAATGTCAAACTACAAACAAGCAAGACAACCTTGAACCATCCCAAATAACATAACAATATTATTTAACAATTATTTCCGACTGGAGCTGACAGATCAACTTGTTGACCTCTGTTTCTAGGCATTATTTTCACTATCGATCCGTTAATGCTGCAGAAATCAGGCATAGATAATTGTCAAATATATTCGTTCGCCGTGTAGCTGTCGTCGGAGGTGTCCATCAAAATGGCTCATTGAGTTGTCTGCTCGGTGGATTTGCCTAGATTGCTGTTTTGTTGTAAATGCATACATAGTTGTGGATGTGGCCATTGTGTTGTTGCTGCCGTTTGACGTTTGGCGCGTGAGTTAAAACGTCAAACTGTCAGTACCAACAATTGTCAACATTGTGGCTGTCTACGCTGCTGTTTTTAGCTATATTTGGTCTCAACGTCTATCGTGCGTTTTGCAGTGCGATGCGGTACTAAATGCGCATTTCTCACCGCTTACATTTCCTGATTTTCCGCACATTTCTTTCTCGAACACTTTTCGCTGTGACGCATCTCTCGCAAAATAAAAGGCGGCTCAAAAGTGACGTTCTGCACGTTTTGGTGTTTTGTTTGTCTCTTTGTCGATTTCCCGTCGCTTCTGCACGTTTCCCTGCCGAATGTCACGAGCGGTGCATGCTCAAGTGGGTCACCGGCGGATGGGTGGGGCATTTGGGTGGCTGGTGGTTCATGGCTCTGGCTTTGGGCCTGATTAGCCAGCCTCTTGGCCACTTATCCCCGGGCCCAGCTAAAGCCAACTTAGTGCCAGCTGGGCGCATAAAAATAGACACATTAACCCATTAATCACCTGTCAAAAAAGCGGTCATGCACTGGTGAAAGAGGTTTTAATTTGATCTCTCTCCATATTTATTATTAATTATTATATGACGCCTAAGCCAAAAATTATGGTTACTTAATTGTTGCTCACTGATGAAAGAGGATTTTATTTGATTCCTAAGTCTCCGTATTTATTAGGTATGTATTAATATGAAGCCTAAGCCAAAAATAATGGTAACCTAATTGTTGACTTGAATAATAAATAGTGGAACAATTAAAGGTTTACACTATCAACATTTGTATTATAAAGACGGGGTTGAATCCAAACAAATACAAACAAAATTTGATAGTGAAACATGGGAACAGCTTGTAAAATCACCATCGGCCTGACCAGAGTCTTATATTTTTTCAACATACTAATTAAATTTCTGTTTCTTTAAATAGTTAAGAAAATGTACAACAAGTGTTTACATTACATGATATTAACATATACCAATGCCATCTTATATAACATCAATCTCACAAATTTCCAGTTTAATATTAGGTACTAAGAGCTGTTTTTCCGTTAGCAAGTTAAATTAAAGCTAAATGTTAGCCTAGAAAAACCATGAAAATTTGCTAAAGTAAAGTATACAAGGGTGGTCAAAAGTATTTTCACAAAAAAAAAGTTATATATATTCATAATTTGAACTTACATCTTGTTAACTTTGGCATCAATGGAAAGGTAATTTAAATGCCGTTTGAATGATACAATACATTTCTTAACACATTCAGTACTTATTGAAAAGGACGAATTTGTGTGAAAATGTCCCTTTTGAACTTTTTTCCTCGACTTGAAAACTTAAATTTTTTGATGCAAAAAGTTTCTTCAAACAAAAATAATAGTAACTGCAAAAAGAATTTTTCAAAAATCATTTTGCTTATATTTTTTATGATTTTTTAAAGGTGACACTGTCGGAAAAAATTTGTATGAAAAAGAGAAAAATATGGCAAAAATGCATGTTTCTAAGCATTTTCAAAAAATCATAAAAAATATAAGCAAAATGATTTTTGAAAAATTCTTTTTCCAGTTACTATTATTTTTGTTTGAAGAAACTTTTTGCATCAAAAAATTTAAGTTTTCAAGTCGAGAAAAAAAGTTCAAAAAGGACATTTTCACACAAATTCGTCCTTTTCAATAAGTACTGAATGTGTTAAGAAATGTATTGTATCATTCAAACGGCATTTAAATTACCTTTCCATTGATGCCAAAGTTAAGAAGATGTAAGTTCAAATTATGAATATATTTAACTTTTTTTTTGTGAAAATACTTTTGACCACCCTTGTATAATCTAATTTACAAGCATTTACAACACCTATAATGTTTACCTATGCGAAGAGCAATCCTATATGTATCACATTTCACATTATCTTCGTTTAATTTGCGGTGCTTAGAGGGTTAACCCTCTATGAGATACAATCACATGTCTGGCACCTGCGTTGTCACGTGCCTCCTGGCCACCTCATTTACCTCGCTCACCACCTCATCTTTCTTGGCCAAGTCGCTTTTCATTTATTTCCCCAGCTGGAAATCAATATCCATTCAAATCCGCACGGCCGGAGCTTAGTTCTCGCCTCAATCGCAAATGGCCAGTCGACGCCAGGTTTTCGTTGTCTGGGTTCATTTTCTGGTTTCCATTCTGGTTCTGGTTCTGTTTCAGCTTCTGCTCGGAAATCGAGGCTTTTAAGCGGATTAGTTTGACTTTGCAAGCTGAGTCCCCGGCCAAGTGTCTGTTTTTGCGTCTGGATGTTGTCGCCGCCTCAAGAAAATCGATAGGGTATTGTACTCGAGAAGGTTGATATCTAATTGCTGGAAAGGTGAGAACAACGTTTATTTTTGCCAAAGAAAGGATGTTTCTATAGTGCTTTTCTCAGAAAAGAAGAGCCTTAAATGAAACCCATCAGTGGCAGCAATTAGAATTTTCTCTGAAATTATATGTGAGGTGAAGTGAAATAATAAGGAGGCATTCAAAATGAGTCTGAGGGATAATAAATTTAATATTACTTATATCAATTTGATACTATTAAAAAAACTAACCATTTGACTCTTTCCTCTTATTATAAAGAATTTGCGTTCTTGTTTCATTCACACATCAATCTATGACTTTTCATAAATATTGGATTCTCTGTTCTGAAGAATTCGCGGTCTTGTTTTGCATTACGTGTGATCGTTACATTAGATCGTATTTCAGCAAAAAAAACCCATTTGAGTTAGTGCCTTTTTGAGCCCAAGTGGTAATGCTGATATGCAAGTTCAGCTGCCACAAATGCAAATTGAATTTGGCAGCCTCAGCCACCTATGGTCATTATCCCGCCCCTTTTTTTAAGTCGCCTCAATTCACGCCTCGATTACACACCTTTCGGGCATATAAAAGAGTTGATTTATTTTAATGGGGCTTTTTCTTTTGGCCAGACACCGCGATCGAGTTGCCCCCTAACCAAATTTGGTCGTCTTGCGCACGTGGGGGCGGGCCAAAAAAGAAAAGACATTGGGTGAAAGCAGGAAATACAAGGTCTGGCCAAATCGACGGGTTTTACGTCCTTGCTCCACAAAACGGTCGAGAAAAAAGCCACACAATGGGAATAGCTGTCAAAATTGACAAGCGACGCCGGCCAAATGAATCAGATACCCATTACTCATCGGATGCGAACGCAAAATGCTTTACGCAAATTGTATGTGCGCTCGCATTTGTTATTTATTTTTGAATTTAGCAACAGATTTAACCGGCTAACGGTGAAAACCGGGTTACCGACGCCCTGACGCATGCGCAAATTACAAAATCTTGCGAAATTACAGCACCGCTGGAAGATGGAAGTGCCAGAAGACACTCTTCGTCTCGTAATGTCTCGTAATGGGTCTTGTTTCTGCTCTTGAATTCAAGACAAGTGGGCTGCTTTTGTGAAAGAAAGTGCGTGTGAGTAGAATGCGAAAAAGCAAAGTACAAATTAAGTGCGAAACGAAGCAGAAATATCAAAGCAATGAAAGCAAAACCGGAAAGAAAATACGCTTTCGAGGTCGATCTATAAATACCCATAGGAAAAATGGTCTTAAAATTGTGAACAGATTTATAAACATATTATAAGAATTGCGTTTTAATTAATGGATGAATAAATTTTTTAGTTTAAGGTTCTTTGATTGATTTTTATAACAAACTAGATTTCTATATTAACTAAGAGTTAAATAATTTTTTGATTTGCAAGTTTTGTGCTTGTATAATATTTATTCACTTCTTTATTCGTAAACCTTTAGTTAAAATCTTTATACCCTTTAAAAGGGTGTTACAAAGCGAAAGTATTTCATGTAGCCTAAATGTTATATTAACAACAAAGACAATAAAATGCCCGACTGATGGGAAGTCGTAATTTTCACAAATTACCCCAGCCCGCAATGAGTTGAGTGAGAAGGAGGATCGCTGCTCCAGGCACGGAATCACCTCTCCAAAGTGGGTTAATTGCAAAAAGTGTTCCATATTAAGGTGTAAATTGTTATCAATTTTGCTGGTGGTGACCCAAATTGGTGTTGAGTGAGCAGGCAGAACTCGTGTTCATTTATTTGTCGATCTGTCAATGATTGTGTGAATTATTATGGAAGACATCAAATATAAAAGTAGAATATAGAAGAGCAAATAAAGATGGCCCTTGGGTTTTGTTGGTTTATCCTCAATAAATTTTATACAATTTCCTTGAAGGTTAACAAGATTGGTTAATCTAATAATAACATTTGTATTTTGAAACACATTTCGATAAACTCAATATAGCGCTTTAGCACACTCATAAGAAATTTATAATGACAGATACTCTTCCGGGCAATCCCATTAGTCAAACTCAGCCCAGGAAATTGTCAATTAAAACCCAAAATTTCCTCCCACGCCGAATATTTAAGACAAAAAACCCCAACGAGATGTGGCACCCAAAATTTAAGATAAATGGGTCTTAATTTTTCACACATTTCACTTTTGAGTGCACCGACCCAATGCATTTTCTCAACCACCAAAAAGCCAAGCAAGGCAGATAGAAATATTTATAAATATTTTCTAAATATAGGGTCAATGAAAACTTATTTTCTAAGGCTTTTCGACACCGCAATTTGTTAACAATTTTCACACGCTGCCGTTTGACAGCGACCACGCCCCCACATAAATCGTTCGCCCCCGAAATGCGTGGAGACCATTAGTCAGGTTGGTCTGACAGAAACACTTTGAATGCTCTTCGCATGTCTATGAGGTTGCACTTGCATTTAGAAATATTGTTTATTGAGCTGGGTGGAAAAATATTTTGCAATCTAGTGCATCTATTTTCTAATCGATTTTAGGAGTGGGGTGAAAAATGTTTCGCAGATTTGCATTAAACGCAATTTTACTTCATTGCGCTGACAGTTGAATGAAGCTGTGTACCATGTACCACCGGTGGCACCATGTGGCACCCAGATGCTCAACTGGTTGCAAATCCTCCGTGAAACCCCCTGATTTTCCAAGGAAGGGTGCCACATATTGATTGCCTTGTGCAATTTGTATTATCGTTGCAAGGTTTTATTTTCCTTCTCGCGTTGCTCAGACTTTCCTTGGCCGGCTGTGTTTATTGTTCGTAAGCCAATAAGGCAATAAACAGAATTAACCTTAATGCAAGTCAATGGAAAATTGCTCCAGATTTATTATGCGGCTGGGCCTCACCTTGTTTGGATAAGTTGGCTGGTGGGTGACCTCCGCAGATGGTCAACTGTAATGTGTGGAAAGCCAAGAAAGCGTGAGATATACTCTTCTTTGAGGTAATGCGTAGTAAGATAAATTGGCTAAATACAGAGTTTATAATCGAATTAATAAATAGGATAGAATTCAATCTTAATTTATTTTAAAAATACAAACCTAATGCCTTTTGAAAAAGCATTCTTTATGGGTTAAAAAAATACAATATTTATTTATTTTAATAATCTTGTATTAAAAGTAAATATTTCATTTCACCATGCCACCTACACATTTTAGATTGTGTGGGTAATCAATTTAAAAACGTTTTAAGATATCTAGATAAGCTCCTGATAAGATTGCAAATGGGCAGTTGAACTTCATTTCAATATCATCATTGCATTGATTAACCCTTACATAACCCCAATCAAAGAAATATGGAAACCCATCCAGTAATTCAAATCGATCCAATCAAAAGTCGCCCACTGCTTCTCCACTAAAAAGCGTTGCAATGCAACTTTTTCATGAATATTTATGCGAGAAGACTTGAACCTTGGCCACCAGACAACCGATTCCACTAGTCTCCGTCTAAACTTCAACACATAAACTCGAAATTCAATTCAATTTCCATGTGTTGCATTCGTTTCTTGTTTATATTTACGGTAACAAGAAAACGGAACGAGAAACCAAGACTAAAATAAAACCGACTTCCAAATGGCGCTTATCTGACAACACAACAAAAAGCAAACCGACCCAAAACATAACGTAATATTTAAACGAAACTAAGCGAACCAGACCAAAGTCTGGGAGGTGTTGGAGAGTGAAAGTGCCAAAACGTATGAAGAAGATTGAGATGCACAGAGAGAAATTTTTGTACTTAGAGAAAAATAGACAAACTGAAAGAAAACATTACCTTGTATAAATAATTCATAATTCGTACTTAAAAAATATTTAGAAATTGTCTAGTTACTCGCTTTGATTTCCAATTTTATTGGCAAAGAGGATCGAAAACCTGTTAAAGATTCGGAACCCATCCTTTTATTTGCTTTGTGAGTAAACCTTTTTAAAAATTTTTGGAATTTAAAATTTTTTAAAATATAATACAAATTTTTTGTGGTAATGAAATAATTTATTAATGAATATCAACCCTTTCTAAAGGTTGATAAATACTTTTTCAATCTAAGATTCTTTTAAGGTTTCCACTAAAAATATGTTACGAAATAGCAAGGCTGATAAAACGTATTGGTTTCTGAAGTAACTACATTATTTAGAAAATATTTTACATTTTTCGCCATACGTTTTTGTATTTTAAAAGCAAAAAAATGTATATATAATATTTATAATAATTTTTGAGTAATCTTTTATTATTTAAGCATTGTTTTTTTTCTGTGCATACAGAGTGAGATACGCTGACAAATAAACAAAAACGCACTGCACTTGGATCGCCCCCCTTCGCCGCCACTGAAAGTCTCTGATTACCGCACTCGACGGTCGCAGCAGCTGTGGGAACCCCTCTGAAAAACCCCCCTTTTTCAGACTGCACTTTTTCAAGCGTGCAAGTGAAATTTTCCATATGAGGCAGTGAAATTTTCGTTTTTCGTCTTGAAGTAGCAAAAACCAAAATTGGATTTACTCGTACTTCTCTTTTTTTTCTTGACGATGGCGCGTGCGTTTTGTTTACAATTGCAGCCTTTTGTTATTGTTATTATCTCTAGTTGCTGTTGCTGTTGTTGTTGTTGTTAGTGTGCCTGTTGCTGATGATGCTGCTTTTTTTTGCTGTTGTTACTGTCAGTCAATGACTGCACTCATTGTTGTTGCAGCGGCAGCAATATCTCAACAAGATCATGAGGGGCAACTCAATAACTGATTTCCACTCGCGGCTGCTTCGTCAGTTTCCCTTGTTTAGGCGCGAAGAAAAAATATTTTCTTTGTTGCCGATCGCCAAGGTGAAAAATATGACTATCATGCTATGGCTCATTGTCATATTCTTTACATTAAGATCAACTTGTTTACATTATTAAAAAGGTATTTGTTTACTTTATTTAATTAACATTTATCCAGAAACTTAAAGTTATGGTACCTATTCGGATTTTTATGTTTTATAATATAATTAGTAATATTATTGTTTGTGGGGAAGACAACAAATATGCCACCCTTATATTTATAATTAATAACGCACGAATAGGTTATATTAAAATGTATAGCGTTTATTCGGAGCGGCAGACGGACTGTGAATGTATAAAAAGCTTGGCTCCAAGCTCTTCATATAGACATATGCAGGCTTACAAAGTAGTTGCTGAATAGATAAGCGACAGCTTTATGGGTATAAGAAAGAAGGCGAAAGATAAGCAGAGAGCTATGCAGGTGCCGTCGTACACCTATGCGCGCATGACTAGGCGCTGGCGATCTGCTCCGAACATACTCCCCCCGTTGGAAGAGGTAAGGTTCCAACTATCTCGGAATCGATGGGCAGAACGGCTAGCTTGGCGACGGCTCTCTTGATCAGACCCGTAGCTGTACGGACCATAGCTACTCTGATGACTCCGTCCCCGCCGGGTATGACTTCTTGGATGCACCCAAGCTGCCATCTCAAGGGTGGAACGTTGTCCTCCTTAAGCAAAACTATGCGTCCAACCTTGATGTTAGACGTTTCGACGCGCCACTTGCTCCTCTCTTGAAGTAGGGACAAATACTCGCTGCTCCACCTTTTCCAGAAATGTTGCTGCATCTGGGTAACCCGCTGCCATCTGCTGAGGCGGTCTTCGCGGAGATGAGTAATGCCAGGCTCAGGAAACTTAGTGTAGCTGGAACCCTTCAGGAAATGCGCCGGTGTTAGCACCTCAAGGCTTTCAGCATTTTCTGAAATTGGACAGAGTGGACGGGAGTTAAGGATGGCAGAAATCTCATATGCAAGAGTTCTTAATTCATCGATGGCTAAAATGGATGCACCGACGACTCTGTAGAAGTGAAATTTAGCTGACTTCACAGCGGCCTCCCATAAACCACCGAAGTGCGGGGCACGCGGAGGGATGAACTTCCAATCGATCCCATCAGCTAAACAGACGGAAGATATCGATGCTGTGTGCTGCTCGCTCAAAAAGAGCTCTTTCAGCTCGGCAAGCTCTCTCTTTGCACCGACAAAGTTTGTAGCATTGTCGCTCCAAATGGTACGCGGACTGCCTCTAAGGCTGATGAATCTCCTCAGCGCTGCGATGAAAGAATCCGTCGTAAGATCCTGGACCACTTCCAAATGAGCAGCCTTCGTGGAAAAACAGACAAAGACGGCGATATAGCACTTGTGGGGTGCCTTATTTCTGGCCTCTGCTTTATGATAGAATGGCCCACAATAGTCCACTCCTGTGGTATGAAACGCTGGATTAGGCTGCACTCTATTTGCGGGAAGGCTACCCATGACGTGCTCCCAAGTAACAGGCTTCATTCGGAAACATCGGACGCATTTGTTGATAACGCTGGCGACGAACTTGCGGCCTCCAATCGGCCAGTACCTTTGCCGTAATGCGGCAAGCAGCGCCTGCGATCCTCCATGCAAATATTTCTCATGATAATAAACGATGATCGCCTTGGTGACTGGATGATCCTTGGGCAACAGTATCGGATGCCTCGTGTCGTAGTCCAAGTTTGCGTTCTGAAGCCTTCCACCCACGCGAAGTAACCCATCGGAGCCGAGTATAGGTCTAAGCGAAACCAGCCTGCTTTTCTGTGGAAACGGCTTGCCCTGGCTAAGAGATCCATACTCCTTCGCCAAGTTAACCTGTTGGATGCTCCTCAGAAGAAGTACAGTTCCAGAGTTGATCTCCTCCACCGAAAGTCGACCTTTTAACGGCGCAGATTTAGCTCTGCAATTTGAAATAAATCGATAAATGTATGCAAATACGCGCTGCAACTTATCGAAAGAGTTGAGGAATTTGCAGTTTGATGAACTGTCTATGCAAACGGCCCCAATTAGAGCCACAGAACGGCGCTCTGGAAGATCCTTTACTGAGTCTAGCAGGGACGGCCAATTTGACGAGCTTTGCAGAAGGAATGGAGGCCCGTTAGCCCAAAGGGAATGTTCCAACAATTCTCTTGGGGTACATCCTCGCGATACGACGTCTGCCGGGTTCAAGTTTGTAGGAACGTGATGCCAAGACATGTCTTTCGTCATCTCCTGAATTTTCGCGATTCTGTTTGATACGAAAACGTTAAACTCCCTCGGAGGTTGCCGAATCCACGCCAACACAATGGACGAGTCCGACCAGCAATGAAAGGTGCAATCGAAATCTATGGCTTCCTTGGCGTTTACGATTAGCTCAGCCAATAAAAGCGCTGCGGAAAGTTCTAATCTTGGAATTGTTAAGGCCTTCAATGGAGCTACCCTTGACTTGGCACAGAGCAGATGGACTTTCGATTCTCCATTGGTCTCCGATCGCAAGTATAGACACGCTCCATAAGCTGACATGCTAGCATCGCAGAATCCATGCAACTCAACGGAAGCCCTTGGTTGCAGTACGAATCGTGGGAATTTTAAGTTCTGTACGACCGATAACTGTGAGGTCAACTCCCCCCATGACGAAAGAATGGGCTCTGGCAGTGCATCATCCCAATCCACGTTCGCACTCCATAGAGATTGCAAAAAAATCTTAGATTTTGTGATAATAGGAGTTATTAAACCGAGTGGATCATAGAATTTGGCAATCGTCGACAATGCAACCCGCTTAGTGGGTCGTTGATTGGTTGGCAGTTGAGAAAAATGAAATAGGAGCTGATCAGAAGATGGATCCCAGACTAGTCCCAATGCCTTGGCGACATCCGATCCATCGTGAAATTTGATTAACTGCTCCTTGTCGCATTCAGACTCTCCGTCTAGGGCTGCTGACTCATTCGAACACCATTTCCGAATTGGAAAGTGGCCTCGCGACAGTAGTTCCTTCACCTGACGACGAATTTCTCTCACCTCCTCAACTGAGTCCCCACCAGATATTAAATCATCCACATAGAAATCTCTACGAACAATTTTTGCTCCAATAGGAAATGATTCCTCCTCATCGTAAGCGAGTTGATGCATGGCTCTTATAGCCAAGAAGGCAGCTGGCTTGGTTCCGTAAGTCACCGTGTTCAGTTTAAAAACACTCAACTCTTCCGTGGAGCTTTCTCTCCAAACGATGCACTGCAAGAAATCATCCGGGTACGAGACACGCACGCAACGGTACATCTTGCAGATATCTCCACAAAGAGCAACTTTAAAAAATCGAAAGCGAAGCAGTATATTAAAGATTTTTTGTTGAATTGTTGGTCCTGCCAGAAGTAAGTCGTTCAGAGAGCTACCAGAAGTTGTTTTAGCAGATCCATCAAAAACGACACGAAGCTTCGTACTCGTGCTCTCCTGCTTATGTACGCAATGGTGGGGCAAAAAGAATTGTGTTTCTGGCGGTTCCTTAGTTACAAGAGACATGTGACCTAGATCGATATACTCCCTCAAAAATGCTGAATACTGTGCTTTCAGGGCTGGGTTTCTATCTAATTTAGCTTCCAAACTCTTGAAACGACGACGAGCCAAGCAATAAGAATCACCTAAAGATTCGAATCCGGAAGTGGACAAGAGACGAACAGAGTATTGGCCGTTTCCAAGTCTAATGCAATTTTCATTAAAAAGTTGCTCACATCGGAAGTCTTCCGACAACAAAGATGGCTTAGACGAAGTGAAGTCCTCAATTTCCCAAAATCGCTTTACAATGGCGGAAAGTGTGTCATCGGAATGATCAGCTGGGTCCTTGATGCTGGCTTGTAAAACCGACTTATGAGTTGGCATGTTCGATGATAACCCTCCAGAAACTATCCAACCAAGCTTGGTGTTCTGAAGAGTTGGCAAAGCCCTATCCAAATGAATTTGTCCCATAGAAATTATTTCGAAAAACAACCCAGCGCCGAGTAAAAGGTCAATTCGTTGTGATTGATTGAAATTAGGGTCAGCGAGTGAAATGTTTTGCGGTATCCTCCACGATGTTGCATTTATATTGAAATGGGGTTGATAATCAGTAATACTGTGAGTCACAACCGCTGTGAATGCCGCACGATAGCTTGCATCCCGTGATTGCACAAGAATATCGACAGTCTTATCAGAGATCATGGAAGATTCTCCTATCCCAGAAATCGACGTTTGCGATCTTCTATGATTCAAGTTTAGTTGGCTAGCTAAGCGAGAGGTTATGAAGTTTAGCTGGGAGGCCGAATCTAAAATTGCTCGGCAAGGCATGAATGCTCCAATTCTATTTCTAACGTAGATAATAGCAGTTGGAAGCAACACGTAGTCGATCGGCAAAATATTTAAGGTTTTGGGTGGAGGGCTTGGTATATGATGATCAGGATGCGATGATGTATGCGAACATGATACTAATGCTGATGAAGTAGATGGTAATGGCTGAGAGCTCGAGGATGGATCGCATGATGGAGATGAAAATGAGGTTGATGTTGCGGATGGGTCATGGTTCATGTGTAATAATGAATGATGCTTCATGCGACAATACTTGCAGTGAGTCGACTTGCATTGCTGCAAACTATGCCCCTTGCGCAAACAGTTGAGGCAGAGGTGCAACTTCTTTGCTTCTCTATATCGAAGATTCGGACTCAAATTTAAAAATCGAGAACACTTTGGCAAATAATGATCCCGTGCATCGCAAAATAGGCATGTCAAATGATTTGAGTTAGTAGCAGAAGCAATAAGTGTATTTTGGTTATATTTGTGCAAGTTTTTTCCCACCTGCTGGCCTGGTGTTTGAGTTACCAAGGCTTGATCCAAGTTTTCCATCATCCTGCACCTCTTTTCCAAAAACGATTCCATAGCATCCCAGGTAGACAGCTCAGTGATTGACAAATCCTCTTCCCATTTTTCCCGCGTCCTCTGATCCATTTTCCGAGTGACGATGTGAATTAAAAGTCCATCCAAAATTTGTTGCGTATTGGCCAGGGTTCGAATTGCTCGCAGATGCGAATTCATGCAATCGCTCAGCTCCCGAAGACCCTTCGAAGATCCCTTCTCGACACCCTTTAAACCGAATATTGCCTGTACATGTGCCTGAAAGTGTAAAACTTTATTATCAAATCGATTAACCAGCAAATTCATAGCCTTTTTAAAATTCGCATTCGAGGGTTCGAGCGAGCGTATGGTTTCCAGAGCCACGCCGCCCAAACTCGAACGCAAATATTGTAATTTTTCAATGTCGCTTAGCTCATCATCATTTCCGATGACCGTAGTGAAAGTCGCAAGAAAATCCGGCCACTCAGAGTAGGATCCATGAAAACGAGCAATTTCCAAATTTGGCAACCGAGGCTTCCTAGATCGAAAAGAAAGATCCGCATTATTAGTGATGTCAATAGATGTTGAATTTGCAGCGGTTGAAGCCGGCAATTGTGACTTGCGATGAGCCGCCAAGCCTCGGTTTAGTTTCGCCTTCACATCCATGAAGACTTCAGCAAATTCAATCCGATGGTCGCTTGAGATCTCTGCAAAATCCAGTCTTTCCAACGATGTCTGCGCAGAATCAAATGCCTGGTTTAAAGAATTGATCCATTCCATTCGCGCCAGCAAATCAGCTTCGTCAAACTGATTAACCGCATCAGCGTTTAAATAACATTTCATCGAGCTCATTTGCCGCAAAATAGATTGGGCTTTGACTCGGTAGTAGTCGACGTCACTTGTGGATTCATTTTGAGCCCGAACCGAGTTTTCCGTATCAGACATTTTTCAATTACGAGAATGGAAAAAAATGAAATGAAAATGAAATAAAATAAAATGTCCGACCGCGTTAGAGGCACAAAATACCGTATACCCTTTGCCGCGAAAACGTGAAGGTTAACAAGCGTCGCCGAGATGCACCGGAACTTTTAACTTGGTTGTTGTTGTTCTTGTCGATAAATTGCCTGCCTAGCAACAGCGGATTATGTAACTGGCAAACGAATGTATGTATGGCTATATGTACATATATATATGTAATATGCGCTATTAACAAAGATTAAATGCAATTCACTTTGTTAAGAATTATTTGCACAACACAGTTTTGGTGTTTTTCACAGCGCAAAATGTACAAAAAATCCAACGGCCGGCTGTGCACTTTTATATGCACATATGTATGTATGTATGTTCGTATGTTTGTGACCGAATGCACGAAAACGACAGCGAAACAAAGCGTTTGTTTAAACTATATTAAACAATCGCGAGACCGAGTTGCAGACTCCGATAAAACTGCTATCACGTCGGGGTCACCAAATGTTTGTGGGGAAGACAACAAATATGCCACCCTTATATTTATAATTAATAACGCACGAATAGGTTATATTAAAATGTATAGCGTTTATTCGGAGCGGCAGACGGACTGTGAATGTATAAAAAGCTTGGCTCCAAGCTCTTCATATAGACATATGCAGGCTTACAAAGTAGTTGCTGAATAGATAAGCGACAGCTTTATGGGTATAAGAAAGAAGGCGAAAGATAAGCAGAGAGCTATGCAGGTGCCGTCGTACACCTATGCGCGCATGACTAGGCGCTGGCGATCTGCTCCGAACAATTATTATCATATTACAGAAAAATTTGTTAAGAAAAAAATAGGAAAAATCGTTTTTCAAATTTTTATTTTGACAATTTAAGGTAAGGTAAGGTGACTGCTGAAACCAGAGACTGCAAGTAACAAATACGATTTTACAAAATATAACAGGCTTAAAATTAATCTGCATAAGAGTAATAGTCATGAAATTATTTTTTTTTAGCTCTCCTACCCAAAATTCCCATAAACCTCTATTTTCATTTTTTTTAAAGAAACCTTTTTACTAATTATATTTATAAGCAAGTATTATAGTAGTTATTCTATGGCCTTTGTTTAAAACTCGGAATATAGCCGTTGTTCTGAGATTGTTTTTCTGGCATTAGATTTATTCATTACTTTTTATTATGAAATTCAGAAATATAAAAAAAACAAGGAAGCACGCTTTAGTCGAGTACCTCGACTATCAGATACCCGTTACTCAGCTAAAGGGACCAAAGGAAAGTGGAGATATGCAAGCAGCAAATGCGCCACCTACCGGCGGTAGACAGATTTAAGCGTTGTGGGCGTTAGAGTGAGCGTGGCAAAGTTTTTTTTTAATCAATCGATAGGTATTGACGAGACCAATACATTTCAGTTAAAATTTTTTATCTAGCACGAAAATTGTGGGCGCCATAGGCTTGTGCGGTATGTGGGCGTTAGAGTGGGCGTGGCAAACTTGTTTTAAATCAATCGATAGGTATTGACGAGACCAATACATTTCAGTTAAAATTTTTTATCTGGCATGAAAATTGTGGGCGCCACAGACTTGGGCGGCTTGAGGGCGTTAGAGTGGGCGTGGCATATTCGCGTAACAAACTTGCGCTGCGCTCAAGCCTACGGAATCTAAATCTGAAATTCCGTTTCTCTATCTTTGATATTTTCCGAGATATCCGCGTTCATATTTACGATTTTTTGAAGTTTGTGGGCGGTTTGTGGGCGTTAAAGTGGGCGTGGCAAACTTTTTTTTAGGTCAATCGGTAGGTATTGATGAGAACAATACATTTCAGTTAAAATTTTTGTTCTAGCATCAAAACTGTAGGAGCCACAGTTTTGGGCGGTTTGTGGGCGTTAGAGTGGGCGTGGCACTCTTCTGAAACAAACTTGCGCTGCGCAGGAATCTCAGGAATCTGCATGCCTAATCTCAGTATTGTAGCTCTTATAGTTTCCGAGATCTCAGCGTTCATACGGACAGACGGACAGACGGACAGACGGACATGGCTAGATCGACTCGGCTAGTGATCCTGATCAAGAATATATATACTTTATGGGGTCGGAAACGCTTCCTTCTGCCTGTTACATACTTTCCGACGAATCTAGTATACCCTTTTACTCTACGAGTAACGGGTATAAAAATATCTTTTTACTCACGCGGAATACAACAAAAATCGGAAAACACATTTTTAGTTTTCTAAAAAATGCCTTTCATTCATGTTTATTGAGAAGACGAAATGAAATCTTAAAAGTTCTCACAAAAGTAGTAGTCCACTCATCGTAAAAATAATTTGTTAAATAATTAAAAAGAGGGAGAACCCCACAAAATAAAATATGAAGCTTTGAATAATAATTCCAATTAATAAGATCACAGTACCTTCAATCATAAAAGTTTATCAATTATTAAAATTCTTCTCTTACAGGCTATAAATATCCCTGCTAGACTTTCTGCCAACCGATGCTGTGTGGGAGGCTCAAACCATCGAGGGATTTGAGTTTTCCACGTCCCACATTGACGTCATAGTGTTGAGTAAGTGTCAGAGGCAGAATTCCAACTCTTGTATAACAGACTCCCCACTGCGCACCCATCTGACGTCATTGATGATGGGAAGTGAGTGAGAAGAATGTTATTGTCAGCCACAGAGATTTGCTGGTAACAGAGACGCAATGTTGGTAACATTGCATAACTGTTGAGTGCTTAGAGATGCAGTTTGAATGGAGAAACTTTGAGAAAGGGAGAGCGAGAGAAGGAGAGAGAGAGGGAGAGAGAGGCCATATTGCGCATACGCCGTGAGTGTCCTTCGGCTTTTTGGCGAACAGCTGTGGATGCTGCTGCGGGCATAAGAACTTCATCAGTGACGTCCCCTTGAACTCAACATTTTCCGAGGCCATCGCAATTCCCTGAGTTTTCCCTCGAGGATGCCCTGGTGTGTAGGTACATCAAAAAGGTTTTTTTATGATTTCCCTAGCCCATCTAGGTAGGCAACAGTTCCGTCAGCTGACCATCTAGGGTTTCCCATTCGCACTTTTCAATTATTTACAAAGCCGCAAAAGGTCAAAGCAGCTAAAATGATTCTCTAGTTAGTTTGTTTTTCCAGCTAAAGGTTTTATAAAGGCAAATTTCTATATTTTCCTTTTAAAAACTGATTTAAAACTACTAGTGGTTGATTAAGATGATACATTCTTGCTCTGGTTGTTTTTCATTTTAAGTTGCAAAATCCCCTCAGCCAAGCTAAAATAAAAGCATTTCCTTTTGCTTTTCCTGTTTGCTTACTCAAGGCTGCCCATGGCCAATAAAAAGCACATTGTATGGTCCAACAGTCGTAATCAAACCACCCCAGCAACCCTGGCATCCCGTTTTCCCAACCTCACCCAACACATTTGGCGGCCAAAAAAACCAGCTATAAGGACTCCCAACAGACGGTGGCAAGAACAACATTGTGGTAGATACAAATCGATAAAATTAAAAGACTACAGTCAGCAGAGGATGCCAAAAAGGAGCCCCCAGACAAACGGAATGAAATAGACGATGGGAAAAGTTAGGGGGAGGTATGTATGTGCGTGGCCAGTGGGCAAAAAATGTCTAAAAAGGGACCGAAATTGAGGTTTTGGCTAAAGCATAGAAATGGTTTCAGCATTTCAGTTTCCCATATTTTTTTTTGTGAAACTGAAAGTACTGCCAAGTTTCCGCCTAATTAGGCTAAAATGTTGTAGCACTGAAAATGTGGGATGCTGACTTGTCTGGCGGTCTGTATCCTGTTTTGAAACGAATGTCGACGATGACTCATCCAGGCAGCTGTCTGCCAGGATTTTCGGGATACATGGTCTGGATGCCGTTGACGTAGGCTTTTTGCCAGGACATCGCTCCCTCTTGCCATCCTCTCTGGCTTTCTTTTCCTTTTCTCCGCTCTGTGTGTATGTGGAAAGCACTTTGCGTCTGGAACAGGAGAAAGTGATACATAAAGTGTGTCTGAATTACACTTTATATATAAGTACTTTCTTGTATATATATTTTTTATGCCTTTGGTCAAAGAAGGCTGTTGATTGCTGTTTGGGATTTCTAAGTTGAGCCTGGGGCTATTTTCCTAATGCTTGACAATTCGAGAATGGCCATTTGTGGCCTTAAACATGAATTTTCATCTTATCTCTAAGAACTGAGAGTGCAGAAAGATACAAATTGGTTTTAAGACCCGAATTACTATATGTTTGTGAAAAAGGAATAATATTTATTGAATATTTTAACAGATAAATTATTGACAGTGCCCAGCATTTATAGGTGATGCCATCCGCTTAATAAACCTAAAATATTGTCATAACATTATGCTTCCAATTAAAATAAATTAAAAGCATTGCCATGTCGAATCTAGAATCAAAACTTAATTACTTGACAGACAAAAATTAGCCCCACAAAAAGCCTATCTAACCGAAAATTCATTTTGTAATTTATCTTAATCTGCTACACTTCGCACCGTGGCGTCAAACCAGAAATTGCCGATATAATTTGTGTGTGAACTATTAACGTGGCTATAAATCCGCACATGGCAACGCGTTGGGGAACATTTGCCCCTTCCCGCTTGCCCCAATCAATTAATTTCAATCTAAACATGCCGACACTCGCTAAATTCGCCAGCATCGTCGTCACTCATACGCCCCGTTCGCCGCCGTTCCGCCTTCAATTCAACGCAAAAGTTTATTCACATTCGCGGCAAATTTGCCTCTTTTTATTATAATTTAATTTTCCATGGCGCACTCCCATCGGGGATTTTGTATCTCTGTGTAACCTGTAGTATGCCAATAGAAATGCAAATCTCGGGTGGCAAATCTCATTTAGTTTATTCTGCGAAACTCTTTTCCTCTTGGTCGCAATTCCCCAGCCATTTGGCACCCACTCAACAAACGGCACACGATTTTGGAAAGCGTTTTTTGGGGCGTCGGGCGTGACGGTCAATGATCACATATTTTTTTTTTTGGGCAACGAATGCCGTCGCAGCAACAACAAATTTGATCATCTATTGGCCATTACTCATGTTGTGCCGGTGTTGACGCACTCTAATAATTTTGGTAAACGGTGTTTGGGGCATTTCCAACATTAAAAATATATTTTTGGCAGCTGGACAAAGATTGTTAATTGCAGTTAGCGTGGCGGCAAGTTAAATAAATAACAGGGTATTACCATGAATGAGTAGTTTTCCAACTAATTAAATAATAGTAACAATAAAGGTATAAAAAAATCACAAAAGTGAAGTTTTCTATACTGAAGAACTATGCCTCAATGTTCTTTATTAAGATATTAATTTTAATTTCTTATGAGAAGCATTTGATATGGTACTTTAAGATTAAATTAAGATCATAACAAATATTTTATATACCAAATATGGGAGAAATTTCTTTATATTTTCAAGTTAAAATACAATTTTAAAGGAATGTCAGTATAAAAAATCGAAAGAAATTAAAAGTCTGTGATAGAGCATTCCCCTCTTTGGTGTGTGATTGCCAACAATGAATTGCCTTTGCAGACTCCTTAATAATTTAATTTAGTTGGAAAAATTGAACACGCAAACCTTGTAGCTTCAACGGGCGATCGCCCAATCCTCGTTTCTCACTCCTGGACGGGGCATTTCTTTTCGCAGCACTTTGCTGGCATGCAATCTATCCATAAGATACTTTTACTGGCTATCCTTAACAATGCGACGACTTCCGTTTTTTATCGAACTCTCTGTGATTTCCGCCTTCGACGTTCAACGACTCTGAGTTGGACAAAACTTTTGCGTGACTCGAAAAGCCCCATGAGAGTTATTTGTTTGCTTGGATAGAAATATAGTATATAAGATATAAAATATATTATGAATTACTCACAATGTCGAACGTGGATTCATGAAGTGTGAGCCGCGCCTGTCTGGACATGTCACAGTCGTCCACTTGTTGATTAATAGGCAAAAGCGAATCTCCCCGCGGGTTCAGGTTGCTGACCTTCCCGCCGCTTTCCCATTTCCTTGTGCTTTGTTTGGCACATTTCCCGTTCGGCTCTCCCCCAAAATTAATTGAGTAATGTGAAATATATCATGAAAAATATATACGTGTGGCTATTTTCATCCGAAACCGGCTTCCGCGTACTGTAATGAAAACAACGGAAAAAGCGTATTCAAATATATTGAATCATCTTAAGCTTTTCTCTTGTATTTCTGAGTATTTTTGTTTGCCTTACAATTTGTCAGGTGTATCATGCGTTCTAGGAATTATTTTCCTTTTCATTTGGTTGGCCAACAGAAAGTGTCTCAATAAAGAGATTCTTAAAAAGCAATTAAAACGAATTCCCTGAAAATTTATGAAACAGCTTTTATGATTATAAATGAGATGGCCAATTCAATGGTATCATTTCATTTGGGGACTTAAGTTATAAGATGAGTTTATGTGGAATTCAATTAAGGACTTTACCTTTTGTATATTAATTTTAAGGGTTTGGGGATAACCGTATTTTTAATATTAGCTTATATATTTTATATATAAATTAGCTCAATCAACAATTGTTAATAACTTAAGAGATAATTAGTATTAGCTAATAAGGTTTTCTAAGGACTCTCAATTTATAAGATTTATTTCAAGATGATGAATCTTTGGGTATAAATTCCGCAACATAGACAAAAGAACATTATTAGTAATAACTGAATGCCATTAATCCTTTTCTTTCCATCCAATCTCTGTACATCCATCTATAGCTGGCTTTGCATATCTATACTATTTCTACACAGCCTGTAGTCTGCAACTGACAGATGAATCCCAAAGGAAGTCGGAAAATAGGCCTGGTCCTGCTGGTTTGTCCCTCGATTTGCCCACATTTAGTCCGTCGCATCTTGGCAATCCGCACGTGATTGAGTGCCTGACATTTGCAAACACCGAGGGACATAAAGACAGACTGACTGGGAGCTAAATCGCAAGATGGATATCGTGAATGGTGGAGAGACTCCCCCTTCGGATTCTGATGATGCATCAGTAGCAGCTCATTAATTCCAGATGAGGTGCTGCTAAACCTTCCATTTCATTCCATTCCCTTCCCAAAAGCCCCCCAAATGAGTGCACATTAAAATTAATGGGTATTCATTAGGAGCGTGAGGTTGGGTCACTTTTAGTTGATTCTCTGCCTGCCACTAGCTAAAGTTCAAGGTTGTCCAGCACACACACCCATGTGAAAAGGTGGATCAACTTGTAAATACATTTCGCAACAATTTTCTTCAAGTCGTTATTTGTTGCTACATTTCTCGAGTGAATTTCGCATTCCAATTTCCCCACTCTGCAATTGATATACAAAGCTCTTAAAATGCACATAAATTCAGTGGGTTAGCATTTGGCTTGGACTTTTCTTCTCTTACCCTTTTTCCAATGCGACCTAAATCACTGGAATATTTTTACCTTAAGACTGAGAAGTTGATCACCACAGAAGTTTTAAATTTTCCTCCATTACAAATGTATTATTCACCTGCATTTTATAGCTATACATTAAATGATGGAATAAATGCAGATGATATACTTAAGATGAAAGAGCTCTATCGTTTCATTCCAAAGAAAACCCCCGAAAAAAATACCCAGCTTCCGTGTTTATTTTTGCACTTTTTACATTCTTCCAAGTTTGCTTAGATCATAATCGCCAGCCCCTATATGGCGCCATTATTTTCACACTTTTCCTGCCTCGGAAAAGTTTTTCGAACCATCTGGCTCATCCGAGTGCGTGCCTCAAAAATGTATTTTGCTTTCGCTGTTCGCGTTGCACGAGCTTGTGGAAAAATCTTTTGTTTTTTTTTTTTGCTTCGACTGCAACGCGTGCATTTTATAGTTTCCGAGTTGTTGAGTGAACGAACCGTGGGAGTAAAGGCTTCTATGCGCTTTTAGGCTAATTTTACGCCATTCTAGGGGCAAGGAATGCAACCCAAAAGTAAGAATACTTTACGATGCATTCTATTTTTCTCATGTTTACGCCAGTCCGTCAGCAGGCAAAAAGCCAAATATTTAGGTATGCAATGAAAAAAGCAAAAAGAGATGTGTGTGGCAAGCCTTAAACCTTTGCCAGCTTAACCCTTGAACCGTAATTAACCCATTAGGGTGTGCAGAAAGCGACCTTTGTAGATGACGCAAATCAACTTGGGTGAATTGAAAAAATTTCACTTACTTTGCGATTATGTTGTTCGTACCGAGAAAATGTAGTAATTTTCCTATTTTCATATTTTCGGCCTTTCAATGGTATGTGGGTCGGTGCTCGGGGATCGCTTCGTTGATCTCCCCGGCGATTGTGTAAGGTCTATGTCTGGGTCGCACTTGTTGTTCGTGCCTTCTGGACTGTAAACCGGAGACCTCTATTCGAAGGTTTTAATTACGCCAATTGCACAGATGTAGGTCAAGTGGTGAAGACTATTTTTGCGCTCACACATGTGTGTACTTAAGTTCAACATTTTCAAGATCAGGAATAGTTCGAAGGTTGGAAATATTGGATTTGGATTGTTGGATTTATTTATTAATTAGTTTAACATTAATCTTTAGTGAAGTATAGTGCAGTATAGTATATAGTGGTATAGCATTTTTAGTCTATTGACCAAACTGCATCATAACAAATACCTAATCCTAACCCACTTGCATTTTTATGCAACCCCAATCTTATTTTGCCCCATAAAATCGTTATATCTTCTTTTTGCTCAATTTGTGATAGCAACGAATCGTAAAAAATCATATCAACGCAGACTAGACGATGCACATTACTACCCCTTCACTCATGATGTGCGGAAAGCATGATATATCGAATTACTGGTTGAGTAGCTACTTGAAGAGTAGTTGCAGTCAAAGTTGGAACATTTTTTGATTGCCATTCTGAAGAGGGCTAGATTTGACTCGCAATTAATCAACTTGCCACACATAACGGAATTTCTTTTATTGCCCTCTGAACATTTCCCACCATGCTCATTACCCCAAAGAACTTTTACATATTTCATCCTAAAAACCATTTTCCATTTTGATTTATTTCACTAATTTCCCATGGTTGGACTTTGACCGGGGTCTTGATGTTTGATGCGCTGCTGTCATGAACTTCCAACCTAACCGGTTCTGGGTACTTGAGATTCGTTAAGGAATATAGAACTAAGATTAAAGATTCAAGATCCGAGAATCGAAAATGGAGAATTGAGAATCTTATCGCCAACACTTTGATCTTTGTTTACATTACCAAAACATTTCTCCGCTGAGCTACTCTTTCCATTTTCATTTCTATTTCTGTTTTGGTTCTGGATCTGGCAATAAACATTCTGGTTGGGTACGAGTTTCGGATTTGAT
This sequence comes from Drosophila subpulchrella, assembly GCF_014743375.2. Classification (NCBI taxonomy): domain Eukaryota; kingdom Metazoa; phylum Arthropoda; class Insecta; order Diptera; family Drosophilidae; genus Drosophila; species Drosophila subpulchrella. The sequence goes on along the minus strand of NC_050610.1, from coordinate 14,895,808 downwards.
TGCCCTGTGAAATAATTAATTTATGCGTACATTAACCGTTACTTGATAATGAGAACCGGGGGATTTACGGGGGGATTTGGTTGTCTTATCTCCGCTTTCAGAGCCGATTAAGTTCAAGTCTTCAAGTGCGGATGGGGAGTATGGGTGTGTCTGCGAGTGCGAAGGGGAGGGCCCCATGGAGGGGGAACTCGAGTCTTGTAATTATGGACCGGACCAGTATACAGACCGTTTCGGAACTGAAACACATAAGTGTAAGAGGGTTCTATAGGTTCTATGGGTTCTATAGAAAACTTTTTCTTTTAATTTTTAAATCCACTTTCTAGTTTTAAAGGGTATCGATTGGATAAAGAAAATAGTAATGTAAAACTTGTGTATTTTCCTAAAACCTCTGATAAAAACGTTTACAGCCGAACTTATCGACTTGAAACGTACTGTATAATCACATATACCCGTATCCATACATTTCGTGATTAATTGTCAACATTTGCGGTGTGGCGGGAAAATATATTTTTACTTGAGCTCAAGCAACTATCCACAAAGGGCGTAACTTACGGTATGGGGGAGTTGGAAAGGAGCCGGGGAAAGGGAAAGTTCGGAACAAACCAGACTAAATGAAGATTTACGTTCCGCAGCCGACTCGGATATTTATGGAGCCAGAGCCAAGGAAGTGGAACACTGTCTGGAGACGGACTCTTTTGGCAAAGTTTTTCCCATTCGCTGATCGTAATGAGCTTTAATTATCCCATTATAATTTCAGTGGATATCAGACCTGACTCACTGAAATGGAATCTGTGATGTAAAGCGTAATTAGGGTAACTAAATTATTTGCTTGTTAACTGTGGACTATTACTATAGAACTAGAACATTGCTTTATAAGGATTGTATATATAAAGTTAAGCCGGTTCCGACTTAAAAATAATTAATAGTAAATATTCTCACCACTTCATACCCTTTTAAAAATAGAATTATGATTGGGTGACTGAGCAAGAAGCCTTTTAAATTAAAGACCATAAATACTAATTGTTAATTTTGAAGTTCCTCCTTCTTCACCTTTTCAACCATATATTTAAAAACTGCAGTGAGGTCCAATTATAATATTCCTCCGATTGCTCCAATTAAGTAATAAACCGCCCGTCTACCATTCACTTTAAGAGAGTGGGAGGTATCCGTGGAAAAATCAACAGAAGCCAGAAGTTCTTTTCTACGTTTCCAGAGGCGATGAGACAATGGCAACTCATCATCGAATGACCGCAAGAAATATCATAATTTATTTCCGAGAAATCAGCATAGGTCGCCAGACAAGACTTGGATCGCAGCGCCAATGATTGCCCAGGGGCGTGGGTCTTCAGCGGGGAGCAAAAGGGGGATCGTTGTCTCGTCGTTCGTTCGTTCGATTGAATCAAGACCCCGACGACGACCCCAGACAGGCAGCTAAATATACTTGTAATCGAGGAAGAAATGAAGTGGAGGCACAAAGTTGCGTAGGATCTGCAAGATGAAGCACAGACAATGCAGCTGCACAGGCCCCATACACCCTGATCCGTAACCCCCCCTCCGATGCATCACACCCATTTGGTTGTTTTGATTTCTTTAGGATTTTTTTTTTTGATAAACGCTGCTCATCATGTAATTTTAAACGCGCCGCGCATGTTAAACAAACAATTTCCCGTGACAGTGTAAAATGTGCTTTAGGGGGTTAAGGATGGGGTGCTAACGCACTCGAAAAAAATCAAAATAATGTTTTTAGAACCTTACTTATTTTAAAAAAGTTGAAATATTAAAGACCTTTAAGATAAGTTTGTTTTAAAACCTAATTTAATATCTTAAATTTTCAAAAATATATGATACATTTTAATAAAAAATGTCTATAATAATATTTAGTTATTAAAATAACATGAGTTTATATTTTATAACACTAAATGTCTTAAGTATATATGATAATTTTTTTATCCAATTTTTGTAAGTGTAGGGTTTAACTAATGCTAAAGGGTCGACCAGTCGTCTGCGGGCCCTCCAGCGACCATTACAACATGACTCGCAAAGAAAGCGAGTGTTGAATGCAACTTTTATTTAATGCTTTTTTTTCTCTCTCTCGGCCTTTTTCTTGTGGAAAGTCTTTTGGCCCGAAGGCAGGCCTAGGCCAAAAGAATCGTGTTGATGGATTTCTTCCTGTCGTAAATGTTGTAAGCAAAAGATATGTCCAAAACGTTCAACATTGCTCTGGGGCCTGCAGCTCCCTCAGTATCTCCCTAATGGAAGTGGTTGCTTGTCTTTAAGTTTTTCTTACACATTTTTTCTGCTGTTTTGACTTATCATTCAAGTTGCGTTTTTGGCCCGGGTGGATCTGTTGATGTGCAAAGATTCAGGTCTCTGGCAGCCCCAAGATGACTACAATTATGAATTGTGGGAGAGTTCTGGATAGAATGCAATTGGAATGGGATTGCAACTGGCTGCATTCGGATAGTGATAAGAATTTTGTGAGAATTGTGTCACTAGGAAATTAGTATTTCTTTGTTTTTACAAATCTACAAAAGGATCCAAAGTATAGCCGTCTATTAAAAGAAGGTTTATTTGAGTTATAATCAGGCTCTAAATGCTTAAAATATCTTCTTCTTTTTCTTCCCCTGAAATTGCCTTTTCAAGCTCTTATGCTTGATTAGTTTTCTTTACTTTCCCAGACTTTAAGACAGACCTCATTTCGTTATGTAGGCGTGTCGATCCATCATGTCGACGGAAAGTCGGCTAAACCATATGTCTTCATCGCGTTTATCATCGATTTTGTACGATAAATATTCCAGGCGCATCCTCAATAATTTCACTGCTGATCTTTTCTCTGGTGAAGTTGTGGACTTGTTTTGATTTCTTGTTTTCTTGGGCTTGCTTTCCTATACACTTTTAAGGAGAGTTCTAATTTTTATGAGACGATTGAAATATAAGCAGATACATATGTATTATTAATTTCTCTCAATTTCCCAGTTAAAGAAAAGATTTTGGATATTGTATCCTAACTCATTAAAAAAAATCAAACGGTGCAATATGACCTATTTTATTATTAATGAAGAATATGTTTATTATTTTATCAAGAAACTTTATAAAGGGTATATCAACTTTGGCTTGCCCTTGTGACTTTAGGTTTTTTAGGCCCAGCTGTTTATACATATGTTGTAACTTGAATAAATAAAATGTTGTTGTTATTGCGATCGCTGGTTGTTTTTTCTGAGTTTTTCTTTTTTTTCTTTGATAAGAATTGAAATGAGCCGCAGAAGATTGCGAGACCCCCAGTTTTTTTTCTTTTCTTCTTGGCGCATTATCAGCACCGATTGCTAAATGTCAAGCCAAAGCAATTCCGGCTATACATCAATTGTAGTAATTAATTATGTTATTTATGTTATTATTTTGGAATCGCTTAAAACAAAGCTGTTGATACCAGAAGCCCTGTTGAGTTAACAGTGTGACTTACCACCCGCAGCGCTGTTAACAGCAGGAGAGCGAGAGAGAGAGCGACTTTGCTTGTTTGCTTTTACTTTCTGTGTTTGCTTAGTTTGAGAGAGTCTGCAGATGAAGTTGTGTTTGCATTTTGTCTTTTTCTTTTAGAGTTGCCAGACTGTTACTGTCTTTTGGGTTTTCGAGATCAGCGATTTTCTTTGGAAAATTAAAATTGTCAATAGCCGTGGGGTGGAATTCGAATTCGAAGGCCAATCAACCTCGTAATAATGCAATTTCAATGGCCATCGGTCGAATGCGGGTATCTTGTCATGTTTCAAGTTTCATGTATCGCATTCCCCCTGAAATAACCAAGTAATGAGCTGTCATTACGCACACCCATGAGGGTGGTTTCTTTGGAGATTGCGGCATGCAACATGATCGATCTGCCTAATGGTAATTCATATTTAATGTGGGCTTTGTCATGTTTGTTGTGGTTTGTTGACTGAATTGGGAAATTGGCTGCAGGGGTGGAACTTCTAATGGGGAAGTTAGTGAGAACCACCACAGATGAAGGATGCACATATGGCAATTGACATTACCACGACTTTACTATTCAATATATTATGGTTTTAGTGGCTGTTTCCATTAAAGGCATGGATTCAGGGAAGGGAAACAATTGATTGTTTGATATTTATAATAATATTAATAATAGGACGAATAACATCAACAAAATGATAAACTTTAGGACATTAAATGGCATAATGATTTTGATTTGTAAAATGTTCTTTAAAAAGTTTAATTTGTTTTTGTTTCCTAAAAGCTGAGCTTTACTTTCACATTTTCCAATATGACCCACTGTGCTTTGTTCTCAATCCCTCGTCGTTTGAAACAGCAACAAAAGTAAACCCGCTAGCAGCAAAGGCAACAACAATAAACAAAAACACAAGGCGCTCTCCATTCTCTCTCTCTTCATTTACTTTGCGGCTCTCTTTCTCTCTCTCCGCTCTCGTTATGCCTTTGTTTGGTAGTGATGACAATATTTCTAGCGGTAAGAAGCTAGAAGGCTAATAAGAAAAAGCTGGCAGATTAAAATTTATCTTATAACGACAGATAAAAACCTTCAAAATATGTTTGGTTTATGGCGCAATTTTTAAATAAATTGATAAGAAAATGTTTAAGTATAAAATAAAAGAAGAGTACCGTTATTTTGCACAAATAAGGTGAATGGATTCCTAATCTGACAATCGGAAACAACATGAACCGGTATAACTTTTTCTGCACCTATAAAGGTTTCTATTATTAAAGTTAGTTCAGGAATACAGTGATATAAATGTATAAAATTTATCCCCACCAGATATAAGTATTATTTTATCGCCAAAACTTTGTCATCACTGTTGTTTGGGGTGCGTTTGCTTTCTGGTCGACTCGAGTCGTTCATTCGGTTGAAAATATCGCGCTTGTGCGGTTGCGGAGCGGACGAGTTGGAAAAACCAGCGAGGTTCAATTTTTTCTGTTCGGGCGCATTGTTTGAGGCTCGTTTGGAGAACTGCAGGCGTTCAAAACTCGGAATCGGAGTCGAATAAAAAATATCCCTAACCCAACCAAAATACATCCAACTCATAACGCTCGCGAGTCGAAAGTGAAATTCGTCGCAGCAACGGTAAATCAAAGGCAAACGCGATTTTTTGAATGGAGTAGCAAGCAAACACAAATCCCGCTAAATTAATCCAATTCAATTGCAAAAAATTAAAGTAACCGCTTAAAGTTTTCTGATCTTAATAATTAGCATTTCGCACAGCACAGATGCTAAAGTGTTTAACAGTTTAACAAATAATAACAGGAAAATCGGTGATTTGGTGTGCAATAAGTTGAGAAAACCAGAAACCAAAACAGAGATCCGGAGATAGACGAAAGAAGGTACGAATTATATGTGAATTTTGGTCTGTCATAGAGGTATACACACTCGCGGAGTTTTCGGTTCCCCAACCCCCGTAAAAAAGCAACAATAATGCGAGAGATGTGAGAGATCTATGTACAAACTCCGAAAACGAAGTTTTTTGTCGCACACACGAGAGAGAGCGAGCGAGAGAAAATTAGAGTGAGAGCGCGAGAGTTGTGCAGCATCAAGGATGCGAATCTGAGAGTGTGTGTGTGTGCATGAGAACTTTTGCAATAATGTCCTTGGCAATAATAGAAGTTGAGATGAGAGCGGCAAGCAATTGAAATCCGAGCACAAAAGTGACGGAAATCAAAGGGGATTGAATACTTAAGGGATAAAAATAAAAGAAAAAATTTCAAATAAACGAAATCATTCATAGAGAAAAGAGGAGGAAAATTATAGGGGCTTATGGAACTACATAGTCTAGTAATATCTAATTTGGTTATGATAATATTCCAAAACATCTCTCTTAAATGAAGTGAAAAAATTTCTGATACAATTTAATCTAAATAAAAAAGAATACTAACAGGAAAAAAAACCTCAATAATGTATTTTCATTTTGTTAGTAAGTTGCTAATCTTCAGTAGCGATCTCAGCTGATGCTAATTATCTCATTTAAAACAATATGAATTAATTTTGCCTTACATATTCGCCAAGTACATTGACATCAAGTGTACATTATCGCATGAGTTAATGTACAATCATCGTGTATTATAATTGGTATTATATCACACATTTTGACAAATGTTTGCGCTCACTCGAATTTCGCTAATCTCCCTTAAAAAGCCCTCGAATGTTTATAAACAAAACTGTAACACCTCAGCCGGCAGATGAGATTAGTATTTAAAATGAGAGAAGAACACTACTAATACTGCGACTTTGTATATGACACCTGTTATCAACTGTACGGAAATCTATACAACTTTGCTATTTTAAAATCTCTCGTATCCCACGCTTATGAACTTAAAATACCATAAAAATTGTATGCTTAAAAGCTAATATCGATTTTATGACCTTTTGCCCCGAGTGGCTACTGAAAGATTTTGCTCGAGGATAGACATAAATGGATTTCGTGTTCTAATTTTGTTTTTTGCCTCTGCTTTTCAAAGTCAAACATATTTTAAGAACAATCGACAAGAGGAAAACAAAACAGAGAAGAATACAAGCGAGTAGGCGATTGAAAAAAAAAAACAAATCGAAGAACTTTGAGGACTAGACCACTTTATAATGCCATGCCATTTGCGATTCCAGCTGTCGATAACGATCTGAGGCACTAAATGAAGATTAAAATCGGCTGGCTCACATTAAAGCCGACCAAACTCACGAAATCGGATTGAGATACCAAGTCAAGAGAAACATGATGCTGTGAAATTTCAGATACTTTCCTAATTTTGTTTGTTACCCTAGGGCCGGCTAATCAACGCGTGGTTGTCTCAGGTCTCTTAGCCATTGTTATTAATCTTTTCGGGTTTGTTAATCGTGTCCAGAGCGCTAGATTTTTTTTCTGGGCCTGCATACAATTTGCAACACGTTTTGTATGTTTTTGTTTAGCTATTAGCTTTCCATTTCACTCAGGTGATGTTCTGTCTGCCGGCAGCCCCGAAAAAACCATCTATTTCGTGTTCCGAAACTCATCTCTCATTTCCATGAGAAGGTTATCGAATGATCTTTACATTTCAGCATTCGAAAGTTTACTTTGGGTGCTAATTGGATTTGAGAAACGCAATTAATTATATTCAAATGCTGATGGCTGTGGAACTCTTTGGTATATAGTAAATCTGAATGTTTTGAAGGTTTTTAAAAACTAAATGCTTTAAGATCACTTAGTATTGTATCTATGTTTTAAACCCTCTTTATAATAAGATGTTTAGGTAGTTCCTTATTGGATAAGAGATTTTTTTAGTTGCGTGTTTCTTAAACTTGAATTTCATATTTATCAACAAAGAGGCAAAACTCATCAACTTATGCAAATACGGGGCAGAAAATTAAATGGATTTTTTTTTGTGCTGGCTCGTTCCGATGAAAGCCTGCTCAGAAATTCTAATGAAATTCACTCACAGCGACACAATTATGCGATGCCCTCAGGTGTGATTCGGTTGGTTCCTACGCCGGGTAGCCATATTTGCATATGGATCTTCATACCTACATATCCCTCACCCGGCCTGGGTGAAGTGTCATAAAAAAGTAACCCACATTGGCCCCACAAGGGGTTTCCTAACGGACCCTAAAATGTTATTATTATAAGTATTTATTTTGTAGTTTTCTTCATTGTTTACCTTGTTTTGCGCAATTTTTTATGAAGTGCGCAAAAAAAAGTTTATGCGGCCTCGTCTCAAGAGAAGTCGAGTAAGTTTTCGGGTCTGTGCAAATAAACAGCGATGAAACAGCCGTTAGGTGACCCCAGCCAAACCTCGAGGGGCCAAACCAATTTGCATGAAATGTGGCAATAAAGAAAAAGAAAAACTATCAAACTGAAAATGCTGAGTGGCTGTTAAGAACGAAGAATAAGTGAAGCATGCCAGATGAGATGAAGCTGGAAAGTTTACAATAACCAAAAGGAGCGATATTATAACCCTAACATACTGGTTTATCCATCAATTTATAAAATCCCATTAAATATTTACACATTTCCATTAGGTTGTCTTATATCCTACACTATTTTATGTTGTTTATGTTGAGACCAACGAACCTACACGAAGAATGTTTATTTTTCGGGTCATTGCCACAATCTGATGTTCCCAAACTAAGTCGAGTACTTGAAATAATCTTAACCTCTTAAGTAAACAAAAAAAGTTCCGTCCTTAGATACTCGACATTGAAGTACAATCGGTTATATTTTAACACTCATGCACACATGACCAATGACTAAACACACACCCTTATGGTTATCAGAATAAAATAGAAAACCATAACTGAACTGGAGAGCCAAAGTTCTATTTACCAAATAGGCATTTTATTGACGGCAATTTGATAGACTACTGAAAGTCACAAAAAAACCGTTGTTTGTAGTCAGGGAATAATTGAATTTGACCATAGCAGATAAACACGTCTTATCACCCAACATAATAGTCGGCATACGGCAAAAACCAGATTTCGATTAATCGTTCTACGTCATTGATGAGAAATCAGGCCTGTTATCAAGTAAAATAAACTTAATAATGTTGAAGAAAGCTGAAGGCAAAGTGGTTTTTAACATATGCCTATATTGGGTGACAAATTTTATGGTTCCAATGAATTTTGAGATGAATCCCATGAGAAAATCCCCACGAAGTTGAAGAATCAGCCAATAAGAGCAGGTGTCTTTGAGAGACTATGCGATCAGCTGGTTATTCAACAAAATCTTGTGAGGGGAGACTCACGCAAAATAATAAATGGTTTCTACACATCTAGCTTTTCTCTATTGTTAAATTTAGCATTGAGCATTGGGAGAGAAGTGCGTCAAAGTTCTCTGAGCATTTCTATAGGAAAGATTCGCATATAGTTAGTAAACGCCGAGCACGTTGTGTTTTTATGTGAGTATACGTACATATATTTATAGGGTTTCTTGATCTAGCCTAAGCTCAAGCTTCTAAATAAATCAGCTGATTTTTGCTATACGTTCAAAGCGTGCTATTTCCGCTGCGTCTCTCTAGATTTTTTCTCTGCCTTCTTTTTCTCAAACACTCAATTTTCTTATCAGTCCATAGTTTTCCTTTATCTCCAAGCATGATAACGATAAAATGAATAAAAACATTTTGTTAATTGCTAGTAGCATGTGTCGCTGGGAATAAATTTGTTGGCGAATATTTTATCCAGACTCAGAAACTGGCTATGTAAATTGAATTACTAATTTCCATAAGGTATCTGGGAAAGATAAGATAGATAAACGAGCTAGATAGACAGTGAACTAGTTGATAAATCGCCATAGAAATAATCAAGATTGGTGTAGTATTATTTCACACACTAAACTAATACATTTTTTCCAAGTTAAAATAAACGCGTGACTTGTTAACAATACATCTCAGGCAAATAAAGAAATTGGCATTTCCCTTAGCACTTGAATACCTTGTTGAAACAATTAATCACAAACTACTATGAACAAGATCTTAACTTCCCTTTTCCCTTTCTATTTGCAGTTTCGGTGAGTCAACCTGTCGAATCAACAGTGATTAAGGTTCTGATGATGGGATAATAGTTAAATTCCTTTGAATTGGGTAAGCGTTCTAAATAGCAATTGCCCTTGGGTTCGGTGCAAATCAGAATATTCAGTTTGATTGCCCTAATTTCGGTTAAATGAGCTCCCTTGATTTTACGCCCACTCTGTGAAATTCTATCGCACAGATAACCTTCTCTGGGCGAATTTCCAACTGGCAAACAATTAAGCCGGCCTACGTCAGTTTCTATTTCAGTTGGGCCCAGCTTGACACCTTCAATTGAAATTGATTATGGAGACGACATCATCCACGCACTTATTTAATTAACAAAAACCACAGAGAAAAAAAACAAAGATTTTGACTTGACAACCAATTATGTTTTAACACGGTTAAGTATCTAAATCTCAATGTTAAATTTGTATTTTCATATAAGATTTCTAGGAATTTCCCCCAATGCTAAACCGCAGATAATGTTGACAAGGGAAAGGAGGCCTTCGATGGACTTTCCATGTTTAAAATATTCATATTTTCGTGGGTGGAACATGGTGATGAACTACTTCAAGTGCACTGCCATCAGTGGGCAGATACATAAGCAAAAGTCCAACGAGATTTGCGTGTTTGAGGCCAGAGTTTTTATAGAAACATACTCATGTTCGGTTGTTTTTTTTCATTATTGTCGCCAAGATCTTTGTTAGATATTCTGGCTGCTCTTTAGCTTCTGCCTTTGTAATCGAGACCACGCAAAGACATTCAATATGGGGTCTCAATGAGAATTCGTTTTCTTTTTGTCATCGAAAATTGGGTCTTGGTCGTGAGAGAAATACGCACGAGGGCGTAACGCACTCGATGAGTAAACTCTGGCCCAAGTGCTTTGGATATTTCGGTTTTCAATTTTACTTGATTCTCGGTTCTCTTCGGACCACTCACTCTGTTGATATGTGGGTCAAGTCTAAAGCGTTTTTCCTTTTATTTCTGCATTTGAAAAAGTGAAATCGCAAAATGTTTTTAAAAGCTGTAATTAACTCTTAATTATCGACGCTTTGTCTACCAGACCCCGCTTTTGCCTCTCTCCCTCTTTCTAATTATCACTTACACTTTTGTCGTAAGAATCTTTGTAATTAGTCAACATTTTTTTCCATGTCGCAGCTGGTGATTTGCATTTTCTCCCTGTCAACCGATTAGATGTCGTAATTACTGTTTAATTATTTATTTATTTGTATTTTTTCTAATGTTAACACCTTGGCAAGATAATAATGATTGGCATTGGTTTTTGTCTAGACGGGGCGAGGAATATTTTATTATTTGGGCTAAACTTTTTATAGAGTTGTTTTAAGTTTGGTTTAACCTTAAGAGTCTGCAAAGTATGTTTTGCTAGAATAATTGGTATTTATGTATCGTTAGTTTATATTTAATGTTTGCATATTTTATAAATATTATTAAAAAATACTATGTAATTATTGCAAGTTCTTAGATTTTCCTTGTGTTATTTTCAAATTGCCATTAGCATCGAAGTAGGGTGTCAGGTCCAAGTTTGTTTTTGTAAGTTAAGCTCAAAAGATTACACAACCTGCTCAAACATTCAACGAGGCGTTTTCGATGGAGGAAAACCAGGTGAGGAGGCAGGTGAGCAGTAGGCTGCCCACTGGCAAACAAGAGAGAGAAACGCCTAATTAAGTTTTTCCCCCTGCCTGGCAACGAAATTTGTCAAAGAATATGGAAATCACAGTAAATTGAAAAACTTGCATATTTTAAGCCGGGCTTGTGGGCTTGCATCGATATGATTGAGTGCTTGGTTTGGATTTGATATTCTCAGCAAGATTCCAGAAAGTGTAATTGGTATTTCCAAACATGAGTGAAACTCCTCGGAAACCGTGACTCAGCATCGTGATTTGATTAGCTGATTGTATAATTAAACTTCATTCTACTTCGTTATCATCGCTTTTCATAATTAATTAAAATTTTGACTTTACTTTTTTTTGGGGCTGTAAATTAACTTTAATTATAACTGACAGAAATGGAAATGACGCTGAAGAAAAGAAACGAAGTTCCTCGACTGACCCAAACTTCAATTAAAGAGAAACCGAAAAAAGAAACGCTTATATAATTTATCATTGGAAGGCATTGCGTATCATACTTGTCTGACCGTTTTTATAAAAGGTTCTTTATAGGTATAAAAAAAAAACTGTCGAAAAAATGTATTTATTATTTTTAAGTCTTATGTTGTAAATGCTGCAAGTAATATTATAAACTTAATTAAGATATACTTAGTCGCCCAAATATTTAACCAAAATATTTACCCCCAAATTTAATTTAAATTTATTTTTTTCTTCTGAAACGCACTGTATTTTTACCTTCCGATTCTGGCATACTCATCCATAAATTATAAAAAAAAACTGTGTTCCGTTAGCTTCTTTTTTCTGTCCCACTCACTTCGGTGACCGCAAATACGATCATCACATTTCATCACCCACAAGAACCCAACCGCTTTCATCTCACTGGAGATCTCTGACTAAGACTGCGGACTTGTATTAATGCCTTGGAGATTATGCCATGACAACAACATCGGCGTATATATCGTTTACCGTTTAAAAAGGCCAAGAGGAAGATGTTTATGCACTTGAACGCCATAACAAAAGTTGGTTCTTCAACCGCAAAATAATGAGTTGCAACAGCACCAAAAAAAAAGGCAGAACAAAGACAAGACCCGAGAATTTCATCATTTTCATGCCCGCAGACCGGGCCGAAAAAAAAAACACGACGGTGTCTTCGAGAAGCGTTTTGGGTCAAGTCAAACCCAACCGCACCCGCTCGCAAATCGGCTCATTGGACTCCTTGGTCAACCAGCCAAGCCACTTGACGACCGTCTGCATCCTGTGTGTGCGCTGGGCATATTGAGTTTCTTGGGTCTCTTGGGTTTCTTGAGTTTCTGGACCCTGGCTTGGAGCTAACAGCTGGGCGGAAAACCAGTTTAGATTTTAACTTGTACTACGGCAGCTGTAAACAATCAGAGCTAACTGCCTGCCAGGCACTCAGCCATGAAAAATGAATGATGATAATGATGGTCAAGTCAACTGTTTTCAGAAGGGGGCAACCGAGGTTCTCCGGCAGTCATTGACCAAAAGGCCCGAGCCTCCGTCGCGAAGCTCCTGGATTTCTTCTCTTGGAGCGGGAGAAACTCGATTTTGTATCTACCCCAAAAGTGCGAGTATCTCAAGTCTGGCTCAAGTCTCGGTCGCAGTTCTCAGTACTACTAGTACACAGAGAAAAATGTATTAATACGATATGATAATATTTTGTAGATAATGTTTAGTAATATTTCAAAATATTAATATTAATGATTATGGTATCAAAATAACCAAAACAGTATCAGTTTGATATTTAATCAGTATTACGTGTATAAATTGAATGTTAAAATATTAATATCACACGATTTTGATATCAAAATATACAAAAAATAAATTGTAAAAAAGCAGTATATGATATTTAATCACTTGTACGTGTAAGCCAAGCTTTTTGAGATCTGTGTACTCTGCGGCCTGCCCTTTGCGACTCGCTCGTTTGCTTTATGGCCTCTCAGGTTGTGCTTTTTACACTATTTGCTTGTTGTCTATATGGAGGAGCCAAACCGGTTGCCAGGTTCATAGGCGATGCTTTGTTGAAAGTCGCCTCAGTCTGCGACTATAGCTTTTGTATATATCCCTCTCATTTATTGCTGCACTTCTAGTTTTGATTTGTTTGTATTCTTGCCAGGCTTAGAATTTTTACCTGCAATTGGTATTGTGGGGGTTATCAGTTGGAGATCGTGGTGCAGAATCAGTTATAACCCGTTCTGAGAGCGGGATTTATGGTTGCACTGTTTTTATTGTGGGATGGTTAACCTGATCCAAAGTTTATTGACTTTGTCCTTTGTTTGTTGGTTTTTTTTTTTTCTCGAGAATATAAAATTAGTAGATCATGTTTAAGTTATTTTCCTAAAATACAAAACACCAACTGCTCCATGGTCCATGATCGCAACCTTTGGTTGAGCTGCGGCCTACTCTTCCATTTGGCTGTCAGCCAGTTAACGTATTCCTCATTCTGCAAGTTGCCATAAAAAGACTTCAATTGCCAACTGTCAACTAGTGGGGAAACTGGTTAAACTTTTTGCAAAACAAAACAAAAAAAAAAGACTGAAACTAAAATCAAAATTGTTTGACTGCTGCATTTGGTGCACATTTCTGCCGGTTTCTCTTTATGGCCAAGACAAGTTCTTGACACTCATCGAGCTCACGAAATGGTAGAGACGCCCACGGATACTCGGTATACTACTATACACAAGTGTATCTGTGGGTAAAAAATCCTACCCATAAGTTGGCTACTTAAGCCGAAACATGGACTCAAAGAGAGATTTATTGAATCATACATTTGGTGTTTTTGGTTGCAGCCGAGTGCTTTGGCAAACGCAGAAGTAATCAGCGAAGCGTGCCAATAGAAAACATGCAATATTTCTAGTCAGTTCCCCCCAATACCAAAAATCTACCCCCCTTTGGGCCAAAACGCATTCATTATTAGTTTGCCCACATAATAAATGATGTAAAAAGTAGGCGTACTCGCAATTCACCTCGCCGATAGGCGTCAAAGTGGGTGGAAATGGAGGTGGAGGGGCAGCCAAAGAAATTCAAACTATAAAATAATTACACAAAAGTTGTTTTTGCTGCGCACCATAATTTTTAACATTTATTTCTTCAGTTTCTTTTTGGATAAAAATGTATTTTGGAAATTGCTGAAAGGCAGGCAACAAATTGTTTTATTTCTATATATCTTTTTTTTTGGCTCTTTGGGCAATCTTTGTTCGATTTCGTTGGCTGTTGGTAATGAGGAATCAAATACTTTGTTAATGAGTTTATACATTTTACTCACCGCACTTTCAAACATTTTTTTGCTTTAAAATCTTTAAGAAACATAAAAAATATGTATTTTTTCATTGTTAAATGGTAATGATCAAGTCTTTTAAAAGTTATAAAATAAAAAATGGGATACTTAAAAAAATAAATGATGGTGTTTTTAATTATTAAAAACAAAATAGGTCACTAAACACCATAAATATATAAAGAGAAGTAAAATAATAATAAAAATGGATTGAATAAAATATGGCCATTTTTGTCATAAGTGGTTATAAATAGCAATTACATTTTTAATTTTTAATGCACAACTTAATAAACTGGAATTCTAAACTTTAAGTTAATTACTCGCTCAAAAAAAAATTATTTTCCTTCCTTCCTTTATCCAAATCGACTTGTTTAGTTAAAAAGCAGAGTATTTAATGGTTTCAGTGCACATTATATGACTTCCCTTACCTTGGCTATCTCCATCAAAATGATCGCCAGCTTGCACGTGCTTTGAGCACCTTAGGATACCTTTTAGATGGCAGATACGCCAGCGACAAATTTAACTACTGCCAGTCGCCAAACCATAATCGTTTAGATGCTGTTCATTCCTCATAATGATCGTGCTGGCCAGATTTGGGGGATCGGTAGCTGGAGATTGAGATACAGGTAGTGGTATAGAGGTAGGTAGAGCTTTAGACTTCTGTGCGCAGGTAAATCAAGGTGTGCTGCCAGCTAGGCTAAACTCCAATCCGCACTCCAAACTCACTCTCCATGGGGGCTGTACAATGTGTCTGCTGTCTTGGCCTAACAGCTTTCGAGTATTTTACGTTAATTTACGCCAAAACAGTTGAGGAGATTTTCGCAGCAGTTGTTGTCTGCTTTCGGTTTCATTATGAGTGGAAAAATCATGCAATTTCGGCTTGGTTTTTCTTGGCAGTTGCCAGTTGCACACTTGGTCTGCGAGTTGCAACACCCATTTTGTATCGTTACTCTGCGGTTAATCATATTTCTCCCCGTCTGTCTGTTGTTAAATTAACAGCTGCGCTCAGACAGCATATATTTTTTTTTGTATCTACAGGATACTATATTTCAATACGCAAAACGACTGAAAGAGATTTGTTTATTCGTTTGCCTTTTATTTTTTCGGGTTTTCCTCGAGTCTCTGGGACTTTGTAGATAAGTGACGCTTCTGCTCGCACATTTATTTGTCGGGGTCTTTCTGGTTTTACGCGCTTTGCTGACTCTATGTAATTTTACTAATTGGATTTTCCGTCTTGGCAAACACTGTTGCCATGTCTGTTTTGAGTTCGCTCTGATTTGGCATTGTCCAAAGTGTCAATTGGATTTGAGAACTGTTTCGTAACAGATATCTTTCAGTGCAAGTGTGAAAGTGTCGGCGAGCAATTTGAAACCAAAATAATAATATTCACTTAATGATCTTCGCAACTGTTGATTACGTCTTCGATTGATGGCAATGATTTATTATTATTTTTACGACCAGCAATCGGAGTGGCTCTCAAATCGACTTTATTTACGTGCCTCACTTTATGCGAACAGTCAAAAATCCATTGGTTCGACCATAAAATAGATTCAAAATCAAAATAAACTGAAACTGAAACAGCTCCCGAGATGCTGGACAAGCTGAGCAATATTATCATTCGAATCGTATTATTTCTTGCCATTTTTTGTTTGGCGCTTTCACTTGCCAATTTTGTTTTCCGATTTTTACGAGGCCACATTGTCCAAAGAGGAAATATATAGTTTTTTATTTTTAAGTTCCACAAATCAGTTAATGCAAAGCAAAGCAATAAAATTATATTTTATCATATTTTTTTTTAAAAGTAATAATGACGGGATATCAACAATTTATTGGGTATATTTTGGGTTTCTGAATTTAGTTTTTTTTTAGGGGCTTGGTGGACTTTGCCAGCTGCAATCGAAACATAAACAATACGTGGAACTCAAGGAAGCTCAGTAAATATAAAATGAAAAATTGCCCAAGCATGCAAATTATTAAACGAAACAAAACGCAATATATTGGATCTCCGACGTGATTCACAGCCAAGCAAATAAACACCGGACCCAACACGATCTCAAGATTTGTGAGCCTTGCAAAATGTTTCCCAGTCCGTCGACCCTTTCGATTTTTGCCTTTTTTAAGGAGGGGTAATCTCTGAAGTTAAGTTGCTAATTTATTGCTTGTCTTTAGCTTTTCCTCTGTTGTACTTATGTTTCTTAATCAGTTTTTGATTAACGTATTTATTGTGGGATTTCTCTAAAATAAAAATACAAATGTTTATTTCACTAATAACGCATTAAAAAAAATTTTTATTAAAGGTTTATGGATTGTTTTGAGTATTAAAATGATAATCCATAACAATTTTAATGCCTATTACAATCACAAAGGATTTACATTACAATATTGCATTCCAGAGTAACTTTATTTTGATTTCTGACTACAAACTAGTTAACTTATAACAGCAACGCATATTTTATGTTATGAATAATGCAACGAAAGTGATAACAAATTGGATTCCCACATGCTATCAAGCACTGACTCACATACGCCCCCAATTACTGATTAGGCAAGTTGGTATTCCGGAGATTTGATTTACCCCTTGCTTATCAGCCAAATATTTACGCTGCAGACACGCACCTCGATAAGGTGTAGATGGAATTAGGTATATATACGGAATTTCTACTGGTTTTATTTCATAATTTAAATGCGGAGTAATTTTACAATTGTTTATTTTGGGATACTGTTTGTAAAAAGATAACATGTGTGCTGCCAGTAACAACAGGGTCATCATAGAAGTGACATAACTGGGTCGACAATTCGGGTGGCAAGGGATTATTAATATATAAATTTGGATTGATTAATTCGCTGTTCCTTAATATCAAATTCACTTCTTATCTTTACAGAAATCTTTATGTTTGATAAGAACATATTGTGGGAAACTATTCAGTACGAACTTATGCAATTTTAGGTAAGTTTCTTCCAAATCTATTTTTATATTTTGTATATCTAATATTCTAACATACTTTCTGCATTACTGGATTGAGTTTTATGCAAATAAACTGTCGAAGATTAAACTGCTTTTCAAGCATTACTGCGCGTTAATGAAATTCAAATAGCTGCGCAGTGAATAACAAGTGAATTCATTCAGACTAGACTCATTTTTCTCAATCTGACTTTATCTTGGGCTTCAAAAATGTATGCAAAAATAATTGCGATTTATTGCATTTTTAGATAATTCCTACAAA
This sequence comes from Drosophila subpulchrella, assembly GCF_014743375.2. NCBI lineage: Eukaryota > Metazoa > Arthropoda > Insecta > Diptera > Drosophilidae > Drosophila > Drosophila subpulchrella. The sequence goes on along the minus strand of NC_050610.1, from coordinate 14,878,178 downwards.
TACTGAATAAACAACGCATTTCTATGACTTGATGGCGGCGCAATATGCTCTCAAACGATAATATGGAATCACAGCTTTGTTTATTGCTTTGTGACCATTTGTCGATATCAATTCATGCCCATTTCAATGTAAATGGCGAGAACAGCTGGAAGCAGGCCGTAGTGATAAGAAAAAGTTTCATTAAAAAAGAACAGGCGGAAGTGGTGTTTCGAAAAAAAAGTTTCAGGAAATATACCCATATGATTGCTTGAACATATGGCTTAAAAAAATATTTCTATAGCCAAACTATATGTGTACATATGAAAACTAAACAATTTTTTCTATCAAAACCACTCTAGATTATTTCTTTGTGTAAAAGTTCTTATTAAAAAGAACCTTCCACTTGAAATCGTAGCCTATTACATGGTATCATTTGATACCCCTTTGCGATAAGATCTTTCGTAAAACAAAACCATAAAGCTTGATGAGTAAACGAACAACCTTGTTGCTCAGACACTTCCACACAAATTGCCAAGCGAAATCGATTTCGAATTACAAAATAATACAGAACTGTAAATGGAGGTAATGAAATGGAATTCAACACGAGACGGACGTTTTCATGATGCGTGAAAGTCAACCTCAGCCTTGTGTGGCTAGGAAGTTAAATAAATCGCAACAAACAAACAAAGTGAAATGTAAACATCGTAAAGTACGAATACGAACATATGTGGATACAATAAAGTCGAGCTAAACAAGAGCAATTCAATGAGCCACTTTTCATGCTTGCCGCGCTGAATAAGATCGGTTTAAAAAACGAAAAACATCAAAAATAAAGCCAATTCGAACTTATCTTAGATGGCGCTTTTGACTCTTTTTATTCCTTTTTTGTTGCGATTTGCCAGTGTTTTTTGTGTGAAATGCTGCCATGTCAAGTTTGTTGAGCTTTTGCTGGCAAGGTTATTGCACACGAGAAGCGATCGTAAAGGCAAAAAAACATAATATATATATATATAAACAAACCGCAAAAGAATAAATTTTAAGGTAAAACATGCGATGATTAAATATTTGATATGTCAGCTGGTCGGCAAACTACAAAAGAAAAGAGAAAAGAGGGTTGAGTGTATGAAATAGGTATAGAGTTCTCAAACCGCACCCACCAGCTGTTTGTTGAGTATAATGAAACTTCCGCCAATTCCCGGATCAAGAATTATCACAAGTGCAACGCCCATAGATCGCAGTTGCAGTGGCACTTATGGCCATCGAAATGCAGTCGCTGCATTTTAATCAAGTGCCAAGAAAACACCTCCAATCCCAAGGCAACTGCTTGGCATTCGACAGGCATTTGCATTTTCTTTTTGGCCCCTCTCGGAAAAATTCCATGCCGTAAATGGGGAAAATAGGGGGAAAGACAAGGAAAAATCAAGTGTAGACAAGTGTAAACTATTCCATTCACCAGCCTTATGGCTAATGGCCATAATGAATATGAATTATTATTTACGCTAATAGCGTGTCTTGAAGGCTTTTCAATATGCAAAAGATAATATCCGGAAATGGGCATGGCTAATTATCTTTGAAGAGGTTTCAGGTTTCGATGTATGAAAGAATATATTAGTTTAGTACACTTCGAAATGGCTTAAACATATTTTTATAAACAAAAATGTGCTATTTTATTATATTTTTATTTATTTATTTATTCTCAGGTTAAAAGGCACTTGAAAATTACCTATAACCTATGTTTCTTATTTTTATTTTTATCATAAAATTAGTTTTCATGACTAATTCATTTTATTTTTATCTTATAACATTTTTCCCTCACTAATCCATTTAAGTAACTCACTTTATTCGTTCTGAATTCCTCTGTAATCTAATTTATATCCATTAGTACGCATTCTGTGCGCTTTTGTCATTTGACAAGCCGACACCCTGCAAAATGCATGTTCTAACTTTATTGTAAGCCAAGCCGCCAAACAATAGTCCCATCTCAAAACCCCTCGTAGAAGATAGGAAAGAAAAGGCGAATAGCCCCGCAGTTCTAGCTTTATCTCACCCTCGCATACCTAAATTTATTATCATGTAAAACTTTTGTGCAACAATGTGAACAACAAAAGCTTGAAAATCTACTAGCTACTGTGCAGCTGTTCAACCTCTCCCAACCCCCCAACCCCTTCCCCAACCCAATTGTTCTAGTTGATAATTTATTTGAATATTTGGCATAATTATTCCGAAGCGAGCAACAAGAAACAAAAGAGAGAAAACCCGTTATATAATAACGAATATTTCACAAGAGCTTAACTATTATGTGTATCTGTAAGATACAAAATTGCACTGTGAATTGGGCAAACAGAACTATGTTTTGGTTCGGTTTGACTTGACATTGAGACTGAGCTATAATGACCAGTTAACCAGTCATATTTTGTATGTATGTATGACTCGGTTATCTGATTGCTGACAAATGAAAAATGATTGTCGCTAATTGTGGCTTAAGTTTGACCAGGGGAAAGGAAACCAGCTTGGTTCTAACTTTAGATATCGAGGGGAAGATAAATGGTTTTGCTCAACTTTGCAGATTGGCCGTTTAAGGCGCACACACACACACACAATCTCGATAAACTCCATAGCCAAATGAAAGCCCACACCGAACAAGAATGAGATCGAGAACTCGATCTTCTATAATTTTGTAGTTTGCGCCTCTGGCTCTTCTCTTTGTTTTGAGATCTGATCCATGGTTGCGATCGTCGTGCGTCTCGAATCAAAAGGCGCATAAATTTCTATGCTTTTGTAAGTCTTAACCACTCTTCCCCTTCCCAAAACAGTAGCGGCATCCATTAATCAAAAGGCACTACGGTCTAGCCATCGCAAAGATCGCATATTAGTTACACTTTAGCGGGGCGCCGAGAAATCTGATGGCGGGTTATTAGTTCGTCTGAGTTATGATGCAAAGCAGTTGGGGATTGATCGCTTACATGATGAGTGGCTGGCTGCGAAGAAACTCGAGCTGACACAAGACTTGGGGCTTGGCTGGGTTCAAGGCAATCGAAGACACGGCTTAAGAACAGACCTCCGATGGGGCTAATGGATTGTGGGAAGTGCTCCACTAAGTCGAGATTAATTCTTTGAGTATAGGTGCATGTATGTATGTGCAAAAGCTTTTATGAGAGATTGAGTCATAACTCATTGATATGTAAGTAATAATCCCAGATTAACAGAGAATAAGAATTAAGTTTCAGCATCATTATGAAAGTACAATATTTGAACTTTACTAACTTAAAAAAGATTTTAATTACTCGTATTAATTTGAATTATCATGCTTAAACTTACCCAAAATGTCAGAGCACCATAAATATATATAGCTTGTCATTTGATATTTATCTTAAGCTGAGCTTTAACTCATTTCAGCTGCTCATAAATATAACCATTTTGCATTTATGACTTATTGTATGTCAGTATACTTTTATACTTAGATTATCTAGCGCAATGAATCCTTTTCTATTCTTTGTTTTTGCAAGACTCCATGAGGAATAGCTGAATAAATTTGCTTGGATTTTTATTCGACTTGCGTCAACGCTTCACAAACGAGGCAGAAATGTCAACAAGGCTTCTGCAATTCGTTCGCTCACATTGGCAAATTTATGCAAATTTTTATTTATTAAATAAACACGCAAAGTGCGTGTCATCAGCTGTTACAGCAGGGTGGATTGCGGATTGTGGGTGGTGGTTGGTCCGCCTTTTTGGGGCCAACGAACGACAACGACGAGGACAACGACAAAGTTGATTGGCAATTTGTTGTAGTAACTACCCGAGTTTAGTTTAATAGGAGGGGTTCTATGGGTGCTAATGAACTTGAGGTTACGACTGGAGAAAGGGAGAAAGATGTAGTGTGAGTGCGTCAGAGGAGCGATAATGCGTAAGTGATTGTTATGGAGATCATAAAATAGATATCTTAATGGGGGTTGTATGTGCGCTTGTTAGGATTTCTCGAATCACAACTATTATATATAGAGTCACAGACCATTACATGATTTTTATATAGCAAGCAAATTGGAGAAAATGGAACATTAGATATCATATTTCCTTTACAGTTTTTAAAAGGTTTCTTTTAAATTAAAACAAGTAAAGAACTTTAACTACCATTATACTCGAAGCATATTTAATTTGAATGTCACATCCTTTTTGTTTTCCATGAAAGTTAACTGGCACAAAGTTGGCAAACTTTTCCTTCAGTCTGTGAAATTCTGTCTGGCACTTGACAAGTTGTGATGGCTGTGATATCATGTAACCACTTTCGGTTAAAGTTGCTTTTACTGGCTGTGCCCCAACCTCTATCAATTATAAAAGATACTGCGCCACCGAGCATGAAATTAGTCTGCCTATAGAACAGAACTCCCTCCTCTACGCATAAGTACGTACAAACCTCCCCGTAAATAAGCCCGACTTTTATGATACTTTGCAGTAGTTACATGGCCCGTCATCGCAGTCGATATCATTCCGAGGCATATTATAGACGGTTTTTTCATGGTTTTCTCTGCATATTAATTTATGCATTCTTTGTTGATTGTCTTGCGCTACAGTTGACAAGTTTTGCCTGGTCGGTGGTGGGTGTTCCCGGTGGTTGTTGGTAGCACTTTGTTTATGTGGTTCAGGTAGAATAAGTACCACAATTTATTATCTCCTACATGGCACTGCGTTGTATCGTAACGACTTTGATTAATTTTAATAGCCTCGCTAAAACAAGTTGTCTCGACGACTGTAATAAATAATTATTATTATTTGAATGGTAATTCTGTCTGGCATTTATCTAACCATAGTCTGTATGTTTTTCCCTCCGTTTTTTGCAGACGTCTTGAGAAATTGCGCAAGAGTAAACCTTTTTGTTTTTGGACAAGGTGAGTTGAACTTTGGCAGTCCGATTGGAGTGTCATGTTGCCCGAAAGGGAACACAAAAATAATAATTAATTGAATTTTGTTGCGGGGCGTATCGAATGGCTAATAAAGTTCTTGCGCAAGCCGGCATTTCGAAATCCCCAACAAGGGTCATTGGTCGCCGAGTCAATAATCTCAAATTAGCCTCCAATCAACATCAACGTTATCTATGTAGTACCTCTTCTGCCCCATTTGCTCCACTAACCTAGTGCTACGAAAACGATTGATTGATATGGAATCAGCACTCCTACAACTATCGTAAATTCCTCCATAAAACCAGCGACAACAAAGTGTCGCCCACTGGTACAAAGAAACCAAATGCATAATGCAACCCAAAGATTTATCAATATGTGTGTCTGCCGCAAAGTGATACTTTTTATAGTGCCGCCTCTTTAGAGTCTACAAATCGGTGACCCACTTCTGAGTGGCAACGACAACGCGACGCGACGCGACTCTCTAATCAGCCAGTAACTTTGCGGCTTGATAAACACATGAATCGGAGATAGAAAGCGAATTGTAATAAAAAAAAAAGAAGAATTACAAATCAGTGCACTCACTGGCTGACAGAAGCTTCCAGCTGGGGAGTGTAATAACCCCGAGTAGAGTTCTCCCGGCTTCCTGTATGCGATAAAAAACAATGAATGCACTCCAATATGTGTCAACTTTACTGTCTGCCAACTGGCAGATACTTGCCACAAACTCTATCTTTTGTCCCAGGTCCTTGGTCCTATTTTAACCCTCGCAACGCCCTCTTATTTCAAAAAACTTTAAAGCTTTTGCTGAAAAAGTTTTTCCCTTTATAATACTCTGATATTTTTTTTCTAATTAAAACTTTTCTGCTTTATGGGGCTCAACACTTTGGCAATATTTTGCTTTTATTAGTGGCCCACTGTGTGTCAAGCCAGTTGGAAATTAACTTTGCGATGGACTTAGTGGGCTTATTGGCGGCGCCTTAAATGGAAAACAGGGAAAGCGTCAAGGGGCGGAAAAAGTGGGAGGTGTGGCCCACATATGGAGAGGATAGCTCCTAGGAACAGACGGCTCTCCATGGTTCCCCTTTCTATTTAATTCTATCCCGTGATGGGTTTGATGTGTTTCTTTTGTTATCCCAAACAGTTCGCGCATCTAGTCTGTCAAGAATTTCAATGAGTTCGTTTCCCTTTCGGTAGTCGGTCTCTCAGCTTAGAACCCAAAAGAGACAACTATAGAGACACGGGGAAAAAAGAACAAGGTGAAACACCTTGCTAAAACAGAACCTGTTGGCATACTCATGTTGTAGCTTTGCATATCATATAAAGAAGTTGTAAACCCTCAGTTACCTATTTACTTATTGTTTATCTTATCTAGTATTCCGATTTATGACTTACATAATATTATTTTATAACACCAATATGATAATATAATATAATATTTTATGAATTTATGATAATGACTTTCCACACAACAGTTAGCTTCCTACCTATTTAAATTTAGGATTATCAATTATCTTTCCATATTGCTAAAAAGTATATTGAATTCGTTGCACTAATATTTCGTACCACCCTCCATTTAATTTTCCACTTGATTAGTGGCTTAAAGATTCCGCCTTTTGCAGTATCTCAAAGTGAAATTTTTGGCGCCCCCTCTTCAAAAACTCGTTATCCCAATAGGGGACTTAGCTAAGCTTTGAAATGCAAAATAAATCAAAAAAGCTTTTTCCTTATGCGGCTAATTGCTATTTAGTGCGACTGAAAGAGCCACCAACACCTGAAGTTTTTGACTTGTCTCATGAATAATCAAATGATGAGGCATCGTGTTTAGATTAAGTTCAGGTTCATCTAACTTTATTGCGTCACACACGTTCTTCGACTCTTAACTGATGAGAAAAGTTATTGACATCTAAGTATGTAAGTGAGCCTGGCCACCTAATCGATTTGCCCTTTTGAAAGTTGCGGTTCTCTGCGTCCATCAAAGGCTATTCTCTCTCATTTTTGTTTTTTTCTTGGGCAAAGTTTTATGAGCCAATTACATGCAACACTGGGCACAAGAACACACCATTCGAGCGCTGAAATATCGCATCCATCACATGCTAAGCTCGCATCATGTAGCAGCTATTATGTGAATGCGATTCGACACGGCCCCTCGTCCTTCCTCTCCTTGGAAAACCCTCAACGCATGCAACCTATGAGTTTATATCGCCGTCTATCATTAAACTGTCGTAAATCACAAGTAATTGACATTATACAACAGCCAAGCGAAACGGATCGGTCAAACGATCAGCAGAGTGGCAGGCAGGCAAGCAGGCAAATAAGCAACAATTACCCCAAGACAACAAACATTTTTCTCAAAACACACGTAGCAACAATTAAGCTAAAAGATATCACATGGAAATCGTCGCCAAATGTTGAACTAACGAAGTTGAAATGCTCTATGAGTTATAATCTGGAGATTGTAAAAAGTTACCATGTAAAAATTATGGGTATATTTTAGGGTCTGAGATATAAAAAAGCTGTTCCTCAAATATATATTCACTTTTTTTAATATTCTACAATGTTAGAACCAGTTTGCTGTGTATTTTGTTTTCAGTTTACCCCCGAAAAATCATCAACTCAATGCCGCCCGTTTCATTCCCACAAATTAATGCGAATTCACATGGGAAGATATCTAAGGCGATAAGAACCCATTTCTAAAACAGTTCGACGTTTGGCTCTGCACAGCTCCCACCTGCCCGTCCATCTCTAGATCAATTGGCATAGATCTCTTGAGATTGTAGTGCCCAAATGAAATGCACAATTGAAATGCAGCGAAACAATGTACGAACATATATATTTAGACTGACACACTAATCGAAAAGCAGACGACTGAAACGTAACCAACCCAAGTCAACCCACTTTTCTCAGAAGATTACGAAATTCGTTGGCCGATGGATGCTGTGAGTGTGCCACGCGTAATTCTATATAGAACAGATGGGTTAGATAAGGCGAGCGAAAAAACTATAAATAATTCGAGATACTTATATACCTTTTGCATGCATCGAATTGTTAGCTAATAGCTGCAAAAATGACGTTGCAATTGCATTCGAAGGTCTTTTCGACTGGCAAGTGGTCAAGGCTTTCGATTCTTAAGTCATGAGTAGTTAAAAAATACATAATAATCCACAGATATATGCGTCATATTTTTCATTGCAATAAATTTATGTCAGTTTATTATTATTGTTTGGATAATAAACAGGAAATTGCAAATCAAGGCAGGAAAAAGTAACGCCTTATGCTATCAAGTGATTGCAAACAAAAGGCGCAAAACATGCTGAATTACTAATAAGCTTTGATGTTTATATATCAAATAATTATAGAGTATTGTATTTTATTAAACCGCATTGACATTCCCTGGCTTATTGTAGTCTTAAAATTATACATTTTATTACAAAACTCCATGAGATAGACTTTTTAATCGTTTTTACCGCTTCACTGCTCATAAGTGTAAACGAATCTTAATGAATCTTTATTCCTTCCTTTACCAATTACAACATATAATTTATGCAAATTTTGCATTTTTATACGCTTCAGCAACTTCTAATGACTCTCAATTCGAAAGTATTCTTCGTTTTATGGACTTTAGCTAGAAAACTGTTGGAAATCGCTGGTGGTGTAATATTAAAGCATCCGTTCTGAATGTCATTGGGTAGTCTTAGGGGGTTATAAAAAATGGTCTGGAGTCTTACACACTCGTCTTGTTTTTATTGCTGCGAAGGAGTTGAGGTTCAACACTGGTCAGGAATGTAATTACACTGCGCATTAAAATTAAGCAACATAAACTACAGACAACAACATAAACAAGCCAAAGCAGAACTAATTAACATTCCCATTTCGTTGGGATCCAATGGAGTTGTGCAGCATGTGGGGATATCTATAGTGCAGAACCGACGAGGGGGTTCTGAGTTCGTAGTAGGGGTAATTTTAAAATTATCACAAACCTGGAGTTTCTAACTATTATTATTATAATATCAAAAATATTACATACTATACAATACTATACCATTTCCGGGCATAATAATGCAATAATAGCAATGCATGTTTGGGGAAAGTTGAACCCCTTTTCATCTTCCCCCACGTACGCCCCTGTGCTGGCGGTCATTTACGATCGAAACTGATGGGGGGCAGAACTGCAGTCAAAACTCCGCTCGTCACGCTTTAACGGCTCTGACAACTCCCCTCGAGTTGACTGGAATGTGTTCCAAATAGAAGTCTCTGGTTCCACTTTGGGATGAATGGAATTCGAATTGTTCTCCCCTATTTTATTGTTATTTCTCTTCTGCTTCATTTGTTCCATTTTATTCCATGTTATTTTGTTCTATTGTCTATCGGAAGTTGTGCTTGTTGTTAATTTATGCGTTTTTGTGGAAGTACCCCGTCCCCAGAATCCGACAGGAAATGCAATTAGTTTGAGGGGGTTCACTCTCTGCATTTGGAAATCTTTTTTTTGTTTGTCAGTGTTTTGTGGAGTGTCATAAATTGGCGGCGGTTTTGTTTATGTTTCTGCTTGGACTGTTGCTGTTACTGTGTGTGGCCCCTCCGGGTTTCTTTTTTTTTGTCCCACATGCTGTTTAAGTTCTTTTTGAATGCAAATGTGTTTCGAGACCCTTAAGCAACTTAATGGCATTTTTGACAAATTTGTTGAAAATTTACAACTTGACTACTGCTGATAGATGGAAGTGCTGTCTACATTCTTGGAGAAATGAAGAAACCAGATGGGCCCAGATGTACTGACCCAAAGGAAGTTGTTGTCTTAATAAACCAATTTGGAGAATGAATATAAGACGTTAGAAAATGTTCTTTAGTTAATAATTTCAAATAGACTAATAAGACTAATAATTAGTTGAGAAAAATTAGCCTGTTCCCATTAACGTTAGTCAGCATATATACTTTTATTTCTTTCTATTTGAGCTTTTTAATACCCGTTACTCGTAGAGTAAAAGGGTATACTAGATTCGTCGGAAAGTATGTAACAGGCAGAAGGAAGCGTTTCCGACCCCATAAAGTATATATATTCTTGATCAGGATCACTAGCCGAGTCGATCTAGCCATGTCCGTCTGTCCGTCTGTCCGTCTGTCCGGATGAACGCTGAGATCTCGGAAACTATGAGAGCTAGGCTATTGAGATTTGGCGAGCAGATTCCTGAGCTTCTTACGCAGCGCAAGTTTGTTTCAGTAGAGTGCCACGCCCACTCTAACGCCCACAAACCGCCCAAAACTGTGGCTCCTACAGTTTTGATGTTAGATAGAAAATTTTAACTGAAATGTATTAGTCTTGTCCATACCTATCGATTGACCCAAAAAAAATATTTTTCTACGCCCACTCTAACGCCCACAAACCTCCCAAGAAAAAAAGCTATGACGTCAGAGCCAGACAGTGCGAAATGTTTTTACGCGTGTATGTGTGTGTATGTAAATAGTTGCCGGCCGAACTTAGCGGCAAAGAGAAAAGCACTGCCGGCGCTCAGAGAGAGCAAAGTGCGCGGCTAACTTATTCTATTGAACAATGAATTTGTCACGCCTACCCTAACGCACACAACGCTTAAATCTGTCTTCCGCCGGTAGGTGGCGCATTTAAATCTCGCTTTGCTGCTTGCATATCTCCATTTCCCTTTGGTCGCTTAAGCTGAGTAACGGGTATCTGATAGTCGAGGTACTCGACTATAGCGTTCTCCCTTGTTTCCTCTGTAATCCCCTAAATCCCCTAAATCCCCTTAGGTGTTGAGCATATCTGTTCGCATTTTATTTCTAAAAATATAAAACTTTTTACTTACGTGCCGCTTAAACAATGCCAGGAATTGGCGCGTGAAAATTGTTTCGTTTGATGAAAAAATACAATTCAATTGGAAAGCAGTTCAAATAGACAGAAAGAAGCGCTAATTAGCGAACAGAAACAAAAGCAAACTAGCAGCAAAACTAAAAAAGCAATATTGCAGTTAAAGATGCAGAAGATGCATCTATGCAAGAAGAAAATTTCACTGGGAAAATTATAAAACGTACACACATCGTCGATATCGATTTCACTGCGAAAATAGGAAAGCAAAAACCGGCAGGAAAAACTTTGTGGAAAACCCGAAACTCGTTCGCGCAGGCGCTTTTCATTTTCAATGCAATGACAATTTCGACGCCAGGGGGCGCCACACCACACTCACAGACAGCACCCAGGCAGCCAAACTGTTCCCATTAATCGCACGTTCTAGATATCAGATCTGTTATGAACGATGATCGTTCATTATCGCCGCGTTACGTGTTCGTTGGGAGGCAAAACGAAAATTCTCATAAATTTTTTACACTGCGGGGAATGTGAATTCCTTTCTCCACCTCGTTTTCAGCTTCATCCTCTCTAGACCAGCATATATCTTGGTCACTGGGTCGGTCTCGCTGGCGTCTGGCTTACATAGTTTATGTGTGTGGGGTTCGAACGGCCGATCTTTTGGGGGCCACCGCACGATCTTAACTCCATCCCGCCGCTTTTGCCGCACTCGTATTTATTTACTTAGACATCAGGTAACCCCACGTCCGACTGTGCCACCTCCCCGGTTGTTTACTAATTTTCTTGCCCCCTGGAATATCTAGTCCGCCTGTGATTTGTATCTATTTTTACCTATTTAGATGCTTCAGCTCTTAGTCAATGCAGACGCTTCTTTTGGCTGAATCTTCTCATTGCTTGAGCAATTTATTCAGATTATTGAGAAACATTTGCTTGTGGTTAACAGGTGGCGGTTTATAAGTGGGCTAATTGCTGTGCAATTGAAAGGAAATGGTTGAGGAAATTTGAAATGGAAAATTAGTAAGCAACGCAAGAGAACGTGTCTTGAAACTCATAATTAAATCATATATTTAACATCAAAAAAATATAGTAAAAAGTATTAGCCGCAGCTGTCTAGAAAAAACAAGTCCTGTTAGACTTTCCAATTTATTTTAATGTAAACTTAACCGAAGCGATCTGTGATCAAAATAGGTTCCGCTACCCGCCCATATTTGCATCTAATTGCAATTACAAATGCAAAATGTTTACGGTGCTCCACCAATTCAGCCATATCTCAACCAAACTCAACCCCGTTGACCTACAAAAGAAAAGGTTTATGGACAAAAACGAGACCTCAGATGCTAACCAAAATGCCGAAGCAGACAATTATGCATGCCCTGGCTGAAAGATACGAAAGTTTTACGAGTATAATCAGGCGCAGAGCGAAACTTATCGTAGGTCAGAGCCAGTGAATCGAACCGAAAGCAGGCGTTCAGATAGATGGCACAAAAGATAGATAGATAGATGGGTTTTGTGGGAGGAGGAGTATCGGGGAAAGGGTGAAATGATTCAATGATTGCCAATGGTCGGAGCAGCGACAACATGGCAACTGTTGCTGCACAGAAAAAAAATCAAGTAAGGATCATGATATTAGCATGGAATATTTATTATCTGTAAGGTAAATTTGATACTAAAAAATGGTATTTTTTTGGATTTCCTAATTTAAAATCTATATCTGATAATATTTAATACTGAATTTTATAAAAATGATCATCGTAGCATATCAACTTTTTTCTCTGCATGCAGCACGGACTGCAAAAAATTGCTGCTGCTGGCACAATGAAGCTAGCTCCTTGTTCGACTTGCAGACTTGCTTTTGGTTTTGGTTTTGGTCTTGGAGTAGAGTAGATTGGTCGGAATGGGATGGGATTTTGGCTCTGCTCCACTATGATTAAGCAGCGGCTTCGAACCGATGATGTCGAGGTGCTGGTCAATGGTCAGCAGCAGTAATAAAAACAAAAACAGAAAAATTGATTGGCCATGCTCGTGGCTGCAGGCAGTGGTTAAATCAAAGGCTTCCACTTTTTCAATATTTTTTTTTTTTGGTTTTATTTTTTTCAACTCGATCTTGTCTATTATATATTAAAGAGCTGCTTTTGTTGTTATGAAAAAAAAGGAAAATAAAAGAAACTGACGGCAATTGATAGGAAATTGGGTTGGTTCGTTGACTTAGCTCCACTGATGCAACTGCAGATTGATTAAAGTCACGGCTCGTCTTGGTAATTAATGCGACTCCGAATGATGTAAGCCCGACTGATTGACAATGGCAGTTAATATTTAATTGATTACCTCGCGCCAGTGCATCAATCAATCAATTGCAGTTGGATTGAATTGCCAAGGAAATGGGCGGGGCTGTCAAATGCGTTGGCTGTTTGTTTGGGAAATGGAAAGTGAAAACATTTGTCGCAATCACTGGAAAGTTGCAGTTTGATTTGTAGCGGATATAAAGCAGGGAAATCAATTCAAACGAGTGCGCGAATCTCTCGGATTCGGCTATACGTATCTTTGAGATGCTTTTCGACGGCGCGATACAGACACTGACAGCTGTCAGCGTGTTTCCTTTTTTTATGTCTTTGCAAGTGACCAGAAAACACAAATTTATTGCATGCCAAAAGGAAAACAAAGCGAAAAAGAACTAGAAACTTGGGCAGAAATACGCACAGGTACTTAAAAATAGCCATGACGACCCTGGCTGCCCTTAAAATGCCGGCAGTACGCTCTGCTTGGTTTCTTGGATGTTTTCAAGTTATGCGGCCAGACAGATAGGCAACTTTTAGGATACAAATCGAGTCAAGAGATGCAACTAAACAGGAAATGGGCGGAAGTCTATCTAAACGGGTTAATCAATAGAAAGTAGCTGGCGAACTGACTTCCTAATGAGCTCAATGACGGAAATGGCAAATTCTTTGCAATGGGAAAGAAAAGTAATACAACAAAATGTGCTTTCAAAATAAAACGATCTACATAAACTGAAAATACCAATTTACTAATTTATAATTTATTTTCTTCTAATTTCAGGTAAGCGAAATGGGCAAGAAAAACAATTATAGCTTATGTAAGTGTTGATAAAATAATAAGCCAAGTTGCCACATGCAACCAAAGATGTTTTCAAACTATTTTCACCCAACGAAGAGTCCGACAATGGTCCATTAATTCCCTACTTATGTAGCATCTATAGGAAATTCGTTGATGACCCTCGAGGGAGTAGCTCGAATGTAACCAAATTACCCGTGCATAAAAAAGAATTGTGGCCACACATAAAAACGAAGAACCAAGCGGTTCCAGTTTTTAATTAAAAAACCCGACTTGCCAGATCCGAGCAACGGAGCTCCCCAGAAGCTTTTCCAGCTCTCTTGTCTTGAGTATTAATTAACCACTTCCTCTCTCGTTTCTACGATCTCTTGTTATTATTTTTTGTGTGTGTTTTTATAGCCATGCGAATGGTAATAATAATTATTATTCTTTTTTTCCTTCTTCCTTTGCCGAAAAAAGACTGTTTGTTTAGTATTCTGTGGGCACATTTGACCCAAATCAAACGGTTGCTGACAGCACTGACCCATTTAAACGCCAAAATCAAAAAAAATACTTTTATTTGCATATAAAATCACGTTTCGGTGGTTGGAATTATACGATTTGTATGAATAAACAAGCAAAAGTGATGCAAAATTAATGCAAAACGATTTCATGCTAATCAATTTGTGGTTTAGTTTTATTTTCAGCAGAAATTTAGTCAGGAAAATATCTTTAAAGACTTGTAACCAAATATTTTGACTCATACATGAAATATTTCAAATTATTTAACCTGCTGTTTTGCATCTCTGATCAATGTCGTTAAACTTGACTTGGACTTTTCTGCAGACCGCCTTCTCTCACTTTGTCATAACAAATTGAATAATCTCTCTGCTAAATTAGCCGATCCGATGTGAGTAAGTGAAAGTGCCGAATTGCATGTCGCATGTGCAACGTTGCGTATGCGTAATATTTGTCAAAATCAAAAGCCGCAAAAAATGATCATGAGAGAAAACATGAAAACAAGATCCAAAAGCAAATTGCTGGCAATTTATGTGCAGAGCCTAACGGATAATTATTATTTACGCATTTATTGGTGCATGAAAATGTAAATTGCGACAAGATCACGAAAGGAGTTACTAAACTGCAACTACAACTGCAACTTCAACCGGGCAACCAAGTTTGGTCAGCAAAGAAGCGACAACGAACTCAAGTGCATTAACCTTAAAAAATCTTTAGCCACTTAAGTGCAACGCCAACACCAACAAACCAAAAACAACAACAATTACATGCGTTTGGCGACAACAACAACAAGGGGAACAACAAGTTGTTAGCTCGCTGGACCATGATCTTCAAAAACCTGCAATCGAAGACCATGTGAAAGAAGCTAAAGCCTCCGAAGCCAGTTTAGCAAGTTTCGGACCCCAGGAGTTCAGGTCTTCGTCTTTGGCCAGCAACTTGTTAGGGATTTTAGCAGAGCCCCTCTTTTCCGTCCCCCCAACTCAAGTACAATTAGCAAAACTTTGGCTAATTTAACAACGGTTTGAAAAAGGTTTCTCTTCTTCTAATTGACAACTTCATAATGAATTTTCACAAATAGTTTGACAGACATTGACTCTCATTAAGTATTTACTCTCCCCTTTCAATCAATGTACAGACCTTTAACTTGCACTTTCCGTTGTGGAAATTTTGGG
Organism: Drosophila subpulchrella; assembly: GCF_014743375.2. Lineage (NCBI taxonomy): Eukaryota > Metazoa > Arthropoda > Insecta > Diptera > Drosophilidae > Drosophila > Drosophila subpulchrella. The sequence continues at coordinate 14,862,756 of NC_050610.1, read as the reverse complement.
TTTTATTGAATTGCTGCCAGACATTTCCCGACTCATTTACTTTCCATTTTTGTTCAGCTTTTCATTGCTTTTCTTTGTGATTTATTTATTTCGCCTTAAATGTTCCAGCGATGAAGAGTTGACAGACCTTGACTTTTAGCCCGCTCTTATATGTATACTTCCACTTTCCGGCTGTTTTATTTTACCTCCTCTTTTTTTTTCTACCCAAAGAAAGCCTTTCAAATGGAAATTTTGTGACATTTCTTATTTACGAGTTTCCTCGTATTTCTTTTGTGAGCTGTGGTTTTCTGACGATGCTGCACTGCGTTGAGTGGCCCGACGCCTAAAATGATATATGGTTTGACTTTAGCCTAAATGGTATGAATAGTTTGCCTGCATAATAATGTCACTTTCGGGAGTTGTATAACGGAGCTCATCTCGAGTGCCGTAATAGCCAACAATTGAGGCTCAACCATTTAGGAGCGTGTCAAGTAATTATATTTATTTTTTGGTTGCCTCATCGCGATGATCTGTCCAAATTTTAAACAGTTTTACTTACGAACGTGTTTTAATTACAACTTTGACATTACTTGTACTTTCGAGAATTGCATGTCTAATGGCTTTGCGCTTCGCGGGCTTTTTGGCACTTTTTTCGTTTTGGTTTTTCGTATTTCTTTTTGGTTTTCATGACGATTGCCAATTTTTCATTGTTGAAAAGATGTAAGATGAACGAAAAACTGAAACCCAAACTGCAACTGGAACTGCAAAGGCAAAGCGAGTGAATGGATTTGCCACAGCCTTGGCTGGCAAACAAATGAGAAACAAAGGCAAAGTCGGGCTTTTTAAGCCGGAGCTTTGAGCTCAGTGGTTGGTCATCGGAATAGAAATCGCAATTTTCAATCGTTATCGGTGCACGCCAGGTGCGAGTTATGCAACCGAAATAGCCAAAGTTCAAGAAATTGGCACGGGCTTGACTCACTCCACAAAACTGGGTCAAGTTTTTAATGATTCTTCGCGCACACGAAAAGTAAACAAAGAAATTCGCCTGTTCTCTTGCTGTTGCATAAAAGCAAAAACCTTGCCCAGCCTCAACGAAAAACTCTCGGAAACGGACCAGATTTAAATAAAATTTAGCCATAAACCGCGATATAAAAGCGCATTTTAATGGCCGCAAGCGTAAACAAAACATAAAAAAGGAAACTGATCGGAAACAATGGATTCGGGATGCTTAAAATAAAATCCCCTGAAAGCATTTTTATTTTGTCCCTGAATATTTGAGCACATGAGCTTACCACCACCGCACCGGCTGCCTTGAAGAGTGTAATAAAAAACACTCCCCGAATAGATTTTTCGTGTGGGTGTTTTTGGCTCAGGTGCAGCAGCACTCGAGAAGATGTTTTTTCCACCCCGCCAAAAAGAAAAACCACCCACCACTTTATAAGTGCAGTGAATGGTTTTAGTGTGCAAGCCATGCAATTTGTGGCTTCCACTTTGTCTGAGAACTCGTTACGGATTCTCCGCACGTAATCGATGCCTTTGAAGCCGCAGCTTGATGTGTCTCATTTATTTGTACACCAGCACTCAGTTGGATTCTGGAAAATAAACTAGTTCGATCGATCGGCATCAGAGGAATTCAGACCAGATGCCATAGTCACTAATTACCTCTACTCAAATCCACGCGACAAGCGGTTCGGTTCAGTGAACCCCTAAATTTGGCATTATAAACAAGAGCCGACTCACACGATCCCATATTGTTTGTCATCCAACCAATATTTTTCTTTTATTTATTTTTCGAAAATGTAATAAAGCAAAGCACAAGCTGTGAAAATTAGCAATAAAAATAGGAAGACCAAATAAATACTATTAAATTTGGCCGATTGATGTGTTTATCTTCATAATGAACCGTCTGTGGGCAAACAAAAACTGGTTCAATGCTATGGTCTCTTGGGAACTCTGAAGCCCCTCTTTCCGCTGAGCTCACGAAAATCCCCATTCTCAAACGATGAGGGTAATCATGATTGCCGATGGAAGATCGCCGACCACTTGATAATTTTATTAGAAGACTGTTGCCCACAACCCCTAATTAGTTTTATATTCAAATTTAGACCGTTTGTCTTTCTCTTTGTCGGTTCGTCGTCATTTTTGCCATTTCACTTCACATGCCAAGTGGGAGAATTTTGACCCAATTTCGGGTAAGCACTCTCTCTGTTTTTTGTCTTTGGTTAGCGGCAAAAATAGTAAACTGAACATGGTTTGTGTTAAAAATAGCTCCACGGCAATCAAGGCTAGTCCCAGAATTTTCCAATCAATTTTCAAGGCAATTGTGGGGCATTTGTCTCCGTCTTCATATGAAATCGAAAGCAATTTCACTTTGACGCCTAATTGTCAAAAAACTGACAAACAACTGTCAGTCAATCAAATGTCAATTGTTTCTGCTTGTGGTTTGTGTTTTTTTCTTCACTTATTTGGTTTAGTTTTCTGCTTTTCCCAGTAAGTAGTAACTGCAAGAATGAGAGATTGGAGAGGAAGAGGGTAAAAATCTGTAGTTGAGCTAGTTTAAAGGCAGGTAAGTCGATCTGGTTAACTAATCGGCCACAAAAGCAAGTGACAGAGGTAATATCATTAACCGAAGGGCAGACAAAGGGCTGAATCGGTATATAAAAAGGTATCAGTGACATACACTGGTCGGCATATGTATTTTGACAAAATAAAAGTTAAGTATACTCATAACTTGAATTTACTTCTTGTAAACTATAGGCATCAATGGAAAGGTAATTTCAATGCCGTTTGAATGATACAATACATTTCTTTACCCATTCAGTACTTATTGAAAAGGACAAATTTGTGTAAATCAACTTTTAAATTTTTTTTTCAAACTTTTTTCCTCGACTTGAAAACTTAAACTTTTTGATGCAAAAAGTTTCTTCAAACAAAAATAATAGTAACTGCAAAAAGAATTTTTCAAAAATCATTTTCCTTATATTTTTTATGATTTTTTGAAGGTGACAATGTCGGAAAAAATTTGTATGAAAAAGAGAAAAATATGGCTCAAATGCCTGTTTTTAAGCATTTTCAAAAATTCATAAAAAATATAAGAAAAATGATTTTTGAAAAATTCTTTTTGCAGTTACTATTGTTTTTGTTTGAAGAAACTTTTTGCATCAAAAAATTTAAGTTTTCAAGACGAAGAAAAAAGTTTTTAAAAAAAATTTAAAAGTTGATTTACACAAATTTGTCCTTTTCAATAAGTACTGAATGGGTAAAGAAATGTATTGTATCATTCAAACGGCATTGAAATTACCTTTCCATTGATGCCTATAGTTTACAAGAAGTAAATTCAAGTTATGAGTATACTTAACTTTTATTTTGTCAAAATACATATGCCGACCACTGTACATTGGATTGCAATCATACGGGATGGAGGAAAAATAAAGATTGATAGAAGTATTAATAAAAAAATGTTGACAGGTAGTTCCCTAAAAATAAATGTTTCAGAATTAATTAAACTTATCGATGCTATAGCTATCACACGATCTCTCCTTTCCTTTATATAACAATTGTCGCATAAAGCAACTACAAAATGGTTAATTGCGTTCATCGTGCCTTCGCACTGTCACTTGTGTATGTTGCTTTTAATAATTGCTTCAATTATTTTCATATTATTAAACGTTAAAATGCTTTTTGTTCGCTGCTTCACTCACAAATTATGGACCAGTACTGGCCTCCCCGCATCTACGCTTTTCCCGCCTCGTCTCGATCCCATCATAATCATCGTCGCCATGGCAAGTAGCCACATCAATTCATTGCGCCGTCTTGGAATCGGGCCTGAAATGGGATGGTTATAGAGCAAATGGCGATGGAGAGGCGTGAAGGGGGCCTCTTGAGCCATGAAAAACTCTCGTCTCGCTTTGGCAAAGTGTGCTCATGTTCATTAACGCCAAAGTTGAGGCAATTGTCGCGACTCGTCAACGTCGCTCGGCTCTTTTCCTGGCCCCCTGTCCACTGTAATCTGAGCCCCACCACCCTGCACCACCCAGCAGACCCACCATAAGACCCACCAGCAATTGCTCGAGTATTCCATGGCTCATTGTAAAGCGCCAACGCCCCGTTTCCCCGCCCAAAAAAAAAACTAGACACACCGAACCAAAACCAAAACCCATAGTTTGTAGTTGCTGGCTTTTGGTTTTGGTTGCTTTGGTTTTGTCAGCTGTCAGCAGATTTTTTCTCCGCTTTCTGTATGGAAAGTGTGACATTTTGATTAGTTCATATATCTTTTGCTCTTGGTTTTTCTTTTATTTTGGCCTGCCCCGAGGCTTTGGGATTGAACTTGAGGCGGTTGGGTGGGTTAATGAACATCAAGGTTGCGAAGACCATTAACCGAGAATTGAATAAGTGGCAAAGATTCTTTTATTTTTTGGGGTGTCTTTAAATTATGACAAGCATATGGCAATGTGTTTGGAGTAATTGTTATCTCGGGTTGTAAAAGGGGGGCATTAAAAGGGTGATAAAAGTGGCGGCACATAATCCCAGCCACTCAAACTGCTTAAAAATGATTTTGTAATGAATTTTACATGATTTACTTATGATTGTTTTAAAACTTTTGTCTTGAAATTAAATCTAATCCATATTGAAAGTTGTTATTAATCAAAAAATACACAGAGGGAAATATTCAAGTACATTGTTCTTGAACTAAGAACATTCGTTCTTAAAACCTTGTTAGTTCTCAATATTAGAACAAAATAGTGAGTAGAGAATAGTTAAATTGAGTGTATTTAACAACTTCATATGAGTATAAGCTTCTGAATGGACTAATAGTTAGTTGTTGAGTTAAGCAATGTAAATACCGCCAATTCAACTTGATTCAAGTACAAAGAAAACATTTTCAACGATCTATTTTTAAGAACATTTTCAACTCAGATGAGAACGTTAAAATTCTCTCTGTATTTATTTAAATTTACTTCGATCAGACTCTTTAGAAGTAAAAGTATTATAAATGGCATTTGGAGTTCATATCCCAAAATGAATAGAAACTTCGCCATCCATAGGCAACATCCACCTATCAATCAAAGTCGAAAGGTTACTGGGGATCTCAATCTCCGCCCGATTTCCCCCGTCTTTCTCAGCTCGCTCTCATCATTGTTAACTCTATTTTGAAAACAAACAATCCCCCGCGGCTAATTTCGACTCAGATTGTAACAGTTTCACTTCGCTTCCTGCATTTTCCATCTCGACGTCGACAGACCCATTAACCAAAATCTGCAATGCGCTTGCAGCTGTTACACACAGATACTTGGATGTTTATTACTCAATCTGGAATTACATTCGAAGACTTCCGCGACGAGCTACGAAAAATCAACATCGAATGCATCTATATTTGTGCGCTTATTTCTTTTGTATTTTCCATTCCCCATTTGCATTTGTGGGCAAAGAGAAATGCAGTCAACTGTCAAATGAGCGAGTCGAAAGAAATGGAGGAAAACACACGGCTAATTGTCATTTTCCGACAACAAAAGCGACAAACTCCGGCGATCCAGTTTGTTCCACCCAAAAACGGGCAGTTGCCACTTGAAGCGATTTCACGATTGTTGCTGCCGCCACACAGTTGGGTCCAATAAAGCATAATGCCCAGAAACATGGGCAATAAAATCCGTTAGCCCCCTGCACTTGTTTCGCCTTCCAGTCCCAATTCCCCCCAAAGGCTCCCCATTTCGAACCATTGTCTTTGTGCATTCGATAGCCAGTCAAAAGTGTTTCTAGAACGGAAGTTATTAAAATGGTTATTGTTTTTTTGCTATCTGTTTTCCTACTGGATGGCTGCTTTTTTTTCACTGGCACCCCAGCTTGGGGGTTACGGCTGGGGAGCTTTTCCGATTTAAACAGTGCATTGACCACCATTTCCCATACGCAGTGTTGGCCCTTTTCACAGTCGGGGGTTGGCCATTGTTGAGTGTCGTTGTGGCGGTATTAGGGTTTATATGTCAGGCGCACACCTCTTACAACCAGGCCCTATGACATCTGTTGCTTTTGTTTTTTTTGTATGGGCTATATATGGAATTGGAACCTTAGTTTTTTCCGTGATAAAAATAGTTGGAAAGTCGAATATAACACTGAGAAGATTATGAAAAGGATGATGCAATATTCCATCTTATAAAATATAATTGAAAAAAGTAATATAAATATATTTTCCTTAAAATATCTGAAATATCAAAATAAGAGTTAAGATCTAAAGATAGTTTTTTCAGTAGTAAGTGTTATACCAAATCATATTAATATTATAAAGGTCCAAAGCTTTGACATCATATGATACTTTATTGGTGTACTCTAATGCCATAGGATCTCATATTTGATATGTTACTTTGTATGGTTAGGAGTCCATTCTTAGAATGTATTGTATTCTGTGAATTTATATTTTCATATTTATATCATGAAGAATTTAAAACAGTTGACAAATTTTAAATAAGCTAATCACCAGTGAAAATGAAATTATTTACAGTCCGTAGAGTTAAAGATGGAATTAGTTCAGCAAAGCCCAACAACCTATGCCAACTGTAGCACTGACCACCATATAGTTCCCCTCTGGTAACCCATCACATTATCCAACCAACCGACTGGAATCGCTGCTACTTCCGCTCCCCATTCGGACTCCCTCCAGCTGAAATCTATATGGATTTGTTGACATTTTGCGCCCGGGGTCATTACTTAGGGTTGGGGTTAGTGGGTCAATGGTTTATGAGGTCACATTTAGGGGGCCCGTTCTGTACGGATAGTTGGCTGGTTAATGGCCGGTTGAAAAGGCATTCCGCGGCCCTAACCAAATTAGGTGCATGCAATTTGTGGCCTGCTTTCGGCGTACGAAAATAAGCGTAATAATGAAAACTAAATGAATTTCACTTATGTTTCATGTCTGCGCGAAATTAAATGAACAAAAATGTTTATAGCATGTCGCCTGGCTGGGCTGGCGCTATTTTCCTTTTTGCATTTATTTATTTTCTATTTTCGTGGGCTGGCTCTTTTGGCTTTCTGGGCCACGCGAGGTAATAGTTAACCGAAATTTTGCCGGTTGACAAATGATGCTTTATGTATTTTCTCGTTTCTTGGTGTGTGCCACATAATTAAATGGAGTAACGCCCATTTGGGTCACGTGTGCCAAATATCCAACCGAATCGAAGCAGTAGCTCTATAGCTCTATATATAAACCATTGCGAATTTCTTGAAAAATTGAAGTCTAACATGCATGTCTAGTGTTGGGCTGTAAAAAATGTGTATCAAATTGTTGCACTTTATGATGGGCATGCTTAAAGCAGACATGCATGCCCTTTAGAGGCATTTATGCAGACTACCGGTTGTGATATTACGTTTACGAGTGATTGCGAAATTAACTTAAAGTTTAAACGCTAATAATTTCTTGTCAAAAAAGGAAAAAAGATCCAAGCTTTTTACAATAATTTTTTAATACATAACATTATATAACATCTTCTTAAGCTTTATACAAACAATATTATCAAAAATCTTCTGACTTCATCATTTTACAAAATGCTCATCATAGACTGTTAATTGTTTAAAACAGCTTAAAAATTTAGAACGATGATTGTATTTTCTCTGGCATCTGTTTTTTAGAATCTCCTAAGGCATTCCATGAAACCCAAAGATCAAAGCCCCATAATGTGTTTCTTACCCCCAAAACTTCAAAGTGTCAAAAATTGCTTGGCATTGCTCGGCCACAGACAGACGAATCAATAAAATCTGATTGAACAATAGATTCGAGTCGTTTTCGATTTCATGCATGTGCCGCTTGTAAGACTATAAAATAAAAACCCTAGACGTGATGTCTTCAAGTCTCATTACGGGCAGTCAGTACTTCGGACAGTCGAGAAATATTTGTAAAAATATTTCTTGAATGTAAAATTTTCTGCTTTGTATGCATCATGGACAGGGATTTTTTGACAAGCGGCACTTGAGGCGTCAAGAAATCAAAGTAACATTTCAATAAATCAAACCAGAAATATTTTTGACAGCTTATTGACACGTTGAGGCCATCGAGATTCCAAAGCCGAGAGTTGCCAGAATTCCCGCTGGCATTTCGCCGAGGAAGACCAAATTCGGTGGCATCCTCATTTTTTTTGACACTGCCCCCAAAACGAAGCTTACAAATGGCAGCACTCCTTTAACAATGTCTGACATTTTGCAGCTGCCATCGAAGGTAAGGTTTTTCCAATGCATCAGAAAAAAAATAAATAAAAAATGTGAGAGAAGAACTTACTTTACATGAAGATCTATCGAATCAACGGGTTTGCATATAAATCCCGCTTCGGTCTGCCCAAAATGATTGCAAGTGTCAAAAGTCAACAACCAAATGTCACGTTTTGTTGTTTTGTTTTTATTTATTTTTCTCCTCCTCAAAGTTTGCCTTGCTGACGAACAGTAAAGCACAAACAAATTCACCGCCTCAGTAAGCAATTGACATTTATTAAACATTAAAAAAATAAAAATAAAAGCCTCAGCGGACTGGGAAGTTGGTTTGCCGAAAAGCAAATTGCACTTGGTGAGTGCATCCACAATTTTGGATACATTGTTTTACGGTTTTTTAGATTGAAATGATTTTCCCGCACTTGTCAAAATAAGTCTCGGTAATAAATTGACAAATTATTCACATAAATTTCTTGACATTTTTATTGCCACCAAAACAGCCATGCCATCTTCTCTCCCCTTTTTTTTTTTCTTTCGAGACTGTTAATTTCGGAGACAGGCAACGTAATCTTAACTTAGTGCAACTCAATTACTTTGAGTGGCCAATTTTCCTTTTGTTTTTATTTTTCTGGTGTCTGCCGACACTTGGCGTAGAAATTTCAAATTAATGGCTTAATATTTTGTTTTAATGCTTTGGGTCAGCGGAGCAGCAGCATCATCATCAAAGGCGAAATTAGTTGAGCGGACTCTAAGTGGATTATGCAATGGGGAGAAATAAAATGGGTGCTTACCAAATTAAAGCGGTTGTTATTTTCTTTTCCAAGGAGGTTCAGGGGGTCAACTTTCATTTAAGCATTCAGACCCTAAACAAAATTCCGCAATTAGATTAAGATGACTAAGAAGGCAATTGACATAAATCAGTGGGATATCACTTTGAATTGACCAATTCGATTTGAAATCGGATCTGATATCGATCTGACGTTTGGAGGTTTCTCAATTTTCTGAAGTTTGATTTGACTTGTTCAATGCAAAATCTCAATGCCAAATCAACCCAAAGACATCTTCGTAGACATAAGATTAAAGAAAAAACACAGAGTACAGCATTGAGTCTGACATTTGAAATTCAGTGTCATTAATAGAAATTGCAGACATCGGGTGGGTGTCAAAGCAATGACAAACGATCCCCAACGATCTTGACGTTTCTCAATTGGAAATCAATGCAAAAGCAGAAACGTCGTCATAAAATGTCGATAAATGGTTCGATTGCTGGGGCGTGTAATTGTTGGAGATACTTACAATTGACTGTCCGCACAGTTTCAATTGATTTGTCATTTGAATCTGGGAGAACAATGCGCACGTTTGACCGTCGGCAACGACACCTTTTCAAGGGCCTCTAAATCTAGTCATAATGGTTCAACCTTGCCACGAGCTTAGGTTCGAAGTTGGGTTCAAAAAACTTTCGCTTATCAAACTTTGAGCAGACACAATGTGAAACTGGTCTTTAAGTCGCTCTTGGACTGCTGCACAAATGTCTTAAGTCAAAAAGTCGGAAAATGGCAAACCCAAAAAGTGCATTTATTTACAGACAGTTTGAGTAAGATGTTGGTATCCAACCAGGTAACTCCATTCAACTTCGGCAAAAGTAGGGAAAAGAAACAAGTAGAGCTAACGACTTAACAAGCAGACAACGCCGAAATCTATAGGAAAGCCTCGAACTCAACCCCCACCTTTGTACTCCTTCAAAAATCACAGTAACTGTCAGTTTGATGAAGAAAACGAATGCTGTAAATTATGATTTTATGACACAAAAGTTTTAAAAGCCAATAAATTCAACTGAGCATGCCAAACCGCAAAAGATATAGAGAGAGACAGCTAAAACGAAAATAAAATGGTAGACAAAATGGTTAAGTAAAATAGATACTGGTCGAGTGGTTACCACTGTCAGGGGTACCACAAATTTTTTGGGACCTCGTTTAGGGTGCAGTGAGAGAAAATCGAGTGATTCTAAGTGTTAAAGGAACTGGTTATGATACTATAACATTTAAGTTTTATTTAAAGCAGATGTATAGCTGTTGATATGATAAGTTTGTAATACTAAGGAACAGTGGAAACCACCACAAACTTTCATAATTTCATTACAGTGCATATCCGAAAAACTGCTTTCATTATGCCTTTATTCATAAGGAAACTTCCCAAACAAACTGAACTTCACGCTGCACTTGGGGTGGCTTTGGTCTTGCGAAAAGGGTTAGGATTATTATGCATATTGAGTGCGGGTAGAGCTTGGGATCCCTTACAACAAACGTTCAAACTGTCAAATGCACAAAGAGCCAAAAGAAAGGAAAAAAATAACACAGGGCAAGAGAAAAAGGCCAATAATTGGCCATGACTTTGGTTTCCGAGCTTTTATGCCTGTCAGCCAAGCCGGCCGTTGCGATTTGGGGGAATGGGAACTGTGGAACTGGGTAGGGTTTTTCGGGGGTCTACGATTACGACTGGTTCTTTACGACCCTTGTGGAGAAAATATGAATAAAGTTTTCGGGTCTTTTGATGAGGCCGCTTGTCGTCGCCCGCCTTGACAATGAAAACTGCTAACTGCTAACTGCTAACTGGCAACTGATGGACTGGCGTTCTTGTTGCCGGCATTTTGAGTTAGTTATGGCCTATGGCCCATGCGCTACGGCATGTCATTGATATTTCGGGGGCGTTGCTGTTTACCATTTATCGTTTTATTTATGGTGTGCACTTGGAATGCGCATCGCCCGCTGATTCTATATTATTTATTATTATAATATTTCTTTGACTTCCTTTTTTGGTTAGTTACCGCGAAAAAGGGTTAAAAGTCAAGGGTTTAAAGACTTGCGACGTCCATTTCTAATAGACCTTTACCTTCTTACCTCTTTGCAGTTGGCAACCAACAACCAAAACAAATGCAAATGTGCGCCCCAAAGACATATTACCCCGAAAGTTATCAATAATTGTTTGCCGGAAGAGGAGATACAACTCAACCAGTTAAGCAGTTAAGGCTCAGGGTGACTATTCTTTGTGGATACGTTTCTTATTTGGATAAAATCGACAACACAGCGAAGTCGACACAATGTTGGATCGATGCGAAATGCCGGTAAGTATGGTCTCCAAAATAAGGAGAAGGTAAACAAATTGTTAATAGGCTGAGATTTTCAAGTTCAAAAGTTTTTCCAAAATTTATTATTTTCCGAGATTTTAAGTTTAGAATTCAGTGTCAAGATAATATTTGATATATTTGTATAAATAATATATTCTATGAACAAGTATAAGAGAGAGCAACAGACTAAAGAAATATGCCTATACAATTAACAAAAATAAAATGGAAAAAGATACGCAAACGTTTTGTAAAGAGGGAATTCAGCCAGAAAGTAGGCTTGTTTTTTCGTCGCAGAGTCACGGGCTATCAGCTTCTTCAATCAGATCTTTTTAGCTGCCTGGAAGTATGCTATATGCCATGGTTTCACATCATAAAAGTACAAAGTATGTTAGTAATCTTCCTGATTCCTTTACAGATCCAGCTGGACAACGAGAAGCTGCGACGGGATGTTCGGTTGTCGGGCTCTCGACTGGATTTGCCACAACTCTGCAATGGCTCGCGCCGATTGGATGGCCACAACAACCATGTGGCTGCCAATGAGACCACGGTGACGACGACATCCCTAAATGGAAATGGTAACAGCAATGGGAACCACAACAACAACATTGGATCACCCGTCTCCTCATCGACAACAAACAGCAGCAATGGCGGCAACGAGCGCGGCTCCTCCACAAAGTCCAATAGCAGCAGTGGCAGCGGCAGCTCGGGAAACTCGGCCAGCAGCACAGGAAGTGCCGAGCTCAAATGCAACACGCCAATGACGCCATCTGGTGAGCGGAACCGTCTCTATTAACCCACTTTAATTTGGGCTTAATACGACTCCACAAAAACAAAACCTCAATGTCCTTTTGAAAGGTCCCCTATTCCTTTATCTAAGTAATCTGGGGGTATACCTAAACTTAACTTAAAGATTTTTTAATAACAGTAAAATTATATTGTTGTAACTATTTATGTATTATATATTATATTATTATTATATATTTTGCGGAGACAAAGCCACTGGGAAGGTATATCACTTAAATATTGGGATCATGTCGGTATTTTGAATAGAATACATTTCAAGTTTATACAAAATTAATAGAAAAAGTTTCGGCCTAGACCTCACAAATGTTAATATTTAATTTCTAAAAGAAAACTTTTTTTATTAAAATAGAAAAAAACACAATTTATACAAAACGAGTGAAAAATGCTTAGACTTGGATTTTAACTTCGAAAATGTTAGTTTCAAAAACAAATATTTATGAAATCGATTAAGTGTCTTTAATTCATATCGGTTGATCTATTATAAATAATGGTTTAGTTTTACAAAAATGTTTAAAAATGTACAACATGAAATGGGTTTTTATTATAATGTATAGTTAGTTAAAATTGAAACAGTGTGTAGCTGCCCTCAGTGGGTTGGGTTTACCCTTCATGGCGTTGGGATAGCGAGGATGTCCAAACCAATGCCACCAAAGGCGATGCTTTGTGCGTTTGCTGGTTTGCATCGCTGCAGCCCAATGCCAATTAGTTGAGCACACCCTCCAGGCATTTGGTGGCCACACTCCATCATTCCCCAGCTCTCTAATTAATTTTAAATACATTGAAAAAAAAATACGAGCGAAATGCCATTGAGGTCAGGGTCAATAGGGTTTTAGAGTGGCAGTTGCCACATGGGAAAATTCTCAATTACCTGTTCACTTGGTTACAAAAAGTGTAAAAGGACGAGTTGTTTCAGTGGAGAGTAGTAAGCACGAAAATGCTTTTAGCCATGACGGAAATTAAATTGCAGCTGTGGATGCAAATAAAAACAAAAATATAAAGCTTTTAAACTTTTTAATGTAATCTATTAAAAGAGTGGTTTAAAAAACACAGCTTTGTAAAACCTTTAATTGAGTTACATTTTTTAATTGTATTTAATTTTTATTATATTACTTTTTCATTTCCTTATAAAACAGAGTTGGTAAAGAAGTTCCGCAACTACCTAACTGATCTGGAGTTCGAGGAACTTAAGGTGTACAAGGAGGTCTGGTATTTCGGCCAGCATGCCAGCAAGAACTACAACAAACCCGCCCCCACAGCCAACACCACCAATATGGGCTATGATGATGATAATGGCAACTACAAGATCGTAAGTAAAGTCTGCAAATATACTTGGGAGCACACTTAAACGGGAATTCCATTATTTAACAGATCGAACACGATCACATAGCCTTCCGTTACGAGATTCTGGAGGTAATTGGCAAAGGCAGTTTTGGCCAGGTCATCAGGGCGCTGGATCACAAGACCAACACACACGTGGCCATTAAGATCATAAGGAACAAGAAACGTTTCCTCAACCAGGCCGTCGTCGAACTCAATATCCTCGATGAGCTGCGCGAAAAGGATGCGGATGGATCTCACAATGTTATACACATGCTCGACTACACCTATTTCCGCAAGCATTTGTGCATCACCTTTGAGCTGATGAGGTAAGTAACCATGAATTTATTATCATAATTTCCTAACTCCTGCTGACGTCAATTGCGTTTGCTTTGTTTTTTTCCGGTCACGGGGTAAAACTGGAGTTGGCTTTTACTGTCTTCAATTAAATGCGCGTATAACTCGCATTTCTATTAACATTCTGCCAATTATTGCTTGCCAACTTTCGTTGCGTGATTCCTGGCCATCAAATTTGGCTATTATTAATTTCCATGCTCCAAGTACCTAGCACGCATTGCGATTTGAGAAGTTGGTCCCTCGTTTTTGCCCCTCAAGCACACATATGTGCGTTTTCCGCAGGTTTTTTCATTGTCTTCCAGCTAACTTTTATTGGCTTGTGTATGCGTTGCGTATCCAATGACTTTGGTTTGCCATTTCGTAAGCCCATAAATCCTGGCTTCGCCACAAATGCTCTCAAGTGGCTTTCATAATTCTTTTTACGAGTTTTTTTCAAATTAATTTATAAATGGGTGTGAGGATAGGGGACTGTGGATAGATTCTTTAATACTAGAATGTTTTCCTGGTAACCAATATAAATATCTATTTAATTTCCTACCCCGTAGAGGTAGTAATTTACTTGCCACAAAAGCGCAAACAACTGACAGACGCAGACACAATCGAAACAGCCAACAGACCGCAAACGCCGCTTGGCCATCAATTTCAATTTAAATGTTGAATGTTGTGTGGCCTACTTGCTGGCGCAGGAAAATGCATTTCCACACCCCCTGGTTTTTCACACCTACGGGTTATTTTGCCCGGAGGAAAACCTGTTGTGTTTGGGGGCTGGTTGTATTTTTAGTGTGTGTATAGGCAGAAATCTAATTGATTGGCAGCATTGAAATCCGGCGAGCAGCTCAGGTGTTGACTAAAATATAGGGTTGCACTGGGGAAGGCATAAAAACTGACTGCATATGTCAAAGTTTAGACAGCAGGCAACGCAAATATGGTAAAAATAAATCCCAAAGAAGGCGGAAGCAACACGCGATGCAACAGTCAAAGTTGAAGAAAGCGAACGGTGAAGGTCGGCGGTCTTGTAAGTTGTTTCCTTATAACCACCCCATCTCCAAAATAAATGCTTACCATTCTTCCCATTGAGCTTGACATTTCCGTCAGCCGACGGACGACTAATTTGTCTTAATTGCAGGCAAAAAAAGTAGTAGAGTTGACATTTTTAAGAACCGATTTCGGGTCTCTAAATCCAAATGGGTTAGTGGCACGCCATCAGAATAATCCTAATTTGCAGGCGACAGTCAAAAATCGATGGGTAGGCAAAATTAAATCCTTAAATCGTTAACCCTCTTCACGGCAGCTACACAAATTTAATTAATTATTTGCTCTGCGACTAATTAGCCGCAAAATTGTTTTTCGTTTCCGTTTCTTGCTTGGAGTGCGCACTTAGTGTTTTCCCACTTTTTTTTTTATCCAGATTTAAAGAAGTTTTCACCGCAGCGGACAAAGTTTTAGCCTGCAAGTGACCAGGGGAAAATGGGGAACCGAACCGCATTGACAACTCAGCGGCAAGTTTTAAAGTTTGTTTTGAACGAGTAAACAAATTGTATGGCAAGTTTTACGTAATTAAATTTACTTGCACGCAATTTTATTTGCATGCCCATGCCATGAGGGGTAAAATGTTCTCCGACGTAATGATTTAATTTGCCTGATAGGATTAGGCCAAATTGAAAGAAGTGGGGAAAAAGTAATTAAATCAAAGAAAAAACTGAAAATGTGATAAACACTGTGGTGTCCTAATTTCTTCTTTTGAATTCTGCTGTGCAAATGAGGCGAGCATTACCCCCAATCTGATTAGCTAATTAGGAAAATGGACACCACAGTGTGCCTGCAAATATGAAACCTAATCCGTGTCCCCAAAGTGACACACTTATTTCACCTCCACACAAAAGCCAGACACATTCAAGGACTCTATTTCGCAAAAAGGACATCCTGGGATGGGAGGAACTAAATTGACGCCAAGTGACACATTTCGCACACAGCACATACAACAGAACTACCATATTTGGGTGCTTTGCCACCTTCGACCCTGGCAGGTGGCATTCTCAGTCGGCTGTTTTGGTCTTGTTTTAGCATTATGAGCCACATAATTTACAGCGACAGCGATAAAATGAGTGCTGCCAAAGTGCCAAAGACAGCCAACACACATTCCGGGCCCCCATAACTATGCAGCATATTGTCCCGTCGAGAATGACGCTGCTCCTTTTTGGCCAAGAGAACAGACTACGGGCCAAGTTTCGCCCTGTGTGAAAGAGTGTGGCTCTGTGGGTGTGTGTCAAGCACATAAATTTCAGCTAATGTTGCCCGGGAGGAAAGCCTCCACAGTTTCCAATGTCACTCGCTTCGCCTCTCAACTCGGCGGGTTTTCGCTGTGCCATGTGTCATGATTTAATTTCAATTTTTATGGCTCCTAACGAGATCATGCTGGCGATAATCGTCTGGGAATCAATTTTAAAAGTTAACGAGATCTTAGATCTTATGGTGTATTGTGTATTAACAGGAATATAAATTATTGGACATACATTTTGATAGATGAAAGGCCTAAGTCTTTGAGATGGAGTGCATAAATATCCTCAAGGTCTCTCGTCTATTGATTTACTTCATTCAACTTAACTCTATATGTTGCGACTTATGGAAAATGTATTATTTTTAACAACAATTATACTTATCTTAACCATTTTAATTAGAACTCAATATAAAACTTACCAATAAATAAGTATTTTAATCGATAAAACGCTTAGATCTGTGAGATTCAATGCATAAATATCGTCAAGGTCTCTTGCTATGGTCTTTATAAATTATATTAAATGCTTTATGCTGCGAGCTATGAATATGAAATATAATAATTGCTCTATAAATTATAAAAACTTTCAGGCAGTTTTAAATTCAGTAAAAAACCAATGTATTTTTATACACCTGGTGACCCACTTCAGGACCCCAACTCTATCCATTTCAAAGCCAATCAATGTCAAACAGATGCAGCATGTGACCGCCTGTCATCAGGCATGTAATTGACTATTCCAGACATGCCCACCGACAACGCGCAAGTGACATAGACATAGACATAGACAGCTGACAGGATGTCGTCGGCAATCCGCCGGCATTGGTCATGTGGCGAAAAAGGACGCAGGAGCGGCAGGACGAAATGATTTTTAATTAAAATGCAACATGCGGCGTGCGTGAGCAGGGGGCGTGGTCATGCAAATGAGCAGGTCCTGCAAGTTTGTTCTTTTTAATTAATTTTTGCACTCAACGCGCGTAAATTGCAATTAGGGACGAGCGGCAAGGACGAGTTCGTGGATTGAGTTACCTGGAGAATAAACATTAGTGTCGGTGTCAGCTGTTCCGCGGATGTTGATGTAGGTTATTATTATGCCGTGCCAGGGCACAGTAATTACTGCTAATTGACATTTCCCAAGCATTAAGTTTGTTTTGCTGTACGCCCGTCGCGGTGGCAGATAGAAGCCAGTTAGCCTGGCCAAGGCCAAGTCATTTATCATCCACTAAAAGGTAAATTTGCCCCTAGGTCCACTCCGCATTCCCCGGCCGTGTCAGGATATTTTTCTGCATTTCTGTGATTATTTACGGTTCGACTACGTAGCTGGCTGTCATACCAGTCGTCGACTAATTAAAATGCCACAACGACGACGGGCAGAAAAAGGATATTTTGTGGAGAAATTTAGCCAGGCCTTGGGACTGGGATGGAAACCAAGGTCGCAAACGTCCCAGCCAGGGACAGCATCATTAATTCAAAGGCAGCTTTTTGCCAGCATTTCGGTTAAGCCGCTTAACTCTGAATATTTATGGTTATTTAAGACAAAATTGAGAAGAAAATGTGGCACTATGGTAGCCCTCTGGGATCAAACTTTTTCGGGAAGGTATATTTTGAAATTGATAAGCGAAAAGTAAAATTAATTCCGCTCTTAACTCCAGTGACACGTTGAAATTCGTTATGCAAATGTAGTCAGTACAGCTTTTCCTCACCACACTCACTTGTCAATCAATGGCACTTTCTTTTCGCTTTCAACCAGCAGGGAAACCAATTTCAAATTTATGCTAAAAGTTGCCCAAAAAGCAACGAAAAAGTTTACTTTCCGGCTCACACAAAAAAAGGTCACACCATGCTCGACACGAAGACAAGTTTATTTTCTGCCAATTGACAGTCTCAGCTATTTAAAAAATATATAGCCGAAAAATTAGTGTATAGATTTAAAGGACCATCAGAAATAAGTTGCATATGAAGACCTTCAAGCTTAGCTCTTTATATCTTGTTTATTGGGGGCGTCATCCGATTTTCCTATTTTTGTTTATTATCCGAATTCACTTTCACTAGCCTCTGGTAATATTTTGTTCCATTTTTGGTGTGCTAAATGCAAGGCATTAGTGGCTCGTTACAATTGCATGTTGCAGTTGCATCGTCGCAGGGGCAAATAATCAATCAAATTACCAGCGGAATTTCGGCACGAAAAAAACGGGCCGGAAAAAGACGCCCCAGGCAGTCCCAAAAAAAGAAAAAAAAACAATTCTCAAGTTCATGGCAGATTCATGGACTTTTGGCATTGGCTGTGGCATGTCATAATGCAGTTATAATATGCAGACTTCGAAGCATACACATGTACACTCTTCCGATTCGCCGATTGAAATTATGACATTTTGATGATTTTCTTATTGGTTTGTTATAGACTCGTCTGTTTGCCAAAAGAATATACTATATATACCTTCCACAGCCGCTCGTCATCTATTTTGAATGGCTGCAAAATCAATATTTCAGACTTTCCTTAAAGCCCGTCACTTTAAGGCCTGCTATTTTGGCATTTTCAAAGGCGCCAGTTGCAATGTGAAAGTTTTCAAATTAAAAGCCGCGTGACCTTTGCGGTCTGTGGAGGGGGTCGTTGAGTGTATCCGCCCCCTCCCTCCTTCTAGCCTGTGTGCTTCCCAACGATTTGACAGTCATTCATGCCATTATGTGGCTTTAGTCGGGGAAAAACGACGAGAAAACGTCCTTGACACTCTGTTAGCTCAATCAGCTTAGCGCGCTTTTAAACACTCTTGGCGGTTTTGGGAGTGAGTGTGTGTTGGCCTTTCCGTATGCTGACATAAATTTAAATTGGATTACGGCATGTACAAGCTGTAGAACATGGCTCAAAGCCTCAAGATACGATTAAAATGTTGAAAGTCACTCGCACTTAAAAGCGAAGATTTAAAAGAGCAAATAAGAAGTTGTGAACCATTACCTTTACATTTTTACTGTTTAGAATTCAGAGATGGATTTTAGAGAAGGGGTAATATTATTTCATAATATTTTCTGTTTACAAATAGGCTACCAAAAATTCATATTCACATTTCCTTAGCTTTAACCTGCAACATTTTGTGATTCATCTGCTCCCACGCAAAAGTCCTGAGTCCTTTTATGCCGAAAGCAGTTATTGCTTTTGGCCATCTTTCACTTTCTTTTATATAGGTCAAACATGTCAAAGGACTACTCATGGCAGGCGATAAAGTTATTGATAGCCGTATGTATATAACAGCTTATATGGAGAGAAAAAGGGAAATGAAAGCGAGTTCAATAAATTGAGATCTTTATGATGATGAACGAGAGGAAATCTATTGGATAGATAGGGCAAGGCGGCAAATATATTTCCCTCTGCGGATGTCACCAAAAGTCATCAATCATCGATTCCCAAAAACACTGGCAACAACAATTGACCAAACTTTTGATCAACGAGCATATTACACCCACCGGCTGTAATCTTGGGGTTTTGCCTCTTCTGTGGTTGCATTGACATTGAGGCAATGAAACTCCTTTTGTTATCAGTTAATTAATCGACAGCCAATGCAAAAACTGCGAATACAGTAAACATGGCACAGAAATCGCAGAGTAAACAAAAAACAGCGAAAGGGTTGACAAAGTCAGGGGACAGTTTTGGAATCCAAGGAGGGGTGTTTAAACAGTGGTCTTTGTCTAATGGATAGTACATAAAGGAAACTGTTGTGCAAATAACTTGAGTATAAACGTTCATACTTAAGCAAAATTTGTTAGAATCTAGTTGAACAGGTCATTAGGTAAAATTTTGTTTATTAAGAATATTATAAAATGGTTTGTTTTATTATTTTATATTTTCAGATTAGAATTCGTACTATCAAAACACTTAGATAATGGTTTAATAAGAGATGGAATATATGTCTAGTCTTTTTAAGATTACCCACTTTAAAAAAATGGCTTATTTAATTAATTTCTAGTTATGAGATTAGATATCGTACTAGTTCTACCCTAACTCTAGGATATATCTATATTATAATTACCATACTTGGAAAATGGTCTATTGTGTGGTTGAAAATATCTCTTGTATCTTTAAGACCAACTCTTTTGAGTTTAAAATAAAGACAATTTCTGGTTCCACTGTTGTCATCGTTTGGCAGCTCTTTTTGGCTTGATGTGCCACCATTTTCAGTAACGTTCTATTGTCGTCTGCCGACTGACTGCTCATGACTGACATTGTCGATATTGTTGTTGCTGACGTAGAACGTTATCGTTGTATGCCCAAATTCGAGCCCGACATGCAATGGGAATTAATTCAGTGCATGTTGCCGGTATTATAGTATACATCGAAGGGCTTAAAGCGGCCGGCATTTGACTTGACTCCTTGTTTTGTTCTCCATTTTGCGAGAGTGTCCCTTGTTTTGTCAACGATTGCGATTCCAATGGGGGTTTGTCGCTGACTCATGTTCGAGGCACTTTTGCAGAAAGGGTTGCACTGGCACTACTAAATACAACATTTCTCCCTTGTCCTTACAGCTTGAACCTGTACGAATTGATAAAGAAGAACAACTACAATGGATTCAGCATGAGTCTCATACGACGCTTCTGCAACTCGATTGTGAAGTGCCTGCGTTTGCTCTACAAGGAAAACATCATTCACTGTGATCTCAAGCCGGTAAGTGCACTGGATTTATTGGAATATTTACCCCCAGAACCAATACATTATAATCTGAATTTTAGGAAAACATCTTGCTCAAACAGCGTGGTAGCAGCTCTATTAAGGTCATCGACTTTGGCAGCTCATGCTACGTGGATCGCAAAATCTACACGTACATCCAATCGAGGTTCTATCGCTCCCCGGAGGTGATTCTCGGCCTGCAATACGGCACCGCCATCGATATGTGGAGCTTGGGTGAGTGTGTGCCCACTTTTAATTAAAAACATCCTGTCCAGTCGTGTTCCCAAGTGGGCTGGCAAACATGTGCAGGCTGCAATGAAATTTTAAATGCTTGCCCTGCATTTGCCAGGCAAATTTATGGCCCACACACGTTGGCCCTATAAATATCCCCGGCAATGGTGGGAAGCATTAAATATTAAACATTTGTGGGTTATATTGCACGTGGACAAGTTCTGTGTTTGTAGGGCATAAGCTATGTCGAAGAAAATGGGGGAAAAAAGAAATGAACTTACACAGAGAAAAAAAAAATTGAGAAGATCTGATTATTAAATTGAGTATAAATTCCATCTAGATGCGGGGCGTATCACATTCTCTCTTTTCCTATTTTGGAGAGTTTGGAATATTGTGGTTTCGCTCTTACTTAGATGCGGTATCTTGGTCTTTTTTCACTTTTTCGATTCGAGCGAATTTTCAAGGAAAGAGAAATTCAAGAAATAATTATTCTCAATATTAAGTTTTCATTGCTTAATCGTTAAAATGATACCCTATAAATGCGAATATCATATATCAACTCACATTGAAGTTTTATAAGAAAAATGACTGAGTTTTCAATACTTCAAGCTTGTTATCTCTTGAACAAGCAAAGATTAATGGTTCAACAAAGCTTGAGTTCTTAATTTGAGTTTCTAAAATGAACTAGAAAAAAACTACCAAGTTCTTCGTATCAGGATACTTTTTCGCTAAGTAAGGAGCTTCCACTTTGCCCGTTCAATTGACCTAGCCAAAACCGAAAAGCTCAGCCAAGTGTAAGAACACGCACTAGGCCAATTAGTAGCAACAGGCAAAGGCGAAGGCGGAAAAGGACCTCCTCCATCCGAGCGAACAATGAGATATCGACGGAGGTGCCGGAGGTGCGGGTCAAGGGGCACACTCAACAAGTGCCGCCGCCGCACTTGAAGTTTATGTATACAATAATTTTGCCCAGCCCAGCCCGGACCTTTAGCCACTCCCGGCCACATCGTGCACATCCTTTTAGCGCCCATTTCCGACCACAGCCACGTCCGGTCAGCAGAAACAGCAGCGGGAGCAGCGGCAAAATATCGTGAGCCCCGTCGACAACAAAGGACTCATTAAATGTGCGCACGGACGTGAGGTCCTGCGGTGGCAGGTTGTTATTTCTGGCCCCTAATAAAAGCCCGCTCAGTTTATTTTTATCCCCCGTCTTGGGTTTCTATATGTGGGTCTCTACTTATTTGAGTTACTGTGCCCAGAGCATATGCAGTAAGTATAGTAGGCAATGGAAATGGGTTACGTGTTGAATGATGTGAGCTCTTAGCAAACTCGACGCCCCCACA
The DNA here is from genome assembly GCF_014743375.2 of Drosophila subpulchrella. Lineage (NCBI taxonomy): Eukaryota > Metazoa > Arthropoda > Insecta > Diptera > Drosophilidae > Drosophila > Drosophila subpulchrella. The sequence goes on along the minus strand of NC_050610.1, from coordinate 14,840,485 downwards.
GAATGGGCCATCTGCAATAGATATGTGTGGGCTTGATTGCCTTCAGCTTCATTACGTAAATGAGGTCTCGGGGAGAGGTAAAGTCCCAGATGCAGGTTAAACAGCATAGAATATGTATATATAATTTCTGGTAGGTGACATTTCGGATTGCTGGCAGGAAGCTAAGCAGACCAGCTTTAAAATAAACCTACTCTGTTGAGAGTTTGAGTAATAGAACATATATATTTGGTACCTGCCTAGCTATCATCGCTCTTATTAAATTATAAAAGGTCCATCTCTGGCAATTCTTTTGCTAAAATGTTCACAGAATCGTACTCGATCTTAGGAAAAGTTCTGGTCATCTTTAAACTTAATCAAGCTTTGTTTCACAAAGTTCTAAGTAAGTTAGCTTACTTAACTCTAATAGTTTTGATAGCTTATTCACCTTTTGGGGCACAAAATCAAGCTTGTGGTGTTCAATTCCATTTACTAAAATTGCGATGAATGGCCACTATTCAAAGGAAAACTATTGAGTCACAAAATGTCAGTCAAAGGCCTTGGTTATGCCATCTGGCAGTGACATCTCTCCTTGGCTGACCATCATGCCAGTACTAAGAGTCTCAAAGTCCATTAGAAAGTGCAGTAGAAGATAAATAATCTCGGTCAGAAGGGGACACGTGTTTGCCACAAAGTCAAGGTCAATGCGCCTGTTTGACCGCCGGAAATGACTGCAGCAATTGCTGCCCCCCATCAAGCACCGAAAATCAATACTAATTACATGTCAACCTTTCCCTTCACCGATTTTTTTATAGGCTGCATTCTGGCCGAGCTGTACACGGGCTTCCCACTCTTTCCCGGCGAGAACGAGGTGGAGCAGCTCGCCTGCATCATGGAGGTGCTGGGTCTGCCGCCCAAGGTGCTCATCTCGGTGGCCAGGAGGCGCCGCCTGTTCTTCGACTCCCGCGATGCACCGCGCTGCATAACAAACACTAAGGGACGCAAGAGGACGCCGGGCAGCAAGTCATTGGCACAGATTTTGCACTGCCAGGACCGCTATTTCATCGACTTCCTGCAGCGCTGCCTGGAATGGGATCCTGCGGAGCGGATGACGCCCGATGAGGCGGCCCACCACGAGTTTCTGCAGCCCTCCACCTCCAGTCGCCATCGCAGCTGCCGCATGTCGAGCAGCTCGTCCAGCTCCGGTCTGAACAGTGTTTCCCAGAAGTCTTCCTGCTACAGCTTTTCGGAGATCTCGCCGGGCACCAACGGGCCCGTGGTGGCCTCGATAACCAGCACCACGGCGGTGCACAATGCCGCGATCGCCACCACCAATAAGTCGAGACAGCAGCCACCGGCCCAGAGCCATGGTCATGCCCAGTCCAATGGACACCTGCCCGATATCAAGCTGAGTGCCAGCGACAAGTACAACAGCATGCAGAAGGTGGCGGTGCGCTCGAAGATCACGTCGAGCGTCTCGGATCTGGAGTCCGTGCAGCAGTACTCGCTGCACAGGATCTATGGAGGCGTCGGCAGTGGCAGCACCCATCATGTCTCGTCGGCGGCCACCAGGAAGCATCTGCCTGGCACCGGAAACGGAATTGTGGGTGCCATGGCCTCGAAATATGGCAGCTCGACGCTGGCGCACAACCATCACAATGTGACGCACCACAATGCGTCGACGGCCACGATTGCCACGACCACGCACCACCATCACCATCATGGAGCGGGTGGTCAGCAGCAGCAGCAGCAGTCGTCGTCGTCGTCGGGAGGAGCCACCATGGCCATGTCGCACTCACAGTCCACCGGCGATGTCTCCGACAGGGCCATCTTTGGACGGGCTTGACTTAGGGCAAGGCCGACCAAGCTGGAGCTGAAGAAGTGCAAGCTGGTCAACATGATGGACTTCTGGAGCTAGAAGTGGCGTCCACAGCACTGCGCTGATGTCAAGGAGCGGGAGGAGGAGTAGGCGTAGGCGATGGCGAGGGAATAGGCCTCCTCGCACCTAGCTGTAGTTATTGTTATATGTAAGCTATATAGGAATTATAGACGTGTGTGAATTGTATTTGAATGCGAGCGCAATGCTGTTGTACACCCACTTGCTCCTGGAAATCCCTGCCCACTCGAAATAGTTGCAACCAGCTAAGAGGGAGTCCTTTCTTTGCAGAGTCCACTTTGCAGTATTCTTAGTTTTCCTCAACCCTATTTTATTTCGCTACTGCCATAGCTAAAGGTATTCCCAATCGTATTCACACCCACAAACCTATCCCGAAAAGTATTTTCTTCCCTCCAACTAACAAGGTGTTGCAATTCATCCCTTTACACCGTATTCAACATGAACAACACTACAAAGATAATAAGAAAAAAAAAATGAAATTCAAAACTAAACAGAAGCCAGCTCAAAGGAACAAGATAACCTAGATGTAGTTTATTAGATATTGCATATACTAAACATAGTTGTAGACAACATTTGTAACGATTCACCCAACGCATCCCACTCACCCGAACTCAAAGATACATACATATTTATAGGGTTACGACTCAAATTTGTAACAATTTCATACAGCTTCCATGTCTTTTGCAACAGTATCAAGGCTGTTATTAGTTACATATGCGAAACAGAAATGTATCTATATCTTAACTGTAATTGTATTCGTAGTTTAAGATCTTGGAGGTTCGATGGCCAACATCATACATCACACTGAAGCAAATCAACTCCTTAGTCTACCAATGCAAGATAAGTTTGTTCTCCGCATGGAAATAAATTAACTATCATCTATCAGCCCTATCCACACGGAATACATGTCATAATTTAATGAAAACACATATATTTAATGAACTATAAATCTATTAAAACTAGACGGATAGAGAAACAAAATATGGCCAATATCACAACCGAATAATAAACCAACCCAATATACAATAATTGTAGAGCGCCACATCTATGTAAACCGTATTAGTGGAGGCAAAAACACAATAAATAAATAATGTTTTATTCAAATTAAAGTTTGTGTATTGAAAAAGAAACAAGACGGCGGATAGTTTAGTAGGAACTTGAGCTGGGTAAGAACGCTTACCGAATCCAGACTGTAATTTGAACGAAGTTTGTAACCTGTAATCCTGTAAGTTAGATATCACTGTACACAAATTGCAATTTTTGCTCATGACTTTTGGATATATATCACATAGGACTACAATACCTAAGCCTATATATACACAGCTGCGATCCTTTGGAGCTTGTTTCGTATTATTTGTAAATGTTTTCTCTGCCACTCGTCGTAATTATCTCTGATACTTTCTTTATGTGTTTTATTATAGATTTTGACAAAAACAAAAACAAATCCAATGGCAAAACTTGTTTTACAAAGTGTGTTCGAATTTAACGTTTAGTATTAATTAAAAACAATGATAAAATTATGATTATAAAAATATACGTACAGATATATCAATTTTAAATAAATGACGCATATTAATTGTATAGATCGAGAAAAACAACATGTAATCAATTACAATTACAAGAATTACAACAAAAAAACGAATAAATGAAAAAAACTATGTACTCAAAAAAATGTGTTTGTTTTATTTTAAGGGGTTCCATTTCTATATTAAAAATCGGAATTTATTTCTTGATTAAAACGATTGAAGAATATATACAAAAAATCGATTTTAAAAAGTTTTATTTTGTTCAGGTTTTTTAATTTTTGTTAAAATAAATTAAAGTTTTTTTCTTAGGTTTTTTTAGTGAACAGTAGATTTTTGTTAAAAAATAAGATACAGCCTACTTAAAGGCGTGCTGTAAAAACGGCGTCAAATATAATGTAAGTAAATGTTTAAATGATTTTACATATCGGTTATGAAAAATGAGACATTTATTGAGTTTAAATTTATATTTTGTGGAATTTAGTTAATTTGTATAAGATAACATATTTTACAAAGTAAAGTACAAGGTGTCCCCTATTTTCAGCGTTAACCAAAATCAAAAGAAAGTTGATCTATATTATCCTTTATCCCGAGCGGAAGCATTTATAGGTAACAAAAAGTTATGGACTTTATTTACAATCTAATTTTATCAGCCCGGCATCTTCCTCTTTCCCAATTTTGGTGTTGGGTATAATGATCTACGTGACACCATTTGATATTGCCGCGAGGGCTCTGCAATCATTTAGTTTTTGTTATTAATTCATCGAATCTTTGGCCGCTCGCACGAATTATGCAATTTCCGACACCATCTAAAAAGAAAGAAAACAAATATGCCAATTTTTGTGTGAGTTGTTAATATTTGTATATTTTGTAGATTGATTGTGATTGAGCTTAAATAGGGCCCTCACTAATAACTGTATCTGCTTAAACCATTAGTTTATGCTGTCAATAGTTGCTTAACAAATTGTCGACGATTATCCTCAATGACTCGGACTTTTGAGCATTGAAGAAGACTGACGGAGTTGAAGATCTCAACCTGTCCTAAAACTTGACATCTTCAAATGCTCAATGCTATGTTTTCACTTTTGATTCCCAAGTGCCTGCGTGGGGGTTAAAGAGTCGTCAGACTTCGGGGAAAGTAGAATTCTAAGTACTCGCAGTGGTTCAGCCTTATGTGTACATGTGACTTAATCCCAAAGCCCGACCCATTCTTGAATGAAAAGTAAAAGTTGCCAGCTCACGATCGCAGTTCACACCGACCACAATCCGAATTCCCCATGAGGGTCTGGAACCGAGTGATAAGCACAGGCAGCGGCAACCGTAAGCGTCATTGAGTCAAAGGTTTATTGACGTACGATGGTGGCTTCTTCAGCGCCTGCTGATGCCGATGATCATGATCATGATCGTCGGGTTGCCCACTTGTTGTTGCCAGGTGGAGGCCATCGCAGGTCGGGTTCGGTTTTTTGGTTTCGGTTTCGGGTCCATGGCATCTGTCTCGAAGGCCGCTTCTGCCTTAACTTGCCTGCCTTTTTCTGGGATTTTTGTTTTTGTTTCTCCTCATACATTTCTTTGCTTCTTTTGATCATTCGTCGCCAGGTGAAAGTCTTTCCCCTCGAGCGTTTTGTTGTTGGGTATTTGTAAAGCATTTAGTCTTTTTTCGGTGTTTCAGTTTTTGCCGTCCGTCCGTAAGGCAATGGCTTTTGTTTTTTTTTATTAATCTTGGGCACATACATCAACTGTCTTTGGTTACCCATTCATCAAGATTTTAACTAGACTTTAAAAGGGCAAATTATCTATAGTTCTTGGTCGTTTCTCAGTGCAGCTAAGAACCATTCTGTAGGCCTTGATCATCTTAATCTTTGTGTATTGCTCAATGTATATCTGTTTTTTTAAAACTACGATTTTTATTTGCTGAAGGAGCGGCTGCCCACAAAATTTATGTTTATTTTTTGGCATAAAACTAAATTGCAAAAACCATAAATGTCTTTATCAGAGGTCAGCTTAGTGGTTGTACAACAAAGGCAAGGCTGTAGTAATTAAACACACCCTTGGTAAGTTGTTTTCCAAAATAGTAAAATAATAAACTGTATTTATATGGAGTTATTCAATCAAATACTTGGAAACACTACTTGTTTGTCGCACTATTTTCGATAGATTGTAATTGATCGAAGACAAGATCCCTATTGCCACTGGCGCTTGTATTGCCCTGTCTCTGACCCTGGTGCTCAAAATTTTAATGGTGAACCATTAGCAAACAAGCGAAATTGGCAATTATAACTCACAGTTTTCGCCGTGTGTGGGAAGTAATTACAGAAACACGAGCACGCCGGGGGATATACAGAGAGAAAGACCGAAATGGCAAAGAAAATAAGTAGATAGAAATTAAAATCAGGTAATTAGAAATGGATTTGACCAGGGGTTAGCTTCCTGCTAATATTTTCTACGGATTGCGCAAACAATTCAATCAGGCAACAGGTGAAAATATTTTCCACCGATTTTGGGGATTGCGCAGAGAGTCTTTTCTCACAGCCCGATCGGTCAACAAAGAAAGCCATCAAATAAGATTTAAGCACGCACTACAAAAGACCCGAGGAGAGATGACTTGGACAACGGAGAGCCCCGATCTTTAGTATCATCATGGGTCATTATCGGGGTCTGTGAATGGAACAAAGAAGCCAAAGACCTGATAAGCTCCCTGGCGCTTGCCACTTATGCAATCGCCACTTAAAGGTACCTGTGGTCGGGTCTTTAAGAATTGCATTAGGGCCTCAGATAATTGGCCTTGGAACTGCTTTTTGTTTTCCTGGGCGTCCGGAATGTGAAAAGTTATTTATCAAAACCGGCGATGAAATGACTATTTGGGGAGTTGATTGATGGATTAGTTGATTAGTCGCTGCCGAATTGCTTACGACCTGGAAGTAATTGAGTGGAAAGCGGAAAATGCAATAATTTGTTGATGGTTCTCTGATATAAAATAGTTTTTTTTCTTTCGGAAAGTTTGGTGCTCGAGATCAATTAAGCTTAGGGAATCAGTAAAGGAGTATTAGGAAATTACATATAACAAATAGAGATTTATTAGAGATTTTATTACAGTCTCAAGATAGTTCTCAGTAAAACACTTGCGATATCTTGGGTATTTTTTTTTAAATAAAATTTAAAATTGTTAATTAAAATAAATAATCGATAGTGTTATATATATTTTAGTTAAGTATGAAAGATATCAACAAATATTCAAAAAATTATAATAAAAGAGCTTGAACTTTTTTTACACACCCTTTGAAGGAAGACATCTCTTACTTGTGTTATTCCGTTGGGAAGACTTTTTTAACCAATCTATTAAACTAATGTGTCGCCCCCAAGTTTGAAGTTTTCCAATGATAAATGTGTTCTTCTAATCCGATGATCTCGAGCTCACACGGTGCCTCTCCATTAAGATATCGAATTAAGCGTAATATGTAGATTCACTGCCAAGGGGCTGTGATGTAAGGTATCAGGGTGCTGTTCAGTGGATCGCCTTATGCGATCTCAGCGGGAATCGCCAGACAAATTACCCAAGCGAGTTTCCAGCTCAGCATTATTAATCATGCCCGAACCATACAAATATGAATCAGTCTATGAACGCGTTGTTTGTCTACAAAAAACATAGTAATAGTATTAAATGCGCCAATGAACATGAAATCGCCGGCTTCTCAAGTTAAATTACCGGAGATGTAAGACCCGCACGTCTTTGGTTTAAATGGTGCAATGCAATAAAATTATTTTGGCCAAAGCTCAAATTCTCGGACGCCACCGATCCGGGTTCTTATCGCCACTTCCGAGTGAGCTACGTGGTTGTGGCCACAATCGCTGGCCAGGTGGAAATTGGCTATCAGCGACTTAAGTTTCGGCGATGCCATTTCTGGATTCGATAAGCCAGTGATTCTGATTCACGGTAAATTGATAAGATGCAAGCCATTTCCTCATGTTGCTAGCAAAAAAAGCCCCGCAACACTTTCTCTTTCGGTCGCGTATCAACTCTTTGCTCTTGGCTTTCTCTTCGAAGTCTTTTTTAAAACTCTTCGTGCAACATGTTGCCGATGTGCGCATGTTGCTGGCGTCTTCGTTGCCACTGCGATGGCTTTTTGGCATCTTCGTCGCGAGCTTGGCTTAAATTGTTACCAAACGTTTAATGATCTTCAGTTAAGCTTCGAACTTTTGCCAGGCAAGTCGTGTCTGCGGCTGCCACCATAAAGAGACTTGCCTCTTGAAAAGTCCCCAAACGCGGCTCAAACGCTAACGGAATTTTTTAAACCGAGAGCGAAGAAAACAGAAAACTGCATCATTTGCATAAAGCAAATAGAAAACGTAACGAAAATAACTTGGTCCCAAGTTGATTTGGATTTTGTGTTGTTACTTCGCGTCGCATAACTGACATTTCTGACATTTCGCGCGCCCTCTTTTTTCCTTGGATATTTCCAGCGGTATCGTGTTTGTTTCGAAAGAAAATAGTGCATTGATATCTGATTAATTGAAAAAACAATAATAGTTCAACGAATTGGAATTCCCTGGTGAACCATGCGAGTCTTATTGGCACTGTGGGGCACTTTGTGCCTGTGGGTGGTCGCTGCGGATGCACAAGGATTTATACCACCACCCAATGTTGGGCTTCACAATGGGGTAAGTTAGGAAATAAATTGATCTAAAAATCATTTCGAAATATATTTCATTATGTCGACACTGGGTTGTTCCACTTTAAGCCCTATTGCTGGTGTTCCACATTCCATTAGACAAAGGCAATGCCTCATAAACGTCACCCCAAATATGTGCCAAATAATCATAAAAATGGAGAGAAAAATGTTTATCACTTAATTTGCATTTCCATTGAACCATATGCAAATATTCATTGTCAAATCTGGCTTTGTGGACTCTTCGCTTGTCCCGACCAAATTGACACAGTTTTCAGATATTGGCCGAAGAAAGTTGCCATGCTTTGAGTTGTACTCGTATAAATATATGTCAAATAACCAAACATTTTTAAAAGCGTCTATCTCAGAAATTCCCCAGACTTGCGTAAGACTTTCTATCAAGACAAGATAACCCCCAGCTGATCGCAGTTGGAGTTCCCAAGCTCGACAACCTATTTAAGAATGCAATTATTTAAATATATGTTTTGGAATTTCAATATTAATTGTTAAAACATTTAGGACCGCAACTGAAAACGAAAACGATTTTCAACGCCTCAATGAACTTTCCCTTTTCACAAAAATATTTTTATCTTTCGCCGAGTCGCGGGTGGGGGGACTCGATTAAATGAAGATGCAAAGGAAGAGTAAAAGCCGTAAAGTCATGGGACAACGTTTAAACCTGTTCGCTTGGAGTGGTCAAGAAACGAAGTATCGAAAAGAAAACCCATCTCTCAACATCTCAAAGACGAAATTTATTTTAAAACCAAAAAAAAAACTGTCTAGTCATTTGGGTTTTTCAGAACTTCTCATTGGTTCGTGCCAAGTTTAAGGTCTCTTAGATAATTGATTACCCTAATCTATGTTGATTTTCCTATGTTGATGTAATCGGATCATGTTTGGCATCCGCTGTTACAGTTTTCACTTTCACGGCTAAAACTGAGGCCCAAAAAGTTTTGGCCAAGAGCCACAGCAATTTATGATGTGAAATCAACAGCTCTGTTGTCTCCTCTTTTTTTTCTCCGTTGTTAAGCTTTATTTTTGGATGAACTAATGCCTATAATTGAGGTTTGGATTACGTAAAAAAGATTTATTTTGATGTTGTTTTGTGCTGCGGGCAATGTTTGGATATGGGATTATGGTTGAATGGAAAGACAGATTATAAAGCCCTGATCATCGCAACTACTTGGGGAGTGTAAGTGCAGTCAATTAGTGAACAAAAGAAGTCAACTGTATTGATACAATACCAGCATTATAGTATAACCATCATTCGGCTTGCTTTGTCCTTAACCTTTTCGTGCATCGGTGGACTTGCCAATTTCCTTTTCGGCAACTTGCACAATATTTTCCATAACGTAAGAAAAACGTGTTCGAACCAGATTTTTGCCAACATCATCTCTCACTATTGACATAAGCTGTGGCAATGGCCTGCGATTGCATCTTAACAATTTTTTTTATTTGGCCAAAACAACAAAACCTGCAGAAGAAAAAAAGTATCATCATCTTCCTTTTGTCTGGCAATGAACAGGAACTGGTCGATGTTCAAGTTGCAGTGGCCTGAGAGACTTTTGTTGTTTTTCGGGATTTGTCGGCTTATTGGTGGATGTGCAATTTCTTTTTAGTTTTTGTTTTTGCTATTGCTTAATTTGAACTTTTATTATTTTGTATATATTGCCTCACGTAGCGCTTGCAGTTGTGTCTTTGTGTCGTGTAAACTTGGCAGCCGGGCAGTCAACTGGAAGTCAGTACCATCTGTTGCCCATCGTCCATGTCCATCCGCAAGTTCCACAGTTCACGGCGCAGGCGCAGCAGCCACAGTTCCTCACAGAAATCCGCATCCCGGCAGAAACAACGATTTGCTGTCTGCGAACATGTTTTTCTGGGCCTGCCAAATTGTTGCCAGGTTGTTTCGTATTTTGTTGTTGTTTACTTTTGCTTTTATTTAACATATTTATGTTTACTTTACTCGCCTTGCTTTCACTTTTGTTAGGCTACATATTATGTGCACCCTATATGCTTTAAAAGAACTCTATCATTTATTAAAACTATTTGATTTTATATTTTTATTTCAGTAATGCCTTTCTAACGCCACTAACAACATAATAATGCCACACACCATTAACAAAGCTCTCAACATATCTATAAATATGACTTGCTAGAAAATCCATGCTGAATTGCTGCTCATCATATAAATCTCACTCTCTCTGTTTCGAAGACAACTTATAAATGCCCTCACATTAAGCTTCCCATGGTATAACCCGCTTATCATTTTCGATTAAACGTAGCCCCGAGCCAGTAATAAATACAACAGACATTTCCCATTGACTTGCGTCGCGCAATAATTTTATATTTCTGTGACGGGGGCCCTACAACCTGTTCATTTTGGGTTTGGTTTTTGTTGCCGCAGCAACAACATCCACCATCAGAAAAAATAAAGCAAAAACATAATAAGAAGTCGCATTTCAATGTAATTTCTTTTTTTTTGCGAGTTGGTTTCGTTCTGTCCGTTTTCGAGGCATGGAAAGTGGGTCAATCGAGAGATCTTTACAAATATTGTTGTTCGGTTGCATATTTATCTGAAAGATATTTCGGTAACCAAGCGGAGAGGTGACAAACTTTTAATGGATTAAGCTTGAAAAATGAAAGTTGTTTTTGTGAAAGAACAGGAAAGTATCAGCGAGTGGTGAGAAAAAGGCAGGGAAGATGATTAAGGCACTTGCCGTTGCTGAAGAGCTAATCCAGCTCAGGGCCTCAATCATCGCACCTCAATCGCCTTTGATTGTGGCCCTCGAATTTTCCCACTTTAGGAAAGTAATGAGCTGCCATTAGCCTGGCGCCACTTTAAATCGGATCGCATCAAAAGTAATCCCATTGAGATCGCCTTTCCAGCTGCTAACCACAAACAAATAAAATAATTGAACGCTAATCACAACGGGACAGTGAGTGTCCGATTCGGTTTGCCTTATTTCTTTATTTTGGTGTTTTTTTCTGGTTTGATTTAATTTGATTGGCTCTGCACCCAACTGGCTTCGAGGTGATTGAGAATTAAATCAATTTGGTTTTTGAAGGAGGGAAAATTGCCTAAAAAGTGAATGAAACCAAAGTGTCATGCCTGATTGGACAGAGGAGAGCGAAAGGGCTGTTTGGTAAACAAAATTGAATAATGTAATTGCATCTGTGATATAAGCGGCATTATGAAATTGTTTGAATTACAATTTCCCACCTTGCAGACCGTAAAGCAGAGAAAAGACTTTGCCATTAAGGATTTTACACTTTATTGCACACGAGACTCTACGAATCTAAAGAATTCGCGTTGTAAATGAAACATTTGGTAAAATGTTTTTATTAATTGACAGCAAGGTCTTTCCAAGTTCTGAGACCCACATTATAGAAAAACTAAAACAAAAGTAAGTAAAAGCTGTTGCCAAAAATCTCTTCCAAGAATATCTGTTCTCCCGCTGTAATATATGGGGTCATCCAGGGCATCTTGCGCTTTCTATAGTTCCTCATTACCCCAGCGAACTTCTCAATTATTAAGCCATTAACATGGTCAGTAAACCGCAGGCTTGGTTCCGCATAATTTCATGGAAGCGATCGTAAGAAATTAGCTCAGTGAAAAATAAAAATGGGATTGCTTATAAACAATAATTTCACATGCCAACTGGTGGGGATCGTTAAAATGACGTCCGAGATGGGGAAAAGAAAGTAAAAGGGCTCGGCGACATAACTCATCGCTGGATATTGACAGTTCGGCCGGATGGATGGCTTCTCTTCTGCCAGGCCATTAAAAGTCACTTGGATTGGCCAACCGTAAAAAAAGCCCAAGATGCAGAAAACCAAATGGGATTTTTCAAAGCGCTCTTTTTGTTGCCTAATTGCATGCGACGAGAAATAGGAATTGGAAGTGGCGAGTAGCCTGACGAATGCCGCAATTAGCCGTGGTATGTGGCGGCAAACAGTAAATATATCAAGGCAATATTCACCCACCGCCAACATTTGCCGTACCGACAGTACCAAGTGCAGCAAGTGTCAACTTCCGCGTTACTCATACGCCACGTGTAACCGGTTTTGCATCAGCTGCATCTTCTTTCTCGCCATAACTCAACGCAAATATGGCCAAAAGTCAAACGATCCTCGGCGAGGAACCAACCGCACGTAATGCAATGGTAATAGCAATAGCAATAGCAATGGCTAAAGAAATAGCCAAGCCCAACGGCGGTTCAAACTGGGCAACCCGTTATGGCCCGATGTTGCTGCACTTTCGTTTTCTTATTGTGGCTTTGTGTCTGGGGCGAAATGTTTACTGCGCGAAAATGAAGAAGCGTTTGTTGCAGTTCCCAAAACAAGATTTCCAACAACAAGCTGATGATGCTGCCGCAGCAGTTGCTGCAATGGCATCTGCAACTGTTGGACGGGTCGGTTCGGATCGGTGCGGAGCGGATCGGATCGGGTTGGTCTCTTCAGAGATGTTGCAAGCCAGGCCGACGAAGAGTTGCATAATTTGTGTGTGTGTGTTTTTTCCTTTTCGCCTGGCGAGGTGGGAGTCACAGTTTTTGAGCCGCCTGCTTTGCCCCAAAGCACCGAAAACTTGTCCATCGATTTGCACTTTATTTCTCTGCTTTTGAGCACTGCAAATGCGCAGCGAAATTATTTAATGACATTACTGCGGTTCGGCATCGTGTAATGGAAAAGTGAAGATAACAATTTTACTTTTGTCTGGTATGTAAGCAAAAATCCCTCGGGTGGGGCACCAAAAGGTTAGGGGTTATGGGAAATATTTTAAAATGTGAGAGTATTTCCTAAAAGTAAATATGGTTTATCGTAACATCTTACCTATAAGTCATGCAGTTATTTTAATAAATCATGGAATACTCTTGACTTTTTACACATTCATTTCCTTTTACATCAAATCTTTTGCTGGGATAGGTAACGAAACCTTTTTGAGAATCGCATAGAGAGGCGGAACCTGAAAGAAACAAAATAATGCAAAAATATCAAAGAAATATAAGAGTTATTCCTAACAGTGAATATGATTTCTTTTCGTTGAAGTAAACAAGCGTGGTCTGATCTTTGCGAGGACTTGTTAGGAAACCTTTTTGAGAATCGCATAGAGAGGCGGAACCCGAAGTGCTTCCCTGTGCAATTTTCAAAACAAATATTAAAATTTAATGATCATGGTAAATATTGCATACGAGGCTGTTATATTTACCCACTGCTGATGCAACTCCTTGGGCACTTTTTACCACTTCAAGGGGTTCCCTGGGCAGGAAGTCAAAGCCCCCAGAGAGGGAGATACTCTGCTTAGTACCTGTCAGGTCCGAACACGCCCCCAACTTGCGGCAACCCACTTCGCACTTCAGTTGGCTGCTTCATGCCACATTATCGCCGCCGACAGACCAGACCGAATACCCCAGTACAGTACCCTAAGCAGTATTAAGTATTTAAGTAAACGTATACGGCATTCGGGCGGCCCAACTCCCGCAGCCTCTGTCAGCCACTTTCAATTCATTGGCGGCATGGAGTGAAGAAAACGCAACAAGAGTTGCAGTAAAATGAAGTAAAATGCAGTAAAAGAAAAACACTTTTCGCAAGCTTCGGTGATTTTGTGCACCGCAGAAGTTCCATAGCTGGCATTTCAGTTGCATTTTCCATTCGCTTCTTCTTCGCGGCACCCAAAGTGTTTCGTTTTGTTGCAAAAAATAAATTTTAATTTGCTCGGCGGTTTTCGGAACGTTTTCTTCTCATTTCGCTGCGGCTTTGCCTGCGCATTTGAGTGCATCAGATGGGCATGCGAGCCGAAATGCATTGAGCTTTCGATTTCTTTGAGAAAAATACAAAAATAAATATAAAAGAAAAACAGAAATAGGTCTGGTTGGGGTGTAGAAATTTTGGAATACCTATTGATCAGCACAGAAACTTTTAGCAACCCCAAGAGACGGCTGCCAAACCGCTAGTGAACAATATGTGGGGTTAGTAACCGCTAAACAATGGTCAGTCGACCTACCAGATGGGTCTGCGACTTTGTCGCGTTCCGGCCCATCCGGATAATTGCTAAAAACTGTCACGAACTGCAGCAAACACAGTTTACTGACTCCGGCTACCAACTATTCCGAGCCGGTGGCAATTCGAAACATTTGCCAGACCAAAGACCATAGACCGCAGACCGTAGACCCAAGACCCCGCGACCCCCTAGAGACCATAATTTGCATGGGGTCTATTTCTCGGAATGACTGAGCTTGCGTGACCAAAGAGCCGGGCACGAGACCCAGCAATGTGAGCATTTGGCGAGCCAAGACCAACGAGTTAGCTGCGATACAATCTGAAAATCCGAAAATGACTTAATTGGTTCCTCCGCTTGGTAAATGTAATTAAAATCATAAGAACTTCACTTTCGAATCCAGCGCACTGCTAACCCATAAATTATGAATTCCAACTGAACATGAGGTGGAAGAAAATCAAAAGTTTTACCTTTCATTCCGCTGCTAAAACAATGGCGCCCCCTTTTTGACAAATGACATGGTGGGGAAGTTGGAACTCCAAATGCAATCGCATGTCTGGGAATCCCAGGCAATGCTAATATCTAATTAAAGCATTAGACAGGCGTTAAGTTGGATCGCTAGAAAGATCTTAAGGTGGTAGGAGTGACTAATTAGTTGGAGTTGAGTGACGGGAGATTACCAAAGCACCAATATTTATTTGAAATTCATCTGTCAAAACAGTCACCTCAGCCCATCACGACCTTATAGCTTCACACTTTTCCCACAATTTGCCAACCTGAATTGCTAGCCAAGGTCGAAGCCCAGAGACCATCCAACCAAACATTGGCCTGACCCATATAACTCAAAGAAACGCGACAAAACCTTAAGACTTTGAATCAATTGAAATCGAGGCGCTCAATTCAAGTGACAGCCCATGGAAATGAGTAGACAAACAATCCCATCTCAATGGCTCTGAAGTCACTAAAGTAAATACAAGAGTTTGAAGAAATATGCGCATTTAAGACTTTTGTAGGTATTGCTGTATTGGCGCCATTGAAATGCCCACTGACAGCTGAATAAAAAGGAGAAAAATTGCACAAATGATGACTTCAACAAAGGCTCCAAACTTTGGCGGTTGATGAGCGTGGAAAGGTTTTTTGGGGGTGTGGCGGCACTGTCAATGAAATTTCACGGCAAAGTTGAGTTACGAAATTTTGCAAATGCAAATCTCTGGTACGCCTTTCTTCAAAGGCGAAATTTTAATATTTTCCGGCGGTTCTCTTGATTGTTCGCTACTGTCCATCAACAAAGCGGAGTATATAAATCTCTTCGCCTTCGACGATGTGGGCGCCAAACTCCTACCTGAAAAATATCTTGGCCATGGCAAAAGATAAAAGATATATGGCACGCAATTCGCTTAGCTGCGTGCGCCAAACTTATTGAATTGGAAAGTAAAAATTGCAGCTTATTTAAATTTATTTCCAACAATAATATTATTTTTAGAGGTTTGTATTTTATGTCCGACTGGCACGCAATTTGCCTTTGATAATTATGAGGATCTTTCAGGCGATTGTCTTGCAAATAATAATTGTATGATATTAGTCGGCTGATATTGTGGTTTCTGAAATTAAAAGTGTGTTGAGTTTGAAAATTGAGTTATTTGTTTGAAAAGATGTTGCTTTTGATAGTGATCGATTGACGGGGCATAATAATCATAAATTACTGCCTGCATTCAAGTAAGTAAGATGTTAAAAAGTAATCATTTATTTTAGACAAGTCTGAGCTTAAGTTCTCACTTTCTACTTAATGAGTGACCTTCCTTTTTGGGAAAGATTTCTCATGTGGCTGTTTATCTTGAAGACCGACATCCGAAAATCATAAGACTCTACCAAAGTGCACAATAAAAATTCAGCTCGCTGCAATTAGCCATATGAACATGTTAATTACCTAAAGCAGATGGCCCATAAACCCAAATTTTCTCATGCCCCAAACGAAGACCAAAACAAAAAAGAAGTGGGTTTATTTAAATTACATTTGGTTAGTTCAGTTAAGTATCTGGCAGATACCCCGCAGCCAAAGAAACTGCAGATGCTGCCCCTGGCCATGCTAATGATATAATAAATCTTGGCTGCTCGTAAAAAGTGTCAGAGTGTGTCAAATTAGGTATATGAACAGAGCTTCCATTTGCATGAACAACTTTAGTGGAACTGGAGTGTCATCGGATGCATTCCGTTGATTTGAGATACCTGTGTGGGCTGTGTGGGCTGTGTGGGCGTTGAGATACAGATACAAACAACGACTTTAACAGGAAGCGAATTTATGCAACTTTTGCCATTGGCATTTTGCCTAATTCGCAAACTCATTTGCCTGCTTTTTCAATTCAATTAAATTAAATTTGTATGCCACTCAAGTTTTGAAGCGCCAAGATACTTGCAATTGCATTAACTCACAATTTTGTCTCGCTGCAAGCGATTATGCAATCCTTGAAGAGCTTTGTGGATGCAAAGTTTCGAATTAACTGGGATAAACAGTTGTTGGAGTCCCAAAAGACGGCAGAAGTTTCGAAATTAAATATGAGAGTGATTTAACAAGTTGATTGACTCTTTGGCAAGCAAAGCAGATGGCTAACTAAGAGGTTTAATTTCCTCTTTGTCAATTAAGGTAATTAATTGATCAGAATTTGCTGATATATTTAAATAAAGATACAAATTGTCTTGGAATTTAAAATATAATTTTGTTTGTAAGTTGCGTGTTATGGAATATGACTCTAGCGGTTCGTTTCCGTACATTATTTTTAATAAATGAATTAAAACTTATTTTTAACGAGTATATGACTTTATAAGCCTCTCTTTATTATCCCTATATATCTGACAAGCTTGAATACCTTTTTATAATGAATAAAAAAAACTCTTTATATAGTTATAGTTATTTCTTTATCATCCGATAAAGTAACAACCCAGATAATCGCCCAGACCTCATAGGTCGCAAATATGGACAAGTTTGGAGTCTCTGTGGTAAATTGCCTTATTTGTAGACCGTTTTTCAAGCACTTTTCCCTTGCTATTGTAAGAGTGAAGTATTTCCAGCGATATTATCTGCGGATACGTACGCGAGGAGTTACCGAGCTGACCAAGTTTCTTTTTTCCTTTTCTTCTGGGGCTCTCAAGAAATGGTTAAATAATATTTGTTTTTGTTCAATTCGGTTGTTTTTTAACCGCTGGCGGCTTTTGCCTGGAATCCCTTCATTGTTGCTGTACTGTTTTTGTGATTCGGTGGCCGGTGGCTTCTTTCGCTTTCATGTGTCTGGCCCTCTTTTTCTGGTCTGTTGTAGGTGTTGGCCAAAGTCCCGCTTCAGGCAATTTCTTATTTACCTCAGTTAATTACACAATTTTATGTAAATTTCACTTTTTGCTGTTGCTATTGTTGCCGGGCATTCTTTTGTGCGGCCGCAAATTAATTACCTATTTGCTTAGCCAGCAAGCTATTTTGTTGGCAATTAAAATGCCTTTAGGAAATCCAAAGAAATATTTTGTTCGCCTATTTTGTTTTTTGGGCCATCTTTGCAAATCGCAGTCATTTCTCGATAGTCCGGAAAAGTGAAAGGGAATTGCCAAGTCTATGGATTGACCAATTCTCCAAAAAAAAAACGAAACAAGCAGCCACAGCCGCCACACAAAACTAAGCCATCAACTGCCATCAAAAGCTTATTATGCACATTTGCCGCCATGTGGAAACTGTCAACAGGGGGAATATAAGAGGTTGCCCCTCAAGTTAACCAGTTCTGTTTAGTGCCACAAGATCGAATTGGTGAGGCACTCAGATCTGGACTTTATTGATCTGAGAGGCTGATGTGGAAATAATGTGAGCACGATTTCTTAGATTTAACTGAGATCAAGATGGACTGCGATGATAATCTAGACAAACAATTTAATGAGCCGCAAAATGTAGATGACGGCCCAATAATAAATCTATTTTAGGCACTTATTTATTCCAGCTTTAAAAACCCTCTATTTTTTGGCCTAGGATGTTGCAACGCTTTAAAGGCTTGGTAAAAATATACAAAGGATTTCAGATTTTCATTCGATCATTTAGACTTAGCTTTTAAAATCAATGAATCACATCGAAATAAAGCTAAGTGCCTAACAAATTTATTTTAATTGCCCCAATTACTTAATTTTGCACATGTAAACTGCATTTTTCCTAACACAAGATACAAGAAAATTTGATTATCCCAAAAACATAGAGCCTCATTAGCCATTAGATTGATGCCCAAACTGACATCTGACATGTTCAGCTTTTTTTATGGTCAGAACACAAATTGCACAACATGTCTTCGATCGCCTCTGAAAAAAGATCCTCAGATCTGAAAACAACCTTGAAACTCCGTGAATCGCCAAAAACTTGTAACCAAAAACTCCAAAAACAAGCGACTAAGAGTGGTAAAAAGAACAAACAGAGATTCAGTGCAAAACTGGAAGGCAAATGCATTTGGTTTTTCTTTGGTTGACTGCGGGGCAGACAGGAAATCCGAAAGGCAATCGGGGAAAACGAGGCCAGCTCGGATGCCATTGGCCATTGACATGACCGAAAGAAAAACTGGAAAACTTGTGAATTGTGCGACTCTCGAAGCATCTTGCAGATACCTCTGGCTGTTGCGCAACTGGGATTTGAAGAATTTACGGCCTCTGATTTTGGGTGACTGTTAATTAGCGCACCATTTCTTGAAGGCTTGAAGGTCTGGCGGCTCAGTCTATTAAATTCTAATTAACATAAACGGCTTAAATGCTTACTAAATATCAAGTCACTTTCACTGCGAAACGAAACCGAGAGTCTGAAAACGAAAAGAAATTTCCAAAATTTCGCTTTCATTTTGTATCTTATCTGGCCGAAACGCCGTAATACCCACCTAGACCCGATCGGTGATGAAAAATCAATTATGAATTATTAACAAATTAGCCGGCAGCCGGAGTCATGTAACTGACAGATACATCAGGGATCACAACGCCCCAGTGAACATGTAAAAAATGTTTCTACAAACTGGTTTCGATCCGGTGGAATGCAGTGACTTCTACCTGTTGCCGGCTATCTCATGGCATATCATCTTCGATTAGCATAATGCTCATTTGATTTGACAGCCCTCGAATGGAAATGTTTACGTAACGAAGTGGAGTTGGTTGTGGGAGCCCAGCCCCATTTGTTGCTTTAATGGAACTTTCTTTGTTTATCTAGGGCAATATTTCAGTTGTTAACAAATTAATGTTTTTTTCGGGTCTGCATTTGATTTGGGGAAATTGATGTGTGTTAGGCTAAGATATCTACCTTTAATTTAAATATATGTAAGTATTCTCCAATAATCCCCTCATAAGTGTAGGCTTTTTTCTATCTAAAGATCGTAATTTCAAATTCAGAAGACATCCTTTTCAGAAGATGTTCGTTTAACATTCGTTCGTAATGTATCTTATGTAATGTTTTTAATTTACAAAATGTTTTTAGTAAAATTAATTTATCTACACATAATTGAAACTATTATTAATATTAAATTCAAATGGTTTTAAAAATAGTTATATTATTCGATTTTAAAAACTCAGTTGATCCTACAAAAGTCCCATTATTCATTCACTGTAGTGATTAATGTTTCCTGGCAATGTTTATTGATTTCTGACTCTTGATTAACACCCACATTCCGGATGTCTGTCATTTGACACATTCAACCCAGTGGCAAACAGTTGGGTATCAAGCACGTGGGCTGCGGTGGCATTTGGTGACAGCTACAACCACCTGCCATCAATGGGTTAATTTCGGTGCGCATGCGCGGCGTATTAACAGTTGCCATCGATTGCTGGTGTTCAAAAACGAAAGCGTTTTGCATGCCAGCGCCGTGAAAATGTTGAATGAATACGCTAAACCACGAAATCGACATGTTGAACACTTGCGGATGGATAGAAATTGAAAGAGAAATACGTATGGCCCTATGAGGACTGGGGTTCAGTGGCTTTTGGGAAGGGGATGCTGATTGCTTTAGCACTTGATTGATGACTGATTGACGTTTTCACCAGCCAGGCAATTTGTAGGGAAAAGTCATCTTCAAAAAGAAAGAAAATTGTGGTTTGAGACAAAAAGGAAAATTTACGATGAAGATGCATGACAAGGCATTGGATATTTTCTTTTCCGATTGGCTGAGGCTGTCTCAAAGTGATTGCTGGGAAAATATCGTCAAGCCAAGAATGATTGAGTTTGTAATTGAGTAAGCTTTTATTCCATTACAAGCAAGCACCTTAACTCTTTCATTCACCTGCTCGTACCGAACCCCCTGAACTTTTCCCCAACCTAATCATTGCCCCCTCCGATTAGGTTGCATAATCCACTGTTAACTTTTGACGGCATCATCAGACAACAACATCGCGTCATGATGAGGTGCGGCATTAGCGGCAACAACATAATTACCATGCGAAAAGAAAGAGTCAGGGTTCGAGTAGCCTGATAACGCCTCAATCTGGCATCGACAGAGCCCGGAGAAAAAAGAAGATTTATTACCTACGCAATTAAATTATACATACAGCAGTTTAGCCATAAGCCCAAATAGACAGAAAACATACAATATCTACTCCTTTGGAAATTGTGTTGAATAACTGTTGGTAAACAATGGCCTGATGCCTGACCATTTGCTTGGCCCCTCAATTGGCAATACGTACAAGAAGTATAAGAGGTATATAAGATATATGAGGAATATGAAGTATAGACGGGTAGTTCGGGTAAGACGGTCTGCAAAATTGTATAAGCAGGTCGGTCGGTGAGAGAGAAACACTAATGACAACTGCAGATGGGAAACAATACAAGTGGGTTACCGAGTGAATTGAGCAGACTCCAATTGGGAGGAAGCATGAGATCCTCATTATCTAGACAGATTATTCACCGCTTAAATTTATGCTGAACTCGGATTTGAAATCTTTGGCATGATAGGTATTAACTTTCTTGGGCAATCATTTTTATGACCGAGATTGCAATCATTTAAATGAGAAAAGGCCAAGCTGTGACTGCACTTTCATCTTCCGTAATACGTATGTAGTCGTCGAAACAAGTTTGCCATTTTTTATGGACTTCAACTTGACCGACTGCCCGCCAATAAGGACCCCCTAGCCAAACCAGCCACTCAGTCTAGTTTAAGCCTGCAAAATTGGAGCGGAGTTTGCTATTACAGGCGCCTGGGAAACTGGTTCATGTCCATTTTAGGAGCGTTCACTCAGTGTTTGACTTATCTTTTAACTGTCGAGAGATCTCGAGCCGAAGCTGGTTTTCTGCACTGGCCGGGAATGATGCAACGACCAGCATGGAAAGTTGTAACTCACTTGTTGCCCTCATTGCAGCCGCCCTTTCACAACTCCCAGCGCCGTCAGCTGAATCTGCAGCAGTACAATCAGCAAAACTTTGTCCAGGCGGGCGTGGAGCTGCCCATTCCCCACCGCGCCCAACATAGTCAGCATCTGCATCACCAGCAGCCGCCGCAGCAACATCGCTTCGGGCAGTTTTCACAGCAGCAGCAGCAACTGCAGCCTCAGCAGCAGCAACATCAGCCCCACAGCAATCAACAGTTCCAACGTTCGACCCAAAACCAACTGCAGACCGCTCCACAATTCCCCCAGCAGCAACAGCAGTTGTCCCCGTCCGCCGCTGGCTTAGATCTTCATCATCAAAACTTCTTGGACTTACGCAACTTTGCCGGCTCCCAGCAGCAACAGCCACAGCAACAACATCAGCAGCAGCAACATCCACAGCAGCAACGCCATCAGCAATTCGGTACGCAAAACTCGCGATCTTTCTTGATCTTAAACCTATAACCCCCTCTTTTATATCCATCAGATTCCCGTCTGCAGTCCACGGCTTTCCCACCTCAACCATCAGCGGAAACCTACCAGCAACAGCAATTGCAGCAGCAGCAGCAGCAACAGTTTGCCTTCCAGCAACCCCAGCAATTCGGACCCCAAGTTCTAGCACAGAAAAAGGTATGAAAACAAAGGTGACTTAATATATATATATATACAAAACCATTGGAAAACTTCCGAGTTTAAGGGCTGCAATGTTGAGTTTGTGGTCTTTTACTGCAGTATTAACCAGGAATGTAAGCATTTAACTTTAAACGTCAGTTTGTAGCGTCAAAAGTTATCTAAATATGTTAAAATATGATGTTTACTTAGAGATTCTATACTTATAAGTTATTTAACAGGACTCCTTTTTCCCCCTACAGCCTACGACTGGCCTCCTACAGAAGCTGCCCGGCCAGGCGCCAGTGCCCACATTCCAGACGATTCCCCAGCAGCAGAGCCAGTTTAACTACCAGCCACAGCCCAGCCAGCA
The DNA here is from genome assembly GCF_014743375.2 of Drosophila subpulchrella. Taxonomy (NCBI): domain Eukaryota; kingdom Metazoa; phylum Arthropoda; class Insecta; order Diptera; family Drosophilidae; genus Drosophila; species Drosophila subpulchrella. The sequence continues at coordinate 14,818,098 of NC_050610.1, read as the reverse complement.
GCAATATCAGCTGACTCCCCAGTTGGGTCTACCAGTGCCGCAGATCTTCAGCAATGTTCAGGCCACACCATTCCCAGAACCCACCAGGGGAACCTTCCAGCAGCAGCCGCAGCAGCAGCCGCAGCAGCAACAACCTCCACAGTACCAGCACCAGTTCGTAAATGCACCTTCTCCAGCTCAACCCCAGGCCCAACCAGCTGACCAGGAGTACAAGCAAAAACTGATCCAGAAGCATGAGCAATTCGTGGCCAAACAGTACGAAAAGTCGCAAAACAAGGTGCGTCAGCAGCACGAGGAATTCCTGCTCAAACAGCACCAGATCAAGCAGCACATCCTGCCGACCATTGTGACCCAGCACAATGGAAACTACCAGAACTCACCCTATATTGCGGCACCGGCCCGCGGAAGACCCGTGGCCCATCCCACGGAGTACAATCAGTTCAGCAGTGCCCTGCAACAGTACTACAAGGAGCATCCGACGACGACAACAACCACTACGACAACAACCACAACCACTGAGGCCACCACCACGCCAAAGAAGAATATCTACGCTCAGGTGAAATCGGAATTGGGAAAATATCCGAGTGCGAAGGGCAAGAAGCCGGTGAAGACCATTGCCCGGGATGATCTGCTTAAGCAACTGAAGGCCGCGTTGTCGGAGGCACCACAACAACCACTCACCGGCAACAAGACCTACGATGAGATGGACTTGGTACTGCCCAATGGTCAGAGGGTTCAGGTGATTCGCACCACAGATCCCAACTTGGTTCAGGGACAGAAGGCGTACTCGCAAGAGCAATTGCAAACACTGTTGGCCCAACAGGCTTTGGGTGGCGATGCCAAGCTCAGTTTGAGTGATGTGGCGCCCAGCAAGAGCAAGGACCTCGAGCTGCCCGGCGGTGGAAAGGTGCAGATTCTGCGATCACCCGATCCCCAGGAGTCGGACACCCTGCCCTCTGGATCCCTGCCCGGCGGAGTGGATCTGTCCAGTTTGGCCGCCCTTTATGGCGGTGGTGCCGGTGACATCCAGGGCATCAGTAGTGGAGCAAACAGCATTGCCAGTTCGGCAGTCATAACCTCGGATTCGGATGACCCACCGTCCCTGGAGGAGCTGGCCAAGCGGGGACTCATTCCCGATGGCTACGAGATCGAGGGACTGAGCTCGAAGTCAGAGGCTCCGGCCACGGCAGCACCACCACCAACTCTGCCGCCCAAGAAGAAAGCCACCTATGTGTATCTCGAGGAGCAGACCGATGGCAGCTTTAAGATCCAGGGAGTCAAGGCCAATGGAGAGAAGGAGACTAAACAAACCGGTTCCGAGGTGGAAAGCATTTTGGAGCGCATCAGGAGCGGAGAGATCAAGCTGCCGCCTTCCGTTTCCCGCCTGACCTTGCCCAACGATGAGTTGGTGGAGATCAAGAGTGGCAAAATCATCCAGACCACCCGTGCACCAACCACAACTTCCACGAGCACCACAACAACCACCACGACGACTACAACACCCACACCTTTTGTTTCCCGCGGAACTCCGAGCAACCACCGACAGTACCACCCATCGAGGACTTCGACAACAACCACCACAACCAACGCCCCCACAACGGCCCGTCACAATTTGGTTTTCGAGAGCAGCACCAGCCTCGGAAATGTGGCTAGTCTGATCCGCACCACACCAGCTCCCATTTACGGTGGATCTACGGTGTCGGTTTCTCCATATCTGGAAGGTGTCTCCACCCATCTGCCAGTGGTCACGGAGAGGTTGTCCGATGTGGTCAGCAACTCTGAGCTGCTGCCACCCCTACCCCAATATGCCGATGCCCTCGTCCAGGAGACGGAGAACACTGAGAAGGCGGCTCAGGCCAGTCCTTCAACCGGTTCCGTACTGTCCAATCCCAGCGAGGATCTTCTTCAGATCCTCAAGTCCAACGGTCTCTTTGCCATGGCCAAGTATCTGAGGCAGTCGGGCCTGGACAGCATTCTCAACGAAACTGGGCCCTACACCATCTTCGTGCCCACGGACAAGGCCTTCAAGAATCTTCTGGTTCAGCTGGGCGGACCAGAGAGAGCCGAGGAGAAATTCCAGTCCAATCCCAGGCTGCTGAGCGGGGTAAGTTGTTACTAAAATATACTTGGACTTGTGGTATAGATTTCATTATTATAACCACTAAATGAATTAAAGAAAACAAAGTCTTAATATAGTTTCAATGAAAAAAATTATTAGTTTTAGTCGTAAATTATTAAAGAATACCTAAACACCTAAAGGAAAAGAAAAATGGGGACTTGCTATTATAGAAAATCAAATATATTTACATTTTTATATTGCTTATTTTTCCCCAGCTGCTGCTCCACCATGTGATTCCCGGAGCCTTTGAAATTGCCACCCTGCAGGACGAGATGACTGGCGTGTCCCTGGCCGGAACTCAGCTGCGAGTTAATCAGTACAACATGCATGACCAGGAATGGAACGATGTGACTGTAAGATAAGCTGCGGGCATGTTTCCCAATCGGAGAACTAAAATTCTATACATACCTTACAGCTCACCACCATCAACGGAGCCATGGTTGTGCTGAACAAGAAGGACATCAAGATCCCACAGGGAGTGGCTCACGCCGTCGATCGCGTGATGTTCCCACTGCCAGTTGGAGATATTCTTCAGACTCTACAGTCTGATCGCGAGGGTCGCTTTAGCAATTTCCTCAAGATTCTGTATACCTCTGGACTCTCCGAGAAGCTGCAGAGCAAGGGTAGGAAAAAATAGGACTTCCTAATAAAATAAAAATCTTAACACTCTATGGCACTTTGCAGGTGTTAAGACCTACACAGTTTTCGCTCCTGTGGACAAGAGCTTCAGTGAACTGGATTCCGACACCCTGGAGAAGCTCTACAACGACAAAGAGACCGCCGAGCAGTTTGCCATGAAGCACATTGTTCCCGGCGCTCTCTTCTCCGCCGGCATGCGTTTCTACCAGGTCAAGGACTCCCTGTCCACGGGCAAGACCGTGATCCTGCAGAAGACATCCGCCGGCAAGATTAAGGTGAACGATGCCCAGATGGTCACATCGAACATTCCAGCCACCAACGGAGTGATTCATGCATTGGATGGTGTCCTAGCGTGAAGAGATTAGAGCTGCCGGGGCCCTCAGCGGGCCTTCTTCAAGCAGTTTATTGTTTAAACCTTAAGACTTAGTTTAAGCGAGGAGGAGTTTCATCAACCACATCCAAAATTGTTAGTGAAATCTTGCCAAAGTCCTAGATTGGACTTGAGAAATTACAATCTATTATAGAACTGGTGCGAGTATAAGACATATACGCAATGATTCGGTGCTTTCATCAACTTTTCTGTATTGTTTCTTTTTCGCCTTCATAAAACAGTCATTATAAATAGTTCAATTTAAGAAAGGAGCAGAGAATGTGTAAAATAAACCAAGAGAGGTGGAATCTGATTGGGATCTATGCTAAGTTCACATATAATTTATTTTTGGCATTAAATCAAATGCAAATTAATTTACAAAATTCTGTAAAAATAAATAAAATATAGTTAGAAATAATTTGATATTCGTTTTATTTCTTCTGATGGTAGGGAGACATATGACTTTCCGTATTTCAATTGAAAAATTAAATATTTCTACCTTGTTTTATTTGACTATATTATTACTTTGCCTTATTTACTTTCATTTTACAATGTCTTGCCTTAAGGCAAATAGGAATCAAATAAATTTCAAATTTCTACCTTTTGGCGTTATCTTACTACTGTTTTAGGTGCACTTCCTTTACAATTAGTCAGTACTTGATAAGGGTGGAGTGGAAGTGCATTCCATTGGGTTATCTTATAAGCAACAGAGAAAACTGAAGTGCAGATTTCATATAAATAGCTCCCACAAATTTCAAAATTTCAGTGGTTCCAAAGAATTCAAGATGGTAAGATCGGCCCTGCATGATTTGGAAATGTATTACAAACTTTAATTATTTTAGATCAATCGCATAATTGTGGTCCTTTGCCTTTGGACTGCACTTTCAATAACCTCTTCTACAACTCAAACCACAGCAGCAAACGAATCGATTGGTTGCATACTCTTTCCCGAACGGCCAAGATGTAAACCCAGTACAGCGACGGATAAAATAACGACTACGACTGAAAATTTGACAACAACCACAATAGAACTAGCAACTTTGACCACAACCACAGTCGCACCTTCGACTACCGAGGGAGTAACAACAACCACTATCGGTCCTACAAGCACAGAAATAAGTAGTACTTTAGCAACAACAGCCACTCTCGCTCCAACAACGACCTTAGCTCCTACGACCACCGAAGAAATAACAACCACCACTGTAGCACCTATGACCACCGAAGGAATAAACACTACTTTAGCAACGACAACCACTGTCGCTCATACAACCACCGAAAAAATAACAGCAACCACTGTCGATTCCACAACCACAGAACAAGTAACAACAGCCACGTCAGCACCTACAAGTACAGAAGAATTAACCACAACCACAATCGCTCCTACGACCACCGAAGGAGTTACAACAAACACTATCGCTCCTACAAGCACAGAAATAAGTACTACCTTAGCAACAACAACCACTATCGCTCCTACGACCACCGAAGAAACAACAACAACCACAATCGCACCTACAACCACTGAAGAAATAACTACAACCACGTTAACACCTACGGGTACAGAAGAATTGAGCACAACCACAATCACTCCTACGACCACCGAAGGAGTTACAACAAACACTATCGCTCCTCCAAGCACAGAAATAAGTACTACCTTAGCAACAACAACCACTATCGCTTTTACGACCACCGAAGAAATAACAACAACCACTGTAGCACCTACGACCACCGAAGGAATAATCATTACTCTAGCAACAACTACAACAAACACTATCGCTCCTACAAGCACAGAAATAAGTACTACCTTAGCAACAACAACCACTATCGCTCCTACGACCACCGAAGAAATAACAACAACCACTGTCGATTCCACAACCACAGAACAAGTAACAACAGCCACGTTAGCACCTACAAGTACAGAAGAATTAAGCACAACCACAATCGCTCCTACGACCACCGAAAGAGTTACAACAAACACTATCACTCCTACAAGCACAGAAATAAGTACTACCTTAGCAACAACGACCACTATCGCTCCTACGACCACCGAAGAAATAACAACAACCACTGTAGCACCTACGACCACCGAAGGAATAAACACTACTTTAGCAACAACTACCACTGTCGCTCCTACAACCACCGAAGAAATAACAACAACCACTATCTCTCCTTCAACCACCGAAGGCATAAACACCACATTAGCAACTACAACCACTACCGCTCCAACAACGACTTTAGCTCCTACGACCACTGAAGGAGTAACAACAACCACAGTCGCTACTAAAACCACCGAAATAAGCACTACTTTAGCAACAACAACCACTACCGCTCCTACAACAACCACTACCGCTCCGACAACTACCACTATCACTCCTAGGGCACCAATGTTTCCCTTTCCACCTCGGATACCATTTCCGCCATTTCCGTTTCTCGGATCCTTACCTAATTCTAATTCAACAGTGATTGCTATACTACCTGTACCGCCCCTTCCTCCACTTCCAGCATTTCCTCGGCTCCCACCTTTACCACGTCCCTTCGCAAATTTTTTCGGAAAATAGTAATAATAATAATAATAATAATTTGTATTCTTCAATATAAAATAAGTTCTATGATTCTGCTACACCCAAAAAAAAATGATCATAGAAACTAAACTATTCGTACATTAAAACTAAACTATTGAGTGTCAAAAATATCTTGATAAGATGCGTATTAACCTTATGACACCGAAAGTATTAAACTGAAACTTTCGAAGTTATCAAAGTGAAACTAACGAGTATACAATTTATACTCACTCAGTGTACTGAAATTTATGCTGATAGTTTACTTTTTATACTATTTAGTATAAAAGCTATCCTATGTAGTCTCCGTTTTATACTATTTCGTATACATTTTATACTAATCTAGAGGGCCGTAGTATACTTTTTAAGCTATTTATCGAAATCGTTAGTATACATTTGATACTATTTCGCATAAAACTTATACGATTTCCCCGTTGCCTGTAGTATAAAATTTATACTATTTTGTTTTTCGTGGTATCCCAAACCCAATAAAATCAAGTTGTATGTTGTTTTTCTTTTATTTCTATTTCACATATTATTTTGTTATTATTTCACAAATATTCATATTTTGCGCAACACACATAACACATGTTTTTAGCTCCTTCGTGTTTTTTTTTATATTCCCTTACCTAACACGTATATGCAGACTAAAATAAGTACAAGCAACAAGAGTAGGGGCCGTGATTGCGCGGTATCACCGCAGTATTGCCTAGCGCAATGGTAGCCACCTTGCTGGAGTTGTCCCAGGCTGCCTGCCAGTTGTCGACGCTCTGCATCCTGGCACTCCTCTTCACCTCGGTCTTGGTTCTGTGGCTCCCGCACCAGTTCACATAGGGGAACTTGGCCGGCAATGACGAGCGCTGCGTCGTCCGAGATCGTCCGGAAGGCACTCGCTGTTCTGACAGCACAAAGGCGGTACGTCGAGTTCGTTAGCTCCTTCGCGGTATGCATCTGTACGCGTGCGCAAAGCACTTGCATCTGAAAATACACAATATTTACCAACAGGGACAATATAATATTGATTTTTTTTAATTTTAGAACAAATATTTTACTTACATGTTGACTCGGCATAAAATCACAATCATCATTAACGCGTCAAACAACGCCTACTCCGGTAGCATTTTCTGTGTTCGTATACTCGCTATTGTCCTGGTTTTACACCAAAATATATGTTCGAATATTCGCTATTGTCCTAGTTTCACACCATTAAAAACTATTTAATGACTAGTTTAAAAATAACACTACAGGTTTACGCTTTATACTCTTTGGTAGAGCACTTACACTACAAAGTATACAGTTGAAACTAATTAGTGTTGAGTTAATACTTACATTTTTATACTAACTTTAGTATACTTTTAACACAACGCTTATTAAGTGTATACTTTTGGTTTTTTTTTTGGGTGTAATAATGTTAATTTTGTTGTACTTTTAATTTACCAATTTAAAAACAAGGCTGTAGTCTAGGCTGTGGTCTACAGCCTCGACTAACAAACTGTAGGAGCCACAGTTTTGGGCGGTTTGTGGGCGTTAGAGTGGGCGTGGCACTTTTCTGAAACAAACTTGCGCTGCGCAGGAATCTCAGGAATCTGCATGCCTAATCCCGGTATTGTAGCTCTTATAGTTTCCGAGATCTCAGCGTTCATCCGGACAGACGGACATGGCTAGATCGACTAGCCTTGTGATCCTGATCAAGAATTTACATACTTTATGAGGTCGGAAATGATTCCTGATATGCAAAAAATAATGCTTTTAAAAGATTTCGTGTGCCACCTATATGTGAGTATAATTTAGAAGGGCATAGATGTCGCTTTCGTAATGTAATTTACATGCTAGCGCCTCGACACCTAGCGGACGGTAGCGGTACTAGGGGTCATGCCAAAGCCTAGACCCAAACCATATTTTATAAATCTCTTCAGTCTAGCGACCTCTTGCGGAAGTCGACTGAAGCACTTGCACGTTTTCTAACATTTCTTAACATTTCTGTTACAAATCGAGAAAAGGAAGAACACTTGGCGCCTTGATTCAAAAAAATTGCATTTTTAGCTTTATCAAAATTATGTATACAAAAATAAATTGGCCTTTAAAATGAAATATAAGCCGCTATTATGCCCCATGAAAATTCAACCTTTTTTAATGTACATATAATTCTCATAAATTCTTTATTAATTCGATTTTTAAAATGTCTTGTTTCATTTGTGTTGCCCCCGTGTTAGTTTAATTAGTTTACTCTTCAATGCAAATGCCACACATTACATTATATTTAAGTATTCCGTATAAATATTTCTCCTGCTTACAAGCCATTTATCAAGTTCGTTTGGAGTATTTATTTAGGTTTAGTCAATAATTATTTGTGGTTAAATAATTTTAGCAATTAATTTATATAATTAAATTCTATAATTTGCCTTGCATAGCGGATCTCTCATACATACCGATGTTCCATGTGTTTCTTTGTGTTTGTGTAAGTGTTTTCTTATTTTTACATGCACATTTATATTTGCAAAAAACATGAATGGCTATTTCGTATTTAAATATTTTATTCCGTATCTATTTAATAATCGAATGTGAGTAAAAAGCAACAGTTAAACCTAAACGGTCTCAGAATAAACACTTTAAAATTATATACACTTAATAAAACGGAAATAAGATAAGAAACAAACTCAATTGATAGTAATCAAGAACAATAAATCCTGGAAACAGTATACAAATGTAATTTCTAAACTTTAAATACACATTTACCAACATCTATGCCTTACTTCATTTCCATAAATTTTTTTTACATTTTCTTTTATTAATTTTTAGCTTATGCATTGTAATAATTTTTCAAAGTATCACCCTGTGTTTTCTCATAGTTTTACGATTTTTTTCTCATTTTTTTTTCGTTTTATCCGTTTTTCTTAAAATTTACAACAATACTTCAACTTATTTATTATATTTAAAATTTTTTTAACAAATCGCGCACATTAAAATCGGGCCCGGAATCTGCGGCTCTCCAAAGGACGAGAGTCCAAAAATATGCGATAATAAAAAGTTGAAACAAAATCAATGCGAGTGTTTGTGTATGGCTATTGTAGGTTTACTTTTAGTAGACACTGTAGTACGTTGAACTGCTGCTTGGTTTTATTTTTTTACTAGAGCCGCCTTGCTATCTGAATTGTATCTAACGTCGATCTTTTTTCAAGGAATTAGTTTGAAGAAAAGTACACGGAAGAGTTCGGAAGAATCCATTGAAACCATCCGAAGAGTGGATACTTTTTAATGCCTATGGAAACCGAAATCGTAGGCTTCAAAGAAGTATATATCTCGAATTTTGGCTAGAACCAAGTCAGCTAACTGTAGCAGCTCTACTATTTTACTGTTGTGATATTTGATATTTCATTTGGTTTTTGTTTATCGTTAAGTTCTATTTTAAATATGCTGTACGTAGTTGGAGGAAAAAACACTTGAAATGTTTTGTTTGAACGAACTTCTTTAACTACATATGGTTCTGCCCTGCATCCAGTGAGCCAGTTTAACCCCGTCTCTGCTTTTGCGCTATATGGTTTGACTATTTTCGCTTAGTTTGGCTTTTGTGTCTGTGTGTGTGTGTCTCATTTGGTTTGTAGTGTGTGTGTGTGTGTGTAATTCATTTTAAATTTAATTTAAAATAGGAACAACCCCGCTCGGTCCCCGGGCCACGCCTACTGCTGCTGGACGAGCAGCTGCTCCACCTGGTCGGCGGTGCGGAGCAGGAAGGCGGCACTCTCGCGGTACGCGGATATCACCTGCCGCGCGGCGGTCACCTCGTTGGCGCTCAGCTTGTGCGGCAGGATGGGCGGCGCTCGGACGGACTGCCCGTCCATGCCCCCGCCGCCGGCCACCAGTAGTTGTTGTTGCTGCTGCTGCTGTTGCTGCTGCTGCTGCTGCTGTTGCTGCTGCTGTTGTTGCTGCTGCTGGAGTTGCTGCAACTGCTGGGTGGCTGTGACCAATGCGTTGTTGTTGTTCGCATTGCTCAGGGTGGCCAAGTTGGCGGCACTCAGCTGCGAGCTGATGTTGCCGGCCACGGAGCTGTTGCTGTTGTTGTTGCTGACCAAGTTGCCGCCGAGGCCGCTGGACAGGCTGGTCGGCTTCATCGAGAGATCGGTGGGCGTGACTGGAAAGGAGAGGAAGAGACTTAGATTTAGAAAATAAAACTTTTACTTAAAAAGAATAAAGGAAGGAAAATAATATTCCCTTAATGTATGTTATACATTTTTTAGCTTTTCAGAAAATAAGGGTTTATAAATTTGAGGGATATAAGTCGAAAAAACGATTTTATAGTTAAATATGCAGAAATTTTCTTATCCTGTCTCTAACAAACTGAACGGGGTGAATGTTAAAGTTATATCGATGCGTTTATACCAAAATTCAATTATTTGAATTAATTATTTATTAAAGCTTTCGGATGTGATAATCTAATGCAATCTTTCAAAACACCTTCACTGAGTACATTTATGTAGAAGAAACCATGTTGCAAAGTGCTCCTAGCAGTAAGATACAATATTCGCTGAAAAATAATACCCTCACCATAAAAAAAGCCATTGTCAACTTAAGATTTCATTTAAGGAAATTAATAATCTTAATTGTTATTTTGAAATTTTCAGGGACTTACTACTTTTTTATTAATTGATCGAGAATATATGTAATAAAGTTATATATTGTAATAATCAGAAGTGAATTTTAAAAATTAACCTACTTTTATAGAAGACAGCAAATTTTAAAATGTCTGACCACAATTAGTTTAAATTTTATTTTTCATTATTTAATAATAACTTTAATTAGTTCATTTAATATTTAGTAAAGATTCTGCTTTAAGGCGCACCTAAACTGGTCCCTAAATTTACTTGTCTTTTTAAGAATATATGTACTCACCATTTCCCAGGCCAGCCACTCCGGGAAAGTAACCGGGATAGCTGGGAGCCCGGCCGGCGGCGACGGCCGCTGCTGCGGCGACGAAAGGCGAGGCCGTCGAGGGGGAGCTGAAGTCCGTGGTGTACGGACTGCTGGCCGGCAGTCCGGCGCCGTTGGAGGCACCTGCCCCATTGGCCAGGGTCAGCCCGGTGACGCTGGCGCCGCCGCTCACGCTGGCATTCGAGCTGAGGGCCAGCGGGGAGCTGCGCGCCGAGCTCATCCCGCCACCGCCTCCGCCGGCGGCACCACCGCCCCCGCTGCCGCCCACAGTGCCAACTGCCCCACCAAAGGGCAGGACGTCCGCGTGCTCCGAGTTGGGCGTGGAGCGGGCGAAGCCGACGGCGCTGACGAACGGAAGGGCGGAGGCCGCCACGCTGGTCAGTCCGGCGGCGTCCGCCACACCGCCCATGCCGCAGGTCGCGGTGGCATTGCCGGCGGTCGTGGTGATGGTGCCACCGGCGCCCGAACTTGTGGCAGCCGCCACCGCTGCGGCCGCCGCTGCAGCCGCTGCTGCGGCCACCGCACTTCCGGGAGCGGGAACGGCATGCGTGATGGGCTCCAGGCCGATGCGCATCCGCTTGGCGTTCATCGACTCGTTCTCGCAGGCGATGGCCAGGATCTGCTCCGCCTGCACGGACGTCAGATGGGCGGGAGTGGGTCGGGTCTGGAAAAGTAGGGCACATTAGATTTTTGGAAATTCAGTTATGTACTCGTCGCATTTGCATAAAAACGTTTGATTTACGAGTTTCCTTGAAAAATAAACTCAGGGAATGCAGAGTTTTCAAAATGTATGTGTGCTCAAAAAACGTAGAATTGGTACATATCTTAGTACGACTTCTTAAGAAACCCTTGCTTTCTTTAAAATATATTATATTTGCAAATATATGTGGAAAAGTCTATTTTGCTCCTTGAGAAAGCTGAGAATTTAATAGCTACTATAATTTTTTTCGAACAAAAAATAATAGAATGGTTCTTTTGCAGAAGTGGAGTGTCAAACTTGAATTGGGATTCATAGTTTTTAGTACATCTTTGCTAAAAAAATATATAAATATACTTTTACATTATAACCTTTGACAATTATTTCCATAAAAATAGTGATTTTTAAGACATGAGTTGAGCAAAATTACTTAGAATTGACTCTTAACTATGTTCCCCCTTACGATTTCCTTTTTTCTGCGTGAGATTATTTTGCCCTTTGATATGAAATCTATTATTTAGGTATTGTTAAACAAAGATCAAATCAATTTTCTTTCAAGTCCCTTATTATATCATACCAATTACCAAATTACTGAGTTAATCACTCCAAACTCACCGTATTCTCCCATCCGTCGCGGGTCTTCTTGTTGCGCCGGCACGACTTCAGATAGGTGCGTATTCGTTTGCGGGAGCGGTCGCTGAACTCCGGGAACTGCCGGGCGCACGAGTCGATGATGGCCTGGATCTTCTCCTTGGGCTGCTTCGAGATGGGTATGATGCGATCGAGATTCTCATCGACGAACAGTCGCACGAACATCTGAAAGAGGCGGAGGGGAAGCTGTAGTAGCCCACACAGAACCGTGACCAGATGTCTGGCGAATCTTTGGCAACGCTTGGCTTTACATTCGCCGCTCACCCAGAGCTCACTCACAGCTCACGCTTTACTCACATTGAAGGCTTTGAGCCGCTCAGGATCGTGTGTGGTGGCCAGCTTCTCGTCCAGCTTGTCGTCGGAGTCGTCCTCGGACACCTCGTCCTCCTCCTTCTGGCCGGACGAGTTTGTCTCGTCCTGCGTTTCCATGGGCGAGTGGGCATCCTGCCGCGGCACCGGCGACAGCGAGCTGTCCATCTTGCCGCTGGCCGCCGCCGCTGCTGCCGCATTTTGGGCCAAAGCGTTCTGGTACTGGGCCCACAGACCACCCACCACGCTTAGGTCGGGACCCTCGGTCCCATTTCGCACCGCCGTGGAGTTCTGGTAGTTCCAGGCCAGTAGCATCAGCTTCAACTTGTCGGCGTCCTTCATCAGACCGGCGTAGGCCTCCGATTCGCTGACCAGGCCACCGCCCAGTCCGCTGACCACCTCGCCCAGGAGGCCGCCGGTGCCCACCGCTCCGCCTGCTGCACTAGCTCCTGCCCCTCCTCCGGCGACGCCTCCTACGCCCACACCAACCACACTGGCGGCGGTGTCGGTGCTCACGACCGGTGTTGCCGGAATAGTTTCCTGGAAAGAAAAGGAAGCGAAAAAGGTGGTATAAGCAAAATGTTCCATTATCATACTCTTTCCTTGAGGCAGGTACAGCAAAAAAACAAGGAAGAACGCTATAGTCGAGTACCTCGACTATCAGATACCCGTTACTCAGCTAAAGGGACCAAAGGAAAGTGGAGATATGCAAGCAGCAAATGCGCCACCTACCGGCGGTAGACAGATTTAAGCATTGTGGGCGTTGGAGTGGGCGTGGCAAAGTTTTTTTAAATCAATCGATAGGTATTGACGAGACCAATACATTTCAGTTAAAATTTTTTATCTAGCATAAAAATTGTGGGCGCCACAGATTTGGGCGGCTTGTGTGCGTTAGAGTGGGCGTGGCATATTCGCGTAACAAACTTACGCTGCGCTCAAGCCTACGGAATCTAAATCTGAAATCCCGTTTCTCTATCTTTGATATTTTCCGAGATATCCGCGTTCATATTTACGATTTTTTGAAGTTTGTGGGCGGTTTGTGGGCGTTAAAGTGGGCGTGGAAAATTTTTTTTTAGGTCAATCGGTAGGTATTGATGAGAACAATACATTTCAGTTAAAATTTTTGTTCTAGCATCAAAACTGTAGGAGCCACAGTTTTGGGCGGTTTGTGGGCGTTAGAGTGGGCATGGCACTCTTCTGAAACAAACTTGCGCTGCGCAGGAATCTCAGGAATCTGCATGCCTAATCTCAGTATTGTAGCTCTTATAGTTTCCGAGATCTCAGCGTTCATACGGACAGACGGACAGACGGACATGGCTAACTCGACTCGGCTAGTGATCCTGATCAAGAATATATATACTTTATGGGGTCGGAAACGCTTCCTTCTGCCTGTTACATACTTTCCGACGAATCTAATATACCCTTTTACTCTACGAGTAACGGGTATAATAATAATATCAATTTTAGTTCAATATTATAATGTAATCTTGTACAGGAGTGTCAGAGAAATCACTTCCAATCGAATTTCCCACTAGAAGACGATTTAAAAATGTTCCATTAATGAGAACCAATTTTCACTGAAAAACAACGATCCTTGCTTTTGTGATCTTATTTTAAAAATGTGTATTGTTTTGTATATAAGTTTTGTATTTAATTTTCGAATTTAATCGTCTTTAATTTTTTAAAAATTCGTTAATTATCTGTTTGGTATATGTAAATTATTAAGATGCTCTATTAATGTTAACCTTAAACGTAATTTTGCGGAAGAGATTTTCCCTTCTGTTATGTGAAACCATTTTCCTTTTATAATTTTTATTTAAGGTAGCGAAGAGCGAACTTTTTGGAGACCGCAGCTCAAAGTTTCGGGACTTTGTTCGATATGCCAAATCCCAATGATTAGAAGTAGAACCAGTTGGAAGTTCGTTAGAGCATTGAAAAGAATGCAAAAAAGACGCAACGTCAAAGAAATCGTCTCAAACCCCAGACCGGGCTTCAAGGGGAAAGTTTTGCCGGCTTTCATCTTCAGGACAGGTCCGGTTCACCCTCAATCTGCTCCCTTTTCCCGGCTGTCCATTCTTGGGGTTGCCTTTTTTCACAGTCCGCCTTTTGTGCACTGGAAATTAGTCGTATAGTGGGCCGGGGCTTGGGTCACTTAAGGGGGAAGTGGGCTTACGTTTACGGGTTGAGTTCCCGACCAGCCCCTTTGCGGGCAACATGGCTCTAATGAAACATTTCGCCCAAGACGTTGGCCGTCCGGCACACAAGCATTTTTCCTCCGCACTCCTTTGGTTTTTGTGGTTGAAGGACACAGTCCTTAGGTGGGGCCATGGTGGTGTCCTGAGATTGAGGATTGGGACTGGGAATGGCAGCACAAATGAAGCTGTGTTCCGTGTGGATGGCCATCAAGATTGAGGCTTCCTTCTTTTTCCCTTTAAACGTGAATGGACTCTAAGTCTTAATTAACATCAATTTGTTGGCTCTCCGGGGTACGTATAATTTGTGGAATTTTAGCAGTGACAAAAAACGGACTTCTAAGTATGTAGAAACTTTAATGGGTAACACTTTGTTCAGGTGTATACCATGTTCTACCCTACCTTTATCAACCCTACCTTCCTTATTTATAAGTTAATTATCATGAGACCCTTTTTTCCCATGCAGCCCCATACAATCTTCTTTAACTCTTCGTCTGCCGAGTCGAGTTTGAACAAATATTCTCTGTTCCATGGCCAGAAAGTGAGACAAATATTTGATTTCTTACCTAGAGCCTTCCATGTTTGCATATATATCATACAGTTCGATACACAGGCACACACAGCCGCACATCATGTGCAATTTCTTTTAATTTCTTCAGCACGATTGCGTAGTTGGGTTTCGAATTTGAATTCTCATTAGACTAAGTTGTCAGGCCACAGCTCGAGACCGACTCGAGACTGACAGTTCGCCTCGTGCTCACTCCCCAAGAACCAAGAACCACCCGGTTCCAGGGCTTGTCTCAAGCATCCCCGATCGCACCTCCCCCGAAAACCAATGTCGTAACCACAAAAACTTTGGAGTTACCCCAAACCCCCTCTAAAAAACACACAAACACACACATTGGTGGGGGTGTGAGACTGAGACAAAAACTAATGCATATGTTTAGGCATTTTAATTTATATACACACTCGCACACCAGGGGAGAACTTCTAAGAAAGCTCACACACACACACTAGCCCCCACTCGCAAACCATTTCCATTCCCAATCCGAAACCCTAAGCCCCCAGACCACCTCCTTTGCCGTTGATAAAAGCAACTTCCATTTCATTTAAACTACAATTTCCTTGACAGTGCACAGAGGCAACCCCTTGGCAGGGATGTTGTTCTGGATGGTCTGGTAGGGATGGGGCTGGGCGACTGGGCGACTGGGACTTGGGTCCTGGCAACCCTTTCACGCACTTATGAGTTAAACGCAAATTTTCTTAGCTGCCTTTTAGGCGCTGCTCGGTGGTGGAGGGGACAAGCAGCCTCTGTCTGGAGAAATATGTCATCGGCAGTTGGCGGCAAAGGGAGGGGAGCCAGGACGAAGGACGCAGGATGGGTGGTAATTCATTATGCGTGTGCTTAGAGGTTGCCGGCATTGTAGTGCTGTACTCCAGACGCAGTCGAAGTCAAAGTCTGCTTTTAGGCTGGCACATGTTTATGCTCCTCCCCCTGATGCCCCATCATATCCTGTGCCACCTCATCTCATCGGCTGTTAGTTTTGGGGACTGCCTTCTGCATTGAACTCTGCCCCTGGCCCTGCCTCCCCCCGTAGCTTTGCTTTAACTACTAAGATGCCACAAGCCCGCATATTTCTGATATTTAGAGGAGCTTCCTGCCATCTTCCCATCTTGTGGCCGCTACCAAAAAAGGGTTACAAATTTCTGTGAGCGACTTCAAAAGCAACTTTCTCCCCCTTTCCCCAGGCGAGACTTGAAATGGAAGTAAATGCTAGGATTTATGGCCACTCCTCCAGAGTGCGTGCGTGTGTGGGTGTGTGCTTTCCTGCCTGGCAGGTGTTACTCATACGCCTCGTGGGCTGCTGTCAGGGCCAAAACAAATTACTTGCCAAAGAGGGCTGCCGGCAAAGTCAAGGTTGCCTGGGATGAGCCCAAGTCGTACATGAGCAGCTCGAGCGAAATCCCAGAATCGGGCCTGCATGCACTCACAAAGACACCCGACGGAGTTCTTCCGGTTCCGTCTCAGTCTTGGACTTTGAAAAATGTTGCAAGTGCCCCGGACCCAAAGTCTTTGGCCAGTCACAGACTCGTTCCCAATACCAGTTTCGTTTAATTAAGGAAAATTCTTGTGGCCGGCTCTTCGGTAGTCAAAGAAGGGTTTGCAGGGCACTTGATTGGCAGAAGAAATTGAAAGATGTTGCCTCAGCTTGATTAGAGGGTTGTCAAGGGAGTACCGTCTGTACCATCTGAAATATGAAAAAGTACTTTGTGATAACCTAAAAATGGGCAATGGAAATCTGCACAAATTCCAGTCGACGTTCCTATTCCAGTGATGCCTAGGTGCTTCTTTTCCATTTGGGTTAAAAATCCAGCTGCAACCCTCGAATGCATTTAATGCATGTACTGCGCCATAGAACATACATATATATATGTGTATATATAAGCAAATATAAAAGCCCGAAAAAAAGTGCTACAATAAAATAATATCTACGCTGGTCAAAGCAATTACAAAAAGTGTGGGTCCCAAAACATGGGAACTGGAACTGGAACTGCATTCTACGTGATGGAGCCCAGTGCAGCGATACAAAAAATATATTGAGAATATAGAAAAAATCAGCGGATGGTTTGGGTCGGATGCATCGGGACAGTTTCAAATTAGTTACCAGCCACGGTTTTAGCCATCGGCTGGGCCATCAAATGGGCGGCGAGCGTAACAACTCACAACAAATACCCTGTCGCATATATATATGAAATATTGAAAGCGATATACATAAGTGATATGTGTGCGTTTACATAGGATGTTTGTGACTCTGGTATTTGTATAGGGTGGCAAGTTATTTATTTGTTCAACGCCCAAAAAGGCGACAAAGGGCGTGTTATGAATCAGGTAATAACAGATGAGTTTGATAGTCCAAAACGGGGATTATAGCTGGGTAAGCTGCACATTGATTTTTAAAGGCTGTAGGATGATTAAAAATGAATTTTTCATAGTTAGAAAAAAAAAGCTCTAATGGAAAATACATAGTAACTTAGAGATATCACTTTGGAAATAACTCCAAAATCCCTTTGCTGACCCTAATCTAAATATTTTTGAATAGCACATATATCTCGGCAGTCTATTGTTCTCGAATCATATGCATATTTGGTGCCATGGCAACTGCCAGCACTCATACGCCCTGTGTGCGCTATTATAAAATTTTCTCGTTTCCGTTAAAATTTCTATTTTATTTTTTTTTATTTTTGCCACGCACGCACAAAAGCCAAGGGAGGAGCAGTTCAGAAGCGGGGTCATTGAAAACTGTTGTTGCAACTGTTCTGGCTAAAAAGCGAGTGCATCTGCAGGTGATGTGGGAGTGGGCTGAAGTACTGGAGTGAGTGGAGTGGCAGCATCGTACTTATTTTACGCTTTGCACTTGCCGCGAGAAAAGAACAAAGTGCAATAACAATTGGCAACAAAAAATGCAGCTGCAGAGAAAGGTGAAATTGTATGATAATCGAGAAAGATATAACCCATACATGGTATACACTCACTTTTTAAACTCTTTTTATAATTTAACTAACCAAAAATATAAAAATTCAAGTAGCCATATACCTTTAATTTGTAGACCTACTTATGAGATTATTATTCCGACCCCAGTGAAACATAGTTACATAGTTCATCAAAGGGCATTAGGAGCAGTGTGTTGAGAACAAAGGGAGCAGGCTTAGTGCCGATTGCATTTGTGTGTAAATTTAGGGTGTGCGAATGGTGCTGCTTTGGTCCACCCCCAGGCGCAGCCTCTGGCTTTTCCGCCCTTCGCATTTGATAGCACTGATGATGTTTTGCTTTTCCATTTGCCCCACCCAAACGGTAGGCAACATTATTTAGCAAATAAAAAACGAGCGATGCAATGGAAAAATCGTTCCCATCGAGCACTTGATTTGATTTTTTTCCTCGCTTCCCGTTTCAACTCGCGTTGCTGGCCACAAAACGGGTCAAAGTTACTCACATCAGATCGCATTTTTGGGTTGGTGGGGGTTTTGGAAAAAAAACGGGGGGCGTAGGGCGCCAAAGGGGGCGGGTAATCGCTACGCTTGTTACATACATTTCGGGGCCACTGTAACTAACGCTACATGCCACTCAATCGCCCAACAACAAAGGCGGCAGCCGTCGCTTTTTATGCTGCACGCGAATATTATTTGCACAGCGCCATAAAGTATGCAACATTTTGTTGACCAACGCGAAGTAAGCCGCTGAAAGCAGGGAGTCCTTTCGCAACAAAATCGAATTGGGAGTGGGCAGGACTCCTTCCTTGTCTGGTCTGATTAGTTTATGATGTGGTTAGGACGAGGCAGCCGGTTGACTGGGTCGAAAAATGGGATTGGGCTAGGAAATGTGGCGTTTATATTTTATGTTCTACAGTTTGACTATTGAGTTTTAGTGTCATTTTCAGACAGAACGTTATTTGTTTAAAAGTAAGTAAGTCTTCAAGGTGAAAACCATGAGTATCTCTGTAAAAAATAAATATAAAAAAGCTTTAGTTTGCCAAAATGAAAGAAGAGAATATCAAAATAATGAGTTTACAAGACGTACTATAACATACATATATCATAAATAATGTGTTCTACTTATCAGAAGTTACAAAAGAATATTTTTATTTAGTAGAAGAAAATAAGTTTTAATAGAACCAGGACTATAGTTAGCAAACTTGTAAATAAATTTGAGATTTAGTACCATTTACAAACAGAACGTAATTTGGTTAGAAGTAAGTATATCTTCAAGGTGAAACCGATGAAATATTTGTAGGTCTATAAAATATGACTGAGATATAAATATAAATAAGTTTTAGTTCGTAAAAATGAACGAAGATCATATAAAAAGAAAAAGGTTTCAGGAAATTTTATTACATATATTATATTTAAATTATAAGCATTAAAATGCTTTGATTTTAATATACTGTAATAGTGTTTTTTATAAGTTTATAGAGTATATCTTTGTTTTGTTTAATTAAAATAGGAACATAGTTTGCCTACTTTTTAAAAACATTTTAAAACATATTTGTGTTATCATTAAATTTGTTTCCCCGGCAGTGAAATTATTTTATTTCCATTTAAAATAGAATCAAATTTCTCGCATTGACAGGCAAAATCGTTTTCCGCCATTCCTTTGAAGCGGCTCATTTGTAATTTATCCCTGTTCTTATATATCGTTTTTTACACGCCCCCTATCGTCGCAACACGTTTCAGAAATTGAAACATAATATTGTCAGACATTGATGCCCGCTTCCTTCGGCGACCGCAACCGCACAGCCCTCTCTCCTTTTCCCCTGGCCACTTAACCGCATCCCATCCTATATGCCCCGTAAACCCCACTCAAGAACACCCCCCCGAACAACACCATCCCATACCAGCAATCTGTCGCAGAGGTGCGTAAATAAAATACAAAAAAGAACGCCTACGAGTATGTAAAGAATACCCCGCATATGCTCGGGGATGCCCCATATGGACCAGTTAACCGAAGCCACTAGAGGAGAAAAACATTTCTTCGGTTGCCGTTTTTTAACGCCTTTTTGCACTTGCCATTTGTGTAACGGCCTTCCCAACTTTTTCCCTTATTTGTACTCCCCATTTACAGCAACAACAGGGCAGTAGGGGGCTGTGTGGGTGGTGCATGGTGGGTGGTGGGAGGTGGTCAGTGGGTTGTGAGTGGGTGGGTGGTGGTGCATCACGCTTATCAGCGATTGCAGCGGACTGCGTGCGTTATGCGTGAGAGGAAAAAGGAGAAAAAACACAGAGACACAAATGGCAATTGGTGCGCACACATTTTTAAAGGCGGAGCTTTTTTGGTCCTTTTTCACGCACACACACGCACACCGACGCACTCTCGCCGCTCACTGGACAGCGGCAGCGGTAGGCTCCACTGCATCTGTATTGGCGTGTAAAAATATTACGCATGCAAAAATATATATGTATATATGTATACCCATATAAAAATGAGCAACAAAAAAAAAAAGGAAAAATAAAAGCGCGTATCCAGCCGACGTGAGACGAGCACTACCACGAATGCAACAGCAACCGATGCGACTAAAAAAAAACCAAAGGAAGTATGGTGATCGGGGGGGGTTAATGCAACGCGGTGGCATTATTATCAATGAGGAGGCCGTGGAACCGATTTCCCAAAGGGGTGAGAGGGGAGGGGGGGGGGGTGTTGAAAAAATGCCGGCTCACATACAAGGAAATCTACTTACTCATCTCATCCGCCCAGGCTTTGGACCCGGCCAGACATCACAATTAATGCCCACCACGCAAATGCACGCCTACTGCTGGCTGCGTTGTAGGTTCGCTGGGTTGTTGCCCAGTTAATGCCACCCACCGGGTTGGTGGGGCATGCCACACACACGGCCCACACACACACACACCCCACCAGCCCCACCAACCCCCAACCTGCTATAATTTCAACACCCCCCTTTCGGACAGCAAACAAAAATTGCATTTTATTTTTGGTTTTTGCGCCTGATGGCGGACGCATTCCAGTTTTTTTTCCCCTACCCCTACAAATCACAATCCCCACCATCACCCCTAAGTTGCACGCATGATGTGCCCGTTAGTCAATGCATTAGCCGAACAAGCCCAGTTGGTTAGGGGGGTGGTAAAGGGTAGGAGGGGCCAGGGGGATCCTGACAGGTGGATAGCCTGCGTGTGTGAATCGCCCAAAAGCGGACAAAGGTTTTGCTTATGGTGGAACATATATTTCTATTTTTCTAGGGGAATCCCGGGAATTACAAGGCCAGAAGAATGATATGTCAAAACTGGATATACCATTACATAATGAATTATAATAAAAGTATACTTTATCCTAACTTATCCTTTATACAACCTAGAAAAATGTTGGAGTTGATGGTTATAATTGTCTTTCAAATTACCGCCACCAAATTCGATATAATAGATTTTTTAAACAAATAGTATTTGGTTAATATTTATTGCATATACTTTTTAATCCGAGTGGGGGGATCTATCCTCCCGTGGATCCGCGCATGAATATTTACCTATTCCAAAAACTTACTATAGCCCACGTCATATGCATGAATCTGCACTTGATTTATTCAACTTTATATCATTAACAGATGAGGGAATTACAGATGAAAAGACAACGATTTAATTTAATGGTTTGAGAGAGCTTCTCTTTCCCGTGGAAGTCTTCCAAAAAGGTTTTAGCCTAATTTCGACTAATGATTGCAATCAATATTCAGATTCCTAGTGAATTAACTGTCGCTTATTGTTGGCTGAGTTATTTACAATGCTTGGCTTGCCTTACTTAAGCCCCCTCCAAAGCCATTTCTAAATTCTTCTGAAGACATCTAGTGGCGATGCTGCTGCTGCTGATGATGTGAGCCCAAGTTCCGACGATGATTTGCGCTTTGGATTTGCATATGAATTCTCATCATCATGATGATATGAAGATGGCGGTGTGCAGAATGCTGTTGACGACACCTGCACGTCGGCACTGCGTTGCAGTTAAGTGAAATCTATGGCCCAGTGCATCCACACCTCACGCACATTCCGCATACGCCATGTGTGCAGCAGGCCAACAGCATCGTTTTCGGCAAACGAGATGGCGAGACTTTGTCACTTTGGGTGAGAGGGAAAGCCAAACGGCAGTCAAGGTGGACCGAAAACCAAGCCCAATGTCATGCCCATGGGTGTTTGGGTATTCCGGTGTTTGGGTGTTTGGGTGTTTGGGAAATGCGAGAAAGGACAGCAATCGACTACACTTAAGCTGGCTTGGAGAGTTCCCCCAGAACAATGGTCGTGAATCGTGTAACGTGACCCACCTTGGGCTTATTATCATAATCTGAGTGGGGGAAGCAGAAGAGTTTCGGAATGGTGGCACCTAACCGATTATAATGGCGTTTACGGTTTTGGTAAATAAATATATCAATTATGCATTCGCATATAACTTTTAATTAGTCTCTGTTATTGATTTACAGGTGGGGGAGCTTTAAAGACAGGTTTCGCTTTCCCTCTAATTGGTATCTAAATCAAAATCTATTTCAACGGTACCCTCAAAATAAGTTTTCCAGAATTAAAATTAATTAACATAAATATTTTGAGTAATATATCTTTATCATCTTTTTGATGCATTGAATGGCCGGAAGCTTTGTTTATTAATGCAGGTCGGAATATTTCTGTGATGTAGCCTTCCCCGGCTCCCTTGATTTCATTATTCATGTACACCCTCGAATGTGTGCATACACAGAAAGAAAATGTAGAAATCGCACCCCCTTTTCCAAACAGCCCTTCTTTATAACTCGCTCTTTTAATATTGAGCTTAGATAAAAACAATTTTATGTTGAATATCACTCATACGAAATTCGAATTTATTTTTCAGTGCATATATAGGTTTGATAAAAAATTATTTGAATATGCAAATGCCTGAAAAAGCGTCGCCTGACCAAACATTTAAATTTTTTCCCCAATCGAGCGTTTTAAATATTTCTTTCATTTCTCTTTGTATGGATTTTTGTTTTTGCGTTGTGTCGTGGGGATAAAAAATAATGTATACACCGACTTATGTAACCAACTGTACAATAGAATAGTGCTATGTGCAGCTCAATTAAATATTAAATAAATAAAATATTAAAGCAAACTAAATGCATGCGCAGCCAAAAAATCATAACAAATACAAATGCCAAATTAAACAAAAATCAAAATAACTAAAACAGGAAAAATAACAATTCGTTTATATAAATATACGCGTAAATACTCGTATAAAGCGAATATTTTGTGATGGATACAGTGCTGATTGATGTGGTTTCTGCTTTTGACATTTTATATCAGTCAGTTTGCAAAAGAATTATTTTTTAAAACTATAGAAAATAACACACTCGGATAATGCCAACGAAATTTATGTAGGTATGTCATATTTTAAATGATAATATTCATTGAGAATAAAAATGTTAGGGAAGGGCACTCAAGGCGGGCTTAAAAATAAAGGGCACAGTGGCATGGGGTTTTTTTTAACACAAATCTGCATACCTTTGGTGATATTTATAAACCTTAAAGCAATTATATAACCCCTGTTAGCAGACGGTTTTTCAGACTGGGTCTGGGTTGTTTCTCGATTAAAACAAAACCTCGTTAGAGAAATCCATTAAAGCGTCGAGATGACTCCTCCGCCGTCAATTGGACGTATTCCATCCGGCAGGGGCACCCTCTGCGAATGCCAAGCAATGTGAAAAATCAAATTCAACTTCAGCCATCACGATTTTCATTGCAAACGGATGTGGATGAGTTCCCCTTTCTAGTGTCCCCTTCCCCCCAACCAGGCCATCGCCTTCGATCGAAACAAATCATAATCAAATCGAATTTCAGTTGATTTTCACTCGCAAAGACAGTCGCAGTGGCTCAGTGGCCTTCTCCCTAAACTAAAGCCCGAGGAAGGCGACTCATTTCCAGGAAAACCAAGGGGATGCTGCCAAAGTCGTCGGGAAATGGGAATGGGAATATGGCAGAACCGAGAGAGAAAATCGCAAACAAAAAGAAAAAACGAAAAGAAGAGGAAAAAATCGCACATAAAATTGATGATAAACCATTCCAAATAATATTTTCCTCTTTGACGCTTGGGGGCGGCGTGGAAATGGGAGGTGGAAACTTCTTGGCACAAGGCTGCTCCGTGGCATTCCTAACTCTTGGGTTCGGGATTTTGGCAGAGGAAATGCTCTGAAGTCTGAAGGCAGAATGATGAATTATTTGCTGCCTCTTTCGTTAGGCGTCAAAGTTTCCCCGGCTGCGGGGGCGATGGGATGGCTTTGGGTCTTTTTGGATGAGCAAAAACATAAAAATGAATGCGCAGCCCAAACAAGCGTTTCACGGAAGGTGGAGCCCATGGACCCAGACCAAAAACCCAAACCCAAAACCCAAACCGCCCACCCATTCGATCCCATCCGAGGCAAACGGTTTTTGACACAATTTGTGCCACTGTCTGAATTTTGAGCGGGCCAGTTGGATTGGGTTCTGGTGGTGGTGGCGGTGTCTGCTGCTTGAATGATTTTTAAACGAGGCAAGAAATCCCAAAAGATGCGGCAAACGTTTTGCTGGCATGAGCTCACGTGGGCCCTCTGTTTTCCTCTTTTTTTCGCCCCGCCTCCCCCTGGGGCCTTAGGAATATCCTTTTTTTGCTGGTGATATTTTTCGTAAAAATGGGCGTCCTTAATGGGCAGTTCCCAAAACACCACCCCCTCTTCCCCGCGGGCAGCAGATAATACAACAAACATTCTGGCAAAAAGTTTTTTATTATTTGGCTCCCACCATCGTTTCTAGATTGGGGCAGGGGTAGCTGCACAAGGGTGGCGGGGTCTGAGACTTAATTTGAAAGAGAATTTCGGCTTGGGCTTTTTTTCGGCTTCCAGGGGTGAGGGTGGTTGCTAGATCGCAGCTAGATGTCCGGAAAGGGTTACTTTTTGAGAATTCATTTACCAAAAAGGTTTGTTCGGGGCAATTGGTAAAAAGAAGTGTGGGAACTAAAAGTTAAAGTTCCAGAAACTGTACTAAGGTACCATATCATTTGGTATTGGGACTTTTAAGTACCATATGGGGATCTATTACTATGTAAATTCTTCAAAATATCTCTTAAATTTTCTATGGATTCCACCTCATAAAACTACATCATGTGTTCAAAAATAGCAATTAAGCGGTGCTTTGTAAAAATCAAGTTATTGATATTATGGATATTATTAAATTATTCTTTTTCAGAAATATATATATTAGAATATCTCAGTACTATAAATGAATTTTTATGTCCTTGTATGCTTCCAAACTAAATGAATTCATTTCATGTCTTACATAGTTTCCACCTGAGAAAACTAAACCATGTATTAAGAAATAAGTTAAGTAGTCCTTTATAAGAAATGTAATTATAACAATTATTATTTTTATTAAATTCTTCTTTTATAGAAGCATATTTAAAATAATCTGCGTACTTTTAAATACTTTCGATGAACTTGTGTCTAAACTAAATGAACTTATTTCAAGGCCTATATAATTCGAATTAAATTGACTTTTGTTTTGTGAACCCGTGAAATGTCTAGAATCGTTCATACGCCTTCTGTCTGTCATTCAATCAGCCGTGCCCCTCTTCCTTTTACTGCTGATTCTGTACTCCATGAATTTAAGTCCTGTCTGCAGAAGCTGAGGATAAACCACGGCCCCGCCAAACTTCTCGTCTCTGCAGGCGGCACTCGATGGCCGGCGCCAACATAATCAACAACGCCTCAAAACTCGGCATAGGAAGTTTCCCGACCTCCAGCTAGCCCCCCACTCCAGACAACCACCGCCCATGGCCCATCACCCATCACCCCGCCCAACCCGTAAATTGTGAACACAATCCCCGAAGCGCACTTGAGTTTGGAGCAAAAGCGCCTGAAAGTTGGCAGCACAAAATTTCCAGCGTCGGCGGCGTTGGCGGTTTTACAACCTTCGCGTGTCCTCCAACTCCGGGGCTCTTTGTCGGGTTGGTCTCGTCCTTTTTGGCGGCACCACCTGCCCGGGCACCCCGCTGGGAGTTTAGCACACCTCGGTCCTCGGTCCTCGTCATCGTCCTCGTTCTCTTCGTCTAGCAGCGGCAACCTTCGCAAATGGTAACAATTTCAATTTCTCTGCCGCCTTATCGCACCCGCGCACATATGTGTGTTTGGGTGGAGACCCAAGTCCAGATCCGAACCCGAACCCCGGCCCGATCCCGATCCCGAAACCCTCTCGACCTGCCTCCCAAACTTTCCAGCTCAAAGTTACCGATTTGGTGCTCGGGTGCAAAAAAAAATAAAGGGAAAAATGCGCCCGACGAGGACGAAATTATTACAAAACTTGGAGGAGGAGGCAAATGGAAGGCGCGCCGTGAGTGGTACGGCAAAAATGCGTAGCAGATTAGCGATTTAGGGATGTGGAAAATTCGTACGTCTGCCACCCCAGACGTAGCTCCTTGTTCGGCGCCCCAGCCTCCATTACAATCCAGTAAAGTAAAGAAGGGTTCCCAAGTTTCGAGGGTCTTGCAGCGGGCGGAAAACAAAGTGGGGCCCGTTAAGCTGCTGCAGCCATAATGGCAACATATTTCGTTGCATTATAATCCTTAACAACGAACTCCCTCATTTTCGAAAGCAAGCCCAAACTCAAACTGAGACAGATTTACTTAATGTAATTTAAATGACTAACAAGGGTAAAGAAAATATTAATAATTACAGAGTCTATTAATATATTATATTACTTAAACCGTTAATATTGTTTTATTTTTCTTTGCGAAAAGAAAATGTCAGATTTGTTTGATTAAATTATTGGTTAAATTTCGGTTTTATAGAAACGGCTAAAAACGGTGTGAAAATAAAACACACAATTTTTAAAAGTAATCGTAAATAAAAAAAGGTTTCTTATAATTCGCCGAACATTAAAACGAACCAAACTATTTAAAAATGTAAATTAGTACGTTTGAAAGGAAAATATATTTTACTGTTTGATTTTATAGAAATGACAGAACTTACATCCGTTAAAAAAAGTTTAAAAAAATACACAGACATTTTTAAAATTTGTAATCGAAAATTAAACGGCTGCAAATTTTCACCAGTATAAATAAGGTAAAAAAAAACGTGAGTAAACTTTACAAAAAACGTTATCGATATTATTTTAATGATATCAATGTACAGAAGTAAAAGCAAAATGGTAAAAAATTTACGAATGCTATCAAGTTTACAAAAGCGGAAAAGGGTCGTTTTATTAAGCCAGTCTTTGGCAAAAGGAAATTTTTGTATAAAACATTCGGATCCGATTTTTTCTTTTTTCAAAAGTAGGTAGTAAACTTTTTTTTTGTAGCCCAGTGCTGGGCACCCTATTCGCGGAGCGGTGGCTGCCCCCTAATGCAGCTTTGATTAAAAAACGCAGCAGTTTTTAATTTGTGGCAATGCGGAGCCCTCGCCACATAACCGCGTGCCCCACTCTACGGCCGCTCCACTTGGCGATCCTTTGGCAGAGACAAAGGCTGCCAATGATTGAAGTGTATATCCTACTTTTCAATTGCCCCGGCCTCGGAGGCTGCCCCGTGCCACGTCCCTCCTGCTAACTGCTGCCAGCTTGTCTGTCACTGTTTGTTGGGGCCACGCCCCCGCGGCAACCACCGCACTACCGCCCACCACCCACCGCACTTGCCACCGCACGACTATAATTTTTATGTTACCCATGCACTCGCCTACCAATTAAAATGTCTGCACTGGCAGCGGATGTGCTTATGTCGCTAATAAACCGTATTATTAAGTGCTCGCAGGGTCGTAGGATGGGGTTTCTGATGGGTTTCAGAGGGTTCGGGCCTTGAGGTTAGACGGTAAGTTGCACCCCTCCACGTTGCATGGGTGGCGCGACTGCCACTTTCAACTTCCGCCGGCAAATGTATAATTCTATGCCAGTGCACCGAAGGTTTATTTCTTTTCGCCCCCATACCATACCATCCGCGGTTTCAGTTCCACATTCAGAGCAAAGCGGCGGGTTCCTCCTACAAGCACCCGTGGCCATGTAAATTAATTTTAAGCTGCTTAAGGTACGAGAACATTTTTCATTTTCATTTTCATTTTGTGTTGCGCGTGGCTGGGAAAACTTCATTTCATCGTCATGGGTTTGCCTGCACTGCCTGCAATTCTTGCACTAAACACAAAAGTTGCCCCAATGGCTGGGGTTCAGCGAGGGGGGTGGGTAGGCACTACCATTTTGGGCTTATCAAAACTGGCACAGACAATGGGAGTTTCGAATTGTAATGCACTTACAACACAGACCAACTGAATTCGTACTATTTTGAGGAGGAATAGCTTGTGTTTGATTTGCTTACCTGAAAAGAGAAGACGAGTAAATGTTGCAAAATTAGTTCGAATGCCTTTTATAGTTTGCCAAAAACATTATTAAACGTTGAAGATAGGGGACTACAATTTTTAAACAAAAGTACAAAGCAAAGTATCTTTATAAGTACAAATGGTCTACACAACTTTTAATATATGATATTGCGCTACAAAAACTATAACTTTAAAACGCTTTAAGCTAAGGGAGTCCTTGAATACATATATTTATAGTTAAAACAAGCCTTGCTTAAATCTTTTTATCAATGGGATACTGCTATTGGCACGAGTGTTTCTGATCCTTAAGAAGATATGTGGGAGATCAATTAATAAGGTATGAATGGTAAGGCCCCTCTTATATAATCCATTTAATTAATTGATATATTTACAAGCCTTTCCGAAACTTCGTTCGTTTGCCATCCCATTCATCATTATCGGCTGTTTTTCAGCCTTATCCCTCCGTCTTGACCCCTTCCCCTCCCCCACCGCTTGCTCCTCACTTATAGAGGTCAAAAGTAAGACAAACAAGCGGTCGAGTTTGGGATTTCTTTTTTTTTTTTGGGGGGGTGCGGGGTTCTGAAACTGGAACTGGCGTACGATGGGAGCAGACAAACGCGCTGATAAACTTTCGACCCATGCCGCAAAAAAGTCAGACGCCAAAAAGGGGGGGGGTTCTCTAAGAGGGTGGGGCTCGGAATTTATGTGGGTAGCTCGACGGCGATGCAAAACTTTTGCATTGAATTCGAGCGGGGCAAACATTTTTTCTATTTATATTCTTTTTTCCCCAGTAGTTTTTCGGGTGGCTCTACTTTTTTCGAGGACGTTTTGGTGAGGGGGGTCCGTTTGGAGTGAGGTCTGGAAAACAAAAGGATTTTGCAGCTAAAGCGAACGGATTTTTAGTTAGTTGTTATTATTTTATATGGCCAGAGCCCGGCGACTCGGACAACTGCAACTTTTCCCGAGCAATCGTTGCGTCCATCCTTCAGCTTCACCCAACCCCTGCGAAGCCAGTAGTCCTGGCAACCGGGCGGATATCGTTGGGGGTACAGCTTTGCCATTTTCCTCCGCCAGCTGGAATGTGCGCCAAAGCATAATAATAAAAGCTCCGAGGGTTGGGGTGAAAAACGTTGGCCAGGCAAGGAGTAACATGCTCGTTAGTCCCGGCTAGAGAAATCGGATGGGGGGTGGCCATGAAGGGGGTGACGAAAAAATAGAAGGAACATTGGACAGCGAGCGGCGAGGAATAATCTAAAAAATGGAAACCCAAACGAAACGCAAGACAAACTTTGCTGCCAGCGTGGGTACAAAATAAATGAGGGCCAGGCCCCCAGTTCGTTGGGTTGGTGGAATCAAAAGCGGATAGCTGGTGGTTGGGAGGACCAAGGACCTGAGGAGCTGAGGAGCTGAAGGACTCGGCGCTGGATGAGTGCCACGGGCAGGGCTCGAACTTAAAATGGACAAGCGTGGGAAGTAGGTGGGTTGGGGTGGGGGTGGTGAGCCTAGGACCGGGACTGAAGTAGAAGCCTGATGAGCAAGGACGAGTCAGTCGGGAGCGGTCTCTTCTTCCGCTACCAAGAGACTCTCTCGAAAGGGGGGGGGGGGGGAGGAAGGCTCCTCACTTCCACACCCCAAAAGAGCTGTACATAGAAAGTGGTTGGTGGGGTTTAAGTAAGAAGCGGGCGGCGGGCCGGGAGATGGGTAAAAAAATTTTGTATAAAAAGTGCGCTGGCAAAGTAAGCAGACGTCCTGGGGTAGCCAAAAGGGAGTGGCCTCCTGCTGGGGGGGATTTTTAATGGAAGGGGCGCTCTGAGGGCAAGGAAAGGGATGGCCGAGCAAAAGGGTTAGGCTAAGGTTGTGTGTGTGTCTGGCTGTAATCCCCCTGCGATGGTGTTCGTGTGGGACAAGGAGTCGCTGGCAGGGGTTCTGGAGATGGTCCTGTTCGAGGAAGGAGCAGTCGAGTGGTGGAATAAAAACTCTGCGTCAGCATCGAGCTTCAAAGACAGACCAAGGCAGGCCAAAAGAACACAGTGGTCATCGGAGTTGTGGGTGAATAGTAAGAAGAAACTATTTAATTTATTGAATAATTTAAAAATATTACTATATTATTTTTCAAGTCATCAGATAGTTTTATAAGTTCCATCTAAAATTTAAAAAAATTATAACCTCAAAGAATGAGAAGACATATTGAACTGGCTAAAGACATAATAATTGAAAAGTAAATGGATAAATTTTCAAATAATCAGAATCGGCTCATATGGTTAAAGATTGCTTCCAACTGAACTTTATCCACTGTGCAGGACAGTGGTGTTCAAGGATGCCCCATCCACCGACTGTCCAACCTAGAGTCCTTCTTCTTCGACGTCTTCGTAGTGGAAAGTAAAGCGCACGTTCCCATAAAAAGCCCTGTAGGATAGATCTACCCCCTCATCATTTCTAGTTTTTTTTTTCGTAGTGCTGGGGTCCGTGTGGGACGTTCAAAGGGTAGGAAGTTTATGGGTGGAGGGGGACGAAAAATAGAAGGAGTGGCAAGGGTGCGATATGAGAGCGTTGAAAGGGTACAAGACAGCGTTCTCGGTTGAGCAGCTGAAATGTTGCTGACTTGCGCTAGTTAAGGGGGGTCCAACTCAGGGACTTGAGTAATTCGATAAGGGGGCACGAGAGGCGCGGTCCTTTAGTTTGCCCCCTCCTGGCAAGAAAGTTGCCAGGCCACGTTACGTGGCGCATTTCATTAGCAGTCGTGATATCAAAGTGGCCTCACTTGCTCCTTGGCTGGGTGGCCCATTTCGTTCTAGGTGTGACTACGGCTTAATTGTCTATTTCAGTTGGCTAGACGAGGGCTGATATGATTAGCCCCTGCTAGAATGGCGGAGAGACCATTTTAAAGTCGACTCAGTCCCGAGTTCCCCTAACGAATTCCTTATTTTACATTTTCTTCACTTTTTTTTTTTAGCTTCCATTTGCCATTTCCTCATTCATTCATTACGTTGGGGGCTATGCATAAATTTTTTTCCAATATCTTGTGCCTCGAAACTTTTGCCCACGAGTCCGGCCCCAGAGTTCTCTAATTTGTGTTTGAGTTTCATCTCTGTCCGAAGGAAGTGAGGAACATTGGCGCAACCGGAAACCTTTTTTTCCCGTCCCCCCCTTTTCTCGTCCTCTGTATATCCTCTTTATGTCCGGGGAATGAAAGTGGAGACAGGACAGGACCAGGCCATCGTTGGCATTATTGTGAGCCAGGAGCAAGGAGCGCTTCTTTTTCTGTGCCCTCCAACTCCCCAGGCAGCCCAAAATCTTACCAGGCAAAAAATTGGAAGGCCCAAGTCGGTAAAAAGAAAATACAATGAAGACAAGCGCTTTGGCTAAGCGAAAAGATGGTTGTTTTTTTGGAGGGGGAGGGGGTTTGGGTTTGGGTTCGGGTGCTTTGGTTCTTGGGTTCTACGGACTTGGGACTTTGGACTTTGGGCTGGGTGTCGCCCGAAAGCAAGCGAAGATGAATCGTTTCGTGTTGGCGTTTTGAGCACTCAAGTGGGCGAAGTCCTGGCCAGGACTTGGGTAAAGGCTATTGCCTGCCTGTGGGTGTGGCAGGAGGAGAAGGAGCTACCAATCCCAAAGTGTATTTGTGTGTGTTCCATCTGCACATCAATCGTGAGGCCATTGCCGGACCAAGGAGCTGCTGCTCCTGGCCCTCCCTCGTTTTCATTAAGCCAAAAACCCCGCAGAATGGGGGTTTCGTCCCAAGTAATAAATGTAAAATGCTGCTGATGAAACCCGGCGCACAAAGACGGAGCCAAAGAGAGCAGAAAAATTTGTAGATGCTGGCTTAGCTCATCAGCAGGAGCAGGAGCAGTGGCAAAATGGAAAATAATGAAGGGTAAGCTGGCGCAGGAATCAGGAGGGTCCTTTTGGGGCGGGGGGATTCTGGGAGAGATGCAGGACTCGGCAGCAACATGACGTGGGTTCCATTCGAATGCTGCCTGGCGGCGACAGGCGGGAAAAGGGGCTGCTTCTAGGGGATTGGGTTGACTCCGGTTTCATGATGTGTGTGCCTGTGTGTGTGTGTGTGTGTGTGTGTGTTCCGGCACCCCTTTAAGATGTCTCGGTTCTCGAGTCGTCCCCCTTACTAAAAACCATCACAAACTAACTAAACACGAGTGGGAAATGGGGAGTGGGCGGGGGTGAAAGCAGAGAGCATGTGGATGTGTGTGGTGGCTTTTAAGCAAACGTCTTTCACAAGTGAAAGGCCCGAGGGGTGGATCTGCGGAGGGGCAGGGGGTGGCATAAAAGGAGCTGGCATCAGTGGTAAAAGCCAAAAACGTAACCTAAAACTGCAAGAAAATTAACCAAAAATACTAAGCCAAAGTCGAAGACGCAAACACACACACACATGAGCATAGGGGTGGGTTGTGGGTTGTTCTACGGAGGGGGAGGGGGTTTTGTGCCTACGAAAAGTGTAGCATACAATTTGGGGCAGAAATAAGGGAAAAGTCGATGGGTTGGGGGTTTGGGTTCATGCATGCCAAGGCAAAGTCTTTGGCTTGGCAACATTGAGAGCCAGCTAGGAATGAAGGTGAGGTCGAGGCGCTTGTGTAGAAACTTTTGGCATTGTTTTTGTGTGCCACTGTGAGTGTGCGGATTCGGTGTGTGTGTGTGTGTGTGTGGGATGTGGCACTCATTTCTCTTTCCCTTTTTGGTCCTCTATCTCTATCTGCAGCTGGGGATGAGCCAAGTCTGGCATCAGACCCTCCTTTTGCCATCTTGTGAAGCAACTTTGATTGTGGCTGAAGCTGAAATACATCGTTGCCTTCTTCATTTCCTTCTATCCATCCCATAGCTTCCCATCCCATAGCATCCCATCCCCATCCCCATCCCCATCCGCTCCTCTTTTTTGGCCAAGATGGAGTTGAGTTGGCAGATTGCTTGTGCGACTCGTCCTGGGTCTGTGCCTCTGTGTGTGTGTTAGTGTAAAGGTTGCTGGGTTTGTCTGTTTCGCTTTAGGTGGGTGGCAAATTCGGTTTTTTTTTCCTTTTCTAGCTTACTGGGTAAAGGAGCGGGTTTCAAGGTGGTCCAAAGCTGATGGCTCATACTTTTGTGAGTGTAGAGGAGCCACTGAGAGAAATGTGTTTATTGGGTGGTTGAGTATCAATACATATCGGGTTTCAATAGCCTCGAATGTGTTTTGCTGTATAACACATCAAGATAGAGAACAATTTTATTCATTCGGCTTAAGGCCTTCTAGCCAAATGAAAATGTTAGAGGTAAAAAAGTATTCTCAAGCAACAATTTCGTATGACTTTTGTAATAAATTCTTATTTTTAGTGCAGATAGTCACTGAAATAATTGTAAAAAACACTATAAAAATATTTAATGTTTAATACATTTATCATTGTATGTTTTATCGAAGAAATAATTCAAAAACCTTTGAGTAAGGAACGAAAGATGTTCTTAGTTTCTGTCTTTGGAATAGGATTTGAATGGTTTTGTCAGTGTTTTATCCCTGGAACCCACGTTAGCCGTCGAGCTTGTCGTTGCCCTTAGCCAAAGTCGTTGTCGCAATCGAGTCCCACTCCCCACCCATCGGCACTCCACCCACTGCCCCCATCCCCATCCCCATCCACAATCACCCAGGGTCCCTTGCCCTGTCTTCTTTGGTGTTCTTGTCATCTATTTCTATTTTGGAGCAATGGCTGAGCAGATGAGGGTCTTGGGCTGTCTAACTTGTCTGCTTGTATGATGGCATATCACACAACCCCCAACCCACCGATCCAATGCCATCCATTCTCCGTTCATGTGTGTGCTACCCTGTAGACGAGCGAGTGTGTGCGAGAGAGTGTGCAAAAAACCGTAAGCAATTTTCCGTAACATCTAACCGAGGTGGAGGCCCAGAGCCAGTCAAGACAGTCGAAAGATGTCTTAAAAGATGCTGCTCCATCTGCCGCCCCTGCCCCGGATTCCTTTCCTTTCTGCAGGACCTCCTCTGCTATCTCCATCCCCCGACTTAACTCCGGTCCCCAGACCGTTGTTGATGACATTGACTGGTTTTACCCGAGAATCTCCCCCAAAACTCGCACCCAAAGTTGGCGTCGTCTTCGATTCGCTTGGCACGTTGTCTGCCTGCGACACTAATGCTGAGATGTGCCACAGCTCTAGGATCAGGATCAGAAACGGAATCAGGACCAGGAATACAGTCTCTAACGCATACCCCTTCGTTGCAAAAAGTTCAATGATGGGCTGATGACTGACTACCATTTTGGCTGTACCGAATCATGTTTGATTACAGCTAAGCAGCACTACAAGTTTTGCTTTTGCCAGGCGAGAGTGGGGGCCGGCGGAATCTTCAAACTTTCCACAAAGTCTTTAACTTATCCGCCGGAAAATTTAGAGACTCAAATTAAACACAAAGACGCTCTATTCCATTGGACACACACGCTGTCCTGCGGCAGCTTATGTGCGCTTAGGCGCAAATCTTGACCCACCCACCCACAAAGGGTTGATGGGCTCCAATGGAGAGGGGTTTCCTTTGACAAACACAAGCACATACATGGTGATTCAACTATTTATATACAAATGTCGCTGGCTATATACAAAAGTCAATGCTTTTGCTGCTTTCACCGCCGGCTTGGGGCCATGCTGGGCTTATGGGGTAATGAGGAGGTGGGGAACCCATTGGGGGAAGGGAACTGGATCGCCAATAAACTGGCAAGAAATGCGGGAATTATTACGGATTAAACGAAGCCTAGGTGACCTTTGCTAAGTGATTATGTTCAATGATTATGGAGTCATATGCAATTTTATTATTATCTGTAGGAATAAATAAGAGATGATAGTACCGATAGGGGAATTCCTTGATTTTTGTGCTGGTTATGTTTCATTGAAGGTAAAAAAAATATGATTGTCGCAGAATTTGTATTTCCAGAATTTTTTAAACAATTATATTTACTAAATAAACTATTTTTTAGAACCAATTTATCAATTTTGATTAAAAACGATTGTGAATGATACTTTAAACGACGTTACTTTCAACTAGGGTTTCTTGAAGGTTTTCTAAACAAACTACAAAATAAGCTTTGGAACTTATAGCAATATATGTCCATGTATAAGTAGGTATACTTGTGGCACTAGGATTATAATAAACTTAAATTGAAATAATATTTTTAGTTATCCCTCATCCAAAAGTTAAGAATGAAAATAATCATATTGATTCAATCTATCCCATTGAATCGAGTATCCTGCCTTTCCTTGAGTAACTTTTCGCAACCCTTATATTGAAGTAACGCTACCCGGACCGCAAGAATTGAGATTTGTTCACCCCTCGCACACAGGCAAAGAAAGTTTACCGGAGGGCTGGTCACTCGCCGGACTCGCTTTGTGTGTCTGCCGTGTGTGTGTGTGAGTGTGTGTCTTGCGGGTGGCGCTTCGGGATGCGGTGGTTTTGGGGGTGTGGGGATTTTGGGGGGTGCTTCCACCCAAGAAGCAACTTCTTTTGTGGCGCCCCAAGTAAGCCCGCCATCCTCGCACCCATTTTCCACTTCTGCTGTGCCTTTGCCTTCGTCTGCGTCTTCGTCATTTGATGAATTACCGTGCAGAGCAAATGTGCGCCCTTTTGGTGTGAGGGGGTTGGGGAAAGGGGGTGAAACGGTGGGTGGGTGGAGAGATTAGGGTGACGGTGCGGGTGTGGGTGTGGGTGTGGGTGTGGGTGTGCTGCCGAGTGAACGTGTGTGTGCGTGTGTGCTTCGTTTCATTTTCGGAGGCTAGCCCCCCAGCCGTAGTCCATACCCCTAAGCCAGACACCCCAATGTCGTTACTTGACTACCGCACCCTCTTCCCTTACCTTTCCCTTTCCCCTTCTTCCTCCACCGACACACACACACTCACACAATTCGCGCTTCTATGTACCAAGGAGCATTCACGTATGTGGAGAGCAGACCCACACTGGGACACCCACGTATATCATTAGAGTGCCTCCATGCCCGTCTTAATGGCATAGCACCCCAACCATCTGGGCTTTTTTTTATTTTTGTGATCCAAAAAAGCATTATGAGCAGGTTTTTCTTTTGCAATAGCTGCCTACGCGGCGTATTAGCAATATTTTTGCAACTGTCTACGTTTCTTCCGCTCCCTTTTTGCACTCCACCCACTCGCTACCTACACATTTATACGTCTTTTTTTTCGATCTGTTTATTTTGTGGCTGGGTAAATGTGTCTGGTCTGCGGTGAGTCTTGGAAAGGCAATATCTGGGTTGGGGGGCAAATTGA
Source organism: Drosophila subpulchrella (assembly GCF_014743375.2). Classification (NCBI taxonomy): domain Eukaryota; kingdom Metazoa; phylum Arthropoda; class Insecta; order Diptera; family Drosophilidae; genus Drosophila; species Drosophila subpulchrella. The sequence goes on along the minus strand of NC_050610.1, from coordinate 14,781,540 downwards.
TTTCATATTGGTCTACTTGCCGAAAGCGGGTGAAAGAAAAAAGAAGGTCTCATGCTGGTCTGAGAATGTCTATGTAAGATGGGCCCTCCAGCTCGCCTTAGAAGCCCTGTTACAGAATTTGAAGAAGCTACATAGATAATTGAGGTGAGACCCTCTTAGGACCAGCTGTTCCACCAAGAACCAAATAGATCAATGAATCATAAAGCTTTCAACTACCCAAGTATTGCTCAATCCAAAAAATAGATCTTACTTATATTTGTGATTTTATTCGAGAAAATCAATAAGCAATTCAAGTATAAGAACGTGCCTTATGAGGAGTAGATCAAAATTATTGTTTTAGAATATTTAAGTCTTAAGAACATTTTTGAAATGTCATGATCAAATATTGGTTGAGTAACTTTTATGACCCAGTTAGCTATGGGTTTTAATTTTGTTTTTAAGAATTTTATATTTCTGTTGGTTGAAGGTTAATATATATAATTTTTAAGGAATCCGAAAGTATTTTTATTTTTTTTATTTTATTTATTTGATTGTTTTTATCCCAGCGCTACAAGCATGTAGCATACTTATAAATTAAGGCGTTAGCCACAAGATGATTAGATGATTATTTTTAGATGATTAGTGGAAACTTTAATATTTATAGTTCTATAAAGCAATAAGAAATTAAACTAACCATTAAGGCTTTGTAAATTAATTTTATGATTTTAATTTTAAATATTTTATCGACATAGAGGTTACCCAAGTTATAATAATTGGATTATGAAGCACTATCATATCAACCGAAAAGGACGAGCAATAACAAAGACATCCTGAAGCAGGAAACTGTTACACTCAATTAGTATTACATCCTGCCTCCGAAACGAAAGAGTTCAATTGCCGTTCGTGAGTGGGCCACATTGGTGGTTCGAAAAAAGTTTTGATGCGCCAGCTATTACCCCTCATAGTTATATTTAGAACCCATTAAGAAAACCCAGACTCACCTTGTGCAGCAACACCGAGGCTTTTCTTTTAGATGCCATTTTCGTGCTGGTGGTGGCGCCTCCGCCAGCACCTCCCCCACCGCCACCGGTTGCCGATGCGGTACGTGTCGATGTTTTTGGTGTTTTCCTCGGATTCTTCGGAATTTTGGCAGTTTTTTTGATGGCCTGCGTGGAGTGAGGTGTTCGCCCGAAGACCAGACAATTGAACTGAAGCAGGCGCTGCCAAAATGCGACGATATCAAAGTTGCAGCTTAGGATGCAACTCGACGCGCTGGTATCTTTAGCACTGAACACACTTGTAACACTTGTGCGGATTGGGTTCGCTGCAACGTTTTGGCACTTGTCTGATTTTTTGGCGGGTTTTTTTCTTTTCTAAGCGCTAAGCAGCTTACTACACAGTTCACTGGGGTTTGGGATTTCTATGGAAATCTGCACAGTTTTTGAGTTTTGAATAACCCAGTTGCGAACGCGATTTGGCACACTTTCAAAGCGGAGTTTTTTTTTCGTAGAGAGATTTTTAGGAAAAACTCTATATTCAAGTTGAGTGTGTGTGTGTGTTATATTTTAAGGATTTGCGATTTGATTTGGTTTGTTTTGGTTTGTTTTTGTTCTAAGCTCAGAGCGCTTCCTCCAGGGGCGAACCAAACACGACGAAAGCCAACTGCTGACTGACCAAAACAGAGATGGCCAAGTGGGTTTTGAGCCGAGGCGCCCGCCCGTGTCGTCCTGCGACGTCGACGTCGGCAGCGCCAAAGAGAGAGGCGAGAGTGAGAGGACCTTAGGTGGCAGCGCCTGCGCAGCAAGGACGAAACTGGAATGTGGGACGCCGCCAAAAGCGGAAAGTGCGTGTGCAGGCGAAACGCCGAAAAGTGTGCAACACTCTGTGCTGCCCCCCCCACCCCTACTACACTTAACCCCCCCTCTCATCCTTGCGACGGCGACTCTGTTCTACCCCCCCACCCCTCTTCAACACCCCACTGAGAGAGCAGAGGGATATGAGTACAAAAACAGAGAAACGCCGATAACGCGACGCTCAACGTCAACGAACCACGCTGTCCATGGCCGTAGAGGGGGGGTTTTATGGGGGGGGCGCCTTTTTGGGGTGGTGGGTCAGCCGAAGAGAGAGCGGCACAGAGTGGGCGGTGGGTGGGTGGAATCAGCCGGATGGCGGCGCGGCAGATGAGTTGACAAACAGCTGAGTGCCGACGGTTTTGTGAATGGGATGGGTGCTCGCCAGTGGGAGTGAGGCGGCAATTATTTTTGTTTTTCCCTTTTTTTTTGTTGCCAAGTGTAAGGTGGGGTGGCGTTGAAGGGGGGTCGATGGCTGTTGCTTTTGTTGTCTTTCGCCGGCATGGCGCAAAAAAAAAAAAGGCCGGCTGGATCGCCGCCAGGGGTGGGAAAGGGAAAGCCACTTGGAATGGGGTAGGTGATGGCTGTGGGTTTTTGGTTTGGGTTCGGTTTGTGGATGGTGTGGATGGTGGATGGGGCATGGTGGATGGCGGATGGGATGGGTGGTTGTCGGCGTTTCGGATATGAAAAACGCACAAAAAATATTGGGAGTGGGTCCGGGAAAAATAAATGAGAAAAATATATGAGCCGGCTACGTTGTTGCTGTTGGCATGGACAGCATGAATTCCGAACGGCTCTCCCCCTCTCTCTCTATCGCTTTCGTCCTTTTCGTCCTGTCGCTGGTTTGCCGTCTCGCTCTTTTAGGCGGTGAGGGTAGGGGGGAGGGGGGTTGGGATGGGTTGGAGTTGGGGTGGTGTTGCGAAAGTGGACAACGTTGTTGTCGCTTGTCTGCCAGAACGGTAAGGATGGAGTGGGTGGATGGGCTCAGTGGGTGGAGGGTGACCATGGGCAGCGTAAAGTTTGTGAAAAGAATAAAGGAGGAAAAAAGCGGCGGGCAACTGTTTGCCGTTTTCGTGGGTTGAGTGCAAAAAGGGTCAAGAGCGATGGCCAACTTGCGGGGCCTGGGGGGGGGGGGGGCTTTATAGGGAGTTTATTTGAACAGGAAGAGAGATCCGTCGCCAGCATGGTTCGACATCATTGCCGTCGCTATTTCAATGCTTTTCGAGGGTTTCCATGGGACGATCATAAAACTTGACTCATTTCTCGAGCAGTTACCAAAGCAGGGAAAAACAAAGGGGGGGTGGCCTTCACCGTTGTGGCTTTGATTTAAACTGAAGTGCTTGGTCGATTTATTAAAAACCCCAAAGCGAATTACAAGTGGGGATGACGAAAAAATGTATGTGTATTTGGAGAGCGTTTGAGTACCTGTTTAGTACAATTTGACGATAAGATTATCCCTATAGAAAAATATACCATTTTATTATTATAACTTCTTCATAAATAGTTTGAATTGATCGATTTGTCGACGGTTATAAATAAACATATAGAAATCCAATTCACACTTTTAAAAAATCTTTCAAAATGCAACCAATGAGGTTTTTTGCGTTATGGGCGTTTGTGGGCGTTCGAGTGGGCGTGGCAAACTTATTGTAGGTCAATCGATAGCTATTGACAAATCCAATACATTTCAGTTAACATTTTTATTCTACCATCAAAATGTTGAGGTCAACAGTTTTGGGCGCAAGAATCTCTAGAATCTGCATGGCTAAATTGACGGACAGGCGGGCTAGTGACTAGATCGACAGGTCTAGAATATATGTGCTTTATAAGGTCGGAATCGCTTCCTTCTACCGGTTACATTTATTCTGACATATCTAATAAACCCCTTTACTCTACGAGTAACGGGTATAAAAATATTTCAGGTGAGGAATACGGACTATTATTTTTATTTTATTCCTAATATAATAAATTATGGGCAACAGGTCCCAAAGGTAATTATGAGAACATATTATACAGGCCAAGTCCATCCAAATTTCAAAATAAGCATGTCCGCAGCAGTCGTCAGTGGCTAGAATAATTGACCCTAACGAACACACCGCATCTTAACCGTATATCGCCTTAATGGTCATTATTACGGTTATTAGGGCGATTGTGGTGGTTTCGATTCGATACATTTGACAAGTTCTAAGCAACCGATATGAACACAAAGCGTCGCTGATTGTAAACACTTTTTAAACAAATTTTATAGACATTTTCCAAAATTTAATTTTGTAAGATAATTTAAAGAACATTAAGTTTAAGGGTGGACAATTGTTTTTTAATTTTGCTAAGGCTAGACCCAATTTTTATTAAAATGTTTGCTTTCCATTTAATAGAATGAATAGGTTAAGTATCAGCCAAACTAGACACCTTTAATCTTTCTTACACCCACTTCCACTTTTTGAATCGTATTTATGTACCTTTATTTACATATTTCCTGCGTGGCAACGATTTACGAAAGTCAAAGTGTTAACGTCAACTGACCATTTAGATTATGCATAATTAAAGCTCGCTCACTTGCTGGCGAAGAAGACACTGTCTGGGTAAATAGGTTAAATACGATGAAACTCCATTGTCTCACTGTTTGTTGGTATGCTCATTAACATTCATATCTATGTGTTTATCTCATCGATACTCAAGTGGGTTTGTGGCGTATAATTGAGTTAATTAAATACTTGGCGAGGGAAATTTCAAGGAAGTAATTCGATCTCAGCTGTTGGGGACATCTTAAAAAATCAATTTTCCAACTTCGACGACCAACTTAATTTAAGAACCCATTTAAAGCATTTGGAAGCATTTATGAAAACGAGATATTAGTAAAAAACACCTTTGAAATTTTTCCATATTTATCAAATAAATTAGATTGCTTTGGCCACTTCTTGTTATTTATCTATTAGTGCATACCAAAATATAAAATAAATTAAGTTTGCCAGGCATAATATGAAATGACAATAAATTTGATGGAAATTGGTCCACCAATACGATAACTGACCGAGTGAAAAGGTAATTGATGTGTGGAAACCCCTTCATCACACCTTTAACCCGTTCTTAAATCGTTTTGTTGCGGGATGAGAAGGGCGGGCAAATCAAAACGCATTTATGAAATAATAAACCTATGGCCAGAATCGCTTCGTAAATGCCGTAAATCTTTTAAAACTGCCAGCTACTGGCTACCGCATAAATTCAAGCGATTTTACCTCTCTGCCCACGGAGCCCCTTTACGCTGTCCGGCTGAACAAAAAATAAATACGAAAAAATTGCCATAAAATTAGTTGCACAAAATCCAAAAACTATTTCATCAAAAATGCATAAAATAATAATAAAATCGTACGGGAAAAAAATAGAGAGGCAAAAATAGAAAAAGTTGAATTAATGAAATATTTATATAGCGCACAAAATGAAAGCGCCAAATGGCAAAAAATTGCGAATCAGCTAAAAAAATATGTTATGTGTAAAATAAGTAATATATAAAATATTTATATAAATTGCAAAAATGCGCAGCTCTGCATAAAAAATAAAACCAGCGTAAAATGTGAAATGCGCAGTCGCCTCTATTTTTCTATTGAGGGGGCGTGATGGGGGATTCCTAGAATTGCTATATGTGCACGCATATATGCATCTGCGGATATATAATGGAATATGTATAAAATGTCAAATGATTTGTTTGTTCGCTTCTTTTTCTCCTTAGTCCCGGCAGCAGCTGACAAAAAACTAATGCAAAAAACAAATGGTTAGTAATATGCTAAAAAAATCTGAAACCAAAGGGGGTTTCGTTGTCAACTTTTGGTGTGAGGGCCAGTGCAGCAGCCACTGCAGCCAATTCAATTAAAAATCTGCCACTTAAGCCCCCTGGAAAAAAATGGTGCAAGCGGGATGGCTCTGACCAGGAATGCAGTTAGCTAAAACCCAAATTGTAGAAGGTTCATGTGGAAAACAATATACCTAAATGTAATTTTTTTTTATTTACAAAGCAAAACTAACTGAAAAACATTTATAGATATAGGTATTTATAATTTTAAGATTGGTTTGGGCAGAATGTGACCCAAAAATATAATGTAGTATGCAATGTTTTTCAATATTTTCTATCGATATGTAAACAACTCAAATACCATGTTACTGTATTTAAAGGAACCTTCCAAAAATATTTTATTCTTCCGATGCAGTTACGATGCAAGCCTGTTTTGTTGAATAGAGATCGCATCCCTTTTTACGGCTACCCCAACTCAGTTGCAAACTAAAATGCATCCCACACTCACACACAGAAGTCCTGCTCGCACACATGCTCAGTTTTGTATATAACAAAAATTTTATTCGAATTTATTTTTAGTGTTTTTTTTCACCTTTTCTCTGACCAGGAGTGAAAGCGGAAAGGTTCACGGGAGGCGCAATGCATTTTGTTTATATTTTTTTGGCCGCGGCAACTACAACACTAAACTGCAAGGATACATGCAAGCGTGTGTGTGTGTGTATGTGCGGTCATAATAAATAATAAAATACAGGCATGCACATGGACACAAAAAATAGGGTAACCTGGCAGGAGAAGAGTGGGCTACTAGGCAAAAAAAAAGAGGAAAAAAAAAACGCTCAGCTGAAAATGCTGTTTGAATTTTGCGCACATTTTACGCCTGATCGAAATATTTTGCGCCATCCAGGCGGCGGGGCTATAGAAAAAAGTCAAACGCAATGGGTTGAGTGGGGAAGGGACATACTCCTGCCCCAAAAATTTGCACATCCCTGCCAATCCTTCTTCTATGCACGCGCCTACAAAACTTTTATTGTGTCCGTCGATGTTTTTTCTGCTTTGACGCTTCGACCAAAAATTGCCAATGGGCTTTGTTGCACGGGGCGAGCAGGGGTTAAGGGTTTTTTTTCGCGATGGCCCACAGGGTGCCACAGTGGTGCATTGTGGTGCAGTGGATCCCCCGCTTAGACCACGGTTATGGTTATGATTGTGGTGTGATGGCCCGCTTGCGTTCCATTGGCTGGTCTGTTGCTTGTTTTGGCCCGTTTTGTTGAGGTAGGCTAAGCAGTTGAGTGCGGTATATATTCCACTGCCACCATGGACTCTATGTTCATTCGAATGTTTTGTTAATCAGTTTAAAGTCCCACACATGTGGGTGTGGTCTAAAATTATAGGCTTGCACGTACTATTTATTAAAGAGGTGCCATTTATTAAAGAGGACACCCAAAAATGCCCACATCCTCTGGAGATTGACGGAATAACAAAGCTATAAGACCAACCACAAAACATATTAGGAAGTTTATATAAATAAATATTATTAAGGATAAGATTTATTTTTGGTCTTGACAGGAAATGTAGTTGAACTTTCAGATTCTTGACAATAATTTTGTAGCTTTGAAAAATATTTTAAAATTATTATAAAAGCAGTACTTCAGTGCAAAGCTGTAGATATTCATCTTCTTTACAAGCTACAAATGCAACTTGTTCGCTCCTGCTTGATAGATGTAATTAGAAATCTTTCACCGAATCGGTTTGGTTGATTTCATTGCGAATCGCAGCTCTTCCAAGCCATCAGTGCCCACATAAAAAATCCAATTTCATTTATTTGCTTCAATCAATTTTAATCAAGTCCAGTGGCAAGATGCACACGCTGAGGACGAGAGAAAGAGACAGAGTCCGAAAATACAAAGATATGGACGACATCTTAAACTTCGCACACTCATCGCATCTTACACACGTCACCTGGCTGAACGGGGCAGGTGTGGGTTTATCTCGAGGTTATTACCGCTGAGTGTTGCCACACAAAATAATGCATTAAAGACGACAGGGGGTGGTCGCAGGACTCAGGACTCAGCACTCAGGACCCGAAACAGGACAACGACAGTTGCAGCTGCGTCGACTGCACAAGGGGCTGGAAAATGCAAGGACCACCCCCCCTCCACATGAGCTCATCCCCCGCCCCTGCAAAGTGCATTTATTTCCCCCAAACCCCCGAGCATGCTCGGTGATTTTCCAACTAAGCCCGACTCTTTGGGAAAATTTATGATGTCCGAGTGTGGGTTTTCTTGGGCCTTTTCGGCCAATACATGGCCATATGCACGCCTATTGCCCGATACTTATGTACAACAAAAAAGCCAAGTTGTCTTAAAATTTAATGAAACTCGTAGCCGAGAAATAGAGCGAGAAAGAGAGAGACCAGAGCTCCGGAACTCCTCTTGGCAACAAGATCTTTAGGCCTACTTGCAAGCCAAATCTTTTTATGTACAAGCTGTGTGTGTGCCTGTGTCTCTGTGTGTGTGTGTGTGTGTGAGCTGTAGAGTGCATTTATGTTGTAGTTGCGTTTTGTGCTTGTCAGAGCCTGCAATAATAAGTTTTCCATGCACTTAATGTCAAGTAAACAGAACGACACCCCCAGCCGGCCCCAAAAGACTGATTCTTCGACTGCATTTTCGGCAACTCACTTCGGGCCTACACACACACGCACACACAAAAGTTGGGGCCTGCACCCACACTCTTACAACAACAGGCCGACTTTTGCATAGTTTTAGGCGCCTTCCAACACATTACGCATACGCACGGTTGCCCTGCAAGACCCTCAAATGGAAGCTGGTGTGTTGCAACGACTACTACAACTACAACTACAACGATGCAGTCGTTGCAACTGCATCTTCGAATTTCTTGTGCAATTTCTTAAGATCCTGCCAGATTGTGCTGCTCTCCTCGCACAGGCCGGCTTACCTTCTCGCTTCCACCAACAGGCGAATGGCCAGGCATTGCAACGTCTTTTTGGGATTGGAAAATTTGTTGCTGCTGCATTTTCTTAAAATTTTGTTCAAATATGTGAATAATTGCAAAAGGTTCGGGCGCCGGGCCTATGTGCCTGCCATTTAATTTTCCAAGACGTGGGTGTGTGGGTATATCTCATTCTCTGGGATATCTCCTGTACATAATATGGAGAATATATTTTGAGATTTGAATTTTGCCTTGCCTTGTCAACCCGCTTGAGATTTACATAAATAACTAAAATTTTAATATATGTTTATTAAAGCTCCACTCTTAAGCAGGCCTCTCCCTGCAAAAAGCATTTAGACTAATTGCGTTCAACTTTTGATTGGTCGGCCATTGATTGTGCAAAGTATTTTCTGTACATTCTGGGGGCAGCATTAAATTTGCAAACAGCCGTTGAGCAGTAAAAAGATCTGCCCAATTTTCGTCAAATCATTGTGCGCTCATTCATGCACATTAGACAGATATACTTTGGCAAGTGGCAAGTTCAGCCACCCAGTGCTGAAATTACAAATTAATATTTAAGTCTAGGTTGTTGATACACAGATATTATGATGATAGATGTATGGAGTACTTCCTAATTACCTTTGATAAGGGAAAATTAAATTTGAAATATTTTTGATGGGAAAACGTAATTGCTTAATCACCCCAACAGCTAGCTATATAAGATCCTTTGTTACTCTTAGTTTTATAAAGCAGATCAGACCATTATTTTGAACATTTGTAAATTGTTAAAGAATGTGGTATTATTTTAAAATTGTAAATGGGATCATTTTGAGTAGCTAAACAGCCGCCCTCAATCATTGTATAAATTACCGACGGCGTTTCGTCCAACCATAATTTTAGATTTTATTTCTTTCTGAAAAAACTGGGAGTTTCAACCGTATTTCCCCAACGCCTAGCTGTACCTATTCCCCCACATACTCCAACTTCTCCAGACTCTTACCAAACAACCAACAAAAAGCGAACAAAATGAAATACAAGTATAAATTGCGTGTACCATGCCAGCGGCAAGGACAAGGAAACGGGACGAAAAAAAAATTCGGAGCATATAATGGCGTAAGACATATCCCTCGAAAATCTCCCAGCCAGTCAAGACGATGCGATGGAGACTTAGAGAGTGAAAAAGGGGGGGAAACCGGGACCGAAGGGAACCGAACAGGATGAGCCGGGATGGGACACATGCGCTGGGGCACCCTAAAACCCATCAAATCTAATCTCGGAGCGTTGCTGCTGATGCTCGCTGGAAACTGGACATTGGTTGCCTAGGATCCTGACCCTCCTACCATTTTTACCATCCCACCAAATCCCTTTTCCCCACCCCGCGCTGAGTGTTCGCAAAAACTAAGCGGACAGCTTTCTTGGAATGCTTCTTGTCCTCCTCTTCCTGCGGCCAAAACGAAAATTGATGACCGGCCAGGGTCTGCTGGTCGTCGTCCAGTTTTTTGGGCTCAGGGAAGGGAAGGAAGGACCCCCTCCCATCCAAGGTGCGGGGGGTGTTTGCCAGAATCAGTTTGGTCATTGGCGCTGCGGCCAAAAGAAGTAATTCATCTTATTTTTTTCGACCCATACTCTGCTTTCTTCCTGTCCTTTCAGCCACCCCTCTCCACCTTCTTGGCTTTATTCTGCTTTCCTTGTCCCAGCAGCCCAGTCCCGTGACCTTTTTTTCCCTGCGCCTTGGCGACGGCTCTCAAGACGCCCACATGAGTCGGGGCAAGGATACGCCAAAAGGATAATGAAAGCAGCAGCAGCAGCAGCATCAGAACTTTGCAGTAGAATGGGTTTAGGTTGGCGGAGAAGAACGGGAATCGAGGACCTGGACCCAAGCGTTGAACTTAAGTGAACTCAAACAAAGCGGGCTGGCGACTCGGGGGTGCTCCTGCGGAAAGGACGCAGGACCTCTTCGAGCTGATCCCTCAGACACAAACACACATATAGACACAGTGGTGGCTGCCTCCAGGCATCATTACATCAAATGTCCTTCGCATTTCAGCAAAACAACAAGATGGCGGTTCCCAGCCAAAGGACGAAAAGGCATCCAAAGAAAAACCCCAAAAGCAACGGGCACAGAAATCGTTGTGGAGAGGGATGAAGGGGGTTACCCAAAAGGATTGGTGGCGGGGGGAGAAACGGAAACGGGGGACTGAGGATATCGCCATGGTCGCAACGGAGACGAAAGGGGCGAAGTTGGCGCCCCAAACGCTAAGGCGAAAGGACTAAGCTGAAATGGAAGTGGAAATGGAAATGGTGAGTTGGGTGTTGGGGAAAACCATCCTTTCCATCCAAAGGAGAACCAGCTCATTGGCGCAAGCAATAAACGTTAAATTTTTTCTTGCTTCTGCAGCATTATGGCCAAAATGGAGGGGAGGACACGGCACACCCGGACAGCAGAAGAAGTCCTGCGAGCGGTCCAAAAAGTCTGACGTGCAATAAAAGACCAAAAATCCTTTTCCATTGCGCTAAGCTCGGAAAATGTTCGGAGGGTCGAGTGGAACGGCGACGGAGAAGGCGAAAGCACTCGCTGAAATTTCGGCAGGAGGAAAAGTTTCTGGGTTGGGGTATAAAATGGTATAAAAATAATCGTCATAAGAGGGTGGGTGGTCGAGAGGGGTTGCTTAGAAGTGGCAGTGGGAGGACCGCGGATGTCGGTGAGTGGGTGGTTGCCGTGCTGGCACCGTGGGGACAGCAGGTTATTAAGTCCTCAGCATTTTCCAATAAAAATATGAAACAAGGAAAATAATAATGAAGCATAGGGATAATTAAGCAAAATAATAAATATTTTATGTTTTAAGATCGGACCTATTTTACTACATAAAACTATTGCATCATCTAATTGTATCAAAAAATAAAAGTATCCTAGGAACCACTTATATTTTCTAACACCTTTTTAATAATATGCTCGCAATCCATTTTCGTAATCAAATAAAAACTTTAACTGTCTAGAACTAATCAAAAAGTTAATTAGAAATTAGTTAAAACACTTTTGGGTCAGAATGTGTACGTGTGAAGACAAAATCGGGTAATCAGTTTAAACAAATTATCCATTATAATGTATTACACGTCGCTTCGATTATGTCGTTTACATATTTACAATTAATAAAGTTTTAATTGTGTTACATAAGTTGGCTGCATTTGATTTCCACCGTGCTGCCTTGCAGGACTGCCATCGCCGTAAGTCAGGATAGTGGTTGGTGTGAAAGGGGATTGAAGAAGGAACCCCATTTCGAAGCGGACGATCCCTGATATTAAGGAGCGGAGAAAGCGAAACGGTGCTGCAGGCCACCCATCCCAATCAGTTCCCTTCCTGTCTCTACCTTGGCTTCTGGCTTCTGGCCAAAGTCCCCACCAGATACCATTCCCAGTGTTGCATTAATTTTTACCATTTGCTCTTTGTGCTGCAGCGTATATTTTTCCCCCTTTTTCCGTTCGTTATTTTTACAGTCAGGTCCGCTTTTCGGTTGGGGAATATTTCTGCTCGGGGTGCCTAGTTTTTGGGCCCCCCTTCCGATCCCGACCTCTTTGGCTGTGTTTGACCAGCGCTTTGTTTTCAACCTATTCCCAAATAACCCTAGGCCATTAAATTGTCCCCCGCTGCACTCACACAGCCATAAGCGAGCTGGCTCCCTCCAACACACACACACAAGCACATACAATCACACTCACATAAAGGATAACTATGTTAGGTTGAGCCCACGGCTATGGGCCCTCGAACCAACCCGTGCCGCACATCAAAACTCATTTCATGTAACGCGCATTATGCTTTCCACGGCATTTCGCGTCCACAAACTGACAGTTGATGGATTGGAGGTACGCCCATGCCCCCTAATATGCCCAGAACCTCCTCCTCCCCCCACCGAACCCCCCTTTGCTTTGGTCAAAGTTGTATTTGATATACATAAAGCATTTGAAATCGGTACAGCTTTTTAAAGCTCCATTCCTGTGCGGGGGTTTCCGCGCAAGGCAAAGGCGCTCGGTTTAGGACAGCCACCCATAAATTCCATTTATATTTCAGCTGACTGCCGCGCCCCAAAGTTGGTCTCCTTTGTGCCCCATCCACACCCCCATCCGCACAACACACACACACATGGGTTAAGCCACAATTTGATATGTCCATTGTGTCTTATCAGGCGACATGGTTACCGCAGCGAACCCCCAGCGAACGCTTCGAGCTGCCAGAGGGTCTCGACTCGAAGTAACACTCGGTTGGCCCGGGTCCCCTGGCAGATCCTTGCGGCCTTGCCCAAAAAAATACAGCCCCCTCCCAGCGTTTCTAACTCCAGTGAACAAAAAAATAAAGGGCAAAAGAAAAACACACAGAAAGAAAAGGATTGTAATTATGATATTGGTCAAGAAGTAGGATAGTCGAAACTTAAATCGTGCAATCCTGTCATCACAAGATCACAAGTCCAGTTAAATGTATGGTATAGAATTTGGTTGCGGATTTGTTAAGTAGAAATCAAAAATTTGGAATGAAATACACATTACATATACGTTTTTACCCTAGTGGCGGAGATCTACCCCCCATATCACCCCCGGGGATTCGCTCATGGGTATACCTATAAAGAATTTAGATAGTAGGGTACATTTGATAACAGAGTTTTCTGAGTAGCTATTTTTAGAACAGTAATTTTTATAATATATACGAAGCTTGACTTCTTAATTTTATATTTATCTGATATCTGATATAGTCTATTAAACCAAGGGATCCTTAAAACAAATTAAATTATCTAAAACGATAAGATTTTGCATATTAACGGGACTGCAAATTTACCAAAAATGTTATAGACAAATTTAAATGTAGTTCTTGAAATTATTAAGTAAAATTTGGCTAGTAAGTCGAACTACATTGCCAGAGTAAACTCTTAAGTTTCGATAGACTTTTCGGCCAGTGCAGGCCCACACTCTCACGAAGACGAAATGAAAACGCGCGCTCGTCAGTCAGCCAGCTCCCTTTTCCCATCGGAAAGGAAAGTAAGGGAAAGGCAAGGCGGGCCAGGGCCCAGCCCACATCAGAGCAGTCTTCGTCTAGCACGGTGGCATACCGCCTTTTTTCCAGAGAACCACCTCCCTATCCACCTCATGCCATTTCCTCCGCCCAAAAAACCACCCAAAACTCACCCAAACCACCCCGTCCCTGGCTCGTTTCCTGCTCAACAAATGCCAAGAAAAAGTTTTTTCGACATCGTTCCCCCAACTGAAGCCCGCCCAACTCTGTCCTCATCATCATTGTCGTTGAATTTGAAACGTTGTTGCAGCCACTGGGGTGGGTGGGAGTCCATCGGTCTGCGAGGGGGTCAGTCGACGTCCTCGACGCCCTCTCGTCTTCGTTTTCGTCCTGGCACTCGTGTCCTCCACCTCCTCAGAAACCCTGTGGCAGGAGCAGCGCCACATGGCTGGCCAAAGCAAAGGCAACACATTTGAAGAGGGTCGCACACATCGCTGGAGTTTGAGGCAGGGGCAAGCAAAGAAATGGGAAACTAAAATGAAAGAAACCCGGGGACAGGAACGGAATGCACTGCTGTTTAAATCCTCAATTGGTATTTGAAATACAAAGGCTATTTCTTAAAAAAATTTGATGATGAAAACAATGATATTTCCTTCTATATTGCCTCACAAACTCACAATTTGATATATGTTTTTTAATGGAAAACCACTGATCATTATTTTTTATGCAATTTTTTGGCCAAGTGCAGGGGCGAGGTTATTGGACCCGAATCCGGACCCCGGGTACATGTGTTCCCCAGCTCCAGCTGTGCTCGTCTGCTCGTTTGTTCTTCGATTTAATGAAGGATATACCGCACGGCTCACCTCTAAGCACCCAATCCCAAGTCCCAGAATATTTCTTCAACTTTTTTTTATATATTTCATAACTTTTCCCTGCCAACACGAGAAAAAAAAGTTTGGTTTTAGGCCTAAAAAGTGGGTTGAGCCACCCTCCTTAGCTCGCCCGTTTTTCATGAGGATTTCGGCTTGGGTTTTTCCATACCCTTACCTTTTCCTCGAATATTTCGCCAGCTGTTTTGCATAAAATGACGGTTGTCGGTCGAAAGAAAAAGAGTTTGAATGGGGTTCAGCTTACCTTGAAGAAGACGCGATAAATTGGCAAGGGTGCTTTTTTTTCTAGAATGGCAAAGATGATGTCGAAATTAGGACTACAAAAGGCAGTGAAAATGTGAGTAAGACACGAAATGAATGGCAGGGTTGAAAGCAGTCGCAAAAAAACACGACAGGTTAGCTGGAGGATGATTGTTATCAAAAAAGTCTTCGATGGCCTCTAACTTATCTTACGAGTCATCAGGCCTTAGCCCTCCAAAATGAATGTTGAAACTTGGCCACTTAGGTATACGAACATTACGGACATTCCACCAACTCAATTCAATGTCAATAGCAATATTATTTGAGCTCCTGCATGTTGAGTCCTTCAATTATGCCCCTTAGGCCGCCTGGACTACATACTCGATAAAAATGAAAGAGGGGAAACCCTGGCCAAATCTTGAGTGGGATGGTGTGGGATTTCGGCCTTGGGTGGACTATTCCCACACTCTCTCTTTCTCTTACGATATTGTCAAAAAGTAATTAGATTCGAGGTTATTACATAAGCGCAAACGAGCGTCCAACATTGGAAACGATTCGAGGGGTGGTCTTTGGGTCAAGGGAGGTGGTTGTGGGGGTGCAACTTTGCCCATTTTTATTTTATTTTTGGGCACGAAAAATGTGAAACAAAGTAACAGCGACGGGCCAAATGGTGACGTCGTCCTGAAACCAACCTCAACCTCCCGCGGACGCCCAGCCCCTCGCCCATTCGCATCCTCGTCGTCGCAGGCAACAAATTAAATGCTGAAAATAATACAAAGACATCCTCCCTCCTGGCGGCGCTAACGATTCTGGTGACGCGAGCTCAGTTTACGCTTAGCAGGAAAGCTTACGGCACATGGCACTGGGTGGTATGATAGGAGGAGGTTGGTGGCACGATAGGATGAGGTACTTGAAGGGTAGTGGGGCTGTTACAGGGTGACTGGCGCCCCTCGTCTTCGCCGTCATGACAACAAGGCGCAAAATCTTCCGAAACAACAAGGAGGTAGAGGTTCTGCTTTTCGGTAGGAACTTGGCTTTGGGGATAAACTTGTGCGATGAAGTTTGATGATGCTGGGGGCGACCCCTAATGGGTGGAACTGCCCGTAGTTTCAGCTCGAGACATGGTCCCTTCTGATTTTATGTGCCGTGCGTTTCTAATCAAAAACACATTTCACTTTCCAAAACCAAGTGACAACGAAATACTAAAGTGTAGAGCTAAAAAAATGATAAAAACTTTTAAAACGTTGAGACTTTTAATACTCTTATTATTGGTGTATCAGCATTTTCAAGATGAGGTTCATATAAATTAATAAATGCGTCATAAGTACCATTTCCTTTAACTTTTGTATATATTAGTATACTAGATGTCAGTTTATATGTGAAATAATTTCTTAAACCTTCGTTTTTCCTCGATCATTGATTGGAAATTGCTTACATATGTAGCATTTTTTTTTACTTTCGTATACATAAGTATACTTAGACGTAAGTTTATATGTGAAATAATTTTTTAGACATCCGTTTTTCCGCGATCCTCGACTGGTTACACATTTTTGTAAAGAACCATATTTGGATGTGAAAATGAATTTCTAAGCCGGCCCTGATTATACATTTCAAAATAGAGCAACCGCTACTTAAAAGAAAAAAGTTAGTTATACCTTGATTTATATTAAAAAGGGATTTAATAAATGTGTTCAACGTATTGAATAAAATTTTAAATGTATATATATACCAAGATCATTATTTTCAAAAATTTTATCACGTTATTGATAAGCTAAACTCCTGCAACAAGGACAATAATAAAATTTAATGTACTCCCTATAAGTGTATACAAACGAGTTCTCTGGACAAAAAAACTGTCGCAATTTTAATTCACATTGGGTTCGAAATTTCTTACTTTGGGTAGGAAAATGTGTCTGATTTGCATTTGGGTTGTCCTGACAGAAAAAGGGTTCTGCTCTGCTTCGTTTAAAAGGGGTGACAGAGTGATTAAAAAGTGTGGAAAAAGGGGTTGGAGATGGGGTGCAGGGAAGCCAAGATGCAGGTGAAACCTTCAAGGAAGGGTGCAGGGATAAAGGGCTAAGAGAAAGGCTCAAAAGTGGAATAAGTGATGGAACGGTAGCGTGCTCGGTAAGGGTTGCTCGCTCTGAGATTGTGCCTAGTTTAATTTCAGTTAATTGTGTTTGGCTTTCGAGCAAAACATTCAAGTATTTGATGGAAATAATGCTGGAAAAGCGGTGAAATTTCTCGATTCGGTGGTGGGAAAAGACACGGGGGTGGCCCGCAAAAGGGTTGAGCTGATGGGAACTTACTCTTCTTTGAAAGTTCCACCTACATATATATACGGAAGTAGTTTGTGCCAAGTCATTTGTGAATCACATGCTAATGTGAATCAGAAAGCAGCTTAGAATTTCGGAAGGGGAGTGAATGGGGGTGTGCTATTACTTGGGATACAGAAATTAATTTCACTAAAATAGTCGAGACTTTACTGATTACATCACAGCAACCGAAACCATATAGGAAATTTAGTTGTTTTCTAGGAAATCGTCAATAAAATGATCGAGTTTTTATATATTTAGCATACTGTGTGAATAACATATGACGGATACGATATGTTATGAATAACTAATTTATAAATGATTGAACTTCATATTTATCGGGTGCTGTGTATTTTTACAGAGCCCCGATCTATTTGATCTACCACTTCGCACATTATTAATCATAATAAGCGCATATCGTATGATATCACAATAATAATTCAAAAAGGTTATGAGCGCTTTTTTCGCGTCATCTTTCCCCATCATTTCTAGGAGCAGAGCATGAAAAATCTCTTGTTGCGGTCATATTGAAAGTTAATTGAAAATCAAGTTAATGCGTTTAATTGAATAGCCGTATAGGCATATGTGCTGTCAGCGTCCCATCGCTAAAAACCTGTACACAGAAATCCAATAAAAACATTAAACAACCAGCGAAAAAGAATCGAGTACACAAACATAAAGCACACATAATTGCTTACACACACACACAGATGAACAGCGGGTGGGAAATTGGGTGGGAGGATGGGAAACCGAACGGATGTACTGTCGATGCGTGGAGGAGACAGGGGCCCATGTGCATATTTATATGTGGAAAATTATATACAAACACAAAGACCCACGCCCAATGCTCTCCGCACAATATATGGAAAATCATAATGACGACGATGCATCATCGCAGAACAAAGGCGACACGCACAGACCCAGAACCAGAACCATATCCATGCCCATAACCCCTGACCAACCTGGCGAACCCTACAGGACAACCCTTTGGAAGTAGGTGTGAGTTACGCACTAGTCACAGTCCTCCCGCCTGTCCCAATCAGACAATCCCAGGGTTTGTACGTGTCCTCCCCCCCAAAGGATGTCCAAGATCAAGCTAAGGACTGCCTGCTTTCGAAACCATTACCTATCCTGATAAACAGACCCTGGGTTCTTCTTACAATTATTATTATGGAGCTTTCTTCTCGAATGGTCCAGCAGGAATCTTGAGTTCTAAAAGCAGGCAATCCTATCGATTTGTAGGCCTTGTTGCTTTAGCCGTCATCTCACTCGCACACTCACCCACCCACGCACTCGGGGGGAAATCCATTTTTCTTAAGATAAATTTTGATTAAAATTTTCGACCAACACACGTGCGATTTTTCGGTCTCGCTCTAGCTTTAAGCCCATCTCGCTCGCTCTCTATGTATCACTTTCGGTTCGGCCTTCAATGGGTGTGGGTTTTTCGTATTAGAGATATTGTGGTACTTGCGAATGTCTTAAGATTTTGCAAACGAAAATAAATGCAACTGGGTGCTTGGGGTGTGGCAACTTCTATACATAAATGAGCAATTTACTGTGTTTTTTGATAGGCTTTCTCTGGTATTTATGCGAAATTCGGCATTAATTTTCGTTTGGATACGAGTTTTTAACCAATTAAATGGAAATTCTTCAAATGACCTGAGACAGTACTGGTGAAATACATATAGTTCTTATTTAATGATTGTGTCATTAGTTAATTATAGGTTAGTCATTGAAATCTATTTAATACAAATGGTAAAATTAGGATTTGCCTTAACATGATGATTCTTAGAGATCATCTTTCTTCTGCCAGTCCTTGGTGGCCTTCAGAATTGGGATAACAATTAATTGTGGTTAAGGAAGCGAAAAAAACTGGGATTCTGTTGTGCCCGGTCAGCAATGGATGCACATAGAACCCCAAACCAGGTCTTGAATCATTATGCCCGGCACCCAAAAACTTTAGTGCACTTTCTTCGTACCTATATCTGTCTCGCTTTGACCCTTGCCTTCGCACACACTCGCACTCGCTCTCCCTCTCACTCGCTCACTAATAAGAAACTTCCGAATTAGACCCTCTCGCTCTAGCAATCTGCATGCCGACTCTGTCTAGAGCAAAATGCAAAAATGTGCATTAGGCAAAGTCCAAGAAAGCAAAACGAAAACTTTTTGGGTGGCCAAGTAGGGTGGTAAACGGAAGCTGTTGCAGCTGCATGCGGTTTGCCAGTGTGTGTGTGTGTGTGCGCGTGTGTGTGTGCTTGGGGGTGTTGCATATGCACTTGTGGGTGAGCTGGGTGTAAGTGTGTGGTCAGCTTCTTAAAATACAACCATACAACTGCACGAGTCACCGAAAATTCTTACAAGCAAAAGTGCAAATCTCTCTCTTTCTATATAAATGGCAATGTGTGCGTGCCTTTGTGTGTGTGTGTGTGGGTGTGTGTGGTCAACTGATGTATGGGAAACTCTTTGGTCAGTTTTCTTGCAAGAAAATCTAATCAACACACACACACACACGCACACACTTGGTCGGGTGTTACGTATACGCAATGCTGGACGAACGTCGTTTGTGCATAATTCGTTTGGGTGGGGAAAGGGCTGGAGAAAGGGTTGTGGGGACGTAATTTCTCCCAGGGGGTCGCCCACAAACACATACATATATAAATGCTTTTAATTTGCACAGGACGAACACACAAAAGGATCCAGGGAGTGCAAAATTTTGAAGAAAATTCAGCAGCACATGTCGGTAGTTGAGTAGTTTGGTAGTTGGGTAGTTGGATAGCTGGATGGCTGGGAGTTGAATGCTATTTTAGAGACTGGGAAAATCTTACGACAGCAGACGGAAAAGAGCCAGGATGGTATAAGATGAAGGGAGATGGTCTGCATAGTGCTGTCTTATCTTTTTACTTGAAAGCCACCACTTCTCCTGGCAGTGCGATAGATCAAAGGACTGGGTTTCGGGCCAGAGTTATGCATCTACAGTTGAGTTTTGGGCTTTACGCATGCATAATCAATGCATTTTCTTCGAATTGTCTACGCCGTAGGGGGAGTGAGAGCGAGAGGGCATGACCAGGTTGGAGCGGAGCAGGAGATGTGTTCAGTTTATAAATTAGTTGCAAAATATAATTCAAGTTCTGGGCTCTTTGCATCCATCTTTGTGCGTGTGGCATCTTTGAGGGGGGGGGGGGGGGGGACCCCAAATGTTCAATCCTTTTCTCTCCACAAAAATCGATTGAACTGCCGGCTCTTATTATTTTGATCTTTGTACTGGGATTTAAGGCAATTAGGAAAACCACTTTAATTGCACAGTCTTAAGAGCGGATTTCCAAAATTATTTTCCATTTAATTATTCGTTTATTTTTGGGCTACATTAAGCATCAAACTTTAAATGGTTTGGTGAAATATGAAAAGCGAGACAATCTTTAAATGTTATAAATCTCTACTGCACTCGCAGTTTTCAGCGCCATTTGAGTTCAATAAAAACCAATTACAGCCCAATCAATCGGTCATACCAAATGCACCAATAAAAAGGACTTCGCGTCAACCGCAAAACTGACTCGACTGATAAATCAAAAAATTTCGCTAACAAACGAAAACGATGCGAAAAAAAAGAGAGGACTGCGTTGCGAAAATCCTTTATCCCCTAGTCGAATATGCAAATAGAAAAGGAATATCTTACCATGCAGCACCGCTTTGTCTGGCTTTGGTTTTTATTATTTGATCCTTTTGTTGTTGCTGTCTGCTGATTCTGCTCCACTTTCGAATTGATTTCGCCGAAAGTCGTAAATTCCTTTGGTAACTTTCGCTCGTTGAATTTTGCATCCTTTTGGCCGTCGTCGTTGCTGTTGCTGTTGCTGTTTGTTTTTTGGATTGTCTACTTGTTTTTATTTTGCTGGCTGTTTTGTTGCTGTTTTTATGGCCAAGAAAAATGGTAAAAAGAGTGTTGAAAGTCGGGATCCTCCATAATATTATTCAAAGTCATGGATGGCTGTGTGTGTGTGTGTGTGTGCTGGGCAGAGAAAGAGAGCGAGAGCGGCCCACCAATACAATGGCAAAGCCGCTCATCGTCGTTTTCGTTGTCGTTGTCGTCGTCGCGAGTTTCTCTTTGCTCCTTTTCGTCCTCGTTTCTCGCCTCGTGTTTGTTTATTTGCATTTCCGCTTGAGCTGCAGGACTCTCTCCTGCCTGAGTGTGTGTGTGTGTGAGCGCGATGACTCAACAGGTGGCTGTGTCTGTTGCTTCTCCATCTCCTCCATTGTCATTCGGTTCTTTTTTCTGTTGTTGCTCGCTTTCTAGTTCGTCCTGCTTGTTTTTTGTCTGCCGCCGCCTCCAAACACTTTTGCCTTCGCATTTCTTTTCCGCTGCCCATGTGTGTGTGAGTGATTGTACTGGGTGTGTGTGTGTGTGTGATAGTAGCCTCTAGGCTATGAACATCATCATCTTCTCTCGCCGCTCTCTCCCATTGTCGGCTTCTCTCAACTTGTTTGCTTATTTGTTTGTTTGTTTTGCCTCCACTTTGCTTTTTCCTGTCTTCTTTTGTGCATCTTCCACGCCCACCTGCCCCCCTTTCACCCCTCTCACTTCACCATTTCCGGGGGGATAATTTTCTTGGTCGCTTGGCTTTTTGTGCTTTTATTATGCCGCACACGGCTCAACTTTTCAACTTGTTCTTTTTTAGCTTTTTTCGATGGCGGCAAAATAAAATGAAATAAAAAATACATTTTCGTCAAGGACGTTAATTGTTTTGCTTCTATTTTTTTCGTCTGGCCTGTATGCGAATGTGTGTATGTGCATGTGTGTGTGTGTGTGCTTCTGAGTGTAAGTGCGAGCGAGATAATGGACGTGTGTTTGTGAAGCGAGTCCTTTGACTTTTATTTCTGCTTTTATTTTCTGACGCTGCTTGTTTATGTTGTTTTTTATTACCGCCTCAATTTGCGTGCACTTTGCGGTTGTTGTTGCTCCTGCTTTTTTTTTTGTTTTTGCACTGCGTGTCCTTGCCGTTATTTTGCTTTCTTTTTCCACTTTCTTCCGGTTTTCACACACATGTACATTCCGCCCATAAGTGCCGTTTAATTTATCAATTTGTCGTTTGCCAAAGGAATTCATTATTTGATTGTTGTTGTCTCCATTTTTTTTTGTCGCTTCCGGTTTCCCCACTTTGATGCGGTTTGTTTACTATTGTCTGGGCTTAATCTTTTGTTTATTTGCCATCAACGTCATCGTTCGTGCCGCCTGACATTGTTGCTTTCTCGTTGCATCGGAAGTTCAATCGGTAGCGATGAACATTTTCTTTTTCACTTCCCTTTTCCACTTTTCGGTACATCTTTTTAGTGTTTCGGTAATTGGAGTCAAATTGTTTTCTGACATGGATGGACTTCTGATTGGGGAAAGTGAGTTTGAAGATAAGATCAAAGGACGATTCCTGAATAGTCCTTCAAATCAGAGCGTCCTCGGCCTAATCGAACATTTTACCACCTTTAATATTATTTTATTATTGTAAATCATATGTTCTATACCAATTTCATAGAATTTTTAAGTAAATATCTAGAAAGAATTTTTAAAACAGGTAGTACATATGTTTCGAATTTGGCATTTGGTGTAAAGTCAAAATTACGTACATTTACCTCCTCTAATATTATTTCATTATTTTTAATAAAATTTTTTTTACTAATTTTATGGAATTTTTAAATAAATAAATAAAAAATTATTTTTAAAACAGATAATACTTATATAAAATTCAAATACCATTTCAGACCTTATAGGAAATATAAGTATTTAAACACAAATGTTCTCAAAAGCTATCTGCTATTTCATTTTTTTGTGTTATGCCATAGTTTATATTGCGGATTTGTTAAGCGGATTACCTAAATATAGGTTAACAATATTAAATCAAAGATAGTTAGTGAATAAATGTAATTGTAAAAACATTTTATGAAAACTTTTTAGATTTTATGCGAGTTGTACCACATTTCAATTCGATTTGCTTAAAATCCATCGAGGGATTTGTGGATTTGAATAATTTTATAGCGTTTAAAAGTCATTTACCTCCTCTAATATTATTTCATTATTTTTGATAAAATGTTCTATACAAATTTTATGGAATTTTTATATAAAAAATAATTAAAAAAAAAAAATAATAATAATAAAAATAATAATAATAATTTCGAAAATTAATTTTTGTGTAACTCCAAAATAATCAATATGATAAAATGTTCTAATAATTTTAACACAAATATATGTAAAAGAAATGTAATGCAACTCCTTCAACCTAAATTGTTAAAGTAATGATACCTATTCTACTATTTAATCAGCTTTGAAAGAATCCTAAGAAGTAGGGTGGATATGAAGAAGAAAACTAAACAGGTCCAAAAGGAAGCTCCTTTCAATCCCTGCCATAAACGCAGCACTTATTCAAATCCAGCAAGTAATTAAAACGCAAGTCTCGAGGCTAGCCAAAATAAGTAATTGCCACCGTGTTCGACAACTCATCAGCAAACAGGAAAATTGTCCCAGAGTAGTCGCAAAAAAATGAGAAAAACCGGGTAGAATGCCCCAACCGAATTGACAAATTAAAAGCAAGTGAAAATTTTCCAAAAAACCCTGAATAAAGAACAAGAGAGCTTTGAAAAGGAAACAAGTTGGGGAGCCCTGTTGACAATTAAGCAAAAGGGGGATTGACAATTAAAGGGAAAAGGGGTCGATTGTTGGTTGGAAGAAAGGAGTCCTAAAGAATCGACAAGTTTCGGGCGCGCAATTATGATTATGGGTGCGTTTGCCCATTCTTCCAACCAAATCCTACTTTAATTGTTTTTTTCGCTTTCTACTTTTTTTCCCTTTTTACCAGGGATGCTGCCCAGTTGCCTGGACGGAAATTCATTAGAGCAGCCCTAGGGTAGGGGTTTGCAGAGGGGGTAACTGGTCCCCGGCCATGTCAAAGCGACTCCAAGACGTTGTCTTGGCTTTTTTCCTCAGCGAAAATTGCAATTTTTCCAGGACCCAGGCCAGACATCGATGGGGTTGGGACGATTGTCCCTGCCCGGCAGACACCCCTCCCCTCCCCCCCTGTTTTTGGTAGATCGTTGGGTGTGGCTGGGCGCAGAAAAAGGGCTTCGCATCCTGCTTACGGTATAAAAAAAAAATGGGGAAGAGACCAAGGACCGCTAGACGACGGGCGGGCGAGCAAACATAAAAATGCGTTTTTGCCTTCAGAAGTCCCTTTTCGAAAGTAAGGTTGGGGTTTTGCCGGGGTGGCAACTTGGACGGGCACCTAAACAGAAAGTAATCAACCCACACACACACACACAGAGAGCCGTAGAGATATGCCCACACAGACACTGACAAAGCAAAAAGGACGAGAAACGCGTCTCCACCTTCACTCATTTGCACAAAACACACCCACAACTTTGGTCCGAGCTGGAGAAACTTTTTTTCGCTTTCGCCGCTCCAACATTTCTGTTTCCTCCGCTTCGTGGGGGCGGTTGGGGGCGTGGCATTGTTCTTGTGCCGCCATGAAAATTAATGAAGAAGTGCCCGACCCATGTTCCAGAGGCACTAAAACTCCGTCCTCCGCCCATCGACCGACTGACAGACAGTCGCTAGCTCCGGTCCCCAGTTTTCGAGGTTGATCTGGGGCCTGGGACTTGGGACCCTCGGTTAGAGTTGGGTGTGTGGCCATGGGTCTGCCGGAAGGACTCCCTCCTGGGGGTGGGTGCGTGCCCATAGCTGATGGCTTCCAATTTTTTCCCCAGTCCCCTAACACTAAAGTGGGATTTACATAAACTCTGGACCACTGTTTGGGTCTTAATGGTTATATAAAATCCAAATACCATTTCAGCCCTTATAGGAAATATAAGTATTTCAACACAAATGTTCTCAAAAGCTATCTGCTATTTCATTTTTTTTGTTATGCCATAGTTTATATTACGCGGATTAAGTTGCATTACCCAAATATAGCTTAACAATAATTAATCAAAAATAGTTAGTGAATAAATGTAATTGTAAAAACATTTATGAACATTTTGTAGATTTTATGCGAGTGTATCACATTTCAATTCAATTTATTTAAAATCCATCGCGGGGCTTGTGTATTTGAATAAATTTCATAGCATTTAAAAGTCAGTTTCAGTTACGCAATTCTAATTGGACTTCATCACACACAGAAGTAGACCTGACAATATCTGTGAAACGAAACGGGTAAAAAATCAGCCCACAAAACACTGGAACAAAGGCGATTTGAACAAACTCACGGAGCATTGGTCAAGCCAAACCCTTTGGGTGGTGGAGGCCTTGGGAATGGGGTGCTATAGCTGGTGTGAGGGACCCAAACTGACTCACCCAGCTGGGACGAGGACTCGGAGGACACACACCCACATACGGTCAAGTGGGTGTTGACCTGTCCACATTTAGAGGGGCACGTTGCCGCTTTTTTGTTTTTTCGCCCGACTGCGGCAACTGTCGCTAGATGGCGCCAGGCGGGATTGCAAACAGGAGCCGAGGTAGCAACAGGACGAGGACGACGACGACGACGACGCCTTTGCTTTTAGCTTGATTGCCAAGCCTAGTTAACTGTAAAGTTTTATAACTTTGGCCGGCCACCCAATCACCGCCCACTCACAAACACAGACACCTTCGCCTCGCTTGGCCTCACCTGCAAAGCGTTAAAATCGGTTGGTTTATAGCACGCGCCTCGGTCCTTGGTCCTTGGTCCTTCCGCCCACCTCACCCCCTAAGCCATGTTCGTCCGGGCTCTAACCCCAACCCTTCTTTATCCCTGACAACGTTCGACCCTTTTAAAAAGTCGTCAATACTTTCCTTGCTCCGCCCCCGTGGAAAAGGACGAAAAGGGTTTGGGGATACGTGCAACGGCCTCTGAGCTCCGAGCAAGGACTCCGGCCAGGACGGGGACCAGCCACGGGGCCACGAACCTGGGACCTGGACAAGGACCAGAGGACCGGAGAACCGGGCGTCTATCAAATTCCAATTTCGGTCCCTTTTTTTCCTCCGTTCTGTTGGCATTCAAGGTTTATGGCGTCTTTTTAGCGTAAATCCTGCATGGCCATGACTGAAGTCCGGTCCTGATGTTGCACCCTTTAGCCACCGTCGCTGGACCGTGGCCCCCAACCCTAATGCTATCCTATCGGTGGGTCTACATCTTCAATATCCTTTCTCAGCCCCCATCAGCAGACTCACTCCCACCGAAATGCGAAGGACCAATGGGTACATTTTTATTTTTACCATGTCATGATAACGTGTCTGTCATACTGTTATTGGAACCTTAGTTCTTAGAAGGATTTTAATTTCGGTGTAATCTGGTTTGCTGCTTACTTTGCAAAGAACAAGAGTTAGAGACTTCAAGTACACCCAAATAATAAAAAAAAACAACATTTTTAATTTTGAGAACTTCGTGCCATATTTGCCTTTAATCTACTTTAAATTATGAACAACAAATTTGATAAATCGTCTTTTGAATAGCTATTACCTATGTTTATAGCATGAAGTGTTTTTAAAGCTGTAATAAAATGTAGTAGCAAACGTTTTATTTTATTAAGTTCCCAGAAATGAAATATTTGTTAATCTTAAATTTGTAATTACTAAGAACATATTTACGGAACTGGCAATGAATGTATATTTAATCAGCAAAGTAGTTCTAAAACTTGTTCAACGTTATCTATAACTTGAGATTGTAGGCTTTGCAATGAAAAAGTACACAGCTTCATAAATATAATTTAATAGATGCCGATGAGCAATTTGAATACCCGGGTATAACCTAGAAGTTTTATTATGAGTTTTAAGAAGAGAAATACCCCTTCAAATTAAAATCTTGAGTCAATCAGATTCTATTAATGGTACATATATTCGCAGTACTAAATGGTCGAGTTTACCTACTAGCTGAGTACGAAGCAATAGTTAGATGATGAGTATTTTAAGGTCGAGAGCGGCCTGACTTGTTTTTCATGTGTAAGCTTGCAACATGTACTGCAAAAAACCGGTCTTTTCTATCGACGAATAGCAGACGTGCAAAGTTGTTAAAAAATGCACAGTTCATTCAGAACTTCTCTAACTTGCTTATGTTACATAATCTTTCGCAGATTTATTTTTGAAAAGATATTCCCTTTTTCGTTAAGATAAAGACTTAATAATTAAAGTCCTCATGGCAAAAACCCCATTCAGATAAAGTAGCTCTCAACAAGTCGATAGCCTCTAAATAACAAGCTGAAAACGTGACTCGTGAAGAATAAAGCTTTATTTATAAGTAAGGGTGATCAGCATCGATCGGCGTTTGTGCGCTATGCTCACGGAACCAAGTTCAGTTTGAACCAGACATTCAATGTGGTTGCTTGTGCCCGGGAAATATCAACAATGAAGTACGCTAATCTTCTAATTATCTGCGCCAGCCTGGTGTTCTCCCAACTGGAGGTAGGTAATTGGATTTCCCACTCTCTCATTAGTTAAAACCAATTTTTTCCTCTAGATGGGAGCAGCCAGAGCTACTGACCGTGGAATCGACCCTTCTCTGTACTCCAAGGCCCGTGTATGGAACTTAACCGAGGATATATTAAATGAAATGTGGCGCACCAAATCGCCGTATATTGTCACAACAAAAAAAAATCCCGGTGAGGTGATTACGGAAACCTTCGAATTGAGTCCCAATGGAAGAAATATTTTAAAGAGCACGGAAATACGACGAGAAAGGACATATCCGGCAGTGGGAGCATCTGCCTCTGCACAAGCTCAAGAAAATGCCGAATTTGTATCGAACCAGCTGCGTCGACTGGCCAGTGTCTTCAATAATCCCTTCCTCAATCCAGTTGGATATGGTTTCCCTGACTTTAACATTTTTAAAAACTTTGTTCCTTTCGGATCCAATCAGTTTATCCCGCAAATTCCCGGTCTACCTTGTAATTGTCAGAGACCAAACGAACCAAAGCCGGAATATAGTCCTCCTCAAGAAGATCCCATATATATTCCGAGCCGTGACCAACTTTATATACCACCCGGCGATGATTTCAGTTTGAACAGACGGAATCCACAATATATTCCCCCTCAAAATGTGCCCAACACATATGAACGTAATCCGAATAGACCCGATGATATTGATCAATGGATGCCCAACCCAGTTACGACTCCTCGATCTTTGGTTCCCCGTCCCACGATGGCACCCCCAAATTTCGACGATTCGAGTCCCCTGTGGGTGCCGTCACCAGATCCAACTTTAACGGAGCGAACCTTAGTACCCCTGCCCACTCTGGCTCCCAAGACAAATGGAACTGACACAGTGATCGATGATTTCCTGTCAAAGGTGGACGTCACCGTCGCGGACATCAAGGAGGAGGATGGGGAACTGGTCACTAAGATCGTGGATAAGCAAGGCAGAGTTCTGAATGTCAGTTTTGCCTTGAGCGATGACAAAGGTAGAGAGGGTAGTCCCAATTAGAAAAACTCCCTCTTTAAAATCGTATCTGTTTTTATAACAAAGTGTACATCTATTAAATAATTATGATATAGCTCGAGAAAAAAACTCAGTTTAAAGATTATTTGCAATGGATTCCCAACTGTCTATTGTTAACGTATTGCAAAGAAACTCTAAAAATATTTTTTTTAAATCATTTTAAATTGAAATGTTTTGAATATTTTTGTATTTTAAGTCAACATCCACTTTACAGAAAAATGGACATTTATTACCCGAGAAGCTTGAAAATTTATATTAACTTTAACGAATTTCTCAAATAAATTTTGGTTCTACCTCAAACTGAAATATTGGGAAAATCTATTATATTTGCACTCGATGATAAGGGAGATTGTGGGAAAACCTATAGATAACCTTTGCTTAGCCACTGCCTATAGGATTGGCAATTTCAGACGATTCGTAATTTCAAATTAGTTCGATTCAGGCAATCGAGGTGATCACAAGTGTAGCGGAAAGAACGAGAATGAAGTACTCTCATCTTCTGGCAATCTGTGCCAGTTTGCTGCTCCTAAAACTGGAGGTAGGTCATGGCAGTACCTAAAAATCCAAGGGTGACATCAAATTTTTTCTACAGACAGCAGCAACAACAGCAGCAGTTGGGGAACCCAGTCAGGAGCTTATATATGCGGCCCAGACTATTGGATTGGATGAAGTTGGCTTGCGTGAATTGTGGCGCACCAGGCAGCCGCTGGTTGTTAGAAAGCAAAGTGACGCCGGTCAACTGACTTCGGAGACCTTTGAACTGAGTCTGGATGGCAAATCGATTGCAAGGAAGCGGGTTGTAGAGGGATCAGCGCCTGCCAGGCTAGAGGACAATTCCAGCTCGAAGCCCCAAGAGGACTGGGAGTATGTGCCAAATTCCGTCAGCCAGCGTCGGCCCATAGGAGAATCTAATTTTGGAATAGATAATTTCGATACCAATATATTTGGCACAGGCTTATCCAGGCCTTCCATATTTCCCAACTGGGAGGTGCCGGCCGGAGTGACGCCGGAAGTCAAAACCAGGACTGAAGTGGATAATTTGGGACGAAAGGTGACCACCACAACTAGAACTTTTAGAGGCAGAGTTGTGCCGGGAAGTAATGTGTTCGAGCAGCTATTTCCCGATATATCCAGGGAACCGGGTCCAATTAACCCCGACTTTGCCCAGAATCCACCCACGGGAGCAATTCCAGCATTCCGTCCTGGTCCATTTGACTCCAATTCTGGACCAACCCCTCGCCCAAGTCACAGGGCACCTTACTACGTACCCGTAGTAGACCACCCCACCACACAGCGAACCCTAGTTCCACTTCCCACCCTGCCCCCTCCAGAAGATGACGGAACGGACCAAGTGATCGATAATTATTTGGCCAAGCTTGATCTAAAAGCGTCGGACATTGAAAATGTAAATGGTGAATTGGTTAAGACGATTGTGGATAAGAATGGACGAGTTTTGACTGTGAGATATGTACTAAGCACAGTAAAAGGCCCTGAAGAAGAGCCCAAGCAGCAACCCACCAAGTAAATCGGGCACTTAAGAGTTATATTAAAATTTCTGAAGTAAATAGAGAATATTTTGTAAACAATGTTTGAAAAACCAAAACGCATTTCAATAAAAAGCTTATCAGCTGGGGCTAAACCCAGGCAGTAAAATTGGAGGTCGGAGTCAATCTTTAGATGGAATATTACACTTATAAATATATAATATATACATATGTAGGTATGAAATTGATAAGGTTGTTTTTTGTTTATAGTTTAATATGTGTTGACTCACCTGCTTATGTTTTCATCTATATTAATATATACAAGCAACTACAAAGCGCTCTAAATTGTTCAAAAACTACTCGCATATATGTATACATTTTGGGACATTAAATATTCTTTATTTTCATATCGTTGGCCAAATTAATTAAAAAAGCATTTATAGTTTTGTATAGCTAATTTATTACAAACAATTTTTTTTTTGTTTTCGCTAACAACTGAGCTGAAAGAAATTAAAAGAAAGGGAAAAATATAATTGGGATAATAAAAAAATCAACGAAATAATATTAAAATAATAACATTAGTTGACTAAGCATGGTTAACAACATAATTTTAGCAAAGGAAAAAATTAATTGCAGCCAAAAATAATTCAAGCATTAAGAGATCAAAATTATAAAAACACAAAGGGGAAGCGCGGAACGAGAAATTCAATTGGAATTTCACGGCAAAATGATTAAAATACGTATAAAAAAAGGCTATTGCATAATTTTGTGCGCAGCTCATTGCAAAACGCATTTGGTGGCCGAAAGCATTTTGGTCATGGTTGATTTGGTTGTAGTTGTAGTGGTGTGTATCCTGTTTTTCTGTCATTGTCTTTCTCGCTCGTTAGCATTGCATTAGTTGGGTTACATTTATAAGCCAAGCATGTCAGAGAAAAGAGAAACTAGATTAGTAAAAAATTGTTGTTTGATCAAATGTATGAAAACGTATTAAAAGCATTTTTTCTTAAGTCTAAGTACGGGAGCTAAAGCCAAACATGAAGCAAAAAATGTTTGCACGGCGCTCGAACTAATTAAAAAGCATTGCCTGCCCTTGGGCGCCATTATGAAATTCAACTTGGCATAAAATATGTTACAGCAAGCATACATATTTAAACAATATTGGCGTATTCTTTATTTGCATTTGCTGGTCAATAACGATATTAAAATATATATAGGTAATATGCATTTTTCAAATATTTTTTTTTTAAACTTTGTCATGAGAGAACGTAATAAAGGTTTAAAATCGCCAAGGGCTTTTAAATGTAATATAATAGATTCAATAGGAAGTATGGGTAATAAAAAATACTGATTCTTTGTGTACCTTTATCAGCAATAAAATAAAATGTAGAATGGTAAGAAAAGGTAATAGTAAATTGATTGATTTAGTATTAAACTTTGATTGCTCATATGAGATCGGATAGTTTCCTGGCTAATGAACAGGGTTGAAAACTATCATCAGCTCTCAATTCAGTATTATTTCCTTAAGCCTAAAGAGAGTACTTGAAGTCTTTACTCACCAGGTTGTCGAACCGCAAGGCATCCTCATCGCTGAGTCCCATGCTGCGTGTCAACTGCAAGTAAGTCGAGGTGATGGGCTTCAGGCGCTCCAAATCCAACGGTGGCAGGGGCAGGGATAGCTCCACAGGAGGCAATCCTCGCAGTTGGGGAATTCGAAGCTCCGGCAGTGGTTTCGGCGGACTGGGCAGTTCCAGTTTCAGTTGCACCGGGGTCGATGTGGATGCCGGATGACCGGTTTTCAGGCTGGAAAATATAGATTTTGTTAGATTTATTGGGGTATGGGGATTTTCCCTAGGCCTGGCTGTGGAATCTGCAAGGGAAGGAGATCGTGCCCGCA
The DNA here is from genome assembly GCF_014743375.2 of Drosophila subpulchrella. Taxonomy (NCBI): domain Eukaryota; kingdom Metazoa; phylum Arthropoda; class Insecta; order Diptera; family Drosophilidae; genus Drosophila; species Drosophila subpulchrella. The sequence continues at coordinate 14,749,715 of NC_050610.1, read as the reverse complement.
CTGAGCTGTCCGGAGAGGTCTTGATCGGCGGCGATGCGGCCTTGGGAGGGGCCAGCATCTTGCCAGGGTCTGAGGTGGTGGCGGTAGGGGTAGTAGGGGTTGCTGTGGCCGCGGTTGAGATGGCGGTGGTTGTTGGATAGCTGAGGCTCTGCAACAGGCTGCTGCCGTAGATGGGCGGTGCTAAAACCGGTTCGCCGGCATAGAAGCGCCTCATAAAGTCATAGTATCTCAGGAGATTATCCCGCGACTTGAGCAGCTGTACATCAAAGCACTGGCTACCGGGTTGGGGATGGGCTTGGGATTGGGTTAGAGATTGGAGATTGATATTCGGGGCAGCAGGGGACTGATCTAGCGGACTCGGCGGACGCTGCAACTGGGTCTTGACCCGGATTTTTGGCGTGCTTTCAACAGCCGCCTGTACCGCCTGCGGTGGCTTGGGGCTGCGGCTTTGGGGCGGTCCTGTGCCCAGGACATCCAGCTGAGTGGCACTGGAGCTGCTGGCAATAGCGGCACCACCCACAGAAATGCCCAAGCCACCGGAAACCACTTTGAGGTCGGCGCTCGAGTGCCGACGGCGTTTGGCCGTGGGTCCCGCCTCCAGCGAGCTCTCCGTGTGCGATGAATAGTTCAGGCAGTTCTCCACTTCCGAGGAGCTCTCGTTGCCGGCCAGGTCCGAGTCCTTTCCGCCCCCCGATGGTGAGGAGGGTCGCAGGTTCTTCTTGCACTCGGGACAAATGGTCAGGAAGCGGGTGACCGCCTCGCGGGGCAGGAAGGCGTAGGTTTCAGTGATCTGCATTGGGATAAATAGAACAAGGTTACAGAAAAATAAAGATAATGAACGTGACTTAAAAATAATAAATTCTTTTAACATAGATAATTATTGGAGAGTGTAGAGGAAGATGATCTTGCAGATATTTCCGAGAAATCTTTAAAAATTATTCTCAGCTTGTTTCAAACTCAGTAGGTTTTAATAATATTTAATTATTTCTTTCCAGCTAAAGTGGGCCTTTTTTTAAAATTGAAATTATCTTTCTATTCTATTAATATAATCTTGCTATATATTGTGTTGAAAAATAATTAAGTTTTAAATTTGTTGAATTCATCTCTTCGTCATCACACCCTAAAACTTTTAAATAGGTATAGACAAAATTAAATTTCGCGTTTATAGAGGACAAAAGAGGTCAGCAACTTCCTGCTTTTGAAATTTAGATAGAAAAGATTTTAGGAATGGTGACATGCAGAAAGAGAATCGTTTGTCACTATACAGCTATTATGATTTCCAATCAAGATACTTTCATATTTAAAATTCAGCATTTGAAAACCCATTATATAAATGCAATTTTCAATCTTTGTGATACTTTCTACACTACACTATACCCTGCACTCTCCTATTTCTTAAAAGGTGTGCTTAAAAATGATTAAGTTTAATAGAAGTAGTCCCTCAATCACCAAAATAGGCGCTTTAATTTTTTTGGGAATGCAATCAATGAACTTTTCCATTTAAAGTCCTGCATCTGAGCGTAAAATAAGCCCAACTAAGATGAACTAATAAATGTAATATTCAATCTTCATGATATTTTGTACGCTACACTCACAATGCGGTAGGTGCGCTTCTGGCCCGCGTGCATTCCACTGCGGCCCCCCAGTTCCATGTGCACATTGTAGATGATGTCAAAGAACTCCTCCACGCAGGCCACCTTGCGGTAAGTCCGGCGACCGAATCCCTTGCTGGTGGATGCGGCAAAGAGGTCCACATCGCCGGGATTATCCGACAGGATGGCTGAGCTGGGAAGGGGTTTCAGGCGTCGCCGACTGCCGGGAGCCTCTTCAAAGCCATCGGGCCGGTTGGTGGTAAAGCCTATTAGGGAAAATCAGTATGAGTATCTCCTTAGGGTTGCATCCCCCCCGCCCCACACTCACCCTTTGTCTTGACCCAGAAGCGAAACTTGGAGCTATCTGGGCGACTGTGCTCCTTGCCCTCCAGCGCCTTAAGAATTCGCGCCTTCTTGCGCAGCGTTATCGTCTTGGTCTTGGCCTGATCGCCGTATGTGCTGAGGGCCCAGGGCTGGAACAGCTCGTAGATGATCTCCCGCTCACCTGTCGGCTGCTCCAGCTGCTCCAGCTCGTCCACATCCGCATCGTAGGCCAGATCAGCCTCCGCCTTGCCCACAGTCACCGGCGAGCCCTCCTCGCGCTCCTCGATGGCATAGAGCTTCCGTTTGCTGCTCCATCCCTCCGACGAGCCCATCATCGCCGAGGACTGTGGATGAGGTGACTCGGGCTGATCTGTACTGGGCTTACGATTACCATTCGAGTGCTCCATGATGCGAATGTCTTCTTAGAGGGCCAACTCAATCACACACTTTTTATTTGACTAAAAAACTCGCAATATCAAAGCCAAGTCCAAGCGATAATCAATATCATGGGGTATTAGGTTTAGAATTTTGTATGAAATTGGAATTTCAGCTGTATTCTATTCTTCGTTTGGTGGGATTTCTCGGTAAGTCCTGCAATATTTAAGTAATATTATTTATCGAATTTTACACAGTCACTAGACAACACCAAAATCATAAACGACTTTAGAAAAGTATAAAAACTTAGTACTTAAAATGCATACTTTTTGATGTTTAAGCACGGGCTTAGATAATTTCCAACACAATTTTTTTTTTTAAACAAATAGTCAACGAAAAGTTAACAAAAACAAGATTTCTCTTTAACAATATCAAAAATTAACAGAAATCCCACAAAAACGAAAAACAAGGGCTCAAATCTTTTTGGCTCAACAAATAACTAAAAGCCAATAAAGAAATGAACAACAGCAAGCGCGACGCGACCGAATGAAAGTTCAAACACAACTGACTGGCCAACTGATCAACGTCCCGCCGAGAAGATCTTGATGAGATGCGGATGCTTGGCCACCGAGGAAGGTCCTTAGGTCCAGTCGAAGACAGGCTGGTCCAGATACAAACCGGTTGACCGGGCATCTTTGAACTTTGAACTGCAGCCCCGAAAGCCAGACAGCCCTCGGAACAAGCTCCTCACATGCCCGAGCATCTCGCAGATAACCATGGAGTGCCTACCTCAATAAGTTGCGCAACCGCTGGCCAGCAAATCCTGGCCCAACTTCTTGTTGCCGAGCTAGACCAACCCGAAGATGATGACAAAACTCACCCCTAAACGGTCGCTTAGGTTTTGCATTTCTAACAGCATACTTTTAGGCGGTTTCAGAGCGCCAAGAAAGAAGAAACAAGTCGTGTCCTCACTCAATAAAAAGTGGATAATGACGTTTAGAGGTCGGAATTTCCACCCACCAACCTACCATCCTCCCAAACATCCGCCTGTTGCTTTGCTTTCTCCCTTCAAGTGCAAATTGTTTGGTTTGTTTTTGCGCGGAGATTGCCAACGAAGCGTCACAAGTTGCGTCACTTAATAGCACTTTTTTATCGTGCGGAAAAAATAGTGTTGTCCCAAAGATGAAAGTAAGTAAGCAAAGTTTCTGAAAGGGGAAGGAGAGAAAAATGTTTCAGTTTACTGCTGATTATACGCGCCAAAAAGCAGGCTTTAAAAATATTCTTTAAATCTTATTCGGCCATGGGATGGTCCTTGTGAGGTGGTTACTACTTCTTAGGGGTGTTTCTTCTTTATCTTGGTTTTCTTAGCATTTGTCTTTTTTTTATGAACCCAAATTTATCTTGTCATGCCATTGGTCAGCTAAACTGTCCCAGAACCGGCTCTATCTGCCTGGCCAAACTATTGTGACTTCTGTCTGCATCTCAGCATCTGAGTGCTTGGGTTCAGCTTAATTACTGGACCCGGCCAGAAATTATATTGAAAGTACCAAAAACTGGTTGATCTCGGGCAGCCTGCATAAATTTATTGAAATGCGGATAGCCGGTTATTGTAACGAACTTCTAGAAACTCTTAAAATGTTGAGATATGCAACGTAATTCACATTATTTATTTTATAATTGAAGAAAAAGTTGTTTTGGGCTTATAATGTGAAAATATGTCCCATAAATGTAGTATGATAATACTGGAGAATACCTTATAGATGCAGTTTAAGCTTCTTTAGATAGAATTTGCTAGAAATATAAAGTAAATATATAAATATTTTTTTAAAGAACTAGGATATTGTTTCTGTTTTGATATTTAACAATTTTGTTTGGGTCGTAAATTGCTTTTACAGTAAGAAGCTTTGGTTAAATTGACCTGCATTTTTTGTATAATTTTTTAAAGTACCCAGCGTTACTATAGAGCCCTCGAAAACACTTAATTTCCCAGCTCCTCCGAAATGAGGGGTTGGACAGGCGAGGTTCATTAGTGGCCGTGGCCTCATCGCCTATGCATTGAAATTGGCAGTCAGTTGTGAAAAAATCGATGCATGTCTGAGTAATCGATGCGCCTAATGGAATATCTAAGCTAATAAGGTGGAGCATCTCGTCATCCGCCAGGAGCCAGATGAAGTTAAATGGTGACTCCGCTCGGGGACAATTACCGAAGCAACTTATAGACAAACAATGGATGGCTTTTGCCCATTTGGTGAGCTAATGTTTGGCTGGCTGGCTGGCTGGCTGGCTGGCTGGGACGGGTTGCTTGGCATTTGGTTAGCAATTAGCCAACTGACCAAATAGCATGAATAAATAGACTCCCCGGCTAAGTAGTTGATCCAAAGCGAGCGACTGGTTTTGAGGCAGCAGTAAGGACCAGCATCTGCGACAGGACATTAGAGGCAAACAAGTTTGGCTACGCCAAGGAAACTTTCTCACGCTCGAAGCCAGCATCCGCATCCTCATCCTCATCGTCATCCGCTTCTGTGGCAGGACACGGAACTTTTATAAGATTTCCCTCCTTCGTTTTGCTGAACTTTCACATCAAAATTTCAACGGATTCGTACCCAGAAGCAGGCCGGTTTTCCAAACTGGACAACAGCTTCCCGAAACTGCCGCTGAACTTTGACATCCCGGCCAAGATGAGCATCGAGATCAGCAATCGACGATCAACCCCTTCCGTCTTCGGAGCAAAAGCAACCAGTTTGCCGCTGGTCATTCCTCAGCCTCCGCTGGTCACTTGGACCTCATTCTCGGGGTGGGTTTCCCTTTACACCAGCTGATGTTCGCCGATGATTTGGCCCGCATCACTCTTTTTCCCTGCTTTTCGGCAAAGATAATGTCCAGTTTTGGTCACTTCTTTGTCTGTTTTCCCGAACTCCTTGCCATTTGCCTCAGTATTCCAGTGATCTTGCTGCCGATGCTGTGCCAAAGGACACCAATAAAAAGTCCACACATTTTGCCATCATGAGAGTTTTTATTTCTGATGGGAAAGGATAAAGATCCCAAGCCTGTTCCGATTTCAATGGCCTGTTACGGGGTAAGATTTTTGGTTATTTTTCAAGATTTTCAAAGCGGAGACGAATCAAGAAGGAATGCTATCAACGGGGATTTTTCCTTTCCTAACTTACTTTTAAATAAATATGCCTCATAACATTTTGAACTTATTATAGTATCCATCTGCAACATAATCAACACAATCACAAAAAATGTATTTAAAATTTAAAAACTATAGATTTAATATCTGATTTAAAGGATCTGATATGTCTTTTTCCCTAGTATTAATCCCTATCTTTACACTTCAGTCGAAAGCCTCGGCTATCAGATACCCTTTACTTTCTCAACTAACTTGAAAATACATATGGATGGGTGATCCCCAATTATATACTTTTTTTTACAACATAATGAACACAATTTTAAACAATATATTTAAACATTTTAAGACTAGTTTTCCTATCTGAGTTAAAAGATCAACGATGTCTTTTTCCGTATTATTAAACCCTTTCTTTATGCTTTAGTCAGGGGCCTCGCCTATCAGATAGCCATTACTTAACTAACTAATTTAAAAATAAATTTGAATGTGCGATCCCCACTTTTATACTTTTTATCCCATTTGCAACAAAATGAACACAATTATAACAAGTAAATTAAAAATTAAGAAACCATAGCTTTACCATCTGATTTAAATTATCCGATATGCCCTTTACCTAATATAAAACCCTTACTTTCTATCGATCCAGCTGAATCGCTGCCATCAAACAAGTATTAAACCAGAGTTCTGAAAACCAAGAATTCTGGTTCAATTAACTAAAATCAATATTGATAATAATGGATTGTTTGGCAAACTATTAAATTGTTGCCGCCAATTCTAGAGATTTAAAAAGAGGAAACAAAAGGCAACCAGGGGTTATATAATTCCTTTGGCGGAATGCAAATGAGGGCTGGGGATCGTTGGGGGCTGCAGCTGGAAAAACTGATTCGTTGTCGGTTCCGACAGGCAGATAATGAGGCATTAAAAGGGGGTGGCGGTGGGTGGTTGCGGAGTGGCATTATACGCCGAAGGGAAGGCGCATTTTCACGCACAAAAAAAGAGTTGACGTGGGGGGGTGAAATGGGGGGGGTGTGGGATGCAGATGCTGCTGCTGCTGCTGCTGCGGGGGGTGTAAGCTTAACAACGCAACATAAATTAACGCATATTTCAGTTGCAATTTAAAAAGCGCACAAAGCGAACGGAACCTGCAGCGGACGAGGGCGATGGCGAATGTTGGCTGCGCTGCCAGCGCTTCAATTATTTGTTGTTCCCGTTGTTGTTGTTGTTATTGTTATCATTAACATTGGTGTTGTTGTCAAAAGTGCCAGTACAGCGCATTATTTCAGCCGCTGCACGCACAAAAAACGAATAAAACCGACAACGCCCCAAATGCAGCAAAAAATGCTGTCCCTGCCTCCCTCCCCCCCCCCCCCCCCAAAAAAACCTCCTGTAAGGATGCATCGATGCGCCTAAAAGTATGCAACGCATTGGCCGCCCATCTGTCTGCCCCAAACCCAAACCCCCGTTCTGCCCCACACACACACACACACACACACATGCACAGCGTCACATACACATGCACAAAAAATATTCAGATTCGCGTTCGCCTGTACATTATTTACCTCTTGTTCGTTTTTTCCCCGGCAGGGCAGCGGCAGCGCGTTTTTTACAAGTTTTATTGCATGCGTGCGCGAATGAAAAATAAAATATATAAAAATATATACCGGTACCGCTCCAACACGAACGACCACGGCCACCATTGGCCTCGAATGACGGGCCAGCGAACGCTCAAAAAATGAACAAAAAGCAAGAGAGATGCCCAAATGCGAAAGCGCGTGCAAGCAAACGGGCCAGCAATGTCCTGTCGCGGATGTCGGGGATGTCGGGGATGCCCAGGATGGCCAGGATGGCCAGGATCAGGGTACATAGGTGCACTGATTGCCTCCATCGAGTGGATGGTGGGTGTTTCAAGGGTGAGCGGTGGGCTGCAGCAGCGACGGCAACTGCAACTGCAGCGGCGACGGCAGCGGTGACCATAAAAAACCCCAGGACAGTCGCTGGGGCCAATGGTGCGTATGTGTGATGTCGGCAAATGCTGGGCGACAACAACAACAGCAGCAACAGCAGCGGGGGGTAAAAAATAAATTAAAAATGGTTGGAGCCGCTGTTGCTGCATTTTTCACTCGCATTGTCGTCTCCTTTTTTCCTCCTTTTTTAAGCTCTGCTCAAATATATTGAAAATATTTCCCTTTTTTTTGTGTATGCCTATATTTATTATTTTATTTCGCTTTTTTTGTTTCGCTTTTTCACTGTTTGTTCGCCTAAAAGCTCACAACATTTTTTAATTGGGTTAGTAATTGAAATTTATCGAGAGGCTTCCACGCACTGCGAACTCCACCAGGGAGTCCAATCGAATATACAAAGCCAAATGAATTCTAACGCGTTTTGGCCAGCTCAATAAAAGACAATCAGCTTTCTTTTATAATAACTAAAAAATCGGCGGAAAGCCCAGAAAAAATGTCCTTTGTTTTCAATAATGCATTTTAGCTATTGCTTCATTTCTTTTAGCGGCTATTGTAGAAATTTATTTATGAAAAATGTACGTGAATTATTTTTTTGGAAGGTGTTTTGAGGAATTTTTTCATTTCTAATTTTGTTGGCCAGAGAAATTAATCAATCAAATAAGTGTATTAATGTAAACATAAACACTTTTAGGTTAAGTTGGCTAATATAATAGTTAAATGGTTTCAACATAGCAAATTGTAAATTTGACAAACGAAATAGTTACGCTTTCAACAAGAAAATATACACAATTTACTGTTTATGGTAGTTAAATAGTAACCAAAGCAACAATATAATATATTTCACTATTTTTAATTGTTGTTAACTATTTTTACAGTACGCAACTATCCATATTGGTCAATTTTACACAAATATTTGTTTTTTGCATATTAAAAATTAAAAGTAATATATTTTACTATTTTGAATTATTTTGAACTATTTTTACAGTTACGCAACTATCCACATTGGTAAATTTTACACAAACATTTGCTTTATGCATATTAAAAATTTAAAAAAAATATTCTTCTAACTTTTACATTTATATTATATTTTTTAAACATTTTAATTTTTCATTAATGACAGAAAGTTAAAAAAAAAGTAACATTTTGTTTTGTGTTATTCCTTTAGCATTTTATTCATATTTTCCCTATTTTATTTCCTCTTTTCTATGTACATTTCAAACCATGTCAAGCCATTTAAAATATGTCTAAAAATGCTCTTTTTTTAACAAATCAGCATAAAAAGAAGGTGTTCTTCAATCCCACACTTGAAACTATTAAATCGTATTTATCTACTTTGTCAAAGGACCAGCTGAAAGTCAAATTTGGATTGCTTTTAAAAACGACGCGCTCTGTTGATGGTTGGCCTAGGAAAATATAAGGCCAAAAAATATTATTATCATAAAATAAATTACAAAGCTCCTGCTGGACACTCCATCGTATAATGCATGCTGTGCATATTTATTAATGCCATTCTGTCCCGTCCGAAATTAGAAACAGTGATGCACAAAAGTGTGCAATACATTGTATGCATTTTCCAGGGCGGTCCTAACTTGGGAGCAGGTCCACAATTTATGGCCCGTTGCAGCTGGGGTTTGGGTTTTCTTGAGAAAGTTTTGCCAGAATAACCCCTTAGAGAATTCGCAGAGGATGCAAAAACTGCATCAAAGTGCAATGGCAACAACAACGACAAACACAAAAATGCAATTACCGAAATGATAACAAGGCCTACGAGCGCATAAGGCTTCGATGGACATTGGACAATGGACGGAGTCCTTCATCTTGGACTTTGCTCTTCCAGCTCAAGATGTTTCTGAGGCTAAATTGGTGCGCCAGTGTGCGTGTGTGTGTGTGTGTGCCAGAGATTGTGTGCCTACGCATCTGTGTGGGTGAAGTGAAGCATAAAATATATATTAATACACAAGTGCACAAAAAATACAATATGCGATTTTTAAATACCTTACAAGTACGGAAATTTTGTAAAAGAAGTTTGTTTATTTTATAAATAAATATTGATTTAATTGCACGAACACAAAATATTTGTATCCCTAGATGACAAGATCAAAGGGGATATTCGTATAATCAACAGATCTATCTATCTATCTATCTATCTATATTAGAAATAGAGATATATGAAAACATTTGCCCAGAAATTCAGCACGAGCAAATTTTTGATTTTCTAAATCGAACTTAAATTAATTACATCTCTTGGTACACAAAATATGTTTATCCCTAGTTGATAAAATGGGATATTCGTAAAACCAACAAATCTAGGAATAACAAAAATCTATCTATCTATCTGTATATGAAATAGGGATGCATAAAAAATGTTGCCCATAAATTCAGCAAAAGCAATTTGTTTCTTTTTTAAATAGAACTTGAATTAATTACATGTGTTGTTATATATAATATTTGCATCCATAGATGACAAGATCAAAGGGGATATTCGTAAAACCAACAAATCTATAAATATTAAAAGTAGTGAAAATATGAAAACTTTTGTCCAAACACAGTTTTCCATGTGACGAACTTCCCGAGATAGTTTTCCTACCTTGCGTAAGCAAATCTTAAAACATATTTCTATGGCTCTCTATAAATATTCACATATATTTTAGAGCAGGATTCGCTTGTGCTGCTGTGCGTGTTGCTGTGTGTGTATTTTTGAGCAAGTCAAAGATTTTCTATTAAATTTTAAATAATTCAATTTTACATTTTGCCAAAAACATTGCAAATGAGTAAAGTAAACCCAGCACACACACACTCAAGCACACAAAATGCAGCTGCATCTCTAGACATTTGCGTGTATGTATAGGTGAGGTGGCTGCATCTTGTCCAAAAATGTTTCATTATGTTTGTCTTGCAACTCGCACTGTCCACTCGAAGAAAGTCTTAAGCCCACCCCTCCGCTCCACCCCCCCTTTTGCATTGTCTTTGCATTTTGTGAAAATATACTGCATATGCTTAGACGTTGCATTTCACACTCGAGTGTGTGTGTGCGAGTGTGCGTGTGTTTTTTGGGTGGCTGGGAGGTGCATTTTCATTTGGTTTTTCACCGCACCACTGGCCCAGGCATAAGGCACATATAAGTTTCTTCTTGTGGCGTCCTGTATATAATTAGGATGTGCCTTGTGCCGGGTACAGTTTTCTATGTACCACAAAGTGCGTTGCACTACATAAGCCTTCGGGTGTGTGTGTGTGTGCGTGAGTGCGTGTTGGTGGGCACTAAGATGGAATGAATTACATTTGTTTTTTGGTAGTTTCACCTTAAAATCATAAGAAAATAGTCATTACGATATAAAAATCTGCATATTATAAAATTATTTTTCAATAATATACCTTGGAAAAAGTTCCACCGGAGATATTTAATTGGGAGGTAAGTATGGAAACCGATTTTTAGACTAATTGTCAATTGATTGACGATTAATGCTAGAATTTATATAAGCTTATATCTGACAGAATCAAAGGTAAACAAAATAGATCCTTGTCAATAACTTGTAGAATTTTTAAACGTTTAAAGTGCAAAAAACCATTCTTATACAACTGTCCAGTTTTGGTAATACCACTAATTTTTTTAAGCTTCTGTGTCTTTAAACCATTGAAAAATATTTTTAAAAATCATCATTATATATATGTTTGTTGCAACAGTCGCTATTTACTTTATTGGTGACCTAAGTTTATCGTTAACAAAATATATTTATTTCCCCTTTCTTAAGTTTTAGTAGTGCAAATCCAAAAACTCCCATCAACAGATTAAATGTTTTGACAGTATTTCAAATGATATATTTTCCAGGTGTCAGATGTTGATTAATTAGGCCCTGCTGAATTTAAAAGGAAATGCTTTGAGCTATTTTATTTACTTTTTTCCCCACACGAAGAATATCAGTACTGTTAATAAATTACAAAGAGATAAAAGCCGCTTTGCAAGGATGTGAAATAAATTATGCTTTAAAAGGAAGGGAATAAGCTCCAATTTCTCAAGAATACATTTTTGTGTGCAATCACATAACCAAATCTAAGGAACTGTCGTACACTTTCAAGTGCAAGTCGTAGAACATTCCCCCCGGAATTCTCGGAACCAACTCCACCTTCTTATATGCACCCAAGACCAGGACTCTTCTTAAACCTCGTTAAATTCAGCACACACTGTCCAGAATGTGACGGCAAATGCATAAATTAAAATTGCACATAAATTTTGCCATAAGAAACGACACCCGAGAAGACCCAACGACCACGACGGCGTTGACCCCCACGGACAGCCCCCCTTGAACTCCTAAGTAACTTCCACCCGGCGCCCCTGCCCGCCGCTCCCTTTTGGGCGAAATGCGTACTCGTAATTTGTGCTTATTGTGCAAGTCCGATGGCCAAGACAGCAGGGGGCGGCGGGGGTCGATGGGGCTAAGCTGGGGGCTGGAGACTGTGCCAAGATGCACACGAAGTCACAAAAGAACCGGACAGCGGACAGCCCCACACCCCCAGCACACATAGACTTACACGGAGGGAAAATGTCTGGGGTCTTAAACTGAATGCAATTGACTCACCATTAAAGTTAGAAACAATCATCTGGATCTTATAATATTTAAATATTATACTTATCATATAATTTATGCAGTGATATAACTGACCACTTAAATTAATATATTGATTCCTTATTTTTAAAATATTCTCTGGCACCCCGATTCATTTTAGATGCCCTTATTTTCCCAATGACTATATAATTCTTTTGCACCATCGAATAAATACCATTATTGGTGCAGAAACAGTTCATTAAGAAATTTACATACTTGTTAACGAATATAATACTGCAGCTGCAAAACTTCTTCCTTTACCTTTTCAGGTCCAGTTAGTTGGGTTTTCCCTACTTTAAAGTTAGATATGGTTTCTTATACAGTAGAACTTTTAAAACTCAAACCACTATCTGCCACTGCCACCAAAAAAGATAGAAGTACGGACACTGCGGGTTATATACAACATTTTATGAGCATGTATCTTTAAGCGAACTTTCGGAAACTAATAGGCACAAATTATAACACCGTTTTTGAACATATCCATGTAATTATCTGATCTAATCTTCGGTTTGCCAAAATAGCTTCCTCTTTTTTTTAAATATCTTAACATTATTTTAAATTTTGGAAAAATTACAGAGTTTCATACAACAATCTCTTATGAGAAAAGGCTGACATTAAAACTATGCTGTTTCCCATTCTATACGAAATATTTTGTTGATACTACGGCTTAAACGGTTTTAGTATAGAATCAAGCAGTTTATGTAGAATCAAGTTTGTTTTTAAATACTTTCACATTGAAATCTTTATATTTCTGGTGTACAATGTACGTTTCGCAAGGACTACAATTAAAAAAAAAACAAAAAATCAAATATTTTATATAGATTTAAACAAAATTAAAATAAACAGATATTTAATATAACTAGTTTTATATCTTATCCAAAATTAATGGATTTTCTAGAGATTTTATAGTCGGTGAGCTTCCTATTTATATTTGGCAAGTTTTCATATGGATCCGTTCTTTCCTTTTTGCACATACATTTTTACTTGTTTGGTGTACCTAGAGTGAAGTGTTGAAGCGTAAAAAATGTGATCTTCAGATACGCCAAGTTTATCTATAGGATCTTAATTTTTCCCTGTGCAGCCTAGCGAAGTGATGGAGTTGCTGTGTGCAAGTGTGTGTGTGCTAATATTGAGGTAGGCCGCTGTATTGAATGGTCGGGTGAAGGGGGGTAAACGGGGTGAACGGGGTGCCAGGGGTCGGGGTCGGGGTCGCAACTTGCACTCATCATCAACTCAAACTCAATCAGCAGCAGCAACAACAACAACAAGGGCATCGGCAACATCGCGACGCAGTGCATCTGTGTGCGTGCGCGAGTATCTGTGTGTCGCTTTTGACATTTACTTTATGTATTCTTCGCTTGTAATGAGGTAAGTGAGGAATGCGGGGGGAGGTCCTATGTACGCGACTCGTTGCACGCACATTTGCACATATGTGAAATGCCGTTAATTATATACTTTACACGGCACTCACACACACGCACAATCAGGACTCCACACACACACACACACACACACTCACGCGGGGAGACAGGCGGCGATTTTAATGTACAACAAAAGTGCATTGTTGTTGCCGCAGAAGAGAATTGTGTGTGCGGGTATATAGGTGGCACCCTCTCCCTATGTACTACAACTACTAAGTGCGAGCCACCTATATACCTATACTATATATATATCATAGTTATGTACAACCTTAAATCGCTTTGGTTAACGTAAATACGCGACAAAAAAAAGAATTATTTTAACTCTTTTTTTTCACGCACAAAAATGCGTAAAGTCGAGTAAAAAAAGGAAATCCACGGTGGGTTTGGGTCGCAAACAGTTGCCATAGGCATAGAAGGGGTCGCCCGCCAGGCAGCATCCCTTATCATTTTGATAAGAGGGGTCAGCCTGGGGGCGTGGGTATTTGTGTTTGCCATGCACTTTTTTGCAATAGCAGCGGCGACCACAAAGGAGCTTCTTGTTGCCTTTGGTAATGTTCAGTCGAGAGGGCTTCCGCATTTGCAAGAGTACGTTTTTATGTAGGTACTAACCACCCATATGTTTGTGTATTCATCGGCGAATTTGTTTGATTTTTGAGGGCAGCCAAATGTAGAAAAAAAAACAAGGCCCAGAAAAAACAATTATTTGGAACATATCTCTGTTGATTTAAGTCCCTCTTAATAACTTGACATTTAATTATGGTGATACATACGGGAAAGAAATAACAATAGTTACAAGATACAATAAATAAAAGCATAAATATGGGGATAACTTTTTATGAAACAAAAAACCGTTAGAACTTGCAGTTAAATTCAAATTTGAATTCTCGTTTTATTCCCATATTCCGCATTCTAGTTTTCACCACTGGTTTAAGTGTTGGTAAATGTAATAATTTACTAGCGCAGCCCACTAATGGTGGCTGATTTGAGAACTATAGTTAAATTCGCCAAGGCGCCATCTAGCGACTGGAAGTGAAAGTATAGAACACCGTGTAGAGCGGCCCTGTCGAATGTGGTGTATTCGACATACGTGTAGAATACCATTGCTCAACTTTGCGCTCATATGGCAACGCTTCGTATATGGATATTTCATCCATCTGGCAACGTTTCACTGTACAAATTCAAAAAACCGTTAACAAATAATAAAATGATCTAAAAATACTATTAGTTATATTTATTTATTTAATTTTATCATAACAAAGATCTTGTCTGTTTAAGTAATCTTAGAATAGTTTCAATAATATTTCTTCCCTAGTTGTCCAACATGGCGATATCATCTTTTAAATTTAAATTTTGTTGTAAATTGCTAAGCAACTAACACCCAAATCACACTGTTAAGATACATTTAGCCCTTTATTTCATTTAAACACTACCCTTCAGTTTTTTCTTATTAGGTACTCCTAGTTATTGCCACAAATTTCATATAAATTCAAAGTTTTTTTTAACAACATTATAAGTTTTATTTTACATGAAATCAAAATAAAAATAACACAATTATAAGTAGCATTACAATTTTTTTATAATAATAACTAAAATATATAAACAATATTTTTGTTGTTAATATGGATGGTCCTCAATGTTTTTACTCGTCTAATGCGTACTTCCTATAATGAAAAACACTTTTAATAAATTCAACAATGTATTGTTTACAATTACTCACCTCGAAAAGCTCCCAATATTGTTAGCAATCGTGAAATAGGTTAGATAAAAATAGTAATGTTAGTAAAGGAAATTAAATTATCTAATGATCATATCGTGCAAAAGCAAATGTATACAAAGGAGTGCACAAGTAAGGGTAGATGTGACTGAATACTTAAACTATTTTTGATTCGATTTTAGAAAAATAGTCTTTTTTTATTGGACTTGGGAAATAAATAGAAGAAGGATATAAAGAAAACATGCCAAAATTTCGGGATAAAAAAAGGGCATTTTCTTACAATTTTAACTTTCCACAAGGGAAAAATTAAAACAATCTGGTATACATACACGCAGCATTCCTTCGGCTGTTTTTATTTTGAATCAGTAGTTTGGCCAGCTGTATGTATTTATTTGTTATATATTTATTTCTGTTATGGGAATATCGTAAAGAAGGAACTGGATTTTAATTTGGCTTTCAGCTGGTTGTTGACAAACTGCGCAGGGATCAGAATTTTCCTTCAGTAAAATTTGCCAAAACATCTGTGTTTCAAAAATCAGTTGTGAAATTTTACCACTTTGAATATAAATGTCAAACGCTCTTGTTTTATCTTTGTTTTTTCCAGTTAATGATGTTCATGTCCATTTGTTACAGCGTAATTACTACGTAATCTAAGTATTGATGCTTACAGGGAACAATGTGTTGTTTTGCAATGAGTATATGACAATATGAATTTAGTTTTTATGAACATTGATACAATATATTTACATTTTTATTAAATGTATATGAGAGTGTCTTTTTATTGGTTTCTTAAGCCTAACTCGCAGCAGTTTCTAGAGAATAGCACAATTTACCTTTCCATGAGTGGGTAGCAGGATCACCTTCGTCCTTGATGTCATCATCCAAGTCCTTGGCGAAGAATCATTTCTTTTTGTTGAGAATAAAACCTAATTTCTTTTTTTTGGTATTTCTGTCAAATCTTTTCTTTTTGAATTTTTATTATTGAATAATAGTTAAAATTTTACAATCGCTTTACTCGGGTTTCTTTTTCTTTTCTTCATTGTTTCCTTTCAACTTTTATTTTATTTTTTCTTCTATAATTTACTATTTAGGTCAAAATGACCAATTTAAATTTTCTTCTAATTTTTTATGTCATATATTTTGTGTTCTTTAGTTAATTCTGTATGTTTCTTTATACGCAATTATTTAAATTTAAATACTAATAACGACATAAAAAATCAGCGCTTTTCTTTTGTTTTCTGTGTTCTTTGTTTCTTTTTCACTTTTTTAAAATTAATTTAATTTAAATATTTACTAGGTTACGATTTCATCCCGCTTGATTTTGGTTTTTTATAAACCCTTTTTAAATGACTAATTAAATATTAATTTGAAGTTTTGTGTGTTTTTCGTTTTTTATTTTAAATAGAGAAAGGAGTTTGGTTTTTGTTTTTTTTTTTTAAGAAATATATACTTTTTATGTATATTTTTTTAAAATTCATTTAAATGCAACTAGTTGTAGGAAAAAGTTTCATCATTTGCTTCAAATATTTTCATTTATAATTTATTACATAGTATACTATATATTTATATATATACTTGTTTGTCTGTGTAAAAAGAAGTATATACGTATCCATGTAAATATACACATCTATGTATAAACTGTGTATTTAATGGTTGATGAAGAACTATTTTCCAAACTGTCCTTTTTATGCACTAGAACTTTATTAGTTTAATTTCCATAATCTTGCTCCATTGCATGGCCTCGACTAATGTTGCCGATTAATTCAGCCCAGAGAGCCATTTTATTTCCTATGTATTTATTTACTGGGGTGACATTTTTCTTTAAAAATTGCTTATATGAAAACTTTTGTTCAACTTCAGCTAATTGGATGTTGAACATAATCCAGTTATTGATTGCTATTTGAAAACGGCCATCAGATATTTCAGTTGGGCTCTTTTGGGTTGCTTTCTTTTGTGTTTAAACAAGCACAATTGATGGAAATGTATAAAAGATTTAAAATTAGTTATTGTTTTTATTTTTCATGCTGGCAGCTTGTTTGCTATGTTCTCTATTATTATTTGTTTAATATTCTTAAGCGTTAGGATTGAAATCTATCGTTATATTTTCTCACTGACATTCGCATTGGAAAAGCATACAAAATAAAATATATGTTTATCAAAAACATTAAGAAAAGTCCCCACAAATTGATACTTTCTCCGATCCATTGCATTTCAAGCTATTCTTGTGGGCATAAAACAAAATGTAAAAAGAATTTCACCTTTCATCAAAATATAACAAGGTCTCATATTATTTTACATTTCGAATCTTTTATCAAAAGCTAAACCTTATTTATAAATATTTCTGAATCGTTCAAAAGTAAAACAACCGAAAAGGAGTAAGTCAGGAGATTGTATAGTTGGGCATACAAAATCTGTATATAAATTGAAGTTCAAAATTGTCCTTTAACCAAATCTTATAAAAACCAATTCATCCCATACTCAATTTTCCTTATCTATTTGTTCGATTTGTTCGTTATTCGAAATGTATTTATTGTTGTATGTAAATCTATTTCTAGTATATTTTGTTGAGTTTGCATTTGTTTAGCTCTTTGGATAGAATCTTAACAACTTATGGATTTCTGTGTAGCCTAGTCTAATTTGAATGACATCGTTTAGTTGCTAATCATATTTCCATTATTTATTTTTGAATTTTTTTTTGCATTTTTACTGTGACCTATATGTTTTAGTTTGCTTTGGTTTTGGCGTGTTCGTATTGTTTATATTCAAAGAAAAATTCTGATTGTTTACATTGCACAAGATTTACAATTAGAAGCAGAATAACTGTAACTTAAAAATTCAAAAGCTAATTCCATTTCGAACGTTTTCTTTGCTTTTGTGTGAAAAGAAAAGTCAGTGTGAAATTTCGACCAACGCAGTAATGCTTTTTGTTCTATTCTTGGACATGGGATCGTTTCCAGGAATTACGCAGGAGAAAAATGATATTTAAAGATCACCCTTATAAGGTGGTCTTTGAACTGGAGTTTCTCCCACACATTCCGCAATGGATCTCCCAGACCGTGTTAATTTTTAAGATTTTTGTTTCTTGTATTCCTTTGTTTCGTTATTTTGAAATTGTGTGCTTGGCTAGTAAGCGGACAGAAACATACTTTAAGTTTATATTCGTAATATTGGGATTAACCGGCCATCGAACAACCGAGTGTGTGTGTGTGTCTTGTGTATGGTACAAATATATGAAAAGTTGGGTCAGATTGACTCACGCTAAACTCCATCATATATGTATATCTGTATAAAGCTCCTTGGTTTATATGTTTTGGTTGTTGTGGTCTCTGATCAAGTATGTTTTGTGCGCTCTATACTAAGGCCAGCACATAATAACCCATGCACCGGCATGTTACGTGTTCTAGGGTCTTGTGATGTTCATTGTTATTGGTATCGGTATATCTCGAGTGCTGTACTGGTTGGTTTGCCTCATTTCCAATTGATTGATTGGCCTGTCTCTATGTTTTCTGTGTTGAATTGCTTTCTGGTGTCGTAACTTTTAGTATTTCAAAATCAAAAATTTAAAAATCAAGTAAATAAATGTAAAGTAATACCGAAAGTTAGACTGTATAGAGTTTCGCTGTTCTCAATGCGCTGAAAGAGCGAACTCTTGCCCTCTGTCGTGGACCTCGCGCAATAGTTCGATCGATCATCGTTTGCATCACCAAAAATCATGCAATTCATCAACACGCAGATATTATTGCTCGCAACCATTTAATTTCATAAATTCATTTCCTCGTGCAACGCCAGTCAACATGAAATGCAGTCCTACGGACACATTTCATTTACTGAACGCAATTCTGGGCTCATCATTACCTGCTGTGCCTCACGTCAATTACTCTTACTTCTGCATCATTTTGATTTTTCCATTTTCTTTGTTATATTCCATTGAATTTTCTTAATTCCAATTCAGATTGGTTATTCTATTGGTTTTGGTAAGCTTTAAGGGGTATGGTTTTTAGTTTAAGGGGTTTGGTTTGGTTTGGTTTTGGATTTATCATTTGGTTAGACATTGAACTTAAGATGAGAGTGGGGAGAGCGAACTAGTTACACAGTGTAGGATATGTAGGGTTAATTGGTTCTGTTTTGGAAATGCAGTTTTCGTCTAGAGAGGGGAATGTGGCGGAATAGCTTAATTGGCCTAGGTACTAACTGTTAGCAAAAAGTTGCTCGGAACAAATCCCTGGACTGACTTCAGTGCTGAAGAAGAATACAAATTTTGTTGTCCGTCTGTAGATTTTAGAACGTTGGGTTTTCATATCATATACGCTTTGCAAATTTCCCCATCTACATTTTCTACTATAAAGCTCACAAATCGAAGTCTTCCAAAAAGGTTTGGGGGCTTTTGTTTTGCTTTGGAGTACTGGCATTTCCCTTGAAGTCTGTCCAAAAAAAAAAGTTTCGAAAACCCATGTGACTATTTGTATGAAAACGCCTCGCTTATTCTATAAAATATATAATCTCTAAAAAGAAAATATACCCGTTTTGCTTGCTTGTCAAACATATATGTATATATATATTCAATGGAAGAAATATAGATACTGGCTTGTGGGGGCTTGCGGGGAAGTGAGGGGATCTCTTTGGTTTACCATAATATAGATTTTTTGTATAGAATTAGGAAAATTGGAATTATTTAGTTTTTAACGTTTTTAGTATATGATGTTGGTTTTAGTCTCTTTTTTTAGTGTCTGTTTGATTTTAATGAAAGATTTTTTAAACGAGATTTTTATAAATAAATTATTGTGTTTTCAGAGACGAGTTTTTAATTTTTTTTAGTTCATTTTTTTGGATGTATTATTTAGTCAATGGATTTTATCATGTGTTTTCCTATTTTTTTGTGCTTTTTTAAAATGTTTTTTAGTTTTAATTTACTTAAAAAGTTTCGTTATTAATTTAATAATTAACAAATTGATTTTATAATAAAACCAATAACAATAACCACCTCGCCCATATGGCTACGAGACAATAATATGTGGTGCTGATAGTAGTACAGCTATTGTGGCTAATATTGTGAACATTGTGAATATGATAAGGCACAGTCTGTCAACGACCATAGCTGCAAATTTCCAATCATTGGCAATGTCATTGCACTCGTCATCTTTACGTAGCTGTATATTCGATTTGATGGTTTTTCATTTGTTATTAATCAAAGAGAAAGAGTTGATTAAGTTGGAGAGAAGAAGACAAGGCAAACAATTAAAAATAGTCAATGGCTATAACTAGGTTGAGCATGCACAGTATATATTGTATAAATGGAACGCAATTTGAATATTAAAACACTGGTTAGTACGAATTCAAGGTGTGATCTTGCAACATCTTCCTGAGAACCGACTTACCTGATCAGTTATAAAGCGAATTTCCTTCAAGATTAAACCTAATTCATATTCTGTTGATGATTTGATGCACGTATGATGGGTGACCGCATCCGGCATTCGGGTGCTGCCAATTGGCCCAATGCTGCCATCGTCGCCTTGTCTGTTTTTGCCATTTGGTGGACCAGGCCGAAAACGAGAGAGAAATGCGGCACGTGAGTGGCTAGATTCAGTTAACCCAATCCCAAGGTGACTCGTTACCCATAAACCGTGCGATAGAAGGCCGGATTGTGTGGCAGTGTTCCGCCGGGCGTCATGGGGCGACAATTGTGCCGGAAGTCATCGTCGATGTCCAGTACGTTGGCCAGAAGTGATTTCGACGAGCTTCGTTGCGGGGGAATAAAATCAGCTTTAGTACCCTCGGCAGAAATGTCAAATACAATATGAGCAATTGGCACTGTTCCTGCTTTCGCTTCGCACTTTGAAGAAAGCGAGAGCAAGAACCTCGACAGCACACAGAAAATCTAGTGAACTTTGATAATATTTAACAAAGAATTAATTTATAATTTATTTGTTAGTGTTATAGGTGAATTTAATTAGGACAGTCCCTAAACTGCTGAATTTTTGAATATTGGTCGGCTGTATATCAGTGGTTCCATACAAATCAATATTCAAAAACATTGGTTCTGCTAAAACTTTGAAAACCAGAGTTACCTTATTTCAATATAAAGCTATTGCAACTCTGCAACATTTCAGTGTGACCAGTGTACGTTAATTACTTTAAAAGCAAATAAGAATGATTGTACTTCATAACTTAGACAGAAATGAACTATAAAAATATAATTATATGTGATTTAAGTTCTGAGAAAATGCATTTGAAATTTTTAATTTTAAAATTTTACAATAACAATTTTTTGTTAAACTTTTAACAATTCAGCAATTCAGCAGTATAGGGAATATTTAAAATATCTATTATTAAGTTACTTAAATATAAGTAATCTTATAAAAATGTCCAAATTATAAATAATTATAAATATTATAAAGTCAACAGATAAAATAAGTTTTTCTGTGCGCTTTGGTCGAATGCTAAATACCGCTCTTTCAGCTCAACGTCGGAGAGTATCTGGTGCTTGCGCTCGGAGGAGGTGTCCGAACAGGGCGTGGTCGGGAACTCCAGGATCAGCGGTCGTCCTGGTCGACTCATTCGCAGTATCCATGGCAGCCAGCACAAAAACACGATGCGTATCTAAGCGGCAGGTGGCGAAATGGAAACGTTTAGTGGGACGAGCCCAGGATAATCCGATCAAAAATCAAATTTGATGTATTTATGCTCCAATTGCGTGTTCTAAAAGTTCGTGTTTGTGGATGATGATGATGATGATGTGTGAGTGTGTGTGTCTCTGTGCCTGGGTGTGTGTGAAAGTGGTGAAAAATGTGTGGAAAACTGAAGCGGGCTTCCCACGATTTATGGCTATTTTGCATGAAAGGGGAAACTCCACTCCACTCACACCCAGACAGATGACCACAAGTATGATTTATATTTGATTTTGATTACAACTAAAGCAACACTGTTTTTGGGGAGTCCTTTTGCCCAAAAAGAGATAGAGTGAGCGCAACATGTGGGTGTTTGGTGTTTGTTGTTTGTCAGTTTGCTGGGTGATTTGTTATTACACTTATAATAATATTTATGTGAGATATGGAGTGTGTTCGCTTTTCGCCATGGTCTCTGCTTATTTATAGCTACGGTGCATGCAAAATTTATGATCAACAATACAAACACAGATACAGATAAACACGTGTAGAGCACGAGGCACAAACACACAGACACAACAGAAGCACTAGTTATAACGACAGCAATAACAAACATCTGAGACTATGGTGTTTGGCCCAAAGCTGCTAAGCTGTAAACTATATCCCCCAAAAGGCATTCACACTCATCCCTTGATTTATGCTCCCTTTCATAACTTTTGTTCAACAAGTTCTACTACAAGTTCTTTTAAAAATCGGTTCAATATTTATTCAGTACTTTAAACTTGAATATGATACTTTTCAAAAAGGGTTGTATTTTACTTATGAGATTTAAGAATTACAAATGTTCTGGTCCTGTCTTTTTAAAAAAAAAAAAAAATTTAGGACTGAGAGCATTTGCGTATCTCAGTTGTTCTTCGTAAACCCATTCATCAATGATTGCCACCTGGTTAACTTGTAAGGGGTAAACTGGTTATCAGGTAAACGGCTAAACGGGTTAACTTCTTTCAGGCAGGAGAACTCAGATACAGTCACAGAAAAAAACGTAAATCGATAGGATGGCCAGGACATGTTTCGCTCCCTCGCCGGAGCTTATCCCCAGGCATCGGTGTTTGGACCCCTACTATCCAAATACCCCCCATACCCACTATCCGCAATCCGCAGTGCAGTTGAGGAGCTGAAAAACCGACGCTCTTAGCTGACAAGCTCGCTTGCAGTTTGTCTGAAACTGTCGTTGTGCCCGGTTGTCCTTTGTCCCTCGTCCTTTTGGCCGTGCTGGCTGCCTCCTCCATCATGTCGGCTCCTCCTTGCTGGCGGTTTCTCTTTTTTCTCCTCTTTTTTTTTTTGGCCAACAAGCGAGGAGCTTACATGGAAATGCGCTTCAGGACGTGGCATGCAAACTAAATGCAAAGTTAACCATTGCCATCGGAGCAACTGGCATCTACCATATCCATATCAACCTACACTTCCCCCAATCTTTTGTGCAAATTTTGCGCAAATTGATTTGTTGTTATCACACAGAGGCGGGGTGTTTTTGGTGGCGGAGGAGAGTCTCTGGGGCCAATTCAAGTGGCAGTCAGAGGGACTTCTTGGGCATGCACATTTCTAATGCACCTGCCATGCCCTCGCCAATTGCCTCAATTTTCGATGCCGTGTCGGAACAACTCACAACTGGGCCAACTGTCAAGCCCCCAAACTTCCCCATTTCTATTCGATTCCTGGCTTTGGTTTTTCCCCCGATGTGTTCCAAATTCAATTGTGTGTCGGTGGAGGCGGGCTGCCTCCACATTCTTGCGCGAAAACCGTACAAAACTTGTCATGTGAGTGACTTCTTAAAAGCCAATCGACTTCCACTGAGCTGCCCTTATTCTTGATTTTTCCCTACTTTTCTGGCTCCCGTCTAGCGAAACTTTTCATTATGCACTTGGAGGCCATTGCAATAATGTGTGGAAATTGCTTTCCACTTGACTGTCTTGCGAAAATATTGTCATGAAATGTCTGATATTTTCCACCATTGATACCAGCATTGGGGGATAAAGAGGAAATAAAGAAATTGGTCGCTATTTCATGAGGTGAATGGAAAACGTAGACTATTGATATAACTCAGTGGGTTAAGTTTGCTATTAAAAATATAAACCAACTTTTACAATGAAGAAGAATATAAAATGCTTTAATTTATGACTAAAATATTATTAATATACCCATGTTTAACCCCTTAAAGCAACTACTTTGGATTAGTTGTTGATTTACTATGTTACAATTTGTCTTTAATTATCTTTATTAAAGTTTAACGAACCCCTATACTTCTTTATTCAATTATAATTACGCCTGTCGCCAAAGGCTTTATAACAAAATATTTCACACTCAAGCACACACACTACACCACACAAATAGAGGCTATGTACAGAGTTATATGGTTTAAATATGTACTTGGAGGAAAAAAGATATTGGGTAGGCAAATAGAGGCTAGAGTACCATTTACAGAGCTTCATACACGAGCACATCGTGTTACATAATGCATAATTGGACAGCCGTTTCGACGTTGCCATATGCTTTGGTTCATATATTTTTTTTGTTATTTTTTTAAACCTATTCACTTTGGTACGAGTATAATGATGCAGATACAAAAGCGTGTGTGCAACTGGTGACAAAGTTACGAGCAAAAAGGGATTGGGAATGGGACCGGGTTAGTTGGGTATGGTGGTATGGGGATTCTTGCTGGGATCGAGGATGTGGCTGGCATACACGTAAGTACAAATTATGGGCCCAACATCAACATTACGATATTTTTCATTACATAAATTATTTTATAGTAGACACGTATAGTAGCTAGACATGTTGGATGGTTACAACATTCATTTCGTACTCTGTACATCCGTCCGTCACATTTTCGGCTCGGCATTCCCTTACTCTCGCATCAGCTTCTTGCTCGTTATATTACGTCTCCACTGGGTTCTTTTGATTTACTTCCTTTTTTTTGGGTCACACACACAGGGGTCATGGGGTCATATCTAAACCTCAACTCAACTGACATTTCTTTTGGTTTTTAACTTGGCTTTGGCTCTCAGCTAAATTGCAGTTACAGTTATGCATACTAACAAAATCAAATGGGGCAAAAGAAAAGGCTTGGGAAGCTTGCATAACAGCCTCTAAGTAGGCATCAAAAACTAACAAATAACCAATAGAAAAACCGAACAACGAAAAAGGGCTGTTTTTGTGTATGAAACATAAATGCAGGACAACATCAACAATTATAACAATTAAAGGGATATTGAACAACATTTATTTGTGCAACTATTTGCAGATACGTTTTTAGGTATTTTTAGTAATTTAAATGCTTTTTATATTTTCAAGGGAGCTTTTGGCTCCTAAACGGTGTGAGCAATGAGTTAAACACATGGAAATGTTTTTCATATTTAGTTTGAAGTGAATATGGTTTGCATCAGCAGATCAATAAGCTGTTTATATTTATGAATGGAATAATGAATTTTAAATGGCCATTAGCCTATCTTTGGGAAAACATTTTTTTTTTGCTGAGTGATATTTGGGTATTTATTCAAATTGACTAAAAAAACAGTTGGTCCTTACTATAATTAGTGCCACTGAGCATTGAAAAACATTTATTTTTTGGTTTTTTACAATTACTTTTATTCATGAAATATATTCTGAATATATCTTAACAACTTTGAAGGATGAAAATTTAATTCGTTTTGTTTAAAAAAATATCTGACCTTGTTAAAGGTCTTTTTAGACTCGAGGAACGAAATTTAAAAATTACAAAAAAAAACATGTTCTTTTTAATTCTGTGTTATTGGTTTATGTTTATGGTTTTAGGTTTCGTTTTTACAATAAAGGAATACAACACAATTTACAACAAGTAACTAAACAATGTGAAAATAGCTAACACAAAAACATTTCGCTAGCTAACACATAAATTATCTTTGCATGGCTCTCGCATAAAACGTTGCAATTTTTCTCCTTTGGCAGAGATAAATCATATAAAAAATGCTAATTCTATGCGACAGTGGCCTCAAATTCAGCAGCAACAGAGGACTGACTCTGGGGTAATGGTACTGGATGGGTTTCAACCCCCCTCCCCCCCACGTTGGCAGGAAAAAGGATATATGGGGCAGGATATGGGAGGCTCCTCTGAAGCTGCCGTCCTGCGGCCACTGAAAACTAGCTGAAGCTATAAATGATGAGTGATGGTCGCTTTTGCAGTTGTTTCTTATTTTGATATTTTGTTTTTGGTTGGTTGGTAAGAGAGTTTTTTTTGGATTGCTGTGGTGGTTTCGGGATGGTTATTTGGTGGGTTGACCTATTTGCAACTTACCCATTCGGACATTTCGTGCGTATCAGCATTTCGATGATGATAATTTAATATTAAAATCGTTGACACAACGGATGAAGCTACCATAAACATTATGCAATTGAAATATGTACCTGTTGGTTGGTTGGGCGTGTTGTCAATATATATATATATATATTTATTATATATATTTATCATGTTCAGTGTGGGAATATATTGTAATTGTTGTAGTGGTGCACGGATTTTATTGTTAATATATATTGTTGGATTGGAAGTTGTTTATGTGTTAGTTCGTTTGGGGTAACGCATATTTCAAAGTTCAGATTTTATTCATAGTGTACGGTTTGGTTTCGTTCAGTTTTATATGCATTTAGTGAGCACATATATTTTTTGCGGAAGGTACATAGTTTGTTTGAAAGAAAGAAAAAGGCAAGAAATATGTACAAAATATTTTAGTTAGTACATTAAAGGCAAAAATGTTCTGTTTGTTAGCTTCTTAGTCGTTCAGTTTTTATAAGGCATAGCAAATGTTATTTTCCAGAAAAATACATATAGATTTATTATATGTTTTTAATTCACACACACACGAGGTTAACTTTAGTTTGTACTTATACTTTAGACATAGGTTAGGTAAATATAGAAGTTAGACACCAAAAAGTGTACGGAATGAGATAAATTCAACAAGATAATTTTAATTTTAATTTGGTACGCTCTTTTTGGAGGAAAAATATTCGAATTTGAAGATTGTATAATTTTGAAAAACAAAATTATGAAAGGTTGTAAAAGAAATTTAGTTCGGTTGACAGTAATTTTATTGGAATTTGTTTACAAAGCGGAGTTGTTCCTTTTTCTGCTAATCTAACCATAATTAGCTCTTTAAAAAACATTATCAGGAACAATGTTTTTGAAGGTGGTCTAGGAACAACCCAACTCTCTTTATAATACCGATGTCTTGACAACCGAAACTAAAAAAATATTTATAACGTGCAAGAAACTCGTTGTCAAATAAGTGTGCATTTTTCAAACCAACTCGTGTTTTATATTTATAGTTTAGATTTGATCATCTTTTGGTCTTTAAGGGTCATATAATATAGTGGGTTATTTTGTTAATAATTCGTTTTTGGCAAAGTTTTTAATGGGTTTTAGTCACATTTATATGCCCCTCTAGTTATGATTAATTGGTTTTCTTTCGCTACGTTGTTTTGGAAATATTTATTTTTGTTGCAACAGCACGAATTTCCATTTAGACTTCAAAGCCAAATATTATTGTTTAACATTTGACTTTGCTGCCAAAACAAAAATATCTCAAGGCGACAGCTGTGCTTCAAAATCTTTTTGGTTTTTAATTGTGTGTCAAAGTTTTAATATTATAAAATCATCGGATTTTATTTGGATTTTAAAATCATTTTAGAAATGCATGGATATATAAAATGAATATGCAACTGCAACTTTAGAGATATTTATAAACGAGTACATATATGAAAGTATTACAGTATAAATGTTTAGTTAATGGATTGCAATTAGAGAACGTGAACTTAAAAGCAATAAGTACACACAGCGATAATATGGTTTAGGTTAACATTTACGAGAAGCTCTACCATCGACTACTATTGGTAAACAAAATGATCTTACCCAACAATGGTACCGCATCGGAAGTGGCCGGCATTGTCTCGGCAACCATATTGAGAAACACGGTCAGCGAGAGCAAGATGGTAACACCTAGATATCAAATGGAAATGGAGAACGACTAAGTAATGGAGTTATTATATCTTCGGGTGGGTATAAATTGTGGCGTTAAATATTGCATTACATTTGTCATGATTATATATTTTGTAAAATATAATAAAGTGTTCTACATATACGTTGTTAGTCAATTAAAATAAACTCTAATAATGTTCAAAACCATGTACCATCTTCTTAATATTTAACTGTAACTAAATAGGTAAGCCCAAAGAACTTTTATGTAAAATGTACCAATATTGTAGAAAATCAACCCATCGAATTGTCAATTTAACCATCAAAATAGTTACTTCCCCAACAAAAAAAGACACACATCTTACCATTTTATGGTAGTTTTTCTATTCTATCAAAGCAATAAAATACACGTCACTATCTGTAATAGCTGTTATCCTTTTTCTTCAGTTACTTAACTATCCGTATTGGTCAATTTTACTCATACAACTTTTTGTGTGTACTAGTACTACTCTTTGGCAATTATTTTTCAAAATCATTTTCCCCTGTCAAAACATGTGCTCGACTTTTCTCGACAGCCCACATCAGTCACAGTCCTTGAGAGAGTGCCGAAGGAACTTGTGCAACCTTTCTCCCCAAGCTTTTAATACTTTGCCGTGCACTTTCCAACACCCACTTGCTAGCCATTTATTTCTATTTCAGTTTTGTGTACTCAAGCATCGACGGAGTAACCGGGTCCTCCGGTTCGGTCGAGAGTCCCAACTGATTTTCCAAGCCACTAATGCTTCGTCCTGTCGATTGACAGCCCCCCTTGAGGAGCATTCCTTGAACACTTTTTACTACTCAGCCGTGGCGGCATTAAAAGTTCAATAGTTTGTTTACCAGCGCTGAGACTGGCGGAATGGGTTACGATGGCAATAATGGGTTAATGTGCGATGTCAGTCAGTTAGTCGGTTAGTTGGCTACAAAGTGAGGAGCTTCAGCTCATTCTTATCAACACGCTTGGGGATGGCATCTAATTTTAAACTTGCTGCTTTTGCCGCCGACTAGGCTGTCATTACTTAAAAAGTACTTGGCAAATACTTTTCGAGCGGCTCTTAAGCTGTTTGCCTGTATGTCGGGGTGCTCTTAAGTATTTGCGTTGCGTAAGTGGTTTGAAATAAATCCCCATCCTAGTTTTGGAGGCCTCGAGAATCCCTTCTACTTACCCAGTGATAATTTTTCACCCGAATCCGGCGGCAGGGTGAATCCAAGCAGGGCCATGGAGGCAATCAGTACACAGGGTATGATCAGGTTGAAGAAATAGTACAGCGTCCGTCGCCGGATGATGATGGCGAAGGTGATATCTATATAGGGTTCCGGGCAGCAGTTGTAATAGATCTCGTTACGTTTGCCAGGCACACCTGCGATTGTTCAATTGTACGGGAAGCGTCATTATACCAATATACCAAAAGCGTTTAATCTCTGTTTATATGTTCTTGTCAGATATGTATCTGTGGCGGTCTTTACTTAGTACTCGGGCTGAGCATCTTGTTCTGAGCATATTACAAGAGTTGGGTTAAGTAGGGAGTAGTAGAATTGAGAATTGAGTAGTAAGCGTGTTCGGAACAGAGCAGAGCAGATCAAAGACTAGAGTGGCTGGAAAGTGTAATTGAAGCATTATTGCCATTTACAGTTCTCGAATGTTTTACAGATATGAGTGGCAGAGTGGCAGATGGGCTGGGAAATGTGTGCGGTGTGTGGATGGGCATGCCGGGTATATATAGTATGGCTGGGTCGGGGTTTAGTTGAGTGTAAACTTAGTTTCGGTTAGAGTTTTATTTGTCTAGGCAAACTAATTGTAAGTAAAGTTAAGTAAGAGCAGAGCAGAGTGGAGTAAGCCGAGCAATTTACTATGGGGAAAAGTTGCTATGCACTTTGCTTTCCAAAATGTAAATACGTAGTATAAAAGTATGTAGAGATAAGAAATCGTTTGGGGGTTATTCAAGTATGCATATACATGTACAAAATCAGAGTAAGTAAGTTGAGAGTGAAGTTGTGTAAGCAGAGTTTATTGGCTGTAAATGGAAAGTCCTGATGTGTCTAAAGGATGGTGTTACTTGTCTATATACTCTTGTTTTGATTCTTGACTAACTAGTGATTTTTGTAGGTTGTCATACCAGTCGTTTATCCACTGAGACAAAAGGAAACTTAAGCCGCAGCTCAACTAAATAGTTGTCCTTGCTGATTGAAAGATACTCCGAACTTCTGTTAATCTGCTCTCTGCGGGAAACTTTCTCCTCGAATTCTAAAGTACATCCATTCAAAAACCATGGAACCCTTTCCCCGATAACGTCAACCTCCTAATTGCTTTTACCCCCCATCCGCTCGTTTTTCGACATGTTCGCAAACATATTTGCAATAAAAACTTTTGGCAAAAAGCATTCGCCATATGCCCAAAAGAAATGCTGAAGGAAGGAAAATGGGAAGTGGGTGGTGGACAACAAAACTTCCAGCTAAATTATCTGCTCAACTTACTCCAAGATTACCAAAGGGATTACCAGGCACAGAGACTGCGAACAAAATGCCTTGGCAGCGTATTTAAAAATGACCTAGCTACTTTGGAAGCCCCAAACTCGGAATTCCCAAACTCCGCCCCACAAACAGTTTACCTCTTATGTCTGGAAGCACTTGGCCAACTCAAAATAATTTGCATAAGCTGGTGGAGAAAAAAAAAACCGCAGTTGCAGATAGAAAATAAGGAATGGTAGGGTGGTAAGGGGGTAGACCAAACAAAAACCCGCTGAAAAACTTTTGAAAACTCCCGAAAAATTACTCACAGAAAAATAAAAGCCAAAAACAAGGAATGAAAGAGAACGAAGTTGGCAAATGAAACTAAAATTTGTTGCAAACATTTTTCTTTTGCACTTTTGTGGCCAGTGTTGAGTTGAAAACTTTCTGTGTCTTTTCGAGGCACTAATTCACAGTGCATGTATGTGCGAGGATGCAGAAGTATTTGTCTTCTAATTTCTTAATTGGTTCTGGTGTATGGCTCTAATAGCACGGCCCTTTCCCTCTATCTATTCAGCTAGCGATTTTGAGCTGTCATGGTTTTTCACGAAGCTTTTCTCTGCCATTTGCGCGTTGATTGTGGACATATTAAAGCTATCCTCTATTAGTATTTTCCGAATTTTGTGATTTTATTCTAGTTTAATAGCTTACTGTTTTTTTAAATCAATTTCTTAGAATGTTTTAAACAGATGCGGTGTTTAAAAAATAATTAACTTTGTCTGGGGAAAATTGTAATGTTTTATTTTTAAGGTAATACAAAGTAAAATTATTTTTTATAAATTAAAAAAATATAAATCAAGGTTTCCAAATTAAAAGTCTTTATGTACAGTATGTGCGTTCGCGTTACTCGGTAATCCCCCTCATCTCTTTAAATTAAACTCTTAGGCAAAATGCAAAATATTTCCATATATCTTCATGGCTGTCTCAGTATCTGGAGACAGTTTATATAAGGTATAAGTAAGCGTTTTCTATTCAGCATTCAGTTAGTTTCTTATTGTATGCGCTATCCACATGCCTTTATCTGCGATTAAGAAAAGGATTCATAGATTCCGGGTAAAATAATCTAAAGTAAATGCATACAAGGACCGGGCCTTACCTCTTGATCAGGTTTTAAACTTATTGGGGCCTGCGTTTGGAGTAGCATATTTAGACTATTTCGAAGTCTAAAATTATGCTCCTTCAAGCAGACTTCTTACACTGAGAGTAAACGAAATGTTTACGCGGCTATTTCGGTCTTAAAGTTAAAGCGCCCAAAGAATTTTAGCGATAGTTTTTAGTTGTTTTTTGTTTTTGTTTTGAAAGTAGAGTGAGTGGGAGAACACTGGATAAGCGTGTGATTTTTGGGTGGAGTACGAAGGTATTTTTGAGTAATTTGAGTGGGATAACAACAGGGTTCATCGAGTGCCTTACTTAATTCCGTATTCATTGACCTCGAAATTGAATTGAATTAACCATAGAAAAGTATTAAAAAGCAGTGATGTAAACCTTCTCATCTCTAAATGATTGAACACACCGTTCAATCACGTATCGATGAGCAACACAGTCGTAGTTTCGAACGGAACGAGTTCGGAACTTTAGTTCGCAGCTTGAACCCTGCTCAAGAGTGAAAGAGAGTAAGTAAGTGATAGTGAGAGAGAGAGAGAGTTGAAGTTTTTTTCTGGTGTGCGTGTGTGAGTCCTTGTGTGTTTGGCACACGAAAGTATGCTATAAATCAGCCGCAAGGCCAAAACTCCGCGAAGGAGCAGCAGCGAGTCCTTAGCACTTTTAGCACCATTGTCTCTTCGCCGGCGGAGAGGGTATACCTCCACCTGCACACACACACTGAACTGGGAGCATTGCGGAGTAATTTCTCAACTTATATCATCTTTTATCTGTCTGAAGAACGGGCTGGAGACCGCCCGCTCAGAGCCTGAGTTTGGGTGTCGAAGTATGTAGAGAGTGGACAGAGGAAGGTATGTCGCTCCAGGACGACGTTGGCTTACTCACCCAGTAGTTCCCACTCGCCGTTGAGCACGTAACTGCTGATATCACCGCCAGTTTCATCTTGTAATTGTAAATCCAGCTTTTATATACGATATTCGGGGAGAGGGTAGAATAATGTAAATATCTCACTCGCATCAGATCAATGCAGCAAAAGAAAAAAACCAAAATGGTGAAATCATAAGCACAAGTCGTAAATATATATACTCGAATTGGATCGGTCAAGCATAACAACTACGAGTTCTTTTTTTCAGTAAGTTAAGTACTTCCTGGTTGCCCTGCTTGGATGGGTGTGACTGAACCAAACCTGGAATCCGTCGTAGGTCCAGCTGCCGAACTTCATTTCGCAGCGCTGGTCGTCGAAGGGGAACCACGTGATGTCGATCTTGCACGTCGACTTGAAGATCCCCGGCGGCACGTACAGACAGGATCCGTTGTTGCGCACCACCACGTTCGTCTGGTAGGTGCCGTCGAATCCCTCATCCGCACTGTTGTACATCAGCACGTCCGGCTTCCAGATCCGGTGCGGCGGTATCCTCAGATCCTTCACCCCGCCGTAGTCGGAGGTGTTCCAGCGTAGATTCATGTCGTTCCACTCCAGTTTCAACCACACATTCGTGACTAGCAATTGATTTTTCTCGTCCTGCCGGGGGGATGAAAAAAAAATGGAAGTGGTATGCCCAACAGGATGTTAATTACACACGTCGTACGGAATCAGGTATTAATAATTAACGCGTTAAAAAAACGCAGCTACACATAACTGTATTTATAGAGTGCAAACTTTGACTGAGGATTCGAACTGGCTGTTTTTTATAAAGTATTTCCTGCCGCAGCGGATGCGAGCTGCGGTGGGATTTGGTCGGCAACTCACTCGGTTGGGCCAAATGCGGCAATTGAAAAAACGCAAATAAATCTGAGGCAAGTTGTTTGCGCAACCAGCTTTATTTTATTAATTTCCCTTAACAAAGTTGTAAATTAATCCAATGAAACCTTTTTTAGGAAAATAAATACCGAAAGAGTTTTTAAAACACTTAACCCTTAAAAAAATGTACCTAAATCCTTTTAAAATAACATATTTTACGAAAGGGATTTTCAGTTGAACCACATTTTAAGTAACTTTTTCAAAAATGCAATTGGTAGTTTAATCTTTTGTGTCATTATTGCTTTATTTGTATATAACTGCTCCAAAACTGCATTATTTTAAAAAATATTTCTTATTTATTTCTTCTTATTTGAATGTTAAAATATTCTATAGAAATTCCCTAGAATTTATTTATGTTTAATGTGATGCGAGTACCAATGATAAATGGTTAAAAAACCTCATCTAATTTTCAACACTTTTCAAGATGGAATGGTGATTTTCCAAGTATATCAATGATCGCATCTATTTTATTTGATGAGGCGCCTAAAGCTACTAGCTTTTACTTTAAGTGAGCTTTAATCAAGAAGAGTTGCATTTTTAAAATGAAGGCTATCCTTCGCTCCCCAGGGAGGTGGCCCAATAACCGAATCCGCGCTTTACAGCGAAACCAGACACCGAATCCGCCGCAGAGGCAGATGCTCCTAAAAAATTCAACTACGGCGCACAGGGCGTATGTGTAATTTACAATTAAATGCCTGAAATATTCATGGTTCACTCGGTGAGCAACAGCGGCAGGAAGGAGCAACAACCAAAAAAGGACTATACCAAAGCACAGTGGAAAAACAAAAGCAACTGGAGAATTGCAAATCTCGGGTGCTTAACTGACAAAGCGAGAGCAAAGGACCAAAGGGATGGGCATTGGCATCGATTTCGGATGGGGGCGAAGGATTCAGGATGAGCAACGGCCTCGCGATGCTCGAATATTTTGTTCGAGCAATTTCCGTTGGCCATTGGGTGCAAGTGCAATCACAAAATGGGCTCAAATATGCGACAGGAATGCGGCAGAGATGAAATGGAGAGCCGAAAACCCAAAGCCCGCAGGCGGTTCGCAACCAGCATGCTGTCAATATGTTTTTCGGCCAAATCGAATCGGGTGAGGTTGTATGGGAGCCCACATACCAACAGAATCGAAGGATGCGGCAAATATAACGTTGTAAAGGAGCGACGTGGCAGGACTTGGTAATATTGCGGCCATAACGCAGTGCAAACATGGAACGTGTCCTGTGTGTCCCTGTGTGTGTGTGTGTGTTTGCGATCCTGGCTAAATATAGCCATTACATTATTGCACTTGACTGCAGCAGAGTCCATTTCGGCCAGCCAGCTATCTCCCTCACTCACTGGCAAACATCCCCCTTATTCCCTGGCTCTCCCCCCTTCTGCATACTTATATTTTGCAGTGCACTTTGCGACTGCGACCGCAGCAGACAAACAAATGCCTGACGCTAAAAAGTATGCCATGGTTTTTTCCCAGGACGAAAAGGGGGTGTGGGGCAGGCAACTGGGTCGACAGCGACCTAATAAAATTCCGGTTTCCCAAATTGAGTTTCTGTTGACGCTCCATAATTTTGTCGGCTTACACATTGAGTGCGTTTTTGGTTTGACGCCACTGGTATAATTCGTTTAGCTGGCCTCAGAAATGCAATGCTATATCCCTTGGAGCCCTCTTTATTTCAGGCATTTCTCTATACTCTCC
Organism: Drosophila subpulchrella; assembly: GCF_014743375.2. Classification (NCBI taxonomy): domain Eukaryota; kingdom Metazoa; phylum Arthropoda; class Insecta; order Diptera; family Drosophilidae; genus Drosophila; species Drosophila subpulchrella. The sequence goes on along the minus strand of NC_050610.1, from coordinate 14,714,852 downwards.
TTTTGCAAGACATTTTCCTATTTAAATTTGTTAATGCAGCGGCTTTTGACAGGACGTTGCCTCTCTGGTGGTATATTCTAAATGCAGTAGTTGTCGGGGCCACTCCTATTTGCCAGCCATCCAATTTAAATTTTGAATGCGCATGTTCATTTGGAGTAAAAGCGGTGCACACAATTATAAAACTAACTACCGCAAAACGTGAGAGCGAAAAAAATTTAATTAAAAGCTCAGGCAAACCGAGAGCCAAACTGAACAAATTCAAAACAATTAAGGTGAGGGATATTCGACAACGAAAATGTGTCACTCTCTCTGGCCGCAAGAAAAAAAATATTAAAAACTTTTGTTTGCTAAATCATTTAAATAAACATGTTCTTTTTGTGAATTAGGTTGTTGTCAGAACAAAGTTTATATTTGTAAATTAAGTAATTAATATTTATTATGAAAACTTAAGGTACAGTGAGGAATCGGTCATAGTTTCTGGGATTTTTATTATGCATTAATAACTTTGCACTGTGCGTCGTTGGATGTCTGGCCTCAAAAGCTTTTGATGCATCCTTAGAAAAAGGAGCCATGTTTGCTGGCTGTTTTTGTGTGTTTCTTAGTGCACAGGTCCTACAAGAAAGGCCCATGTATAAATGAAGCCTATTCGCATTTAAATAGTGTGCGTATATATGAATGTATATGGCCTTATGCTTGCTAGAAAAAGGCAAAGAAAAAAATATATATAAATAAATGGCGGCTACGGGCGGCAGTTGTTGAATTTTAAATGAGCAAAAAAGCAAACGGCAAAATTATTACAGCCCAAGAGTTTTTATTTCCTCCACCCCGGCTTTTGGCCCAGCCTTCGACCGGGCCAAAGACAAGTTTCGGTATGCGGAAATTTGCATATGAGCGGGGCAAATACACATTCTCGCAAAATCCACATGCACACGCAGAGCACGCGGTTCATTGACATGGCAGGGGAATTTAAAAAAAAGGGAAGCCAACTCGAAGCCGACTGAAAGTGTAGCATAAAACGCGGCGCTCGTTCCCCACACACACACACAGATAAACACACATATAAACACACTCACACACAGGCACAGGCCTAGTTTCTCATTGTCCTGTATGCATAAAAAATGGCTGGCCCATCTCGACTTCATTACTCATTTTCCGCTGATATCCGTTGATATTCAGGCCTGCCCTTTAGTCGTCCTGCGCCTACTTAATCACTTCCTCCGCCATATCCTTGGCCTGCGTCTTGGCCCTTATCTGAGCCCTCTTTCTCCCATTGATGCCAATTAATCTGCGCCTCGCTTTGTCTGCTCCTTTTTAATTAATGCGCCTGGGAGTTGTTTTATTTGTACTTTCACCGCCCTGTAATTTCACCTCCTCGCCCTGGTTGCTTTGCCCTGACAGCCAACTTCTTTTTGTATCCGGTTTTCTCTGGCCTGTTTTTCACTTTCTTTTCTTCTTTTGGTTTTCTTTTTTTTCTTGCCAGCATAGTTCTCAATAATCCCCTCTCCATTTGTCAAGCTGGCTGATTGTGCTGAACGGCGAAGGAATGCTTATTGGCTTACTCACAGACCTGTTTCGCATTCGACTCACTTTAAAACGGATTGCCTTTTTAAGCCAGCCAGTGGATTTTCTCAAAATCTATTCTTTAGTAATATATAGATTTTATATCTGTTAATTACAATTGGATTCAGGGCTTAAGCCTTCAATTGAATTTTACAATTCCCAAATGCAACACTTTAACAATGAGTGTTTCATTTCTTTCACTTATTGTTTCATTTTAAAATTGTAAAGTGGTTTCGATTACTGATTTCATTATTTACTTTAATACGAGTGCGCACCACTCAGCATACTTCGGCTTGGAGATTGCTTTCATTCAGCGCATTTAATTAAAAAACACTTCAATATTCATTTCTTCCGCTGGGAAAATAATTGGAACTGATTTCAACAGAGCTTTTGTTTTATTTTTGGTAACAAGAACGATCCTTGGGCATTTGCAGAATGCAATTAAATCGGAACTGGGTACTGTAAACTTTCGCGAAGTTCGCTTTTCTCTCTTAAGCAAACATGATTGTGTGTTTGAACTGACATATATTGGAAAAAGGTTGTATTATAAGTTAAGTGAAATAAGCTTCGCATTATATGTTTTTATACCCGTTACTTGAATAGTAAAAACTATAGTAGATTCTTCGGAAAGTATGTAGCAGGTAGAAGAAAACGATTCCACAAGTTTGTTTATCGCCCAAAAGATACCCATAATGCTAAAACCTCTTACTTTTTTTAATATTTTAATTGTAAAAGTGTAAATGAGATTTTGCTCTGATTACCAATAACCTTCCTTATTGCTAAAATTCTTTAAGTCGGACCAATAATTAAAAAGTTATGAGCAAATAAAGTGTGCCATCTCGGAAACAGCCAATTTGCTGCATGCATATCTCCATCTCCCTCGCACTACATTTAGCTGAGTAACGGGTATCTAATACCCTTACTCTTACTGTTCATACTGTTTTAAATTCTTTAATTTACTTTTAAAAAATCGAAAACCGAAGCTTCTAAGCCCTTAACCCTTAATTTATAACCATTAAATGAAAAAAACACAGCTAAAGTACAGTTGCGATGGCAGTGGGTCAAAGTGTTGCCCCAAATCCTGCCAAAACACTTTGGCAGCCACAAGCCATTGAGCAATCCTCTGGACATTACAACCATCCTCAACCGGCCATCCCTTACATGTAGTTATGTGTGCCTGCGACGTTGTGCTCATTTGACAAAGTCCTATCGGCACAGATGAACAGGAACGCTTTGCAAGAGGACACACAGGATCCTCCGTCTCAGTCGTTTGCACGGGCAACAACATCAATCAAAGTGAAAGTGAGTGAAGCCCTGCCTTACCCCAAACACCAACCCCAAACTCCAACTGCAAACTCCAAGCCCAGTCGAAAATGCATTGAAAGCATTTGCGAAAGTATGCCAAGCATGTCCATAACCATCTATGCACATGGGAAACCCGTTTATGTTGATGGAAACCTGGCAGAGCAGACCTGTGCACCACCACTGGGCCAAGAATAGAAAACCGCTGGCAAGTGTGGCACGAAGGCATTCTAATTTCGTTGCCAGGCGTGGCGCACAACAATGGGGAAAAGCTCTTCCGGACACTTACACAAACCCATGACTGAAAATGAAGAAAATGCAATTTCCAGCGGCAGAATTGCCAACAGGAAGTGAGAAGGGCAAAGGCAAACGGGACTTCGTTCGCATTGTCCTTTCTTGGAGGGCAGGTGACCTCTGGGGAAAGCAATTATGACCTCTGCTTTACGTAAATCAAATGGGGATAAAAACCATATTACACAAGGACTGCCATTGTTTGAATGGGCGTGTGATTAGAGTCCTCAGAAATGCCCAAGGAGCCGACATTGTTGACACTGCCTGATAAGTGAAATTGATGAAAGGCAAAGGGCCCTCAATGTATCCATCCATTTTTCTCTTTGTTCGGCAGGACTTTGAGTGCAGCACTTTCAATTGCAATGTGCCTGCGGTGTTGGTGTTTCGAAATCCCTGCCAGGTGTTTAATCTTTAAATTGCTTGGAGACCCGATGGGAGAAAGGCAAAAAATATTCAAATGCAACTGGAGCGACTGCGTTTAACAGTTGAAATATTGCCACCGTCGATCGTCTGCATATCCTCACAGGACAACTAATGGCCCTGTCGACCTGCCAGTGGCATAAAAATCGTTTACTTTGCACAAAAAAGGTCCTACTTTAAGCGAAATTTTTTTGACTTTCCACTTATATTCTTTTTGGTTCGGTTGATTGAATAAATGGTGCTTTAAATTGGAAATAAACAAATATTTAAAAAATTACATATTTTTTGTTTGACTTACTCCTAATTTTTTTATTATTGATTGATCAAATGGGCTTTAAATATAAAACAAGCGAACAAATATCTTGCCAAATTAAAAAATAATTTTGGTCAGAAGGCGGGAAGAGTATAAAAATAAAATTTTTCATTTGGCATTCTCTTGACCTTCCACTTATATTTTTTTTATTATTGATAAATCAAATGGGCTTTAAAGATGTAAAAAGTGCGCAAACATTTTTTCAAATAAAAATTTTTATTGAATTTTCTCATCTTTTTTTTGATTATTGGTTAATCAAATGGTCTTAAAATATGTAACAAGCGAACAAATATGTTTCAAAAGTAAAAAATAGAGTTTACCAAAAGTTAAAACGACTATGAAATTTTTCATTTGACATTCTCTTGACTTTACACTTATATTTTTCAAACTAACAAAATTCTGTATATTAAAAATGAGAACGAATATACTTTCCACTTCAATTTTTTCCGATTATTAATCAAACAATGGCGTTTAAAATTTGTACCAAGCAAGCAAATATTTTTTAGACTAAAAAATTAATATTTCCCTAAATGAAAAAAAATATAATACAATATGATAATTTTTTGCTTTGCATGCTATTGCAATAAACGCAAATGCCAACTCAAATGGGGGAGCGGCTGGGGAGTATTATCCTTTATTATCGCGCCATATGCAACTAATTTCCTTACGATTACGATTCCCCCTTCAGGCATTAACAACTTTTGATTGCCGTGACATCTAAGCGGGCGACTAGCAGTGGGCAATAAAAGTTTGAGTACACCGCAGGACTCCTAAACCGTAGTTTGGCATCCAAAGGTGGTAACGGCCGTCATTCGAGCTCATTTCGCGCGAATGACCCGATTTCGGTTTTAATGCCCAGCGCGGTGCGCTCAGTCGTCAGTTCTCAGTAATTGCCGCTTTTCTGCTGCTCTTGCTGGATTTCCCGCTGAATTTCCCGCTGCGTTTCGAGTGTGCGTGCTGCAGTTTTACTGCCACCCACAGGGGCAACAAACAACGACCGCCAGCGCATTGTGCCCATTCGTTCTGTTCTTTCAACTTCATTTTGCACCAGCAGCAACTCGCACTTCATTGCTGTAGCCACCCACCCTCCTTCTCCGGAAAACCCCCTGGAAAACCCCCTGGAAAACCCCCTGAAACAGCCCCTGGAACTCCCCTCGCCAGCCCTCGGGCTTATATGTTTTGGCACAAGGTGTGAAAAGCACATGTGCAAATTTTATTTATTCATTTTATTTGCATGCCAAGTGTGTACGGGTGTATTTTATTGTTAATACACAGCCCGAAAAATTGGAAAACATGTTGAAGTACTTTGGTGAAATCATATTATCTTTATCTTTGTCTATGTATCTCTAACTACAACAATTTGGATTATATGCAAAACAGTATTCTTAAGACTCGAATCTAAACAAATATCAGTCAGATACAATTATTTTTCAAAAAATTAAAGTTTTATAAAACTCAAATCTAATTCTGAATTAAAATAAAATCTTTTTAACCAATGTTAAAATTGGATCGAATTTTTAAAACACGATTTTGCATATAGTCCGATGTCTATGGAATAAAATGTTTTTCAAACCTATTTTAGGAATCAATAATGTAGAATTTCGTCATATAATTCTAAAAAAGTAGTGGGTATTTTTACTGCCATCATGAAGTTGTTTCCTTATATTACTTATTGTTTTATAAGAATTATTTTAGTAAATTCATTGATCTTTTCTTTCAGTGTACTTTGCATTGCTTTCCACTGTTTGCCTTTGTGAGAGTGTATTTGTTTGTGTACGTGCGACTTTTAGCGCGTCACTGAATGCGCAGCTTTCTAGCGTCTGGAATCGTTTTCGCTTTTATTTTTTCCCTCAGCCATATATGCCAGCAGCAACTTTACTGCGTTGCTGTTTTTGCCTTTCATGCCTCTGCCTCATGTGTGAGTGCCTTTTGTTTGTGCGCTCCATTTTGCTGAATCCCAACTTTGTGCGGGACACCAAGCTCTGCTCCTTCTTTCCCAGGCTCAGGATCTGGATCCTGGCTCCTGGCTCCTCGCTCCTCGCTCCTGCCACGGGGAATGGCCAAACAAACAAGCCGCACATACGGACAAATGCAATGCAAATCTAATATGAATTGAGGTTGTCTCACTAACAAAGGCAAACGCCTCGCGTCGCCTTTTCCGACAGTTTTCCATCTTATTCGCTCGCCACTTCTTTCCCTAGGTTCTATGCTTTTCCCCTGACTTTTCCCAACCCATACGCAATTGTATGTCGGTGGGGGAGATGGGGGTGAAAGTTTTCGCAACTGATGAATGCAGAACGAACGTCCTTTCGAAAGGTGAAAATGAGTCAAACGGCGCACATGCCACATGACGTTGCATGTAATTTGCTCGACACTGCCAGTCAGCCAGGATATGTGTGTGTCCTGTCTGCAAATAGGCCAGAGGTGCGGGGCGGGGACGGGGGCAGGGGCAGGGGAGGCAGCTGCCATTCAAGGAACAGCCAACAGGACACACACACATGTGTGTATGTGCCCTGCTCTCCGGCAAATAATTAAAATTTCACTTTCTTGGCAATTCACTTTTTACCCAGTACCAAATTGTGTCATCAGGGATTCTTTTTTCAGCTGCCTACTTTAAGCCAGCCCTTTGAAAGGACGAGGAAAAGTTGTGAAACCGAAAGTTCCTTGCTGACACAAGACTGGCGGTAATTAAAACGGGAAATTAAAGGAGTGCTTTTAATTACGTGATCTTAGTCACAGCGAATGTTGGGAATAAACTAAGGGTAGTCTGATTTTTTGACTTTAAATCAAATCTGAAAGTTCTTCTAAATAATCTACTTAAAAGCTCAAAATCTTAATGAATAAATGTAAAATATTTGTATTACTTACCACATCGATAATTTGCATTAAAGTTAAACCAAAGCTTAATTGTAACGGGTCCGATTCATTGAGAACGGGACGTTCTAGTGTATTATAAGGATCCAAAAGATCATGTAACAGTCTCTTTTCATGATATCCTGCTAGGCAAACTGCAAGTAGATAATATTCGAATTAGTATGTGCAAGTAACAGGGGAAACTTGGTTTCTGGGTGGGTAGTAGGATACGAGGTCGTGCAGAAGGACTGCAGCAACTGTTTGCTATTTTGCAGGAGCGCCGCAAATCAACATCAATAATTCGACGAAGGGGTTTGGTGCCTGGTGGCAGGGAAGACAACAACTAAAATTTATTGATATGCAAAAGTTTGCGAGTTTTTTGGTTTCTCCAAGTTGGTTTTGCTGTGGTCCTTGGTCTTGGGTTGGTTTTCAGGACCTGTGCCGATGCGGGCTTTGCACTTGGCGTCGAATTGGAAAGGCAACAACTGGAAAAGGAGTTCGAAAGGATGGCTGAGGAAAAGTTTTTGCTCTTCGCCTGGCCAACACACATATGTCTTTCTCAGTTTGTGTATAAGGACGAGACCATTGTTCTCTGGCAGGAGAATAACAAAAGGAAACTTTTATTGAGCAAAAGTTTTTCACATACAAATTTTCTTGTTACGTTTTTCTCCAGCGATAATAGATTGCCTCACACACACACATAGGGACGGACATATGCGCATCGTTATCGTGGCATTATTTATGCATGAATGTGGGCAGCAGAAGAAACTACAAAAGAAAACTAGATGGTTCTGGGGTTCTGGGGGGCGGTATCCAAGTTGCCCGCCTGCTCTTTGGCTCTCAATTTGATAATTTCTTAAGAGTTTTCCTCTCGTTTTCCCCCCTGTTCCGCCATAAAAACCCCATAAGCAGACGGTAAGTACTGGTAAGTGGTGGATTTATTGAGTTGAGCGATTGAGAATGCAGTTCATGTGGCAAAGGGAAAAATAATCTGACAAAATTGCCACTGATGAGGTGCTTGAAAATTGAATTAATCCCAGATTGATGTGCAGTGCAGCATTTGCGCTGAATTTGACGAAAGGTGGGTAATTAAATTCCTAGAATTAATCCACCTTGGGCTCATCTCTTTTTTGTGCAGCGAAAGTTTGGCATCTATTGTAGGTAGAAAAGTTTTAGCTTTCACTGAGCTTAGCCCGCTTAACCCAAAAGATTTGCATACAAAATGAACAGCGTTTAGAAATTATGCACATGAATTTTTTAGTTTTAATTTGTCTTTGGTCCTGTTCCAGCTGGCTTTCTCCGGCCCTGCCACTTTCTCCACCGTTTTTGCATATTTCATTCGCCTTTCACGCGCCTTCTCTCTTCCTTGTTCATTTAATATTTAAACAAAATGACGAGCCTGCGGGCCAAGAAAAGAGCCGAGAGAGGCCAGATGAGGGAAAAACTGCAGCTAACGAGCACAGGCCAGGCCAACAATGAGTGGGTTGGTTGGTTGGTGGGTCGTTCGGTGGCTCTTTGGACAGGGCACCTAGTTGGGCCTTTAAGGCAAAGCATTGACACCAGCCCCGTGGAGGAGGAGTGGCCCTAGAACAATGCAACAGGAGCCCAGCAGGGGCTCTGAAAGGACAAAACCGGCTGAACAAAAACAAAAAAAGAGGCCAACGTCTGATGAAGTGTCAAAATGAATGTGATAATAAAACAAATATGAGGGGCTGCCAGCGATCCTGAGTATCGGCCGACCATTGTAACTGGACACAAAGGCGACTTTGCCGACTTTTGACTGCGACATCACGAGTCGAGACTTTTGTTTTTACTGGCTTTTTTGTCTAACCATCAGAAACAGAGAAAAAACATACAAAAAAGTACAATACACGACTAGGAAATATTTTTAGCTTAGAACAAAGTAAGCAGAAACTTAATTGGAAATTAAAGAGAAACGGGTCAAAATTTCAACAAAAACAAAAAATGTAATAATAATTGAAAAGTTGTTGACGAAATGTACAAAGGAGGTAGTTTAAACCTACAATTTTAAAGTAATTATCTTGTTAAGAAATTCCGAAAGTAGTAATTTCTCATACGACAAAAAACAAAATATACTCTTGCCAAAAAATTTCGGTAATTAGTAACTCCCACAGACATATAAAGAGTCATTAACTTTCCATTTTTGAGTCGTTAACCTTTCGCGAAGTCAAGTCATCTTTAAATTTGGCTTTCTTTTCCGCTCTTCTATTTTCCCAACAGGCTGCGGCCATTTCCAAATGCCTTTTCAATGGCTGCACTTCCGTTTCGTTATTTCCCTTTTTTTTTTTGGTTGATTCTCCTGTTGTTGTTGTTATTGTCCGTCGGCAGGCCGCATAAAATTGCAATTTTATTGCAGTGGAGCATGAAAAAGTAATTGCTATTTCACAAAGCCAAACCAAGTCGTTGGCCAGACAAGGATAGGTGGAGCGAGAGAGGGAGACGGGGCGAGGAAGTGCGGCAACAGCTGCAAGGACTTCGGGAATGGGGCACACTCGAGCGGGCCAATTTAATGGACAAAATAAAAAACAACCAAAATTGGTTAGCAAATGCAGCTGCCTACAAAGCACAACAGCCGCAACAACACCAGTAATAACGACAGCAAATTGGCCGATGCTCCCCAAAAATGAAAATAAGAATACAAAATAAGAAGTTCGCTTACGATGGGATCAGATAGCAAATACCAGTATACTCTTTATAATAAGGCATAGAGTTAAATTTGATAACATACCATACCCAGCATTTTAAAAAATCTAAAAAATACTGAACTGAAAAAATTCTGGCCCGAAACAAAGAATACCTTTCTATATTTATAGATTCACAATAATAATCTTTAAGGGTTTAAAGACAATATATTTTTTAATAATCAACAATGAATATGTTTTAAAAATATTTAACACCGAAAATTCTACATTTTTGGGAACCCTATTATCATATACCATTTAAAAGGAACACACCTGCTCTGGAGTTCATCCATTATCCTTGCCTTGGCCAAAGGACCTCAGCTAAGAGTAAAGAGATGGCAGAAATATTTCGACTCGCGCTGTCCGCCGATATTAAAAATTGAAAGCAAAATGAAAACTGACGGGGCGCCAAACCACTTAAGCCCCCAAAACCGATACAAGGTGGAGTGAGGGGAAGTTGGGGGTACGAAAGTGATGAGGCTTGATGGCTGTCTGTTCGGAAGGGTGAACACTGTACAGCCAGTCCCATGACAGCCAACCTGCTAATGGCTGCGGGGGAGGGGATGGGGCAGGGGGAGGACCAGCAAGGATTTGCAAAGGACGATGCGGGACGTTGGAACAGAGAGAAAGCTCAGAAGCGAGCATTTTAATAGCGCCAAGGTGACGCTTAACCATTCAAAGCTTAATTTATGCAATAAAAATTCCAGCACTAACCCGCCCCCTCGGAATCCCCCCCAATCCACCCCCTACACAAACACACACACACCCACACAGTTGCCCTTAATTGGATGGGGCTTGGGAGCTGGAAAAGCATTTAATTGCTTATGACTTTCTTGTTCTCCTTTTTCCTGTTTCTTTTTTTAGGGACTCCGGATGAGGCAAATAGAGTAACCTGAGAACAGAGTAGGCTTAAAAATGGAAACAAATCGATAGGTAGCTTTGGCTGGGGGTAAGTAAAGCAATAAACAATAAACAGAGAGATTGTATTATTTTCACTGCCTAACACTACAGGCTTTACCTAATCTATCCATTACATGATTTTAATTTCTAACGAATTAGTTCTTGTTCTAGTAATATACCGAATTTCGACACTTTTCCCAGTAAAAGCAGAGACTGGTATTCCCGGAAACTCCCTGGCAGGGCCATCAATCAAAATGCCTTGTGTCCACTATTGAAAATTATGAATGCCATCACATTTAATGATTGATTTTGGTCCAGCCCACATTTCGGAGTCTCGTTCTCTGCATACTTTTTGATCCTTTGGAAACTGAATGGAGTTGGGCTGGGGATTGTTTGTGGCTAACTGATGGGCCCATCATCTGGCTCAGCCCCATGTGTGCGAGGCTCTGAGCCTGGATGGGCTCCATAATGCAAATGGCATGACATTGTGTTTTCCTTTCTTGTACAACCCCTTTAGCTAATGATGGAAGGGAGCCTGTGACATTTATCGTATAGATTGATAGAACCCAAAGGGAGTTGACATTTTGCGAAAATTCCTCAACAATGCAGGCCCCATGTGGGCGTATAGAAGTTGCACCCACAAAGCACTGCACTCTAGATAAGGTAGCATAAAAATCAAGCTTTTTATTAGGAATGAGTAAATTGACATAAAAACTAATAAGACAAACGCCCCATCTTTTCGCTTGCAATTCAAATTAATTCCATCATCGCAAGTAAGCGGCAAAAGACAAGAAATGGAACGACGGGGGGCTGTCAAAAGCGAACAGTCCTGAAGTCCCTAAGTCTTGAAGCATGCCAAAAGCCTTTCGGTAGCAATAAATGTCATACTAACAGGACGTGGCCAGGGAAGAGTAGAAAGGGCACTTGGCTGGCCAACGGGGCGTATGAACGATGTCATAGGGCAAGCGCATACTCGACACACTCATGAATACAGTAACAAGAAACAGCCGCACACACATTTGCAGCTGGTGTAAGCAACGTTGACGTTGTGCAAAGTTTAAATCTGATTAGCGATGGCAGGCAGGAGAAAGGCGAATGGAGTGAGGGGCGCTGTACAATATGGCCGGGCAGGAAACGGAAGTGCTGCCATAAAATCATAAACATGCACACGCATATGGACAGACGGCAATTGTTGTTGAAACTGCTGCTGCTGTTGCTGTTGCTGCCATCGGTGTTGCATGAAACATGAACTCAAAGCCGAAGCGACAGGACAGACACAAAAAACGAAAAGGGAATGAACGACTTCGACTGCAGACACAGAAATTGCCACAGCGTACACACATGGCTTAATTTTATGAATACAGACAGTGCACAGTGGTTCGAAGGCATTTAAAAATTGTTATTATATTTTGATTTGGAAAAATCATAGCTTCCAAATAAAACTCTGCTAATCTTAAGGGGCTACCTAGGATATTCGGAACAAAATCAAGCGCTTTTTCATAATAATATTTTTCAAAAAAATAAAGTTAAGTCCTAACTTAAAGTAAATTTAATGATACATTAATTAATTGTAAGCAAATGCAATAGTAACATTTGTTATGTTAGTTGTTCAATTTTCCGCTTGTCTTTGTAATGCCTAAAGTTACTAATAAGTTAAATTTCATTATTCTGTTAAATTTTCGACCTTCTAACATTGTAAGAAATGCCTTAAGTCTTAAAGAATCACAATAAACAAATAGAATAAATCTCTTACACTACGGAAAAATGGAAAATCAACTAACTCTTATCATACTTTAATTTCAATAAATTTAAATAATTTTGAAAATTTTTATATTTTAGTTTAAGATGGGTTACAGGTCACCAAAAATCAAGAAAAAGTTTAATTAAAAGAAAACATCAATAAAATGATATTAAAATTGCTTTGAGAGCCATGCAATTTTATACAGTATTACTTTAATTATATCGGGAACCTGATTGACTAATATAACTAACACATCAAATTAGTGTTTGCCTTTTAACCACTGGCACCACCGTACACCGTGTGTACTTATTTACGCTTCCATTGGCCTGGCACGCCAACCGCGACACGCGAATGCGACTTTCTCTGCTCTGCGCCAGCCTGAAACATTGGCAACACTCTCCATCTTGTGCCTCGTGTTCCTCCTGCCCATATGGCCAGCCATTAATAACCCCAATATGTGTAAGTGGCAGTCAAGCCATCTCCTTGCCACCATCTTCAGGTGTTTTTTTTTCGCCTGCTGCTAATGGAATGGCAGGCATTTGAGCTGGCAGCCAAACTTGGTCCTTGTCTCGTTCAAGATATTGTTGCCGTGACAAAGAATTTTTAAGCTTTTAGTGCAGTGCAGCAAAGGCAAAACAAAAAACAAAAAATATATATACCATTAAAAAAGATTTTCTAAACCCCTTGCCACAACCACTTGAGATGGGAAATTTCTGTGCAGCAAATGCTTGTTGAAAGTATTTATGGCATTGCAACTTTTCGGCACAGCACCAGCCACACATTGTTCGACATGACTTTGCTTAGTTTTTTGGCAAATGGTTTTTGTGCCAGAGAATGTGGGCCAACTAAAGCAGGGAATTTAGTTTAATTAACCAACAAATGCCATTCTCTGAAGGGGCGTTCAAAGTGATACAACGTTTTGGGGAAAAAACGTAAGTGCCAATTACAACTGAAAAGTTTAAACTTTTCAATTATATTCATTAAATGGTTGAGCCTTCAATAGGCCTCGTTCAGGTGCATCTGAGTGAAGAGAGCGTTTATGCAACATGGCCTTTGAAGGGCCCCAACTGCGGCCTGCCACGCGTTAGCCACGAACAAGGACTAAGGACTCCTCAAGTGGGGGCGACGCAGGAAAAGAAAAGAAAGAAAATAACCTAAGGCGCAGACGCTTTCAAGTGGCATAGACCGGTCTGAGATGGCTGTTGTTGCCCCACTTGAGGCTGTCGTAAATGTCACAACTGGCAAACAACAATGACAGCAGGGGCAGCCCAACCCTCAAAATATCCCCACCCTTGAGTGGTTTTATGTGTCAAAGTGACAATATGTTGCCGGGGTGCATTATGTTGCTGCTGCTGCTGTTGCTGCCACAACTGTTGCTGCATGCAGCACTCGAGATAATTTGAATGGCACTCACCTTTAGCAGATAAATTCAAATATATCAATAAAAATATCCATGAGTGTTTATTAAGTCCGTTGATTATTTGCGTGCTGCTGCTGCTGCTGCTGTTGCCGCTGTTGCTGCTGCTGCTGCTGCTGTTGTTGCTGCTGTTGCTGCTCCTCAGTTGCGCCGCAAAGCTGCCTAAATAGGAAATGAAGGCGGTGGTGCTGATCGCAATCCCCCTGAGCAGGATTGCCGCACGTTGTTGCATTTGAAATTGCCACTGCTGCAGGGACACCTGCAACACCTGCAGCACCTGCAACACCAGCGTGAATGTGGCCGAGTCACGATTCGACATTGGAATGCTGGTGTCCTTTTCGCTTGTGCGACATTGCATGTAGGTGGCCGTCGCAGGCAGATTGATGTTGCTGATGCTCGTGTTGCTGCTGCTGTTGCTATTGCTAGTTGTTGCTGTTGCTGTTGCTGCTGCTGCTTCCTTAAGGGTTGCTGGTTTTCTTTTTCGTCGGCGACGCAATCGTTGTCGCTTGCGTGCACACAGTCTTATGTTTGTTGGTTGTTGGGTTGTTGCTTGATCGCCGGCAGCAATTGCTGCTGCTGCAAAGCCAAGTGGCGACAACATGTTGCTGTCTAGCAGTTGCTGCTGCTGCTGCTCGTGCTGCTGTTGCTGCTGGTCATAGCTGGCTACATCTTCCGCTTTTTGTGATGGCTTCTGTTCTGGGCTATTGTGCTGCTTGTTTGCAATGATGCTGTGGTGTTTTGTACTTAAGCTCCTTGGTTGCAGTTGGGTGAGTTGCTGGTGTTGCCTCTTGTTGCTGCTGCTGCTGCTGCTGTTGCTGCTGCTGCCGCTGCCGCAGTGCGCTAATCTTACTGCCAGCCACAGCTCATCATCGTCAACTTCAGTCAGTTTCAGTTGTGCATTTTTCATAGTCTCTTTCGGTGTTGGTTGTTGCCAGCGGATATGTTGTCTGCTCTCTACTAGATTACAATAATTTAATTTTCGGATTTTCGGCCTTATCCAGCTGCTGCAGCTTACATTGTCCCCTTCGGAGGGGGGCGGAAAAAGGGGGGCTTAATTCCCTTTTGTGTTGCGTGCCTCGGCGGCCCTTAATACCTACTAATCTTATGAAATTTTCACCGCCTTTTCACTTTCTCCCTTTATTACATCAATATGGCAAGTATAAGTTTTATTGTTTGCAACATTATTATGTCGTTCTTTTGTCTTCTTATTTTCTTTACAACCACAAGAGCGTTTTCCTATTATTTTTTTGCGTTTTTTTCTTACAATTAAAGTTTATTCTTAAACTTCTGCTTTCATAATGACTTTTACAATATCATAGCATTTTACATGTTCCTAATTTTCTGTTGATGTTCCTGGTTTTCCTTTTCTCTCTCATTTGTTCGTGGTCTTCGATTTGTTTTTACTCTGTAGTTTCTATATTAACCTATATTTTCGTATTATTTTGCTATATATGTAGAGCTATTCAATTGTTAGTTGTCCTATTGCAATCCGTTGCAGTTGTATATGGCAGTGCTTTGTAGCATTTGGTATCTATTTATTTACTTGAGTTCTTCTTTATTTAAGTACGCAAAAGAGGCGGCTGAAATGAAAGATAAAGGAATTCATATTAAATAAAATATTATAATAGTTAGTTTAGATATAAGAACAAAAATCCCTTTATATAAACATTAGCAACAATGTACTGTAATTTATTCTTAACCAGTAATATAATAGTAATGGCAAGCTAAAGAGTAATCTGAATCGGTTGATTGCATTAGGATTTAACCCCTTGGCGTCATTTCAACTATCGAGCTTTTCAGATTCCGACCCCTTGAACCGACCAGTAACCTCAGGCCGTGGCCTACGACTTTGCAATAACAAAGGAAACTAGGACATGCACAGTTCTCGATGGAGAGCCGAGAGCTCTCTAAGATATTGCTTGAACTTCAGTTTCAATTACTCAAATTAATTAGTTTTGCTAAAACAATAAGCCCCGAACATTTTGCATGCTAATCACCCCCAGGATTTTGGGCAGCTGCCAGCCGGGTCAGGATGTGGCTGAGGATCAAGGATGGCCGAAAGGCCTACTTAAGGCCAAGTCCGATAGAGTTGCAGTGATTCCAATCCCGCAGGACTCCGACTCCACTGGCAGTCTCAATAAATAATGCGTATGCAAACGATGGGCACACAAGGGCCCAAGTATCCTGGCAAATGGCCGAGCAGGAATTGAAGCAGCTGCAGGATGCAAAATGCAAATGCCACAACGGCATGGACAACTTACCATTCCTGACGTTGATGGACATGTGCGGGACATTTATGGCACGTCCTGTTAAGCAGGACGGCATTTTCTGGGAACGGACCATCATGCAGCTCATGCATATTCATGCCACAACTTGTTACATTCCGTACACTTTGCATTCGAAAGTTTTTGAATAAGAAAAAGACAATCAAACTGGGACCACGCAATTACTTTGGCTAGACCTCCGGCATAAGCCGAGTGGTTGGAGCCCTTTCTCTTGGCTGCAAACAGTCCGAATGTCAATTGAATCTTTTTTTTCTTTTGATATGCCAAACGTTTTTGGCAGCTCCCAAAAAAAAAAAAACTATGTTGTACCCGGCTGCTGGAGGCGAAAACAATAAATGCATAGAATAGAAATGTCAACAAATGTCTCCATGTATTCCAGTCCCCCAAACTAGTCAAAGGCCCCCTGTCAAAGTTCAGTTTTGCAACTGTCAGTGAAATTTGAATTGAAAGAAATGGAAATGGTTTTTCGTCTGCTGCGAACTGAGGGAGTTTTCTGCTCTGACATGTAATAGGAAATATTGTTTTGCATCTAAAAGGCTGTCAGCGACACAGCAAACGTCACAACACTCTGATTGCCAGCTCTAAATATTTGCTGGGGAATAAATTTTATCTTGAAAACAATGTCAAATTGTGACACTAGCTGAATGAATTTTTTTTAAAAAGTTACGGCAATATATAGAAAATAGACAAAAAGTTAACCCACATCTTATTTTATTTATTAAATTAAAAAATTCATGCTTAGGATGCCATGACATTTTAAAATGAATCCAGAAGGTTGAAAACCGAATATTTTTCAAAATATAAATTTATCTAGGGCGGCTTTTTCGCCTTCTCTTTGAAAAACTAAGAGAATATTGTAAGACCACAATTAATTTCAAATTTGAACCAAAATTTGTGTGTAATATTTGGAATTATATTAATATCATGAAAAAAAATGTTACTTTATATATTTTAATGTTTATTTCTTATCTGTGGCATTTAAAAAAAAATACATTGGCCTTAAACTAGTAACATTTGTGGTACCCATAGTTACTTATTAAATAAAGAGCTCGCAATGGGCTACGAACGACAGTTCCATTTCGAAAAAACTTCTTTCCGCCCAATGAAAAAATCTTTTCACAAAATATCCCGCTGTGAGTACTCAAAACAGCGCTTAAACTGCAATTGAACCCGTCCGGAAGGCAGGAAGCCCCGTCCAAATGGCGTGCATAAAGCGATGACGCGGAAGACAGGGGACATCTGCTTGCGGTGGACCGGGATTGCAACTTGCAACAGTTGGCGGCGAATTGTGGTGGCATTTTATGGGTCACTTGGCTTGGGGCCTCTCAACAACAACGGCCATGCCACTCAAATATTTAGTTGTGCGATCGCACAGGTGCAGATGCTGATGGGGATGTTGATGGTGGTGGAGGGCCCCCCAGCCCCGAAAAGCAGGCAGCACTTTATTTCTTGGCCGCATGCCCAGTGGCAAATATTGCGCATACGACCCATGGACAAAGAGTATGGCAAAGGTATCGCTTTTATTGCAATCGCTGTAAAATATTCGAAGAGTTTTGCGGTCGTCTAATCAGCTGAAGTGCCAGACCGCACAAATTTTGTGCCATTTTCTCGCCAGCCAGTCGTATTGATGTATGGAATTTTACCGAAATTTATGCTATGGTCGTCGCATAAAATGAACGACCAGTTCAGTTCTGGTCGCGGAAAAGGGGGGAAAAATGGCAACCGTTGGCGTCGCATTGCAGATGAAACCATTTTTTCGGACTCCAGAGACTTTTCCGTTTGGCGCGTGAGCAAATTAATTTTCAGCGCACAGAGCAAAAAACGGTTTTTGCATGATGAACGAGGGGCGGGGTTGGCCGGAGATGGAAATGGGCAAACTGCATGGTGTAAATGATAGCCAACCCTTGGTGTGGTCGCCATTCGCCACTTTCCCCACCCCCCTTACACAGCTGGCTCAATGAATTATGAATTCGCTTGGCAAAAAGTGGAAATTGTTTTTTTTTCTCGCCTTATTTCCCAGCCCGACTCTTTACCCGCGTCACGAGTTTTCTCTGGGCCGGTTTTTATTTTGCGGCTGGCAAAAAGAATTATGTGCTGAATGTTCTTAGCCATGTTACGACCAGACTTTTCCTTGGCGGCTGTTTTGTTAATATTTTTACAAGTGGATTTTCAGTTCTATTTATCTGTATTTCTTTTTGGGGCTTCAAGTTAACCGCGAAAAGTTGATGACAAACTGCGGCCATTTCGAAGGGATAGGTTTAAGTGGTCTTAAGTTTATTCTTATGCATGCGACAGGAATTTGTTATCTGTTTTAGAATTTTATTTTTGTAGTTTAAAGTATTTTTTGGTTGGTTTTAAGTATAAGGTGTTTACTTTTCTCAAATATCTTAGTTAGTTTTAATTTATTTGATTTCTTATAAGGCGGCTTAAAAGGAAAAGCTGCTGTATTGATTTTTTTGTACACTTTTAAATACTTCGCCTTTTAAAAACATACCTAAGCTGTCTTTTAAAGTATGCCATAAATAAAATTAAATGCGAAAATCAACGGAATTTGTGAGCCCATAATGCAGAAACAATTTACACACATCCAATGAAGGCCCACGCATCTTTTTCAGTGGGCTGGAGTGTGTGTATTTATTATTTATGCGACTGCTACGGATGATTTATGTTCGGTTATATTTGTCGACAGCCGACACACTAAAAGAGGCAGAAAGACAACACCACTTTACATGTGTTTGCTTAAAAGTGTTTGTCGTTTTTAATGCAAATATGCAAACAACAATGGCTGCAAACGCGTTGTGGTATGATCAACTAAAGGCAGGACCGAACATGGCCAACAAACAAGCAACAAACAAACAGGGCCCAGACAAGCAGAAATATTCACGAGCTTGTCGGGCGATACGTATGGGTATATGTATCTGTATCTGTATATCCGTTCGGCATGCAAAGGAGCTCGAACTGTAGGCACCCACGCCTCGACCACGCCCATTTCGGGGCCTGTCCTCCCCGA
Organism: Drosophila subpulchrella; assembly: GCF_014743375.2. Classification (NCBI taxonomy): domain Eukaryota; kingdom Metazoa; phylum Arthropoda; class Insecta; order Diptera; family Drosophilidae; genus Drosophila; species Drosophila subpulchrella. The sequence continues at coordinate 14,696,058 of NC_050610.1, read as the reverse complement.
ATGTAAAATATTTTCCTTGCCTGCCGCTCAAAAAATAATTTATCTGCACTTACACTGCGAACTGGCAATGCTGGCCATACCATCATCATCATCTTCATCATCGCAGGGATCTTTATCATCATCTGTGGTAATACAACGCAAAGCAAAAACATTTTCATTGACCGAAGTCAAAGTTCAATAGACTTAAGCATTGAATTCACTAGAAGCAGAGGCTGGAAATGCAATTCATCACTCTAAGTTTTCCTACTGTGAAAGGAAATTGAATTGGAATGGTGGTCATGAACGGGTGGAAGCTGAGCAAAAATGCAGGCCAAAATGAAATATCCCAGGGGGAAAAGTCTAAGTGAAAATAAATAGCCAGAAATGGGAAACTTAAGATAACAGCGTTCACTGTTATTTCATTCCAGGACTTAAAGTGTTATTCGGTCAGTTTTTCTCGGACATTGTTAAAGATAGCTCAATGAAAGCCCATCCTCAAAGCCATGTGCTTCCAATTCATTGAGCAAAACTTTTCAAACAAAACCGAGCGAAGGCATAAACTATGCGATTTCAGCGTCTGCTTATGACCAAAAAATATGGCCAATTCAATGGGCCAGACCATATGAAGCATATGAACCCGATCCCGAAGACAACGTGGCCCGTTTTTCCTGACACATTACCGCTGGGATGGGATAGGATGGACATGGGATGGCGTTGAGATGGGGTTACGAACCCTTTCAACGCATCTCGGGCGAAACTAAAAATCATAAAAAGCAAACTTTGCTGACCAACACAATCCGACGCACAGACACAGGGCGAAAAACATGAAAAGGCGAACAAAATATCATAAAGCAAGCGATTTTTTAACAATAAAATAAAGGAAAAGCACAACAAAAGGTGCGGCCCTGCCTATCTAGCCACCATTTTGGCACCCCCAACCTTGGGAAACTGCGTTAACAACAGCACAGCTTGGCATTTAACATGGCCCTAAAGACCAAATATAGAATGTCCAGGACCAAAAATAAATTACATGCCCATTATGGCCAAGAATACGATTTTCGTAGATACACACCGAGTTCACGGACACACGGACCAACCAAACGGAGAACGGACTTTTTCCACCCCTTTCTGGAATGGCCACCACTTGGCCAGAACGTGATTTACCAAATTAGTGTTGCTGCAGGTCCAAATGGCGTTGGCCTTAACCGAAATCACATAAAATATGGCTAATACAATCCTTAATGGCCCATTCGATAGAACTATCACAGCAACAAAGGGGTTTTAGCCTTATGTTTTTTTGGATATACAATACTTGAGGAATACGCTAATTTAGAGAAAAAACTGAAGTTTTAAATCATTTTAATAGTTAATCAGTTCCAATAATTTGTAAATCTTTCTGTAATATAAAAACAAAATGAATACAAATTGCATTTACCATTAACTCTTATTACGAACATGTTCACACAATTCCCGGAATTTGTATTAAACTGTTCCATGCTTTCATTTCATATTAATAAACTACTGAAAACAAGCCCAACTTTGAAATTAAACTAAAATAATTGAAAACAATATACCTATTTAAGTTGTTATATAAACACTGGTGGGGTACTTGGGGGTAACTGCTTTCCTCTAGAGATCCCAACCTCCCCTTGATGTATATACACACATATTCAACAGTATCCTGTTTATGGTGCAACATAAATTCGAACTAACTGCAACAATAAATAAGAATCATTTTGGGGGCGATTAACTTGGCGAACAAAAGGGGGCGAAAGTCCGTATATACTTTGGCTGGATTAACCCTATAGGATTAACCCTAAATGTGCTGTGGCAATTATTGCCAACCGGATGATGCCGACGTCGACGTCGACTGCAGCTGGCATGCCAACTTAATTTTTAGCGCAGACGGCAACAACTTGACCCATATTTCCAATGAGGTGACACCCGCTCACCAACACAATCTCAGTGGCACTTAAAGCTCATACACCCCTGTCCAAACCCCCTGCCCCCTATAACAACCCATACCAAACCATACCAACCCATCGTATCCTAACCCACTGCACATTAACGTACTGAAAACTGAAATTTTGTCGTCGAAGCGGCAAATGAGCTGGAAGATGTTGCAGGAGGTTGGAAATGGAAATGGTGTTTTTTGGTGGGAGGTCCTGCTAAATAAATATATATACACGTAAATCTATATAAATCTGTTGGTGTGTGTGTGTGTGTTTGGGGTTTGTTGGTAGCGAAAAACGAACGCAAAAGCGAAAACCGAAAACCATTGAAATGCCCATGATGATGATGGGGGGTTTGAGGTGCTAGGAGGCTGCTTTTGCGACGGCGCAAAAATAAATTAAGTAAAAATTAATGTCACAACACAGCAGCAACGGCAGCAGCCTTAGCTTTTTTAAATTAATTTTATTAGGCAGATGTGGCATCCATTTCCCCTCGCCACTCTCTACCATCCGATACCCTACTTGTCCTACTTGGCCACGCATAAACAAACACTTAAAGAGCGTATACAGGGTGCTTCGGTTTCAAAATCAAATTAAGCGCTGCTGTTCTATTCTTTAACCTCCCCAGAAAACCCCCACCCACTACTTTCACCGCCAAAGAGAACCTCTCGCTCTTTCTCTGTCTCTCTTCGGGTCCAAACTCTCTCTCTTTTCGAGTGGAGAAAGTGCGTGCCAAAGTGTGGGTGGGTAAAAGCTCGTTTTTGCTAAATTTTTAGCCCTGGATGCTGCTGGAAGTTCCTTCTTATATCGCCAGCCTCTCCAAATGTTGTAGCCGTCTTTTAGGCACGCATAGAAATTTTAATGTAAGCCTCGTGCCAGCAGAAAAATAGGAAAAACCTAGGAAAATCTAGGGATGGGGGTGAAAGAAAAGAGGAACCAGAGAAGCCCGAGCAAAACTGCACGCAATCTAATTTTGATTTCCTTGGCAGTGGCAGTTGCCAGGCGGCAGAATGCATTAAGATGGTATTTCAAAGATAACTCGACTAAATTGCATGTTATTAATGCTGTACTGCAAAAATAACAGGCTGACGGAATGGAGGAGCAACATCAATTTGGGGCATTTGCAATCACAAATTGTTGATTGTCTGCCAAAGGATTTTATTATGTGTTTACCCATTCCCTTGGATCGTATTTGTTATTTTTACAGAAGGGAAATCCCCTTATTGATGAGTAGTTTCGGCCAGAAGTGATATAACCGAGTTATTTCTGGCAAAGATTTACAATGTTGGTTGTTATTCGTGTTTTATATCCCTTCACTATTGAAGCATTTTAAAATAAACCTACCGAAAACCAAAAGGATTCAATTATGTTATTTATTTGTTATTTTATTTTTTGTTATTTGTTATTTTTTCAGAAGAGAAATACCCTAATGGAGTAGTTTCGACGAGAAATCATATCTTCGATTGGCAAATATTTACAATGTTGATTATTATCTGTCAAAATAAATCCATTGACTATTTTATTTGACAATTTCTGTATTTTCCTTAGTTTCCATAACATATTCTTAAACGAATCCTTTGTAAATATTATACTGCTTCGGCTGAAGTTATATTCCAAACAATTGTAGCAATTACTCTCAAACTCCGCCTTACCCAACAAATTGTGTAAAGCACAGAAAATACTTATAGAGCGTGGCTTTTATGTTCTGGTCGATATTTGCGCAACCTAAGTGCATTTTAAATGCCGCCCCTTTTGGGTGGTGCCTTTCCTCCACCAATATGCCCCTAGCCCACTGCCAACCCAGACTGAAACTCTCTCTATTAAAACTAATTAATGTTGCGGCATTTAAAATAGTTGCATAGCCGGGGCACGGCGATAGTTCGCGGATGCCTGGCTGCAGCAATATCTGCTTTACAGGGGAGTAAATAATAATTACTAATACCGTGGCTGCAGCCAGGCGATGATTACAGTCTGGGCCATGGCTTGCACCACCGCGGGCGGTAATTCAGAGCACAAGTTAAAGTAGATTGCGTAGCACCTCCACCTTCGCCTCCACCTCATCGCAGTTCACCCACCTCCATTGGAGCTGAGCTGCCGGCGAGGCAATTGACCAACATTTTCAATTAATTTTTGCTCCAATAAGCAGGCGGCTGGCAGCGGAGAAGTGGGCGCGACAGTCGAGCCACCCACCCCGCCCCTTGACCTCCCGTGAAAACACCCACCCAACCACCCACCGGTGCGGCACCATCATTTGCATGCCTCTCCGATGAAACTTGGCTTTGGCCCAATCGCACAGTTGAATTATTTGAAGCACAGCTGTTGGCCAAAGTCAAGCCCAAGCCACAAAATGTGTTAATAGGACTATATATTTCCATCGTAGATTCTGTATACAACAAACTGATATTTATATCGAGAATACGAGATTGTACTTCCCTAGGCTTTCAATTCAATTCAAATATATCTAATGCCTTGTGGTTTAATTCCTTTTTAATCAGCACTGTCGGTTTAAATGGATATTCACTAACGTTGTGGGTTCTAAGCAATTTTAGTGTCTATGATGTTTTATTAGTACGCATTTGTCAGAAGTGGTTTATTTTTGTAACAGAGCTCATATCGGTTTAATTTAGGAAAATTTAATTGCATTCTTCCTATTTAATTTTTCACTCATACTATATTTTATTAGAATATTATCATTATTTATTCAGAAAAAATTCCTCGATCTTAATACAGATTCTTTAAATTAAGTAATAAAGGAATATGCATTAGGTTCATATGATCTGCTAAAATAGAGGAATATAGGTTTTTTTTTAGTCAAACCTAATAAATTTCTGAAAAAAAAAAAAAATATTTTTACAAAAAAGTTAAGCAGTTTTTGTATTTCACTTAAAATTTATTTAGTTAGTTACAATTCCGGGAACAAACTTAAGCCACATGACTGCATAAGGATTTACTTTCCTTCTTTTTATGCAACCAAAGTGATTTTAAATACTCTGGTAAAATATCCTTACAACCATATACATGTACGCACCTGCAGTTTATATAGCACACGGCTATACAAGGTGCAAGTGATTCCATGTGCATAAACTTAAATGCTTTGCGGGCTGGGCACTTTACTTTCTAAAAGGCAAAACTAAAATAAAATAAAATAAAATAAAAAGCATGGAAAAATGATGGGGGGGTTGCAGCTCTCGCAGCATTGAGCTGGGTGGAAAATGCTTTTTCAAACATTTAACGATTTTTTAGGTCAGCCAAGAGCGTACGAATGTTTTATCATAAAAATGCGAATGTACTGGCAAATATAAAATATTGTGTGTAAGCTAGGTGCACAGGCATAACTTTTTTGCTTTGGCCTCAGTTACTAAAAGTCAGACACTCTGCCAATATGCCATATGGTTTATGGGAATTTCTTTTGGGAAGTTGGCTGTTTCTGAAATGCGAAACTTATTAACGTACTTCAGGCGGTGCATTAGAAGGGCTTCTCTAATTGCAACGTCCACAAATGTTGGCCTTGCCACGTCTTGACAATAAGCAGTCTGAAAACATGGCTTGCAAAAATTGTTAAGGGGCACAAATCGCAGAATGCAACGGGGTGGGGGGCATCGTTTTGTGATTATTGAAACAGAGCCCTCGTCACTCGCATGCACTCTTCAGTCTACCCTACTCTTTCTACTCCGGTATACCCGTCTCCTTCTCCCTCTCTCTCTCTCTCTCTCTGTCTCTCTTTGGTGCTGTAAATAATTTCAAAGTCTGCGTACCGCCGAGAAAAATAGGTCAACAGTGTTGCTGCTGCCGTTAAACTGGGCGTGACGGTGGCAAAAGTGGCAAGCTGAAGTTGCATGCGCCACGCCCCTAGGATCCTCATCTCCACATCAGCCCCCCAAACTGAAATTCCCGCCCTGATGCTTTTGGACCATAAAGTAGCTGGTCCTAAAAATCACCCAAGTTTCGCATATTTCCCATTCGAACCCCCTTTGCCCCCTTTGCCCCCTGCGCCCCATCTAATTGGGCTGCCAGTGGGCGTGGCAGGGGCATACATTCGCACACATAAATTGCATAGGATCAACTAGTGGTTAATATTTGATGGCTGCTGTTTGCGTTTTCCCGTGCAGCACAGTAAAAGAAACAGAAACAGAAACAGCGAACTGCATCCGAGCTAAACTGCAGCGACCTACTTTTCGACAATGCATTTTTGCAGAGGCTGCAGAGCGAAAGGGGATTATGGGATGGGGTGGTTGGGATGGTTGTGATGGTTGGGATGCTTGGGAGGGGTGGCGATGGGTCCTGGGGGTGGTAAGTGTTATTCGAGGGCTGCATCAACAAGTACACACTGAATAATTTGCAGGGCTCCCGCTAGGTTGCCAAGAAGCGAGGGGAAATGTGTAAGAGCTCTGGTTGTTGATTTTACTCCATGTCTTCAGCAGAGTGAAGTGAAGCTACCCATAAAGAAAGTTCCCACAATAAACGCAGTCCCAGAAAGCGCAGAAAGTAAACTTCCATTTGTCTTGAAAAATAAGTTCATATTCCATTTCAACAAGAATATTTTTATTCGTTTTTGACTCTATTAAAAAAAGTAAATTGCTTTTAGAATAAGTACATTTTATGGTTTGTAACAAATAAAAAAATAAGTTTTTGAGTAAGCCTTGTCATTTTCTTATAATATTTACTGCATTATGAGTTTATCTATCAGGGAGATTTAGAATATGGAATCTTTTAATTGCTTTTACTATTAGACTGTTAATGCTCAAGCCTTAGGATTGTACATTTTTCTTTTACTTAATGTCTTTATTTCGTATATGGTTATAATATTAAAGATTTTTAGAATATTTGCATTCGAGATATTAAATGGAATAATGCACTTCTTTTTCATTGGTAACACTAGAGTGACTCTATTAAACACATTTCTAAATCTAAAATCACATTCTAATCTTTCTAAAAAAGTCCTTTGTACTTCTTATTTTAAAATATACTGCTGCATTATTTTCCAACACATTTAAAAGTTTTTTTAAAACCCTAGTGACTTGTATGCACCTTTCAAAGTTAATTTTATAAGCTAGTTAAAATTAAATTTTAAAAATAAATTAATATGTTTCATATATGTAGTAAGATTAAGAGATACACTTGAATATAAAAAGCAGTCTGAAGTCTTCATTAACATTTCTTTTTATTTATCTTTAATTAATAAAATGAACATTACTCAATAAGTATTGAAAATTAACCATTCAAAAACATGTATTCATATGTATGTACCATATATATTCATATAATAATCACCTTTGGTAAAAGTAAGAAATTTTCATATATCATTGGAATAAAAATGTTTTTATTTAATAAAAAAAAATAAAATTGACTAGCATTACATATTTAAATATTATTTAACATCAAGTGACTACATTTGCGAATGAAAATAAATTTTCCAACTCCTGTAAAAAAACCCTTATGTACAATCAAGGCTTGAACTAAAGTTCCTGTGACAACTTTTGCTGTTTGAACCCTTTTCCACAACAAACGAACCATGAAAACACTCGACTAAAAAACCAAAATATGTCCGCCATCAGCGCGGAATCTTTGAAGTAACTATTTTTATATAATTCGCTTAAGCATTTAAAAAGTTTGTTTCCCGTTTGCTAGTTTCTCAAGGTTTTGGCTCAACCGTTGCCAAGCGCTTTTCTGTTTGCAAAGCTAAAACAATTTTTGCCAGCAACAAATAATAAATAAATAACCAAGCAGCGAAAGAGCAAACTGTGCGAAAAATAAACGCAAAAAAATATGTGTAAAAAATGAGGAGCAAGCGGAAGATACGGCAGGACGAAAGGCAAAGGAAAAGGCAATGGCAAGTCGAGTCAAGTTGAGTTGGGCCAGGCCATGTCCTTGGGCGACTTCCCACGAAAAAATATATTTACCAGCAAAGGTTACCCCAACACACACAAACACACACACACACACACACTCGGATGCGAGTGAAAGCAATCAAAGAGAATGGCTGAAACAAACACACAGATACAGATACACAAACACAGATACTTAACACACCGACAAAGAGAGAGAGAAGAAAACAACATAAAAATTAAAGAAGCTTTAAGTATTCCCGTTGTATTTGCTGCCGAGGGGGCAGATATTGGTTTGAGGTCCGCCTCCTCTTGCAACATTTCGTCCTTTTTCTTACAGTTTGCACGCTTCCAACACTCACTCGCTCTCACGCACTCTCTTCGCTCGCACTTTCTCTGCGGCGGATTTTCTCGGCTCTTTCCCGGATCTGCTCTCCCTGTTTACCTTAAAGCTCTGCCCCACGCTCCTTTGTGCGGATACGAAAAACACATATAAATGTGCAGCGATTATGGCCAAAAAGATCCTTGTCCCGCTGCCAGATACACTTCGCACAGCCGTTTTAAAGATACAAATACGGATACACAAAAGCGTTCGACTTTTGATGCATACGCTTTGGCTCTTAAAGTAACAATGTAGAGATTAGCATACGTAGTAAATGAAGCTAAAATAAATATAATAAATAGTTTTAGGAAATGCAATTAAACATTATTTAAACGTACGCATATTTTCTAATATACCAGCTCTTCTAAAATTACAAAAAAAATATATTGATTAAATGGTTTCTAAAACTCTTTAAATTAAAATTTCCCAAATACAATACTCTAAATACAAATTAACATTTTGCTGGCTTAATAAAGTATTCACTCTGCATAGTTGGTCTAAAATCATAATATCTAAAATCTGTCTGTTCATTTGCCTGAGTATTTTTAGCCATTTTAAAGATAACTTGTTTGTTGTTTTGCTCAGCATGCACACTCTTGCCTCAAACGTTTATGAATATTTTATTTACATCAGCCAGTAATCAGCATATGAGTCCATATTACTGCTTAGGGACTCACAATCCGTAAGCGAGACATAATGGACTTAAATGTTTAATAAACTGTTTAAATTTATCAGCCAGTGGTTTAGTATCAAACTATAAGGGGCTTAAAAACTGTGTTGCATTGTTAAGCCCATTAATCTTTTATATTTAATTTGTCCTCGGAAAACCAATATCCTTAGTGAAAATACTTTATTATCTGTTGTTTGCTTAGAAATTGTTAGGCTTACTCTTTCACTTTCATCGAACTGTAGCTAAAATCATCTTTTCGAATTCTTATCTTTGTCTGCGTGAACAAAGGTACTGATAACAGAGTTGAATAAGTGAAAAAATACGTTTTGCTTGAAAAGATATTGAATGATTAATGGAACAGATGCATTTTTACCGGAATGTTTAATAATTTCTAATCTTATTTTATTGGTTCTCCTAGCAATCAATAACTGTGAGAAACATTGACTAGTTGGGAATGGATTTAACAGGTCTGTTCCCTTTTTCACTTTCGAGTGCTTAACTCCTATTCGATTTGCACAAATATTAATATTTAGTCTTATCTTAGACGATTTTTTTTAGAATAATAATTCTTTCCTCTTATATACCCACAATAGAACCTAATAATCTTTTCAACCGCTCTTTAATGTTTTTAAGTTTATGTTCTTTATTCACAAATGAAAAATGTTTTTAAGTTAACAATAAAGGTATATCTAACACAGCCCAACGCCGAGGGTGAACTGGACTCCATCATGGCACCCACTCGTCCACATCCACGGTCTTCTGCGAATACTGGCACTCCATCTCCTTGCTGGCCACCGCGGCCCGCTCCTGGCGGTATCGCTTTCCGCCCAGGAGACCCACGATGAGCAGCACAAAGAGGGCTCCACTGGCCACACCGATGATGGGAATGGTCCAGGGATTCAGCTCATCCTCGTCGTCGGTGGCCTGATCCAGGTGAATCATTGTTTCGAATAAAGTAGGCCGGCAGCTGAGCGTTCCACTTGCGCCACTATTTTCCTCGGCCACATATCCTGCGGAGCACTGACACTTGCCGGATTCGAGGCATGTTTGATGGGGACCACAGTCGATGTTCGGGCAGCCCGCCTCATTGCTGTTGAACTGCTTTTCGCGGCACTCGCCACGGAAAAGGACATAGTCTTCGGGACACTCGGTGGCCGCGATGGCAGCCGTCGAACTGCTGGCCCAGGACTCGGAGCTGCCCTCGGTGGTGTCCAGCTCCTCGGAACTGTACTCCGCACTCAGCTCGGCACAACGCTCCTCGGTCTTGTCCCACCGATAGCCGGGATTGCAGGAGCAGCGCTCCACATCGATGCACTTGCCATTGGCACATCCGTCGCCCACCTGGCAGATTGGGGCACAATCGGCACTCACTCCATCGCCAGTCGGCTGCAATTGGGTGTAGCCCTCGCGACAGGCACAGGTGTTGGGCGCTACGCACTGGGCACCCGCCGGACACTGGGTCTGGCAGATGGGCTCACAATAGTGGCTGCCATCCTGGTGACTCCTGGCCGAGATGTAGCCGGAAATGCACTCGCAGCGATCTGGAGCGGCACAGCTGGCGTGGGCCGGACAGCCGCGAGTGCAGACGGGCTCGCACAAACCGGATTCCACCTGCAAATAGCCAGGGCAGCATTCCCTGACCAACTGGTGGGTCACCTGCTCCTCCATCGAGTCATGCAACTCGACTTTCTTCTCCGTTTTTTTCCAAATTTTCCAAAAGGGCTTGGGTTTCACGATGATCACCTCCTTGGTGACCGGAACTTGGATTCTGGTCGTCTCGTTCCGTTCGCAGTAATTATCCTTTTGGGCGGTCACTGCAACGAAACCGAGAAGCAGAATCGTAGCCCAGTTGAACTTCATTTTCCAGAAATTTTCGTCTTGTCTGTTCGCAACTGCAGTCGGTACACAACTGAATTTTCCCAGAACAAGAACAGCGGACGAGAGCTAAACTGTCCGCTCGGGCAGCGGACTGCGGGGAGGATCGGCGGAGAGGGCAGGCAGGCCAGCAGATAGGACACAATAACATCCGCAGCTAGATAAAATCACTCTCTACACTGGAAAAAAAATAAAGCCAACCTTTCAAGCTAAAACTTCGGAGACATCACCTATTGCATTTAAAATTTCCTAACTTATGTATTTGTTAAATAGATCTTTTTAGCAATACCTTTACCTTATAAAATATCTATTGACTTGTCATGCATGAGTTAAATGCTCTCAAATTAACCCTATTGATTTTTCTTTTACTTGCAACTAACTATTTAAATATAATTTTGTCAGCAAACCTTAATAATTTTCCTCAGTGCTCTCATCCCAGAGGTTTGCAACATGTCTGAGCCGCTGCCAAAGGTCACCCTCGGATTTATAAAACCGTGGTGGATCGCTGATCTTTCTCACTTTGAACCGTCCTCTCTCTAGCACTTTATGTTCCTTTATTTTCTGTTATCATAATGCCCGCTTCATAAGTTGCCCGCATAAAGACAGTGATAAGGCTGAAAACAACACACTATAAAGATGCAATTGTTTTCCATTGAGAATCGGCAACCGATATGACTCACAAAGAGCGGAACTAAATGGTTTTCATTGATGTATTTATAGTTTACGACTTCCTCTATAATTAATAGCAAATAATAACCGCTGTAGTTGTTTTAATGTTTTCATCTGTCTTTTATGTTTACAATTTATTTTCTTGTCCAAACAGTAAGAAATTTTTTTCACTTTATTCTTATCAACTGGTCCTTTTTGGTACCTGCCCTTTTGAAATTTTACCTGCTGAACCTTCTATGAGTTGTATTTTCTTTTGGTTAAAAGGAAAAACTAAACAACTTCCCAGCAGGCAAGATTTTTGATTACTATTTATTTGACAAAAATTGTTTCTTTATGCTAATATCGGTTAAGATCATTGGGTTACAAAGTATTTTAGAACTGTTTTAAATATAATGACTATAAAGAAACTCCTCTGATTGAAATTATGATTATAAAAGAACCAAAGCCAACTGCACACACTATCTGTATATCTTGAATATACATTTTTCTACCATTTTCTCAGCCAGCATGCTTTCATAATTGACTTTTCACTCAACTCGGCCAAGCAATTATCTCGATTGAAATGTGATTCCCAGGCATTTAAAAGGTCACTCATTGGCAGGCTTACTGCGCTTTTACAAAACGCAAGTCAATTTGGTAGGATGATACAGAAACAGAAGCACATAAATGTTTGAGGCACTTGAATATATTCTAGCCCCCAGGAAGCCTGACGTCATTCGACTGGTAGGACTCGCACATTTGTTACTTTTGTCACGCTCGTTTCGAGTCGGGATCTCTGGGACAATGCTTTGTTGGGCACATTCACAGTGAACCCGAAACCCCACATATATAGAGTCGCATAAATGCGAGAATATGGGTGTATATATATGTATGGGCGAGTGTCGATGCAGGAACAGGCTGCCTGGCGTATAGGGCACGTATCCTGGGCCGCAAAATGCCCCAACTTCTCCGCCCCGCAGGCTGACTTTATGGAACATATGAACGGATGAATGACAGCTGACATAGAGACAAAAGTGTGTGTGACACAGTCACATTCTAATCTAAAATAATTGAATTGAAGTCAGATTGCAACTGATGCCTTGTGTGTGTGTGTGTCTGCATGTGCGTGTGTATCTGAAACAGAAAAAGATACAGATACGGCACGACGGGCTTCTTTTGCGAGTGCGAGTGTGTGTGTGCTGGTTATCCTGGTTATTCTGGTTGCTCGGGGTGTGCAAAGTGTATATAACTGTTGGATAACAGATAGCTGACAGTCAGCCCGTATCTGTATCTTCTGGCGGCGTACTTGTATATTTGTATCTTTTCACAGCCGCCGGTTGCCCACATCACATATGCGAGGCGCCGCCTAAGATAATTAATGGTTTACTGGGTTTCGCTAACTGGATTTTGGTTTTTCATTGTTTTCCACAGCACTCTGAGAACCGGGAGCTTCCACGGCAGCCGAAAGTGAGATGAAACTCATCAACCGCTTCACTTCCGCCCCAGATTTCTCACGTCGGCAACTGCAATTAGGCTTGGGGACTAGTCAAACTTTGTGGGCTGCCTTGAATTATTGCCAAGCTTCGACTGCGATTCGCGACTCGCTAATTGCCAGCCATAAATTTGCATTATCTCACGTAGAGGTAAACCCCCGAAAAGCGTTTCGAGGAAGTACTGGTCCCGTCCGGTGGTCCCTTCCGTGGAACTGTTAAATTATCTAAGTTGCTGGCGGCCCCAAAAACTTTGGGCCCCCGCCCGTGTGACATCTGCTGCTCAAATGCACAGGCACGTAGCTGCCTCCGAATCAGTTTGGGTTAAGCTGCCTGATTCTGGGGTTGGAGGTTGAAGATTGGCGATGGGAGGTTCGTTTGCCATGGACAGTTTAACTGGCAGCATGTTAGGGCATTTCATGGCTAAGCCTCTATCCGCACCTAAGACCGCCCACCCCGCCCTCTGCGGGCAAAAGTTTTGGTGGCACAAAAGTTTCCAGCTCCCGAATGATATGACAATAATTTTAATTATAGATTAGCAGACAAATCCTCGGATGAGCACTAAAATTTCACAAATTATGACAGGTCTGCCTGAGCCATGGACTTCTACTTGGACCTAGCCAGTGCTGCCAATCCGACCTTCCAGGATATGTTTATTTATATTTAAAACGTCGATTTATACATTCGTTTTGAAAATTATTTTTGTTAATACAATATTGTTACATCTGTCTTTCTTTATTAAAATCAGTAAGACTCTTCAGTTTCCAACAATCAAAACTTAGTTTAAAATATTATTACTAACGTTTTCTTCTCTATTCCCAAGATTGTATTTATTTTATTTTTAAGTTAACACTAGTCGTACTTTAATTTATTTAATTTTAAATGATTTTTTTTAAAGTAAAATGTAAATTTATTTAAATTTATAATCGTTATTTAAAAGATGGTTCTTGAATTTATTCTCATATTCTTAATAGACCATCTTATAAATTCCCATGTTCTTTCTCTTCTTCCCAATAAAGGTTTGGTTTTTCCAAAAACCAGGTCATGAGTTAAATGGAACTTCAAGGACTCTTAAATGTGCTTTACTCTCAGCGAAGACATTCTCAACATCTTGCGAATCGTGTCGCCAACTATCCATATCTATATTTACCAACCTCTGCACTGGCCTAGTTACGGCTAATATTAAGTGGCCGAAGAATAAGCCCAGAGAATTGTTAACCTTAAATCCCTTTTTCATTCGCGAGGCGAAGGTTAATAGAACAAGCGCAGAAAGCTAGGGGAGAGGTGGTCCAACAAAAAGTGAGCATTGTATGTCAGCTTTTGTGCGTTGGACTTGCCAGCTGCCAGTTGGCCCCACAACGGTGACAAAAAACAAAAAATAAAAGGACACCAAGGAAGGACTGGGGGAGGACACACGTGAGAAACTTTGCAAATGGAAAAGTGAAACTGAGAACTGAGAACTGAAAACTGCGTCGCCGGCTGTGATTAAAAAAGTAGCGACGCCATTTGTTGTATCTGCACACACTTAGATAGTGGGTATATAATTTGGTTCATGTGCTCTACCCATCTCACTTGGCTGCGGCCATTTTCATGCGCTGCAAAGTTTAAGGTCCTTCATACATAAATAAGCAGTAGGCAATGCGGCGTCGCCTCAAAGCGCGGCGGCAAATAGGAGGAGGATGCCCCCTCCAGGGGGCCAGGGGCAAGAACAACTAAGCGGACATGACACCCACTAGAAGAGCGCTCTTCAAAAGCGGCCAGCAACAACAACAACGGCACTCATCAACAACGGCCAAACAAGGGCGATAAAAACAAGCGCAACAAGGACTCTGAAAGCCGAGACCCGGAGTCCAACATGACACATCGTCATCATACACGAGCGCCACGTAACAGTCGCGACTGCGACTTCCACAGCCGAGATCCTGACAACGCCTATGTCCTATGTGTCCTGCGTCCTGCGTGTGTGTGTGTGTGTGTGTGAGTGTGTATTGGTGAGTGGGCGGCAAAGAGGCTGTATGTCCTTTGAGCAGTCACTGTGCCACTGTGGCAGTCAGTCAGGGCTGCTGGCACATAATTAAGGACATCGTCGGCAAACGCGAGAGTGAATTACTTTCGGGCATACTCTTTCCGAATGGCACTGGTCCAAGGACAATAGACTTGCGGTTCTCGCTTTCAAACAACTGTGTGGAAAAGCAGGAACACTGCCAACAAAACAATGGATTTAGTTACTGTTTCAATAACTTCAACCATCATCTACCATCAGAACTATTCGTGGTTGGAAGACTTTGTCTTAGGGAGTTCATTTGGGTGTATTACTTATTGTCAACGAAACTAATCCAGCTGAAAAGTCACAGATCTATAAAGTGGGCTTATTGTATTATATTCCTAATTCCTTACAAAGATTTAAGCCCGCTTAGGTTATTAAATTGTTATTAAATGGAATTATATTTTAAAAATAACCTTTTTCAAATGGAAAATAGGCAAAACATTTTATTTTAGTAAGTACTGATAAAAATATGGATAAGAAAAAAAAAATATCTAAATATTAAATTCTAGATTAAATATTTGAACTAAATACTAAAACATAATGCTCATAGTGCTACAAAACAAAATAAATTGCATGGTTTAATTGGAATATATTTAAACCAAGGTAAAAAATATTACTTTTGGTGTTAACGATATTTACTTTAAATACTCATAATATATTCATATATCATATTAAATTCAAAATTTTTTTTTAAGTATTTCCTCTTTTAATGTAAATAAAAACAGCAATATTTCATCCATTAATAGCAAAAAATATTTAAATTGAGCATGAAATCCTTGGATATACTAATTTTTTTATCATTGAGGAAAATACAACTTTTAAGTATTCCGTAATGATTTGTCGTTGCATTGAGAAAAGAAAATTGTCTTTCCGAACACTTTAACTTCTAGTTATCTTTCCCTGAACCTTAACAAATCACTGGGAAATCAGGTCTAAGAATATTCGATATGGATGCCAGAATGAAAGGTTTATTGTGTATTGTAGAACTTCGTTATCGGCATCGAATTGCAGTTTATGGGTATAACCAGGGTATGCACTTCTTGAATTCGTATTTGCTGACAGGGGGAGTGTGTGTTGTGGACTCATGCCGCAGTCTGCCTGAATGAATGGCGAAAGAAATGGCCAAAGACGCTGCCTGAGCCTGGTCCTGGCCCAGAATGGGTCTGGGTCTGGGCTGCACTGGCGAAGACAAAGCCTCAAATGGGCATAATGAGCGTGAGGAGGCGGCACAGCCGAAAGTGCTCATGGGCGCTGCCAGTTTGGGACAATGCAGCGCGAATTGTGTCATATTATTAATGAAAAAAAGAGCCGGGCCAGGCCAAAATGAGCAGCGAGTGCAGAAGATGGAAACAAAACAGGAAGCCGGAGCAACAGTGTCGTCGTAGTTTTTGTCCTTATCAAATGTGAGTGTGTGGGTGCGTATTTGTGTGTGGGCTTTCCAAAATGAAAACGAAAATGAAAATCAAGCCAAAGCCCAAAAACCACGGCACCAGGGCAAATAAACCGACGACGCAGCGAGCGTCAAGTTATTTATTTGGCAATTGTGCGCTGCTTTTTTATTGTCCTCCGAGTGGCTGCTGTTCTGCCGTTCTGTTTGCTTTTGGGCATTGCTCCGGAACACCCAACCAGTCAAACACCCAGCCACCCACGCACAACCCACCCATCGCCCATCATCCGGCCACCCACTTACTTGCCAGCTGGGTATTTGAATGTGGCCGTGTGGTGGTCGAAAGGTCAATGGAACAATTTTAAAATGCTCGCCCGAAAAGTGAAACAAAAAAGCAAATCAAGTCGGTGGAGAAAACTGAAATAATGCCTGCAGCTATGGCGTTAGGTATACGAACGCTCTCTGTGATTATGGCGAATTTTTAGGGCGTGGATCCAAAATATGGTTCACCCAAACGAGATGAAACTTAATCCCAACATATTGCCCATGTAAAAATGCGTAGGGCTCTTTTAAATAAATTCATAGACATTCCTCAGCCTCAGTCTGAAAATGTTTAAATGCCAAGAGGGAAAAACTTAAACAAAAACCTTTTACTCATTTTTAAAATTTGTATCTTATTTCTTTCTACAGTGAATAAAGTATTAAATTTGTACTTTTTTTATGAACTAAAAAAAGCCAATCCTTAAGAAATTTTGGTTTTCTAGGAAAGTAAGTCTGTGCAAAAAAAAAATTTCTAAACACTTTTTCGAGTGCGTATTACTTCAAATTGAAAGCTAGTTGTTTTTTAGTTATCTTTTAAAGCTGAATAATCTAAGACACAATTGATTTTATTTTTATAAATTATTGGATTTATCATTAACATTTTCAAGCAAATGTAAATTGTTGTATTTCTAAAAAACAATTTCAGTTTATTGACTTACCTTTTATCCTTTCTCCATTTGTTATGCAATCAAAATACTTTCCAATTGGCATTGAAGGATTGAGCTGATCGTGTTGAATAATTGTATAACTATTCCGTTTACTGATTCGTGTATTAAACTTGATTTATTTTTAGCTTGCGTGCTATTATTAATTTTCAAACTCTTTTATCAAATTTGTCTCCCAGAATTTTTGGTTTGATAAGTAATGAAGTTAATGCAATTAATTTTAGTTCAGTAATGATTATTATTTAGTTAGATGCGATTATTGAAATATGCGTATGTATGTATCGAGTTAAATCGAATAATTCAATTTCGTTTAAACGAAGGTTTTCAAGGAATTTCCGAATTAATCCTGTTTTAATTCATCAGCCAATTAGCTGTTCTTGGGCAGTTCTTATGCTCTAGTGTATTATTATTAAAAATTTGTATCAATCTTGTGCGCGTTTCGGTTGCTTATCGAGATTTAAACTTCATTTGCGAAATGAGTTCTCTATATAATAGAACACTTCTTATTCAAATGGATTTATGTCTTTGTATTGTGTCGGTATGGATATTAAAATAGTTTCTTTATAACATGTTTTGAATTTCTGTATGTATGCATTATGCTTAAATGACAGTAATAATATTTACAATTTTCTGTAAATGTTTATTCATGAGTTTTTCACCATCATTATATATTATTTATTATTTTTCGTTTGCTTTGTCTGTGTTATAGTTACAAAATTGCTTTATTTATGGTTTTTATGCGTTTCGCTCGGAATTGTGATTTATTCAGTTCGGCGATTAAATATTTTTCGCGGCTTAATATTATTTCTGCAACTCGTTAAACTTTAAAATTAAATTTGTTGTTTTTCTTGTGAATTTTCACTCAACCAAATTAAATATTGCTTAGTTTAGTGTGTGTATGTGGTTCTATATTTATTTATTCGGATATCCGGTTTTAGTTCTGACATCCATTGCGTGTGTTATGCGTGTCGACGGCTATAAAGTGGAGAAGAACAACATTAGAGTTAGTTAATGAAATTAACCACATATGTATTATTCAATAAGCGATAATCACGAGGCTCTCACTTGTTGATAATGGCCCAGAATATCATATCATTCGGTTTTATTCATTCGTACCCCTTTCCCGCAGCCAGCTGCCCACACAATGTGAACATAAAAGTAACCATTGCCATTTATTTTTTGGCACCTGTTATAAAGACACACACACACACACACGAATGCCAAAATGTGGAGACAGAGAGCGGACATTAAGGAAAGAGAGCAAGAGAGTTGCTCTTGACATGTATCTAAAAGATACTTTCCATTTTGAATATTGATGGCTTGATGGTCAATTAGCAATTCGCATTCACGCTTCCTTGGCACAATTCGAATGTAATAGATATGACAGAATCGGTGGCATAAAAATAAAATAGAGGCAGGAAGGATGTACGAAAATATGTGTACAGCTATAAGGCAAATGATAATGGTTAAACCGATGCCGATGATGATGGAATTTTCACAAATACACACACGCACAAACACGAGCTCTGGGCCAGAAAGCCATGGACAAAGGGAGAGCAAAAAGGATACTTTGAATGATTGTGATTTTTTTCGTTTTATTGTTTTTTGCTAGCATACTATATAGATGCCTGAATAGTTCAATGGGTTTACCTGCTGGAATTGTTGTGTATAGATATTTCTAATATTATATTTGCAGGCCGTGTGTGAGTGGTGGGCCACACTGGTATTAGTATATAGAGATATATAGTATTGTTGTGCACACACACACAGGCAGGGGCACGCACAGAGTCACACACTCACACAGACAGAAGCGCGCGCACCGTTAGCGACAGACAACAGGCACAGACACACACACACACACATGTAGGTACACGCACAGGCACACGCACACACCCGAAGAGAGACGCACGGAGAAACGGATACGGATGCGGGCACAGACCACGGGCAACGCGACAGGACTCTCCTGCTCCGCACGGATGGCACACTCTCAACCGCTCCACCGCTCAACCGACCAACCGCTCAACCGTCCAACCGCTCAACCGTCCAACCGTCCAACCGTTCAATCGTTCAATCGCTCAATCGCTCAGCCGCTGTGCATGGAGGCAAAAGGCAACTGTCAGCACAACCCGAAACCGGAACACCAACTGAGCCCGATGCCCGTGCAGCATTGCCAGCCAGGCGGCGCTGGAAGTCCTTTGGCCTGCTGCACAGCCAGAGTCCTTTGGAGGAGCCGAGTGCCATGGGCACGACATCGGCTTCGGCATCGGCATCGTCATCGGCATCCCACGACACATCCTTGTGCAGAAATTCGAAATCCGAGCGCTGCTTGGGGATGCGAGATGCCGATGTGAAGGCTGGAACACACACATACATGCATACGTGCCACGAGTCCTTGCCAGCCGTCAGGACTCGTGACTCCACACGGAGCCTGGAATGTGTTCGCTGTGCGAGTGTGGGTGTGTGGGTGTGTGCGTGTGGCTCTGGCGGCAGCTTTCAAGCTCTTCCCGGAGAGCGTTCTTCGGAGGCTGTAAGAGTGCGCCAGGATGCGCACTCTCTGCTCCTGTGGCAGCTGCCCCTCGTGTGTATACAGGGTGCAGGGCACTCCTGTCGATGCCCATTGCCTTGGTGGTTGTGCGTGGTCAACTCAAGATGTTTGGGAATTTTCAAAAAAATTAAGACCTAACATCAGCTATATCATATTTAGAAGTTGTATCATTTTTTCCAAATAATACAACCATTATGCTTGCATATTAAGAAGATAACCGTAGTCAGAAAGATATTTATAAATATATTTCTATTGATTTTAATACTTATAAACATTTTTTTTAGCAAAACATAAATAAATTAAAAGAAAACATAAAGTTTAATATTTCTTTTGGAACATTGTCTGTAATTATAATAAATGCACCTTGTATAAAAACGAAATATTAATATTAATGATAATTTGAACATCAAACTTAAAATAATTTACGAATGTATTACATAAAAACAAAAGATTCCACAAATATTAATTTTTGCTATGAAATTTGATCTATAATTTGTATTTATTTTTCTAGTAAAAAACAATTAAAATGTTAAGTTCAAAGGATTTAGTACCTCATGATTTGTAGTTAAGATAAGTATTAAAATATTTTCAATTAAATCATTCCTCTGTATTTTCAACTTTCAAACACTTTGCCCAAATTGACCTACTGCTGTCGATTCTCACCTTCATCAGTTCAATAGAAACTAATTTGAAAGTCTTGCCAATACATTGAACATTCATTCATACACGCAATGCCAAATACACGATGCATGAGCTTACACACATACCAATGCGAGAAACCCATACAGACGCAGCATGCGTAGGTCCAGAGCCAAAAATGATTTATGACCCCACAAAAAAATTAATTTAAAGTAAGTTCGTATGAATGAAAAATGGCTTTTACAAACGCAAAACTACAGGGCGCCTGCAGAGCGAGAAAATGAGAGAGAAATGGGCATAAAAAGCGGAGAAAGTAAGAGAGAGATGCTGCAAAGGAAGCGATGTGGGGGCACTCTCTTCGGGCCAGGACACTTGTGGGCAGCAGTCTCTTAGGCTCATCTCTTGCAAAGCTTTAAGCTCTTCGGAGCCCTTCCATTGCAGCTATTCCTGTTTGTCCTTCCAGTGGCTCCCAAACCTTTTCGGGTCGTAGGACTCACACAGGACCTGCTCGGCTTTTCCTGCTCACCTTTTTTCTCGCGCCACTGCCGTCGGTTGGTATCCATGAATGAAGGCTGCCGATAATGCCAGTATTTGCGCCGGGAACGCAGCATAGTGCAGACGGGCTGTGGCCGCAGGATGCGCATTCGCTCCGCCAAATCCCCCCCCCCTTGCCGCTCCCAAAAGCCAAGCAGGAGGATCCTGCATCATGAAACAGCAGCGCATGTCGCACTGTTTTTGCCTGATGAATTTACATTTTTGATTATCCAGCTTAGCAAACCAAGGCAGTCCTCGACTTTATTACGTATACGTAATTTTTTGCTTGGTTTTGTTGCATACTTTCCGGCGGGCTCTTATTTTAATTAACTAGTGTGGGCTATTTTTATTAGTATTTCTTATTTGAACAATAGATTTTAGATTTTACTTATTTGGAAATATTATAAAAGGCTTACATTTAAATTAGTTAGTTCTTGAAAGTTGTAATATTTTTAAAAAATTATTAGTTGAAATGTAATATATTTTATAAGAATTCTTGTAATAATGGTTCACCATTTTGTAATTTCTTCAATAAATACCTAAGCCCAGGGCTGAAAGAAAGAAAATACTAAGAGCTAAATGAATCTGATTAATTCCGATTAGTTTCCACACAGTAATTGAATGGAAAATGCTAACTAGAGTTGGTAGCTAATTAATTTCCCCCCTCTAAGCCCAACTCCTTCCGGCTCGGTTCTCAGTCGGTGCTTTTTAGCCATTGTTGTTGGCATTTGTCGCGGGCTTTTTCAATTGCTTCATTTTTATCACAAACAAAAACACACACTCACTCGCTTTTTGCGGCTGTGTCAACCGCCATCTAAGTGGCCTGCTCCAGTATCTCTGTGCATGTGTATCTGTATTCTTGTATCCCTGTATCCCTGAGTCCTGTATCCCATCTCCTGCTCCCCTTTCGGCCCAGTCCACATTGCTTTGTTTGTGCGGATTTTATTTAATTTGCTTGGCACTTTGTTTGCCTGCCTGTTGGCTTATTTGTTTTGATTTTTCATGCTTCGTGTTTTCGCTGGCGTTTTGGGTTTACCCCACTTCATTGTTTGCTGCCGCCTTTCCAGTTGTCTTAACCTTTGCCTTGGCTGAATGATTGTCTGCATATTTGCGAATGATTCCAAAGGAGATGAATAAGATATCACACTAACGACGAGGCGGTTTCAATTGAACACAGGGAAAAGGGTTCCGTAAATGCATTTTCCGAATAAAATATTTGCTGAAACCAAACCGCGCACCAATCAATCGCCCCGAGTTGACCCATTTAACCGATGTCCATTCCATGCAAAACCAATGTCCATTTGCCTCGGTCAAACCCAACCCAATCTCTTTAGATGTCTGCTCCACTTGGCAGCCCTGCTCAAATATTAATTCATATCAAGGTTTTGGCATTCATTTTCAATCCAATTCAGCCGCACCACACCCGCCAATCTCTTTTCCCTTGGCCCAGTTGCTTTCGGTTGGCAGCGTGTAATGAAATTTAAGCAGAATTGTAAACAAAGTTGTGCAATAAAATCAACTAGCCTCAAATGAACTGCAATTTAGAGCGGAGACCATGGAAAACTCAGCGTGAGAATAGCATGGCAAGGCTTTTATTTTAGCACTACGGCATCTGGCTGATTTCACGAGCCTTTTTGCAAGACACCAATTTGCTGCGAGTGCAGCAAGTGAAACCAGGCTGCATTTGTAGTGAAAGGAAAGTGCCAAAAAAAAGGGGAAGCGGAAAAATCAAAGGACAGCAATTTCAGCGGAAAAGCACTTACACAAGGCCGCACAGGAACTCCATTTGAGGCTTTGGCCAAATTGACAGTTCCTGGGAATTTGCCGTGACACTCAATTGTTTCAATTTGCTGATCTGATTTTTCGATAATTTATGCAGCTTGAATTCGTTTCTCACTTTCTGCTTATTCACTTTTCCAATTGATTTCGTGACTGTCAAATGAATTGTCGCCGGGCGAGGATTTCTCTCTCACTTTTTGGCTCTCGGCTCTTAGCCGAAAACTGTGTCGAGGACATCGACACTTAAAAATAGTTTAGCCAATAATTGGGGGAAATTTAACTTGTTTGCTCGATGCCTAGAGAAAATTAAAGAAAGACGAAGAATGGTAAATATATATTAAAGACAAGAATTTTGCATTTCTATATAAAAATATCTCAAGGCAATTAATACCATATCTTTGATTTATTACTCAAAAATAAATAAGTATTATAGCAGAATCAATCTTTATATGATAAGTTAGCTTTCTTTCTCTTGCCATTTTCACATTCCTCTATAATATGTATACCAAAGGCATTAAAAAGAGGGAATGCCATAATTGCCATGGCACTTGATGTTCGAAGCTCATTTGGCATTTCATTTCGTTGCACATTATTCATTTCCCACTGAGTCAAACATGATAAATGACATGCGAAAGGAGGAAATTTATTGGCACTTCGATTGGCGATGCAGTTGCCATCGCGATTCATTGCGCGATACTGATATCGGCTTATCAGCCAGGGAAAATGCTGAAAGAGAACTGCACAAGGACAAAGACTACCGGATTTTTAATCCGTAGAAAGCAGCCGGAAGTTTAACCAACTGCAGCCACTTTCGCAGCGTGATACCTGTACGCGAATATGCCATTAAGCTCTTCAGTGCCACTCCCTTTCTCAGAATCTACATATTCAAGGGGTAATATCATTTTGCTAACTGATTTATGCGCATAAATGGAAGTTGATATAAGACAAAAAAAATCGGTAATTTGGGGCTTAAATGCTTTAATTATGCAAATCAATAAAGGTACGAATTACCACTTAAGTAGGGTTGTTAGCAATGAATGAAAAATATCAGTTTATATTTAAGTGATATAGTTTTTGCCCAAGCAAAGAAAAGACGATATTACTTTTTGATATTTTCGCGATGAACATGGCGATAATTTGCTTTTTTATATTGTGGAATAAAGTAGTATTTGTTTTAATTAAAAAATTTCAGAAATGTCGAGTATATTAAAATTTTGAATAGGTATAGATAAAAAATACATGTTTTTTTCTAAAAATATATGTCTATAATACAATAATTATAAAGATATTCGGCCACACAACCTAACCTAGATTGCCATTACGATTTTAACAAGATAAGTCGGGCAAACCATATTCCTTAGAAAATATAAGTAGTATAGTCTGTATAAAACAGGGGACCTTTATCATACACCCAGTTCAAGGCAGCGTAGGTAAACAAAATCAAATGACTTTTATGGGCCAACCACTCGCTAAGGGTATTTAATTCGGCATCTCTTGATGCGGTATTTTAAGTGTTCGGTCGTACTCTCCTCTGTTTGTACTCCGCCTGCTTCGTTCTGGTTGCTTTAATGCAATAATCCTTGAATGTCGGACGCACGAACGAGTTGATAACAATTTCAATTTTTATGACAAGTCAACTTTTCCATTTCGACCATCCAACGGCGAGCAGCCAGTTATCCGGCAACAACGTAAGGGCCAAACGAAACGAACTCAATCGTGCCGATGGCGAACAATAATAATAAGAGCAGCAACAATAATAACATGGCCGATTGCACCATTACCGCTCTGGAAACCCTTCTTCTCTCCAATGGCCATTGCTTGCGCCCGCACTTTTCTCTATATATATGTATATACACCGATATATATATCTATATATACAGACGTGCAGTCTGCAGACGTAGCGTTATGATTTATTGGCATGCAACACGGCGTTCTCTGCCGGAAATGTGTGTGCAGTCAGCCATTTTGATGGGAGAAAGGCGTGGAGTGGGCGGAAGGACGGCTTTATTACGGCTGTTGCCACCGAGTAAGCTGAGATATCACTCAATTCGCCTTTTGCACACGACTGTCAACAAATTTGCATCACCATCGCCCTGCAATGTCGGCGTGGAAGGCAGCTCACATTCCGAACTGTCTGGAACTTAATAATATTATGTATAGGGGGATAAAGAGTTCGTCTATCTGAATATATCTAGAGAGGATTTTTTGATTAATAAAACATAGTACCTAAAATTTAAGTATATACATTGTAGGTACTACGAGCTTTTCTGATCCAAAATATATATATTTAATTTCATCCTATAAAATAGCTTTGATTAACACCATAAAATTACCTGAATGCTAGCTTTGATGCTATATTTTCCAATATTTTCACGAAATTTTATATTTTTAGAACTTCTTCAACCTCAGTTACAAAAGCAACTATTTATCTTTTGGATCCTTTATTCGTATTAATTTCAGGAATTTGATTTTTGGTGTTATTAGCAAAGGAATAAAATAGCCGTGAAGTATGCAATACAAAAAATGTTAAAAATATAAAATATACTGGGGTTATAAAGTATGCAGTAAAAACTTTAGAACTAGGTAGTGCAAAGGACGTATACTGAAAGGTGACAATCCTTTTTTCGCAGCATACTTTAAGATATCCCCCATTTGCTGTTTATTGTTGGTAAGTTTCATATGTGCATCAATATACATTTCACACGACTTATCCCTGAAGTATTTTCTGTGGCACCCAGTATAAAATGGTAAAAAAAAGGTCTTTCCCAAATGTTCAAAGCATTTAGTTTGGTTTTAAAATGATTATTATTTTCATATTCAGACAACTCCCAGGTTAGTCATTTGCATTTGTGACTGAATTCTGTGTTAAAATTTGCATGCACTCAATTCATATTCATTTTATTTTGGTATGTGTCCAAACTACCACCGCAAATCCCTACACCCAAAAAAAAATGATCATAGAAACTAAACTATTCGTACATTAAAACTAAACTATTGAGTGTCAAAAATATCTTGATAAGATGCGTATTAACCTTATGACACCGAAAGTATTAAACTGAAACTTTCGAAGTTATCAAAGTTAAACTAACGAGTATACAATTTATACTCACTCAGTGTACTGAAATTTATGCTGACAGTTTACTTTTTATACTATTTAGTATAAAAGCTATCCTATGTAGTCTCCGTTTTATACTATTTCGTATACATTTTATACTAATCTAGAGGGCCGTAGTATACTTTTTAAGCTATTTATCGAAATCGTTAGTATACATTTGATACTATTTCGTATAAAACTTATACGATTTCCCCGTTGCCTGTAGTATACATAAAATTTATACTATTTTGTTTTTCGTGGTATCCCAAACCCAATAAAATCAAGTTGTATGTTGTTTTTCTTTTATTTCTATTTCACATATTATTTTGTTATTATTTCATAAATTTTCATATTTTGCGCAACATACATAACATGTTTTAGCTCCTTTTTTTATATTCCTTTACCTAACACGTATATACAGACTAAAATAAGTACAAGCAACAAGAGTAGGGGCCGTGATTGCGCGGTATCACCGCAAGGTATTGCTTAGCGCAATGGTAGCCACCTAGGCTGTAGCTTCTCTCCTCTCCTTCTCGATGCGACGCTGCGTTCGCAATACACTCGCTGCGAAGGCTGCCGTCGCTGGCCGAACTCTTGCCCCGGTGGTCTTCATCAGCATTTGGCGATCAGACCCGAAGCGGCGACATTAAAATAGGACATGCTGATCGTCCTCAACAATCCCACTGCCGCACTCTGGACAACCGTTCTCCGTGTCGTGTCCGAAGCGCTTAAGGAAGCTTCGGAAGCAACCATGTCCACTCAGCGCCTGCGTGGGGTAGAAATCTACCTGGCCGTGCTTCCTAATTACCCTTGCATCCAGCGTCCAGCGTCCCTTGCTGGAGTTGTCCCAGGCTGCCTGCCAGTTGTCGACGCTCTGCATCCTGGCACTCCTCTTCACCTCGGTCTTGGTTCTGTGGCTCCCGCACCAGTTCACATAGGGGAACTTGGCCTGCAATGACGAGCGCTGCGTCGTCCGAGATCGTCCGGAAGGCAATAATAATTAACGCGTCAAGCAACGCCAACTCCGGTAGCATTTTCTGTGTTCGTATACTCGCTATTGTCCTGGTTTTACACCAAAATATATGTTCGAATATTCGCTGTTGTCCTAGTTTCAAACCATTAAAAACTATTTAATGACTAGTTTAAAAATAACACTACAGGTTTACGCTTTATACTCTTTGGTAGAGCACTTACACTACAAAGTATACAGTTGAAACTAATTAGTGTTGAGTTAATACTTACATTTTTATACTAACTTTAGTATACTTTTAACACAACGCTTATTAAGTGTATACTTTTGGTTTTTTTTTTGGGTGTAGAAAATTACGTCGATTATTCAATCATTTTGCCATCATCCAGTTTGCAAATCCTTTTTTAGCCGTTGCCCGGGATTGGACGGACACTGCACTGATTTGTTGAAAGTTTCGTTGTCAGCAGCAATTAAAACAAACACCGCCCACTTTCCAGCGACTAAAAAGTGCACTAAAATTACGAGAGCTGTGCAGCAGGGCAAACAAAAACAGGGAATCGTGAAACAAAAACAAATTGAAGTTCGGCCTGGTCGGGCGACCACAAATGTAATGTTTGCACAGGCATGAAAAACCGGGATTGGAATAGGAACTAGGACTCGGTTCGGGGGAGCTCAAATGAAATTAAATACGAAATACGAAATGCATGGGGCCGGAAAAGCACCACTGGCCAGTTGGAAAAAATACATGTTAGTGTGTGGCTCGAAAGTCAGTCAGTTTCGTAGCGATTTCAGGTCCGTGTCCCTGTTCCTGTCCTTATCCGTATCCGCATATGTGTCCGTACTTCGTTCTCCATTCTCCGTTCATTGTTGGCATGCCAAAATTTTAACTGCACACCAAATAAATAAACACTGGCACATACACACAGCGAGGAGAAATTGTTGTGACTGCAGGCCCAGAAAGGAAACCCAAACTAAATGCAGTCTTGTGTTTCCGGTAATGAAAACTTTGGAACTCTCTTTGTGCTTTCTCGGCTTTTTTGTTTACCCAGCTGGAGAAGAAATGCGACAGAATAAGAAAATACGTGTTGGAAAAATTCTTTTTAAATTACCCCACAAAATTAGGTAGTAATAAGTTATAATATTCAATTTAATGGGTTATTTTTTGGTTAGCACACTTTTTCTGCCTTGAAAAAAGGGGAAATGTCTATAGTGCTCGGTTGCATTTGTTGTCTCAGTAAATAAGGCAAAAATTCTATTAAATGTGGAAAGCTATAGAAATTCGGCTAGGGAACTGAGCTAAATTTTCGCTGACCCTTGTGTGGACTTTGCCAACCTTCAGAATTGCAATTACAATGAGTCGAGGGTTACACAGAGTAAGTTGTACCAGGGACTTGCATTCCGGATGAGTCCTGTGTGGGAGTTTGGCAAAGAAAAGCCCGTAAACGTATAAAAAGGACAATGCGCTTATGAAATATTTATAGAATAGAAAAAAATAGTCAAGGGGCTAGGAAGCCACTGATTTCAGGCGAAATTTATGTGCAGTGAGTAGAGCGGTTGGGCGAAGCAATTAAAAATTAAACAACGGCTATGAAAAGTGAAGCACGAAAAGAATAAAAATCGTTTTAATCTTTCTGTAACCTTATACTTGGGAAGTGGTTTTGCTTTATTGAGTGGATAGATACTTTTTCCATGCAATTAATAATAACTGCTTTTTATTAACAGTTTGGGTGTAAAAAAAAGGAAAATGAAACTGCAAGCAAAGGAGGTGTATCGTAAAAACAGCTTTTTGTGCTACTTCGGGCAAAGTTGACTAAAATATATATGAATAATTAAACAGTAAAAAGGTATTCCCCTTTAAAAAGTAATATAAGTAACAGCATTACAAATTCAACAACAGTTTTCCAACAAATTTAATTTTCCTTTGCCATGAAAGTGACTTAAATTGAATCCCTTTCAAAGACTTTATTTGTCATAAATATGATTCGTATAAGTAAATAATATGGCACTTTCGTGCTCATCGCATGAAAACGAAAGAAATCTGAGAGAGTCAAGAGCAGGCAAAAATGGAGCCAAATTTATTTTGCGGAACTAAATTGAAATAATTTTGGCAGCTGAAATATGTACGAAAATATTTTAATACCCATATATACACACTCTAAAGTGGAGAGTCTCTGCAATAGAGCTGCGAGTCCCAGACTGACTGGCTGGCAAATAAAAACAGTTTGGTAAGTGTGTAGATATCCTCTCGGTTTTCCCCGACCTTCCTGAACTCCCAACCATCTGCAATGCCTTCTGGCAAATGTGTTGGCCGTCCTCTGTTTTCTGCCTTCTGCGTGCTCCAGCTGGCATTTGGCCAAGTCTTGGTAATTTCTTCTACTTTTTTATTGCATTGGCCAAAAAGGAAAATGCAGCTAAAGCGCCGAGAAGGCAAACAAACAAGCGGCAGACAAGGAGTACATATTAAATTTGTCATTTTAGCGCAAGGACCGAGTTTATATCTGCGGGGACATTGAAGTCAAAGTTCGTCGTTGTGGTACTAAAATTTAAAACCGCATTTAGACAGGGAAATCGAATTCAAGTCGCTTTGGCAGAATATAAAAGAAAAGTTAGGGAAAAATGGCGAATAATTGTGGACAAACTGAGGCTGAGCCACTAGACGTATGCTCAATATTTAATCGACCTAAAATCGCCTAAAAGAATACTATGAAACACATTAAATGCTTAATAATTTAAAATGGTTTGTATTGAATTGCACTTTACTTATCCCACAATGTCTAAAGATAGACTCAATTTATCAATGGCTTTCCAAACTGCAGCCCCTGACTAAATAACCTTGCATTATCTCTGGTTATTTCTGATTTATAATTATCAATATGTATGTATGATTAAAGATACTGCTGAGACAATCATTAAGTCTTTTGCTTTGCTTGTCATTATAGTATTATTTTACCTAAACGCAATCAATTTGTCTTCATTTACAGCCTAGTTGTCCGCCTTCTTTGTTGACCAGGCCATTCGCAATGCAATCACATTGTGATGGCATTGAGATTGTTTCAGGATTGCACTCAGGTACGATTGCTAAGCCTTCTGCATTCATTTCCCAGGACCTTTCCATTCAATTTCAGTTCGAGCGCCAACTGAAACAACAACATTTTTGGCCCAGACTCAACGTTTGCATTAATAATCATCGCAATAGTGTGGCAACAGGCGAATTTGTATAGTCATAATCGTTTTATTTGGGGGTTTCTGGTTTTGTTCAATATCTGTTTCTGAACATTTCTGTGCGCTGCAGAGCTTGTTGTGGCTTTTCTGCTGTGGCTAGCCCCTTCTCTCGGACTTGTGCCATCCCCCAAACCAATTTTCACTCCAATTCCTCATGTGCATTCATACACAATTTCGTGATGCCGTCAAAATCAGCAAATAGGATAGAGTAAATGTTGAAATGCAGGTAAAACACAAATAAACCAAACCAAAATTGATCCGCAGAGGTAAAAAGAGAGTGAGGAGAAGCCAAGAGATTTCAACTGTGCAGTTGCATATTTTAATTGAAATATGCATGTGTGCTTGCACAAAAGCGTTTTATGAAATTTCCCATTCCTACCGCGCTGCCATTCAATTATATCATATCAAATCATATTACACATTTTAATTTTTTGTTACATAAGAAAAATGATTGCGGAATATAGGTAAATAAGGGTTTTGTAAGCATAAATATCTGTCAACTGGATATGGTGGGTTTTATTAACACAACGGGATCACAAAGAAATATTTTATAATATTTATTTTCCGATATATAAATTGCAAGACCTGATTTCTTATAATTTTAAAGTATTTTTTTCTATTTTTTGTACAGAAACATTTCTTATTAATTTTTCAAGATAAATACTTAACAAATTGGTATTGCTGGTATTATTGACTTACAAGCCAAGTTTGTATAATATTTGTTTTCCAAAATATATATTCCAAACCATGATTTCTCATTATTTTAAAGTATTAGTTTCACATATTTCTGCGTAGAATGCAATTGTATTTCATGATTATAGAAAAGTAAAAAAAGGTCAACCACAACTTGTTTACCAAACCTTGTACAAAATCACACTTTTTATCAGCGAGATAAATTCAGGAATCTAAATGGCCCTAACCTATAATAATGCCGATTATAATAGATAATTAGCTTATGCATTTTGCGAGTTCTTGAAACAGTAGCTGAGCTTTTTTCGCCGTTGACTGAAAGGTAGGCAAATATTTTCGCTTAGCAAACGAGGGCTAGTTGATCAACTGATTACCTATCTTGACGGGTTGTCGGCTGGCTCCGCGAGCTGCTGCAATAAGATAAGGGCTTTAGTTACAGATTCCCAGATCCGTGGGGTTAGTCTGCGGCGAGTTGTGCCACGCGATGTACCCACGTTTAGTTAGCCTCCTGTTGCTGATCCTTAGCTTCAGACAAAGGGTAGATTGCCTGCAGTTGAGCAACTGCAATAATACCGAGGTGACCTTGTTACGGGACACGGAGTTCCTGACGTCACTCACCCTGAGTAACTGCAGCCTGCCGCATCTGGAAAATGCCTTCTTTGTGCGTTTCGATCATCTTCTCCATCTGGAGCTGCAATACAGTGGTCTAAGTGATTTGGATGACTTTTCACTTAATGGTCTGAGCAAACTACAATCACTTTCGCTCTGCCACAACAATCTGAGCACCCTGCGATCCTGGTCCAGTGAGCCCTTGGGCGCCCTAACCAACCTGGACTTAAGTCACAATAGATTTAGGAAGCTGAGGGCCAAGAATTTTCAACTTTATCCCCAGCTGCAAACACTTGACTTGCAAGGCAACCAGATCAGTCAAATCGAGGAGGATTCCTTTAATGGATTGTCCCATTTGAAGCATCTACACCTTAATGGAAATCAACTGCAGCACATCGATGGCAACTTTTTTCGCGGCCTCCATCGCCTCTCCAGTCTAACACTTCAGCATAATCTTATTGAAGGCATCGAGATGGAATCCTTTGAAAGCAATACCCATCTTCGCAGCCTGCGACTAGATCAAAACCTTCTGGCCAGTCTACAGTTTCTCAGCCAACGAGGACTGGCCCGACTGGTACACTTGAAT
This sequence comes from Drosophila subpulchrella, assembly GCF_014743375.2. Classification (NCBI taxonomy): domain Eukaryota; kingdom Metazoa; phylum Arthropoda; class Insecta; order Diptera; family Drosophilidae; genus Drosophila; species Drosophila subpulchrella. The sequence goes on along the minus strand of NC_050610.1, from coordinate 14,664,149 downwards.
CTATCGAATAATCTTGTGCAAAAACTGGAGCCCCTGGGATTTTCCAAAAACTTTGAGCTCCAGGACCTGGATTTAAGTTACAATAAGCTGACCAACCTAAGTAAGGAGGTTTTATCGGGCTTGGATTCATTGGAGGTGAGTTACTTTTTATAATATTTTTATTTGACTCTAAATATTGGTTTGTAATCTATTATTATTTATCCAAAACAGCGCCTCAACATAAGTCACAATCAAGTGGAAGTGTTAGACACCGAAAGTCTGGGGACTCTTGTTGCCCTTCTTCAAATTGATCTGAGCTCTAATCGACTGATCTCGCTGCCTGAGAAATTATTCCATGCCAACACTCAGCTGGAAGAGATTATCCTTTCCAACAACCAAATAAGACAGTTGTCCCCTGAGATATTGATCAATCAAAACCATTTGAGATATATCAAATTGGCCGGAAATGCACTGGATGAAGCTGATTTCCTGCAAAGACTGTCTCCTTCCCTTAACCGTCTTTCTCTCTATGTGGATCTTAGTTCTAATCGTCTAAAATCGGTTAGTCTCAGCAGTCTGCTTCACTTTAGATACCTCAATTTGGCGGATAATAACTGGAACTGTGCCTGGTTGGTGGAGAATTTAGTGAGAAAACTGCCAGCCTCTGTGAACTTTGTTCGTCCCTGGAGGGTAATTAATGACTGGAGTGAAAATATTACCAATATTGAGGGCATAGACTGCACTGAGGGCGGAAGCAATCGTTCTATTATTCTACTGGATGTGAGTAAGGTTCCCCAACAAAAGACAGGCAATTGCGAGTGTGATGTAAGTGAAATTCAACAGATACAAGTTGTTACACCATTTTAAATTACTTTTTTGCTTAGCCAACTTATGATGAGTCTAATCCCTCGCCACCTCCTCTCACCTGGCCCAAGATACCCACAGATCGATTTGATTCGCGATCAGTGATCATCTGGATGCTGGTGGCCATCGCAATGGCCTTCGCAGGACTTCGTTGGTTGCGAAGATTCGTGGATCGCAATGAGAAACGTAAACCCGGGACAAAGGAGCTGAATAATGTGGTTTGTTAAGAGCTTAAAAAACGTTGATACCTTTCATAGCAGAATCCAAAACAAAATATATAATGTTCAATAATTAGAATACTCGTACTAGATCAACGAATGTATAAAAACTGAAGAAAATATTTTGTTTAAAATACTTCTAAAAAGTTTCTTAAAATTCCAGTAGCGTTATAAAAATAATTTTTAAAATTATTAAAAAAATGTACCTGTTCTTGGGCAATTAAGTTTTATTATTAATTAGCTTGTTCATAATCAGGTTATTATAATTAACAACTGATTGGTCTGACTTTTTCCCTTATCAATAACCCCTTGTTTATTTCAGTACGTCAGCAAAATTCAGTGGCAGCCGGTGCGAAACGATCACGAGAGATCCTAATCACTTTTTAAAAATAAAATTCACATCGGTTGAATAACAATTATATTGAGTTTCATCTTTGTGTCTTAAAATATAAGAAAAATGTGTGTCAATAATGAATCCAATCTAATAAAATCTATACTTAGGCTATGAAATCCACTTTGTAGTTTAGGTTTACTTGTACAGACGCTCTATGACTTGGGCATATTTGGCGTGGACAATATTTCGCCTGATTTTAAGGGTGGGACCAAGTTCTCCGGTTGCCAGAGAGAATTCGTGGGGGATGAGGGCGAACTTCTGGACCTTTTGGGCACTCGAGATGGCATGTTTGTTGGCTCGCTTAATACCCTCCTCGATGGCCTCCAGAAGCTTGGGTTCGGCGGTGATCTCGAGGGCGGCCGCTTGAGCGGCTGTGTCGTTGGGGAGTTGCAGATCGGAGGGCATATTAAGGAGTTCGGAGAGACGGGTCTCATGGATACCCAAATCCCGCAGCCACTCTATTGTCTCCTCCCGCAGGGCGTCCTGGGGAATTCCCGTCTTGCCATCGAACTTGGTTTTCAGGGACAGCAAGACAGTCAGATATTTGCGATGATCCCCGATTAGCAGTACATTGCTTACGCAGGGAAGCTCCTTCTTGATCAGATCCTCGATGTGCACCGGGGGAATATTCTCACCGCCGGCGGTGATGATCAGCTCCTTAAGACGACCAGAGATCACCAGATTTCCCTGGGGATCGAGGTAGCCCAAGTCGCCGGAATGCAGCCACCCATCCTCCTTGACCGTCTCCTCAGTCTTCTCCGGCAGTCCCAAGTAGCCCATGAATATGCTGCGACCCCGCATCAGGATCTCCCCCTGGCCATTGCAGTCGGGTTCCTGGATCTTCACAGAAAGTCCCTCGCACGCTTTGCCCGAACTGTATAAATTGCTGATCTGCACATTCAGGGTGACTGCACCACAGCTTTCAGACATTCCGTAGCACTCGCCCAGGGGCATGTCCAAACCGAGGAAGAACTGCTTTATCTCGTCGGAGGTGGGAGCTCCGCCGGTCAGAAAAACACGGCAGTCGTCCAAACCGATCATTTCACGTGTGGGTTTTACGATGCGAGAAGCAAGCCAATATTTGGTACTGCCATAAATGGAGGGAGATTTCCTGAAAAAATTTAACAATTGAATAAAGAACATTTAAATAATTTATTTGAAAATGTTTAACTATGGTTTGGGTTGAACTGTTGTATCTAGTTTTATTATTATATATTTTAGAGGGTGTAGAGTTTAGTTTTAATTTCAATATCCCTTTCTAAAAATTTTTTTTTAATACCATGCTATGTTATTTTTAAGTGGAGTTCAAATATTAACATTTGTTTAATTTGAATTGGTATATAATACTCAAAAGTTAGGATCGGAACAGGCTTGAATATGTTTTGGGTATGGTTATGAAAAGGCAAATATTCTATAAAAAAAAATTAATAATAATGTTTCGCACAAAGTAAGTATATTCTAGCTTCAATATATACACAGTTGTTAAAACATTATCAAGACCTTTTGAAAAAACATATTGTAGATTATCACAACTCACCCCGCCATCAGCGTTATCTGGTGTTCAGCCACAGCAGCTCTTGCCCGCGCCATGAGTAATCTGGAATAGGGTCTCGCCTTGGCCTCCGTGGCCACCAGACGCTCCTGAAGTTTCTCGAAGACGCGTGGAACTCCAAACATTTTTGTCGGCCTCGCCTTTCTAAAGGTCCTGATCAGCGTTCCCTTGAGTGCGTCCTTGTCCGCAAATGTAACACATCCGGCGTGGGTTAGGCTCAGGAATACGTCGAAAATCTGGGCAGCCACATGACTCAGAGGCAGATAACTCACGAATCTCTCCTTGCCGATTTGCACATCCTGAAGTCCGGCTGTTGCTGATTTTGTATCGAACAAGAGGTTGTCGTGGGACAGCATCACTGCCTTGGGCATACCCACTGTTCCCGAAGTGAAGATCAGCATGGCACACTCATTGGCACGGATCCGGCTCTCCCGAGCCACCAGTTCCTCTCGCAGTTCGCTGGAGAAGGTTCTCTCCTGCAGCTTCTGCCAGCTGTAGAATTCCGGTTCCTGGTCGACAAAGGCTTCAAAGGGTCCGTGCAATTGGATCACCGCCTTGAGCTGAGGCAGTCGATCCTTAATCGCCCTCAACTTGGCCATCTGCTGGGCATCGTCCACCACGCAAACGGAGGCATCTCCGGTGGACAGAACGTGATAAACGGCCTCCGCTGAGTTGCTCGGATAAATTCCGGCCACAACAGCTCCAGCCTTTAAGGTGGCAAATTCCGCTAAGAACCATTCAGGACAATTGAAAGCCAGAATGCCCACTGAACTGCGTTCCTCGACTCCAACGCTCAGGAGCATCAGGGCCGTCTGCTCCACTCTCTCCTGGTACTCGCTATAAGTCAAAGTGGTCCAACCATCGACTCCTGATCCTGGGGTCTCCCATACTAAGGCAGGCAGATCCGCATAATTCTCACAGGCCTCCCTAAAGAATTGGGGAATTGTCTGCGGCTCGACCGTTTTCGAAAAGGATCCCGGCTCGTCCAGGCGCAGTTTGACGGCCTCGTGGAGCGAGGTACTCGTATAGCTCGTAGCTGGCTTGAGGTCGTTCATGCTGAAGGTGATCGCGACGAATAAACTCGCTCGAGTTCTGATCACTGGTATTTATGCCATCGCCTCCAGATGCTGATAAGCCCGAACATATGTAGTAGCTGGGATCGAAGCCGGAGATCCCAACCCCGGCACTGTGGTTAAACCAATTGTGAGGGTTCCTGGGATTTCAAGAACCTAAACTTTACAAAGACAGGCGGCTAGTGAAGGATATACTTAATAATATTAATATTTTTACGAACAGGAATATTTTCAGTAAAAAGACGTACGAAGTATTTTTTAAAAATTCATAATTATCAATATATTGAAACCACAGTGCTCAGGAGTAATAAATAGGTTACTAGCGTTGACAATCGCTTAAGTCACAACGATTAGTCAAGAGCTCTTGTCTGTCATTTGAAATCCATTGGTTGACCTTTAGACACGTGCTGGGGCTTTGTGATTGGATCAGTCTTTGACTGATAAGAGAAAAAGACTGAGTCTGTCGCACTTTGGGGCAACAAGCCAATAGAACTGATGCCGATAATTATTATCAGTATACTGGCTCATAAACTGGTAATTTTTTCTTTTGTTATAGAAACAAGATTTTCATCGATTTCGTGGGTACAAAGGTCTCTAAGAGAGGTAGTATGAGATAAGATTCATCTGTACTAATAAGAAGAATTTGAAATTCGACGAGCAATAATACTAAAAGTTTTAACTTATGCTATGGATGTGAACCATCTGTCAATAGATTTTTATATTTGCAAGCGCAACCTGGGTTCTCAAACTACTACCTTATATTGTTTTTGTTTAGGGAGTGAGAAATACATTATAGAACTATTTTTTTTTTTTTCAATGCTTTTCCAATTCCAATACAAAACTGACCTTCGACAATCGAGGGATACTTTGGGTCAGGTAGTTTCAGTACATAATTGTCCCAGCTAGGTAAGTGGGTTACCCGTCCAGGGCGCTACACACATGAAAACACCCATACGACCCGTGACCAGGTCTGGCAACAGTGTGGGAAACATGGTTTTACGGCCGGTAATCCCCCCTCCAGAACCCGTACTCCCCCAGTTGGTCAGTCGGGCGCATTAGACGTATTCCATGTACACACATATACGCACTTGGTCACATATGAGGAGGGAGAGAAAAAACTTTCACACACAGGCCAGCTGAAAAACAGCAAATCGCAGTCGAGTTCCCACTGGCTTAACATTTCTGGGCGCCTGTTCGTCGAACAGTCATTTTTTGTACAAATTTATAATTTATTGTTTAATTTATTTTATTGCTAAGTGTCAAAAAGGCCCAGCCGTACTCACATACACTGAGAATCATGCACCATATGCAATGGCTTTCCGTGGGAATGGGCGATAAAACGAAAATATTATTAACTCAACTGTAATTGTTGCAATTTGCAGCTTATCTTTTGTTATGCTCGCAACAACAACATTATTATGAAATTATTTACCAAAGAACAGCAGCCCATGAATCGGTAACAAGTGCACCCATTGTCAGTGGGCCTTACGACGCCACTGGGGGAAGTGTTCGGGGCTTTATTGCATCAAAACTACAACACAAATAGTTGCAATATGCTGTTTTCCCTGCTCGTATTTTTTATTCCACTCGCAACTATATAAATATATATATGTATTTTTCGAGTGTGAGTGCGGTATGTGTAACGGTACATGGGATTTATATCAACTAATGCCGGGAAGGAATAAAAATCCGAGTATGTGTTTTCATATATGCGGGTAGTGTGGTTTGGTGAAGGGGAGCCAAATCAGATGTAATCGTATGTGGGGGATACGGTGGTGCAAACATGACACAGGCACAGGCATCTGGGAAAGGAAAAGCCCACCTCGAATGCCAGTTGGCAATAAAGCTAGGAATCAAATGGTTATTGACGATACGTTTGATTCTGCTAGGGTGGCTTAGAAGTCATTTCTTGAAGGTTGTTTTCCATAGACATTTAAGGTTTATATCTCTGGGTGCTTAAAGAACTGATTAATGTAGTTCGGCAATACTGAAAACTAATGATTTAGCAATCCTTACTTTTATTAAGCATTTTAAAATTTTATATTACATGATGATATAGTATACGATATATTATTATTATATGATATATTATTATACTACTGACTGAAAAATGTATTTTTAGTTTTATAACCTTTAAACTAAAATTAAAATAAAATCTAACATTTTTATTTTCATAATTAATATGATACCTTCTAAAAGGAAAAGTATCCCATAGTCGACTTCACTTTAGCGTCCACTATCCATTATCTAACGCACATTAGGCCTATTAAGTGACAAGATGGTCCAGCCCAATTAGGGTGGCACATTGATTCGCTCGACCATTTGTCTCTAAATCGGGACATTGACGAGCACACATACATGAGTGTACATGAATGAATGAACGAATGGACGGGCGCACTTGGCGGATACGTACTGAATGTGATTTGCCCATATCTTCGGCTGTGGTCATGGATGGACTACATTAATATGCGAACCCTCGAACGTTCATCCGATCGGCAGCAAAGGCATGTGTAACAATATGTTCTGTACATATTTACACGCCCATCGAGTGACCTAATGTCCGGGCAGTGGGCGTGGCTGGGGGCGTTGGGGTGGCGCATGTCTGGCACTTTTGTAGATTTGTTTGTGTACATATAGATATAGCGAAAACACCCGGCGCACAGCATTGATTAGCAGGCGTGAAAGAGCCGAGCCAAAGCAAAAAGTTCATGCGAGCAAAGCAACAGCAAGAGCAACAATAACAACTAGCAGCAAACAAACAAGTACACACAACAATAAGGAAACACATTCGTGCACATACAAGAGCCATACACTCACACATTCGCACATCAGTGGGAAAGGGGCGGGGGGCTGAAAGGGGGCGGCAGAGATAAACAGCATTTATATTCATGTACCACCAGCAGAAGCAACAACAACAACAAGAGCAGACATAAAAAGCGAAACGAAAATCAAATAACATGTGTACACTGTACATATTGACAAACAAGCGGACGGGCGACATACATCCATACCAACGAACCAGTACAAGTATGTATAATGTACATACATACGTACATACATCCCCATGCAACTCATTCAAACTCATTTCTATACCAGCCATACACTCATATGTATACCCATACTCGGGGCCCAGTCCTCTCTCTTTCTCGCTCTCCCCGATTCTGGTTCTATATCTATATCTTCGACCCTCCATCGGAACCCACTGGCCAGCCGCATAAGTAGCAATTACAATGGCAACCGGTATTTGAAACTGTTTTTAATTCCCGCATTAGCACGAAATTGAGATGATGTCTAACCAAAGATCGATGGCAAGGTGACGAACTCGTCGCAAGATACAGACTATGCGATACCCAATACTTTCGGATATGTTATAAAATACTTTATCAACAAATAAATAAAAATTTATATGACTTAAAAGTACAATTTATAGGAATAATGGGTTGCTACAGAGTTTTGTATGGTATATGGGAAACGTTTCAAAACCTTGTTAAAGAAATCCAAAAGATTAGACATGGAAATTTCTTTTGTCCGTTTCAAATTTTAAAAAAATTTCAAAAACCTTTTTTCAAAGCTTACGGTTTTGTTTACGAATCTTCGCTTCGTAAAAATAACTACACTTAAGAGGTAAAATGCCAGATCATTCACAATAAAATATGTATTAATATAAGTAGTAAACATAAAAATCCTACGTTGGCCCCATTTTCGATTCTGTGGTATGAAGAGTCACAAGTTCAGCTAAAGTGCATTTGACTGATAAGATTCAGAAGCTAATCGGTTCCACTGCACCGGGCATTACATATGTATGTAAATTCAGATATAGCCCATGTTAGTGTCATCATTACTGTCACTATAATCGGTTGTAGTCGTCAGCTTATCAGCAATCATCCACGCACCGATTGCGGAGTTCCTTTCGATTTTCTGTCGTCATTGTTGATCAATGGAAAATTCTTAAGACACTTCTAGAATCAATAGAATTGATAGCCGTAAAGCAGAGATTAAGCAGTGTTCTCGAGCATGGAAAGTGAACGATGACTGACGTATTGTCTACAAATGGAGCAGAACGCTTTTCCTCTAGGTTTGATTTTTAATAGTACAATTAAAATATGTAAGAATTGTACTATTAAATAATAATTTAAATAAGATTGATCGTCCTATAAATAGGGAACATATTTTTTGCGGTGAATGAGAATCAATACTTTTTAAAAGTTTGGAAAATTAGATGAGAATATTTGTAGTTATCAACATAAATTATAATATAAAAAATTAATTTTTTCATATTTTACAAATGGTATAGTAACGAAAAATACTAAGGTTTTTTGTATAAAAGGTTTTTTCGTTTTGCAGTTTAACAATTGTTTGAAAATGGGAACACGGTTGATCAGTCAATGGCGTGTCTACTTTTTCCGACCTCTTCTGTGCGAGACACCTGCCCTAATTTTCTGGCGGCTACTGTTTGTGAATCGCTCGCCGATAATCACAACAAATGAAGTAGTTGTTCCTTGGAGGTTGTTGTTTTTGCTGGACCGCCGACTGCGACGCCGGCAGAGACGCTGGCTGCGAGTGATGGCGTGTCGGTGAGCAATTTCCATGAGCGCTACGTCATCACCGCCGGCATACAACAACACACATGCTGATTGGCATGCGAACAGGTCGCACTGCCTACATACAGTTACATATGTCGTACATACTCACATGTTCATACACGGAGAAAAAAGGAGGCGTGTTCATCAAATATTTTAAAATTAATTTTTAGGGAGGAACAAAGTAAGTTCATCGAAAATAATTTTGAAAATTATATCTTTACGTTATTTTTAATTTTTCACACATATAAGAATGCATTCTTAAGACTATAAATTCATAAGGTTAAACATTTTCTTCTTGGCGTCACTTATTACATTCCAGTTTCAATTTTGTTTTTTTTTTTTAGAAAGAATGTTTATAAAAATAGCAGCAATATTTTTTTTCTTGAGGTTAATTTAAAATATGTTTAAGCTCCAACCAATAAGCACTTGAGAATTATAATCGTACTCATAAGAAGCAAAACAGAAGCTAAAGGTTCTTACCTCAGGAACTCCTAATACTGCTTTCTTGAGAATATAAACACATATCTTTGTTATTGAAATCTTATCTTGTTATTATCGGTGTAGCTTTACGTATTTGAATACTCTCTACGGCGTCACCTATTACATTTCAGTTTCATTCCATTTCTGGTTTTGGCTTTCGTGCTGCCCCTGCTATTGCTCATTACACACACACACTCGCGTTGGCGAATGTAGATAGACGACGGGTATGGTATGTAAACATGTGTATGTTACATACCTACGAATTTGTGAGAACGTCGCCCGTTACCGTTTTAGCTTTCATGGGGTAACATTAACCGCCCCTCCTCCCCCTCGGCCCCCTTGGCCCACCACCCCATAACTACACAATGCCGTCGCAGCAGCAACAACAACATCGGAGCATTGCACACCACACACACGCCGCTCTGCTCTTTCGGCCTGCTAATCGTTTCTGCTCGCCTGCTGGCTGCTTATGTTTATTTGTATATATCGAGCAACACAAACGCACAAAGCCCATATGCAAAACCCGCCCGGCACATACAACTCTACCTCCACAATACCCGTATAGCCGTACACCCCGTACACCCGTACACCCGCCGCCAGAAAGCATCCGCATCCACATCCACATCCATCAGAGCTCGGCTAACAAACGAACACGTGTCTGGTTGCCTAGTCCGTCTTGCAGTCGGGTTGTATGTTGTCCACTTGGAAAAATAATATGATTGTGTAAATATACGATTAGATCTAGTAAATGAAAAATTATAGTTGCTATCCTGATCTGATAAAATTATATCATCGTTGGTACTCTAAGCTGAATTCATCAATGTAAATGCTTATATTACTAATGGTTATTTTTAGAAAACCTCTAGAGGAGTTACAATATAGGATTCTCTACCTATATATTTAAATCCAAATAGAACGTTTTTCTATTATTTGCTATTGATTTTGTATAACACTTTATTTTAAGTGTAAGTACAAACGTTTTTACAATCTTACACCAATAGCTGTAAGAGAATGCTAGCATACGACCAAGTATTCCTAAATTTAGATCTAGTTGAGGAAACCCATTTGCTCAGCTGATTTTGTGTAGATGAGTGTATAGAGAGGAATAGTTATATACCCAACTTAGTTAGGCTATAAATGGAATTAAGTGCTTGTGATTGAAAGTATCTATGCATATATAGAAAATAGAAAAATACTTTGATACCAGAAAAAATCGTTGATGTGTTATTATTTAACCTTTTACCGAATCCTACAGGTTACATGTTAATATACTGTTTTTATAATACCAACCCATAGGAACGACCCAAAATACCCATTTCCCCATCATATTTGATTTAAATATATGCAACGTGTTGCATCGATCGGTTGGTATGACACAAGCCCCAACCAAATCCCCACATTCCCCACTCTGGTGCAACCAAAGCCAACATACTCGAACCAAGGCAACTCTACACTCTCCAAACGGTCGTCTCGGTACATTTCCAATGCTATTGATAAGGACGTCGGGCGATGCAAAAATAAATAATAATAAGAGACCGACAGACTGACTTATCGTACGACCAAAGACTGCAAAGGCCCGAAGTGTAAGATGATGCACACCAAAAAAAACCGTATGAACTTTTAACTTAAACCTAAATTTACAAAATATTTTAAGAATATTATTATGAACATTGAGTTTATGTATATTGGGTTGCTACTAAAAAATATATGAATTGAGTAACTAAAGACATATTTTATTAACTGATTAGATATATGTAAAAAGTCTTGGCAATCAATGAAGAAAGGTCTACAGCTTTATAACATTTTAGTATTATTTCCTGTTTAGGCTAGCAATAAAATATATTAGTTAATCAAAACTCAGTCAAAAAAGGAAATGTTATAGTGTCGTTAGTAATTGTAGTAATATTAAAAGCTTTACATTTTATGCAGCTCTGTGTTAGTCCTCGAAGTTTTTAATGGTATAGGCCGAAATGGTCCGGTTTGGGGTGATAATAAATAATAATTCTAAAAACAAAACCATATTGTTCTTGGATTTATTGTGTAACTTCCATTTTCTCCAAGTGAGCAACAACAAAAGAATCGGATTGGCTTTCTCTTTAATCGGCGGCGACTGCGTTTAGTGCACTTGCGGCAACGTACGCACAATCTTGAGCCCAGACCGAAGTGAAGACCCATCAATGCTGCTCCAAGTGCTGTGTCCTGTGCTGGCCATCGTCCTGATGGCGATGCAGCTGGAGGTCGGAGGCCTGGCCATCACCAATGGCCATTGCCAGAAGAACATCAGTGTCAAGTACCAGGTGCCGGTGGCCAAGACCCGCAAGGCGGCTCCTTTAAACTCCAGCCACCCAGTCGACTTGGATAGCTACGTGGTGTTCGAGGAGCGGGTGCGTTGGGACAACATCCAGGTGTGCTGTCCTGGATATCGGACCATCCTGTTCGGTTTCTGTGAGCCAGTCTGCCAGGAGGCATGTCCCGCCCACAGCTACTGTGCGGAACCGGACCGCTGCCACTGCCAGCGGGGCTACGAGCCATCGCACCACCACACCACCCACCGACCCACTGGCCACCAGCTCGTCTGCCGGCCGGTCTGCCAGGGCGGCTGTCCGGAGCACAGCCACTGTGTGGCCCACAACGAGTGCGAGTGCTGGCCGGGATTCAAGGACGCGAGCAGCTGGTTCAGCCTGAGCCTGCGCTGCGAGCGGGTGCAGTGCGGCCATGAGCAGCGATTCGATCCGGGGCGAAGGGCCTGCGTCCAGATCGAGATGAGCATGGAGGAGCTAATGCAGCGCGTCGCCGAGCGACTGGCCAAGGGACTGGAAACGGAAGTGGATACCACCACCGAACCGGAGTCCCTTGAGCCATAGGCTAAGGAGATGTGAATCCATATTTCTTAATTCTATCTAACCCTCCAGTCCTAACCCATCAACCATGTATCGAACTGTCTTATAAAGTGAATTAACACCTTAAATAAAAGATCCTTTATCAATATCTATCCTGGCTTCTTATGTCTCTATTATAATTTAGTTCTTTATCGTTAGACCCATATCACTATCATCGGTAGTAAGTATTCAATTAAAGCCGACACTATCAAAATCCCAGTTAAAAATCTAGTTACAAAATTTATTGTTGCTCTTCAGACAATAAACAATTTTCCTTTGTTCAGTTGGTAGAACCCAATAGCGTATACGAAATAAAACTTAGGTACTAGTTTAAAGATCTCTGGACCTAATCGGAGGCAAGCAAATGTCTAACTAGGCATTCGGGCCTAGTTGCTCTAAGTATAATATCCAACAGTTAGCATCAGCCTATATCCTATAAAAAGTGGCACTCAATTGGCTTGGAAGTCCGGTAAATTCAAATTCACATTAAAGCTGAGGTTAGATCTCCCGTTTCGAAGTCTAGGCATAAAGTTTCTCGATCTCATCGGCATACATTTTGGAGACAACGTTTCGCTTGACCTTCAGGGTGGGTCCCAGTTCGCCGGTGGGAATGGAGAAGTCGTGCGGCAGAATGGTGAACTTCTGAACTTTCTGGGCATTGGAAATGGACTGTTTGTTGGCCCGCTTGATGGCGTCCTCGATGGACTTCCACACCTTGGGGCAGGGTCCTGCGGCAAGGATCTCCGACACAGTCTTGTGCTCCACGCCCAGCGACTTGACCCACACGGAGGACTCGTGGCTCAGCTCGTCCAGCGGCTCACCGGTCTCCTTGTCCAGTTCGGTCTGCAAAATGGAAGTTATTAGTTGAGTTACTACTTAAGTATACTGTTATTGAGGACCCACCTTAATGGTGATCAGCACAGTAAGGTATTTGCGCTGCTCGCCCACCAAAAAGGCATTGGAAATGGCATCCAGCTCTTTCTTGATCGTGTTCTCGATGTGCACAGGAGGAATGTTCTCGCCACCGGCGGTGATGATGATCTCCTTGGATCGTCCCGTCAGGGAGATGTATCCCTTGTCATCCACGTATCCCAAGTCACCGGAATGCAGCCAGCAATCGTCGTCCAGCGACTCCTCGGTCTTCTCCTTGTTGTCGATGTAGCCCATGAAGACGTGGCGTCCGCGGATGCACAGCTCTCCGTGGCCATTGGCGTCCTTGTTGATGAACTTGGACTCGCAGCCGGGCAGGGTTTTGCCGATGGTATTCAGGCCCACCGAGTCCGAGAGGCAGATGGTATGGCAGCCCGACGTCTCCGACATTCCAAAGGCATCCACAATCTTGAGGTCCAGGCTGAGGAAGTACTTCTTTGTCTCCGGCGACATGGGAGCTGCGGCACTGGCCAGCGTCAGGACTCGATCGAAGCCCAGGGCCTGCTTTACCTTGGACATGATGAGCGACTTGGCAATCTTGTACCGGAATCCCCCGGAGCTCTTGCTGCCAGAAGTTGGGGGCAAAAAGTTTAATTAGCTTTGTTGACTGATGAGTTTTGTTGAAGGTTGGGGCGGGTGGGTATGTGTTTGGGGGTGGGGATGATGGGATGGGTGGTGTTTGCGAATTAGGTGCACCTCGATAAACAAGGTACATAAGCTGATTGTGCAAATGGAAATATGCAATAATGGAAATGACCACTAATTAGATAGCTACCGTCCTTATATTATGAAACATTTGAAGAACAAATTGAATCGCTCTTAAAAAATTATAGATCTGAAACAAACAAGTGGTATATTACTAGTTAAACGTCACGGAGACCTTCCTATCGTTTCGAATTTCGCCCAATTAAGTCTCATTTTGGTTTGGTTTTGGAACGCTTGATGGGTTTCGTTATGCTTCAATCACTGCTCAAGTATTTGCACTTAGGAGGACCTCCCCCTAGTTTCACATTCGCCATACTCTCGCCCCTATTCATCCGCTTTTACTTAAGAGGACGTGCCCGCATGGCATGTCCTGGCATGGATCCTGGTCCTGGTCCTGTTCCTCCTGCATTTGCTATTTGGTAAATGCCAGCAGCAGCCTTAGCAGCGGGAGCTGCCGGCGTGTTCCACGTGACGTATGAGTAATGTTGTTGTCAGTGATTTTCGCTTAAACCAGAGCAAGGAGCGCTGCCGGCCCTGCATAATTTAGCGGGCACCAAAACACGGCACACACGTACACAGAAAAAAATTCTTTAGTTATAGCTAAATATTAATCTATTCACAAAATCAATTTTAAATGATTTCGTTTCAGAGTCTTTCCAGTTTGGTAGGTTTTTCTTTTAATCCTAATATTTTTTCACCATTTTAGATAATTATTTTTTCCTGTGCACCTAAAGCATCTGCTCCCTGGCTAGAAAGCTGGCCGAAAAGCCGGCCGAGACATGAAAAATGCAGGAATGGGAGTTGGGAATGGAATTCTGTCGTTGCAGCCACTTTAACTGTGCATCCTTTTTGCATAATTTATGCGCACACAAAGTCGGAGTTGAAGTATTTGAAGTGGAGGCCTCATTGGGGGAATACTTACCCTTGACTCACCATGTAGTGCTTCAGCGTGATGCCCTTGGCCCAGCTGGCGAGCATCTTCTTCAGGCTGCCACTGGAGCTGGCCACGGCCACCATTCGCTCCTGGAACTTCTCGTAGACGCGCGGCACGCCCATGAATCGCGTGGGTCGCGCATCCTGCAGCGACTTCACCAGCGTTCCCTTCAACGCATCTTTGTCGGCAAACCAAATGCAACCGGCCACAAAGGCGCAGGTGTAGATGTCCACCGTCTGGGCGGCCACATGCGACAGCGGAAGGTAGGAGACGATCGACTCAGCCCCCACCACCACCCGTTCCATGGACTTGACAATGCCGCGCACATCGAAGGTGATGTTGTCGTGGGAGAGCATCACGCCCTTGGGCATGCCCACCGTTCCGGAGGTGTAGACCAGGCAGCAGCACTCGTTGATCGCCACGTTCTCCAGGCGGGTCTTGTACAGATCCTCCACGTCGCACACGTTCATCGACTCGATCTCCGCCCACTGAGGATGGTAGAGAGATTCATTAAGTCATTAGATTTTAACAAATATTTATGGGGATTTTTCAAAATATTTAGTTTTTAATATACGTTCCAGATTTCAATTACATTTCATGTGTGGGCTTAGATAATAAAGTACTATATGCAGACTATACACTTTTACCGGACTAAAATGTATTATATTGGCACTTCAGTTTAACTTACAAATTTTAAAATAAACCTATAACTTAAAGAAACTTGTTTTTAAAAATTAAAATAATTATGTTATTTGAATATTTAGACAATGTCTGTAAGATATTTATTTTCACTCATCATAGAGAGCCAAATATTCATTTTAATGCAACATAGTAATCTATAGATACAGATTTACAACTTTTAGTTGGTTAATTAAGTTGGGAATTTTACATGTACTTAATTTTTTATATATGTTCCTAATATTTTTTAGCCGAAACACTAAAGAACTGTTTTCACTATTACTATATCCACTAACGCTTTCTACCTTTAAACGGAATTAATCTCATTAAATTGGTACTTTACCATTTTCAAAATTTTAAAACGAAACAAAGCCCATTTTAAAAGAATATAAATAATGTTACTGTTAAATAAAACCACTTAGGAAGTCTGTAAGGAATTCATTTTCAATCATGATAGTGAGCTAAATACTTATGATTTCTTTTAGTTGATGCAACAGAGAACTCTATTGTTGAAGGTTTAGAAATGTAGGTTTCTAAATCATTTGTTTAGTTGTATTCACTGTTCACTATTCACTACTCACCCTATAGTAGCCATCTTCCTTCTTGAGATAGGGTGCATATGGCTCCTGGATCTGGATGGCGGCCTTGAGATTGGGCAGCTTGTCGCGGATGGCGTGGATCTTATCCATCTGCTTGGCATCGTCCACGACCACGATCTGGGCATGTGAGCTCTCCAGGACGTGCTGCACTGCATCGGCGGAGTTGGTGGTGTAGATGCCGGCGATAATGCCGCGCGCGTGGATGGCGCCCATGGCCGAGTAGAACCACTCGGCGCAGTTGAAGGCCAGCACGCCCACCGAGTGGTGCTCCTCCAGGCCGAGCTTGATGAAGGCCTTGGCCACCTGGTGCACCTTCTCCTCGTACTGTCTGCGGGTGGTAATCCAGTTGGCGTTAAGTGAATCGGGCACAAATTGGCAATTGGCCAGCTATTCGATTAGCGGTACTCACTTGTAGGTGACAGTGTGATATCCGTTCTTGCCGTTCTTGGTTCGCAAGGCGGGATATTCGCCATAATTGTTCACCGTGCGCTTCAGCAGGCCGGGCACTGAGATGGGCTCCTCGGCCCCGATTCCCTCCTTGGCCAGACGAATCTTGACGGCATCTTGACGGTTGGTGGTGCGATAAACATCCGACTGCCTTAGGCGATTGGGGCCAGGACGATTGTAGAGCGCGTCGGTCGCGGACATGGTGAGAGTCTGAAATTGAGGAACCAAGCATTAATTACTGTGAATAAAATGACTGCTTTTTTATTTAACAGATTAATTTCACATCACTTTTGAGTTGGCGTGACTATTACTCTTGGGTGTTTAATTAAGTTTGAGATAATCATAACAAAATTGGTAGTTTTGACACTAGATCGCTAATTACTCAATTCATTTCATAACATTTTTCTTATAAATCCATTAAAGATCAAAGTACTTTCCTACAATATACATATAATATAAAATTTCAAAAATCCCTATAAGACATAAGGGTGTAACAGGGAACCCAAAATCTTTTACGAAGATCGAATGTTAATCCAAATTTGGGGAAATTCACTTGTCGACTGGAATGATACGATCTATAACTAAAGTACATGCGTCTAGTTCTCATTTTCCACCATTCAAGATAAGACTCACACTTTAGAGGGGCTATGTCAAGGCTTCTGTTCGAAGGGGTATCTTATCATATTCGTAGAACTTGGCACCTGATATTAAGCTGGTAACCAGCAATGTCAAGGTGGAATAGATGTTTTTAAACGATTTTGAAAATGCAGACGAGATTTATCAAATGGCTAGGTCTTAGCCATAAAATAGCAATTACGTTGGTTTAGTTCGCCGGCTTATTCCCTAATTATGCTATAATAACTTATCATGTTGTTCCTTATCAAAAGTCGATGCTTAGTTCATTGAATGAGTTTTATTTTCGTGGTACAAAGGCCAAGAGTCGTAATTCTTGATATCTACAATAATGTCTGCTTGTTTAACTTTCCAGCTTTCCGTTTTTTATTAATCAATAAATTCTGGGCAACTTAACTGTGATAAGACCCAAAATAAGCAAAGAACTTAACAGCTGACATAATAGTCAGCCGAGTCCAAAGGGTCACAAAATAAATTACCGTCTAGATTGTAGGAAAATTATAATTATTAGTTATATTTTATTAAGATTTCGCCGAAGATTGATTGGCACATTCAGCGTACATGATTGACGGCTAAATTGTGCTGTAAGTCGTGAATTGACTCACATGGAAAGACCCCAAGGGCAAAACATTATCAGGTTAATGGAAGTGCGTCTTCCCTAATTTTTGGCAGATATGGGAGGTACCTCAGACATTAACATAGTTTACTTGAAAATCATAAATCACCGACAAACAAATAGCAGTCTGCTGATAATAATTCAAAGTACTCAAAGTGGCGCACGCAATACAGGCATGAAAATGAGTGAGTATTTTTTGCTACAAATTATAATTCTATTACACGGAAAACTAGTTAAGTGAAAGATAGATAGATTAAATTAAATATACTTTAAAGATATACACGTATGGCTATTATATTTTGTTTTTATTATTTTCATACAAACTGGTAACTGCCTTATTCATCAATTTCTCATAGTATTAAAAGCTCAGACAATTTTTATTTACCATACATAGTATGTTCTTATGATTCAAAGAGAGCTGAACGCAAAACAAATGATACGTGGTGGTAGGAACTATAAAAACCGGCTTTTCGATAAGAGAGAACGCCGAGCCATTTGTCATCGCGTAATGATCGGGGTGGAAATGTTGGGTGGCCAAATTAAAAGAACTACGCACTCGGAATATTTCGCGCCCCACAGAAAGTGGGTATGAAAACAAAACTGATAATAGGCCACAGCATCTAAAAATATTTGGCAACTAGTTGATGGTTTCGCTCTCCAAACGAAAGACATTTCGAAAGTATAGACCCGAGAGAAGACCATGATCTGAAAATGGAGAACATAAAAGCTAACGTGCGACCGCGATGTAAAAGAGGCTCGATCGAAAAGAAATTGGGGAATTCGTGCGGCGAATTCAGATCTATGCGATCGGTGAGCGAAATCAGGCGATGACAATGAACCCACCGAAAAAGTGCACTGACCCACAAATTAGATTTAGACAATGCGAATCTCACGTGTTGCCCGGAAGTCACGAACTATCCACTTAAAGTTTTCAATTGTTCTGTAGATTTCACTCTATATTGTCCCCCTTTCAAACTTACATAATTAACTGAATTGGTTTTATGGAGTTCTCGATATTGATTCTTTGGTCACGCAAATCGATTTCCGTCTATTTTCTATATATTCCCACTCTTTCGCTCGAGACACAACAGCACACACGACCGAATTCAGCGAAGGCAAAGCGTGAACTGAACGCCGTTCAGGATCGGATGCAATTGAAAAGTCTCTGCCCGCCGGGGCCTCCGATCGCTCTGCCAGCGTCTGCGTCGGCGTCAATGTCGATATGGGTGCTACCTGGTACCCTCTTATCAGCAGCATGCGATCGGCGTACTCGCTCTAACTAAGTGTGAGTACCACCACATCTTTCTATTGCCGCGACAATAATAAGTTCTAATCAGTGGGGCGTGGTGGGAACCTTCCATGGAATATAATACAACAAGTCCCGGGATCTAGGGACAAACATAGGGGTGATTTTAGTGACGTTACGATAAGAGTGGTTCTTAGTAATATACTCGAAAATGAAACGATATGCCATTTTTACGATGAAAAATATTTTTAAAACTTTAATTAAGATATTTAATTATATTATTAAGAGTTATATTTTTGAAACTCAGCTGCTATGACAAATTATTCCTTTATAATAATTGTAAAACGTGGGACGCAATATAATAGAAATGTACTTTTTCTAACGACTTACACAGAAATTCCTCAAATGAATAAATTGTTCTAACGATCTAACTGATAACCTTAGGAATCTGAAGCTACCCTATGTAAGTAATTTCAGTAATTACGCATTTAAAAAATATTATGAAATGTACTTCGATTATTATAAAAAAAACTCTGAACGATGTTTAAACTTGGGAGCCTGTCAAGTTTTCATAAAATAGAACAAATAGAATTTTTACCTGTGCCACCATATTTTAGGTATTCTCCGTATCTGTAAGACCCTTTTCACTATAGTCACAAACTAAGGCCAGATATCACAAATGGGCCTAAGTTAAAATAAATATTTGAACCAAACAGGTGTTCAACCTTATACAGACTGCTCAAAATCTGCAAAGTCAAGCTCTTTTATTCTAATAGGGATCCAAGTGACATAAGTGACATTCCGGGAAGGTAAAAAAGATAAGTTGAAGTAAGTTAATTAAAAAATATAAAACAGCTGATCCAAAGTGGGATCAGAAAAATAATCCATGAATAGGGTGACGATAATAGCAAAGTGATTCACAAGAATTAACCAAATATTTAGTAAATTATTCAAGGGTTTAATAAAGGCTGATATCGGTACTGCGTCAGCAAATATGAGGGCTATATAAACAATAGGGAGATTCACATATCGATTCGCACTGTTGCCAATGGTTCTTCACCTTTGGGGTGGCATTTTTGGGATTGTTATAACTCTTATCGAAATATACAAGCTGGAAAAGAGTTTATGATCTGATAAACACGAAACACTTGACCAATGGCAGGCCATTAAACTGCTGCCACTAATACTATATAAAACGCGGCAATTCCCTTTTAAATTTATGCCACATCCGTGGACATAGTTCCACCTGTCCAACGGTTCAACTTCGGCTGAATTTTATTTGGCTCAGTCACGGTTCTAATACATCGTTGATTATCCCGTAAAATTTACGGTTATCTGAAACCGATTAGATAGTATGGTTCCTGGCTCGTATAAATCACTGCTTACTAGGATCTCCCCGATTAAAATGTCTATGGCCTGTTTAACTATCTGCACTCAAATCTTTTCCAGCTAATCGCCACCATGCAGTTCCCTATATTGTTGGTATATGTACATTCGATTACCCGCGGGTTGTATTTCCATATAGATTATATTAAAATTTTGATGTTCAGTGCAGGCCTTATCTCCTAAACGTTAACGCAATATGCGATAATATTTCTGAATTATTTTTAAAACATTCCCTATATGAGTGATGGGAAAAATCAGTCTAAAATATTCGGTTGTTTTTTGTTATCAGCCGGTCGAAGCGTGTCCACAAATTCGCGTGGCTCCTCCAAGTACGAGCTGTCACCTGTAGCTCACCCCACTTCCCAAGTCGTTGATAATCTTCACTTTCAAGTCCCCCAGGATTACATAGACTATGCTATTTGCATTGAATTCTGGAGTACACATGCACTTACTTAAGAATATGTTTTGTTTGTTAAATTTGATGGCATTTTTTATTTAATTTTTAATCCGTTTTTTAAGTGCTTTTAAAAATTCATTAGAATAACCTGGACAGCGTTACCTTAGAACACCTTTCCTTTACCTAAAGCATTTTGCCTTTTCAATTCAGAAGATAAATTGAGCAGTTGTAACGTATGTATACCGTAAGTAATTTTTTTTGGAAATTAAAATAAATTAACTAGTTTTTTATTGATTTAATATTACATTTTAAATTTATTTTTGTGTACTACTTTGAAAATACTTTTTGCACAAACAGTGAGAGCTTTTTAGGGCTTTATTCGTTAACGAAGATTGGAACCTCAAACAAACTTGGCACAGCTTTATGAAAAATGTAGACACTGATGTAGAAAATAAATCTCTAGATGCTGTAAAACAAATTTAAATGCAGATTTAGAATTGACAGTGACATTTCGATATGGTATTATCCGGTTACACTTGCTTACGGCCAAAGTAGAGTTAGACTTCCTACTTCACAAAAATGGCGTTAACTCATTTTTTAATGGGCGATTTACAGAAGTCAATGGCATCCCAACTGGATGTACAGAATATTCTTGAAAAGAGGCACCAATCCCTGCTGGATACTTTTAATAATGTCATTCCAGAAAAATTGAGGCGCGGTTGTCCAAGATAGAAGATCAGCAGACATCCTTACGGAAACATTAAAGAAAATGCCTCAGATCGAAGAGAAATTGGAAAAGCTGGAGGACCAACAGAAGACCTTACAGATATAAAGCAAGGAGGTGGAATTCAAAGTATACAAAATGATGTCGTGCCTTGAATATGGGCGGATAACTTGCCGGGTTCCAAATTCAAGCCGAGTTCGATGCCAAAAAAAGACAAACTAATGGAAAAATTCGTCTGATTGGGAATTAACGATCAGAAGCTAAATATCTCAAAGAGGTAACAAATCAACCTGACGAGTATAATAACAATGAGGATTGCGCTCATATTTATGGCTTAAAAACTTGGTCAAAATAAATGAACGATTTAAAAAGTGACGAAAAAAAAAATTAACAATCCTCTTTGTTTAGTATTTGACAGATTTGCAATACTTGGATAAAATAAACTTGGCTTTCAAAACTCTTAAATATATTTGAAAACCCAAAACTATCGATGTAAAGTCACAGTATTTCACTCGCCCATCGATAGTAGTATCGATAACACGGACCTGTTGGCCCCAGTGTTGCCAACTCTTCAGATCACAATAAAGCTAGGGCAGCTAGAAATGGCCAAACTAATTTAAATGGTAGCTAAATAAAAAGGTACGACTTTAAACTTTTATTGAATTATGTAGGCATTTAAGACAACTTATCCAGTTCTTCAAACATGTCTTTTTCAGCTGAATTTATGTCTGCAGACATGGTTAGCACCATTTTTGTAGTAGTCTGTATCTACAAATATTAAAATGAACTTTAATAATATTATAAACATAATTAGTTGATGAGGAAAATACCTTATGTGAAAAATTGAAGTTAGGACTTCGATATATTTATAATTTCGCAAGTAAGCGAAAATACATGAAGTTTCCATATGATTTTAAGACGCTAAAGCAACGCCAAGTTGGCTTGATAAATAGCCACAAATCCCGCGACCTTCAAGTATCCCGCATTTGCCAACTGAAATCCACAAGATCCAAAGGGAAAATATCTAAACTGGCAACACCGGCTGGCACGCGCACATCGCTAATTTGGCTGCGGGCGTTTGCAGCCCTGGTTTTCTAGGTTTCTATTTTGGTCGTCGTGCGCTGTGTTTTATTTATGTTTGCCATGGGAAAAGAGTGTTGCTAATAGTGCTTAATTAGGTGCACCTGGTGAACCAGAAGGGCGCTTCCAGCGGTTGACCCCAAGAACCCCAAATCGGCGCTAAAGTAAACAAGTATTTCGAAACACTTGCGAGCATAGTTCAGTTAGCATCGGCCAAAAAAAACCGAAAATCGGGCAATATATGGTGAAAAGCGAGCTCTTTTTGTGTATATAACTAATGTGTATATTAATGATAAGGGTGAAACGGTCGCGAACACAACGAAACTAAAAGAAAATCTACTATTAGTCAGCGATCTATTTTTGCTCAACGAACGACAGGGAACAACAACAAACGGAGCAACAAATGTTCGTTGAAACGAAACGCAGCTGAAGGTGAGCTGGAAAAATAATAATAAATAAACCCTTCAGACAGCTTGGCTGGCAATTGGGAAATGAGTCAGATTTTCCAATAACTATTCGTCTGGCCAAAGGTTCAGTGGCATCGGAAAATTAACCCCACCGCCCTGCGATGCGTCATCCAAGTAGAGGCATCTACAGACATCCCCAGTAAGGCAGCTACAGTACAACCTCCCCAAGTTGAACTCTCGAGCCTCTGGAATACAAATAGTAAAAATCTTCTCTGCAACTGAACTCAAATATCACCAAAGAAATCACTTTAAAAAGTAGTTTTTGGTGTTCTAGAATGGGAAGTCTTCGTATTTCCACCACTATAATGAAGTCCTCTATATAAAGAATTCTTTTAAATATTCTTTAATATCAAAATATGAGCTCTCAAGTTTAATCAAAACGAAATAAGTCCTGCTTAATTGACCTACATACATACATGGTCTCTGAAAAATAATGGATACTTTTTTAAATAAATAATTTATAATGTAATACATATTTAAAGTGTTTAGGAAAGAACTGTTTTAAAAACTACCTTGGTTATTTTTTAGTTTTTGGCTCATAAATATATTTAAATAATATCACATCTTGAAGCTTTTTAGTTTGTTGATATAAAGGTACCATTTATTTAGGATTGACTGTATAAGAATTTCTACTAAACAATATCACATGTAAACCTTTGTCTAGAAAACAGTTCTTGTACCTTTTTCAAGCTTTTCTGTATTTTTGAGACATTCCTTGTTCAACTTCCAGCTCCTGTTGCAAAAGTAATTTGTTGCCGGTTTTGGGGGAAATTTTCTATGCGCCGTCTCCAAAAAATCGGCCAGGTTGAGGAGTCCGCCTGCATAATCCATTGGGTCAATAGCAATTCCCGTTCCTCCGGAAAAGTGTTTGTTTGCTAGCATTCGTTGTGAAAAGAAAATTGCACTGCCGGATAAAGAAGGAGGCACGTTTCGAACCCTGCCACATGCCTCCCAGTCCCCGATTGCCCCCATTGGATCCCCAGAACCAACAAGCATCATTACCCAAACAATTTTGAACCGCTGCCAAGAGAATTTCCCATGAAAGGCGGTGGCAAACCGAATGCAGATTCATTCTTTTCATTACCCACAAGTGAGGTCTTGGTTTCGGCTTACAGAAATCTAAAATGACTGCTTTTATAAAATCGTTTCTTCGTTGTTTTCTATTTTAATCCCCATATTTATAAAAACAAGCCAGGAACCTAAAGGCCATTTTCTAGGGTAAAACCGAGTCGTATCTTCCTGCACTAAACACTTTCCTTATTGTGCCTTATTATTGTTATTTTTGCGCTTTAATGAAAGCGTTTCAGAAATATCTGTATGTGGGTATGTACTATCCCAAAACAAACCTTAAAAACAGCATTTCTTCATAATTCCGCTGTTGACCTCGTTTTCGGTATGTTGGCAATACTATTATTGTAGAACTTTGGATGCGATCCCCTCAAGCAATAGGAACTCCCACTCGCTCACCTCTTTTGTGCGCCCACGAGTACCGATGACTTCCACCGCCACTAGATATCTAAAAATACGGCCAGGCAATCAAATTATATTATGTCTATATATCTGAGGAAATGCATCTCAAGTGGTGGGCTGTGCAGCCTGTAAATCTCGGTATTGACACATTGAAGGGGCACTATTGAGTGCAGTTCGTTTGAGGTAGTAGGGATAGCGATCCGGATCCGGCCGTCACAAGATAGAACTGCATAAATTTGGTTTGTCTTTGGCTGGCTTTGTTTGTCTTTGCCCCTGACTTTGCCAAGAAAAACAAAGGCACAGCCACTCGCTTTTCACACATCTCTCTGCTTTTTGTTTATGTTCTCTGTCGCCCCACGAAAATAAACATTCGGCGATTTGAGGTTTTCCCCTCCGATGGGTGCGACGTTTTCTTCGTCAAATTGCGCATTTCCGGAAGACGTAGGACATCCATTTGATTTCTGCCTTTGGCGACAGATCGTTAATAACCAAGAGATCGCATATTTTTAGAGAGCGTGGGCTCAGTGTATCTGTATCTGTATCTGAACCTGCATCTGTATCTGTATCTGTGGTTGCACTGCTGCTCTGCGCGGCGCCATGTGCAGTTTTAATGAATTAATTAAAACTTGGCTCTGAGAGCTTCAATGGGATGTGCACAAACATATCTGCATTTGTGCATCTCTGTATCTGCATTTATGCATCTGCACATCTGACCTCCGCTTGCCTCATTTGGAGCACCTCCACCTACGGAAATTTGATTGTTGCCGGCCGTGGACTTAAAGTGATTTCAGGGTTATGCGATGCGGAGGGGAAATGGCATAGGTTTGGCTAGGCTTTTGCATTGTTGCTATGAAGCATATTTGGCCAAATATTCTGTACATGACAGCTTTAAAAATAGGAAATATAAAAAACAAATTGGTTACACGATTTTTATTTATTTGAACAATATGTCTAGAACCTTAAATTATTTGCCTTTTTATTATTTTTTCAGTTACTCCTAGATTATCAAAAATTTCATTTGATGTTGTACCAAACGTTTTTAAAGTCATAAAATTGGAAATAAACATTTTTAGCGTTTCCAAAGTCATAATCCCATTAAAACCGCCATGCCAAGTTATTATTAAATGACAACATGTGTATGGCGAGATTGAAGATGATTTATTCCCCTAATATATGACAGAAACCACATTCCATGGACATGCCATATGAATCACAGGTATAAAACAACAGGAAACTGAACGAAACAGGTGAAAATTTCACAAACAACTCACAAAGTGTTCTGACCAAGACCTACTTATATGCAGAAGTTCTCAATTGATGAGCGAATCCGCAAACATGGAGGATCCCACATCCAATGAGTATTCCGCATATATTTTGGCAAAAATATGTTTATGGGTTTTTTCAAAACACAAAGCAAAAGCATGTCGAGGAATGCTGGCTGCTGCTGCTGTCGCTTATTTCTCAATGAAATAAAATTAAGATACAGCACGATCCCCTGAAGTCCCCATTTTGGAGACGCAGATGAAAAGGTTGTCCCCGGATCCATATTTTTTTGTCACATCTCTGTTGATTTTTCGTGAAAATATGCGATGTATCCGCTCGAAAACGCTTGACTTTAAGTATAGGTATATGTGAAAATATATTCGATTCTCTCACGATCTCGCCGAGACAGTGGGAAAATGAAAATGACAAGGAGAGTAGTGGCACTTTCGGTTGGCGTAGAAAATTCGGCTGCCATTTGTCGCCAGTCTTTCTGTATTTTCCGCTTTTCTCGCCAGTTTCGCTGAAGCAATGAACGCGTGCGGTGCAACGTCTAAAAGCAGCAGAAACGGCGGAAAACGGCAAATTTTCGTACAACAATTTATTGTTGAAAAAGTATATATCATCGGTCTATATAATAGACTACAGCGGGTACATATTCTCGAGTGTCCGAGTGGCGATAAAGAAGCGACAATTTAAAGGCATTTTCATGCGTGTGTGCAACCAAAACGTGACCTTGCCTCAGGGAAATTTTCTCGTTCTAAATTCCTGGCAAAATCATCAGATTAATCTTGACAATCTCTTGGGAGCTGTAAAGTATTGGAAAAAAACAAGTCGGAAGAGCCACCAATTTTTGGCCAGGTTCCCGTCTGCCATATGGGACTTGAGAGTCGCCGAAATGTATATTCTCGTCGGTTTTTTATTTTTAGTACCCCAGCAGGAAAAAAGATATTGGGCAAAATGAAAACATGTTATTCATAATTTTGAGTTACTCATTGCGGCAATGGAGCAAAAATGTGATCAATCTATTTATATGTAGATCATTTTATTTGACCTGTTTAGTTTCCTGAGATATACTTTTGCACGCCAGTTAATTATTTAATACCTATTACTATGATTGATGTCGGATTTCTCTCCTAAGTTTTTGAGAATTGTGTCATTTATAGTGCTTGTGTGTTCCTAATTCGAAATGATGCCAAATGTGGTTTATCGACTTTTATAATTGACTCACTTACTAATGACGAAATCCATGTACTTTTCCTACTTTATATTATATGCCCATTTACAAGTTGTTGTCGCACATTCAAAAGGTAATTTCAGTTTGCCATGGAACATCGAGAATTTATTGTGTGTAGTAGGTTATTTCATTTACCAATGTCGCAGTACACAAGATATTCAGAGAATATTTTTGCAAATTTGCTTCTTTTTATAGATTACTGATTTCATGAATCGAATGCACTTGCCATCAGATTAAAAAAAGTCATTCTCATTTCCGACAACGAAAGTGTTTTACGATTAGTATAAAATTCAGCGATTTGCAATATGTTGAAACCAAATGTTGATGTGTTAAAAAATTGTTCGAACAACACATAAAAAACTGGCTCGTAAATATTTTTAAAGAAGACATGGTCGTTGTGTATGATTTATACGTTGGCCTGCCCCCTTTTTTAAAATGATTTTACGGCCCTAAACAAAATTATTTCTTTTCGCAATAACTGAGCGATTTTTACCCAGTTTTTTTAATGGCTTTTCACAGCTTGTGTGACCTTGGCCGTAGAGTAGCGCGCACGAGTTTTCCAGGCACTTGTTCTGGGTTAGAAAAGAAAAACCCGGAGGGGAGTAGCCGGAAAAGTGTCAAGAAACTTGCGCACGCGTTTCTCAACAGATGTTTTGAAAATGTTTTCTTTTCCTGGGGCCATAATTATTGCTTTAGCCTTTGCCAAAAAGCCAGAGGAATTCCAAGCGATCGGCGATGATGTTGCTCATCGCTGCAATAATGCGTAGGTGCTTCTACATATATAGAGAGATATGCTCGCATATGCTATTCCATTGAGCAAATTGCCTGGTTGATATTTCAAGTTCAATACCCATTGCCTCGTTTCAGTTGAAGCAATCTAGTGCGGATCCGGAGCAGCCTTGAACAGCCCGACAATGGATCAGCCACTGGTGGTGCGGGCGGAGTACTCCTTCAGTGGCAGCAACAACGATGAGCTGTGCTTCCAGAAGGGCGATGTCATCACGGTCACCCAGAGGGAGGACGGCGGCTGGTGGGAGGGAACGCTGAACGAGAAGACTGGCTGGTTCCCCAGCAACTATGTCAACGAGTGCAAGGTGCAGCTGCCTCTGGCGGAGACCATAAGGCCGCCGGAGGAGATCCAGGAGTACCGCTCTGTGGTGCTCAAAGATCTGCTTGACTCGGAACGAGCCCATGTGGCCGAGCTGCAGGGTCTGCTCGAGAACTTCCTGGAGCCCATGCAACAGACGCAAATGTAAGTCATTAGCTGTTATTGTTGACTGAATTCCCACTTAATGTGTTCCCCCTACAGACTTAGCCAGGATGAGTACGCCCAGCTGATGTGCAACTTTGTGGAGATCGTGAGAACGCACGAGGATCTGCTCATCCAGATCGAAGAGTGCAACGATCGAGTTGGTAAACTATTCCTCACGAGCGCTCCGCTGATGAAGAAGGTCCACCAGGCCTACTGTGCTGCCCATCCGAAGGCCATAGTCATTTTGGACAAGTACAAGTGAGTCTACTACGAGATTTTGAGTAGAAATATGCAATATCAATAACTTATGATAATTGTTTTTTTTTTTGCCAAACAGGGATGATCTGGAAAAGTATATGGAACGACAGGGAGCGGCCACTCCTGGATTGCTTGTGCTCACTACGGGTCTATCGAAGCCATTCCGCCGACTGGACAAGTACTCCGCCATGCTACAGGAACTGGAGCGGCATATGGAGAGCAGTCATCCGGATCGTGGTGACACTCAGCGGAGTGTGGCTGTGTACAAGGACATAGCTGCCACATGCTCGGCCACACGACGTCAAAAGGAGCTGGAGCTGCAGGTGCTCACGGGGCCAGTGCGTGGATGGCAGGGACAAGAGTTGAGCACCCTCGGGGACATCATCCACATGGGCAGCGTGGCAGTTGGAGCGGATCATCGCGATCGCTACTTTGTGCTCTTCCCGCAAACATTACTCTTCCTAAGCGTTAGTCAGCGGATGAGTGCGTTTATTTACGAGGTATAAAATAATATCATTTACAATATCATACATATTCATTCTTTGTTTCTTTGACTAATTTATTAATAATACTTTATAACGCAGGGCAAACTACCCCTCACTGGAATCGTAGTGAATCGTCTGGAGGACACGGACGCGATTAAGAACGCTTTCGAGATAAGTAGCCCATTGATCGATCGCATTGTGGCCGTCTGCCAGGGTCCGAACGAGGCCAACAAATGGGTGGAGCTGCTCAATGCCAACAATCCCAGCCTGCCAATGGGCATCAAGCGGCAACTGAGTAACCTGAGCAACTCCTCATCGGGACACCTTAATGCCGCTCATGTAAGTAGTGTAATCCCATCTCAATTACCTTTATTATCGTTTCGTTTTGGCAACACTTTGAACTGTGAGCAGCTAAGTCAACATTTGGATTCACGAGGCTACTGCACGCGGTTCTCGCTTTGTGCCTACTATTCCGGCCCTCCATGTCATGTGCGTCCACTCCGTGTGACTCTTCCGCCCAGCAATTATCCACCCACATCTCCGTACGCCAATCTGAGTGCCCACTTTGCGAGGCTTGTGAAGAGCGGAGGATTGAGGAGTGCCATCGTGAAGATGCTGCTCTATCCACAGGCTCGCCAGAGCATCGATCTCAAGCGGATTGCGTTGCGCAAGAAGCGCTGTCACAAGGCGGCAGCAAAATTTAAGGATCTCAATGGCAATCAGGATTCGGGTCAGTCGGAGCTGGAGCGTCAGGATGCCATCGAACTGCCCACGGACTCGGAGAGCTACGATGATGAATTTGAAGATGATTTTTTGCATTCCTGCGATTCCGATCCGTTTGAGTATGTGCAGTTTTACCAGAACAACCGCAATGATTCCATGTACAACTCCACGGGCACCTTTGTGGACCATGGCACTAGTCCCAGGCGGCACTGTTCCTCTATTAATCTCATCAAATTGGATTCTGTTGACACGGACGACGTCTTAGCACAGAACGAGTTGAAAAAGGAGTCGCTTATTATAGGATCCAGGGCTCTCAGAGCTTTGGCTCGCAAGTCCACGACTCGGAATTCCAGCGTGCACACTTCCACGGCTACTCTGGAGCTGGGAGTGGGTGGCAGCATAACCAACTGCGTGGAAGAGGAACCGGAAATTAAGTTAAAGCCATCATTCTCCCTGCAACAACAGAGCTCCGATGCCAGTTCCATGTATGGAGCTAGGCTGGGCGGAGCCTTCACGGCCTGCGAGAACCTAGCCAGCATGCCCGATGATCTCAGCCGGGAGTCGAGTGTCCAGGAGCCACCTACTCCACTGCCAGCTTCCCCGACAGAACGGCACAGCATGCCCACCATATTTGTGGGCAATCGCTTCAATCAGAGCAAAAATACCGAAGTCTATGTGCCCACGTGGCGGGATCGCCAGGAGATGCAAAACCAGAGTGTGGATGCGGAGCAGGAGGAGGAGTTGCACTCTAGTTCCATGGATCTGCCAGCTGCCTGCCGCACTGCCCCGGATAAATTGCAGGCAGAGCTCCTTTACAACTACGACGAGGTTTTAGCGAATCCTCAAGATTTGGAACGGCAACTTACGCCTTTTCCTGGGCATAATGTCAAATCCGACAAGCGGGTTTCCCACAAGAGCGACAGTCCCTCGACGGGAAATTCCAAGACAGATCCAAATCCCGCAGCAAGAAGTAGTTCCACCACAGAGCTCTGCATCGATACCTCCTCGAAAAGGCGTAATCCTCAAGCCCAGCAAAGTAGGGATTCCATTAGGCGCTGCATCAGCTATCAGTTCCTGCAGATGTCCAATCGCCAGCCGCCTCCACCACCGCCTCGCAGGGATCCGGATCTCCACTTGGACACGAAATGTCGCTGCTGCGAGAGCTCCCAGTGTCCCAGTCCTCGATCGAGTGATAGCGGAATGGCGGGCAGTTGCACTATTACTTCACCGGATCCTCCCAACCCGGAATCATACTTTCCCACGGAAGCCGCAGGCCACGACATGCTGGATAATGTAGAGCCAGAGAGGTTTGATGTGTGTGGAATGTTCAGGGACAAGTTCCTTACGCCAGAGGCCACTCAAGATGTTGCCGAGGCGTTAGAGGAGCAGACTTCACTTCCAGAAGAGCCCACAACGCCGACCAACCACAAAGAAGAATCTACCTGCATTAGCTCTGCCGAAGTGCAAGTGAACACGAGGAGTATTTTCCTACCATCCAGCTCGAGCATGGATGAAACTAACAGGAATGTTCCGTCCAATGATCTCTTATTTAGCTCGAGTTCTACAGGTCGGCTGGGGCCACAGGCCACCTTTCGTTCAGGGATGTATGCACACTGGTGGAAGAAAGAGCGCCTGCCGCCGGAGGTGGTGCGCGGCATAGCCCACGCATACAACAAGAGCCTGCCCTCCAAGGACTCAAAGGACTCGGGGTCAGTGTGCTCCAGCTGCTTCTGTTCGCTGGCAGCCAGCGATTACAGCGAGGGGGCACTGTACTGCTCGGTGTGTCAGAACTGCGCGGATTACTACAACGGCAGTGCCACCAGCACCACCAATACCACCACCACCACATCCTCCTCCAGCTGCCCGCTGTGCAGCGAAGACGAGGGCATGATCGCCTCCCTTCACGATTCCTCCTCGCTCGACTGTCCCATTTGTACGGGCCGCAATGCTTCCGGCGCCGAAGAAGGCAAGCAAACCGAAATGGATCGCCGGCCAGGTGACCCTAGGATTCCTGTCGTTTGGCATCCGGTATTCCTGGCCGGCGGCGTTTGTTCCGTGCACGTGTTCCGTTTAATTGTTTTGTAAATTCGTTTTGCTCAATCATGTTCCTTATATTCAAAAACCCTAATGCTCAGACCAACCAGCAAACCATTTGGCCAAATGCAGCACGTCCAAAAAAAGTCACCATTCGCATCCACAGAATGCTTCCTCATCACTACACCCTTTGACTAACCCAATGCGAGTTCATTAGTTGCTCAAAACTCGAAAATAATGTATCACAGAAAAATGAACTGAAAACTTTGTAATTATTTAACAGTGTTCTTAGCCAAGAATTTTAAAAACATTACATAAACTCGGGAGTTTTTGAAAAATAATTAAATTGTTTAGTAGTCCAAATGTAGTTTAAAAAATGTATAAAATCGAATTAATAAGCAAATATAAAAACTAGAAGCTTTTGGCCACTAGTCGTAGATGAATTTCATGTTTTGTACTGCGCGCACATTCCTAAAGATGTGATGTATTCACAATATAAGGGCATCTTAGTTAAAAAAAGGCGATTCAAGATTCCTATTCCTACCACGACTGCATCATCCTTGATTCTAAAAATAAGTTGAAATGTCATCCGTCTAAAAGCTAAACGAATTACAAAACATTTATCTAACGCTCAGCAACACACAAATTCGAACAGTGAATGAAAATTCTAAATCAAAAACCAAACAAACGCATTCGATTCGATTTGCTTGCCGCGCTTTGCTCGCTGCAGGATTTGCCTGAAGGACCTGCCTCCGCCTGCCGTTGTACGTTTTTCTTGTTGTTATTGAACAGCTGATCCTGTTAATGGCGGTTCACCTAGATATTCTCCGATCATAAAACTAACTTACGATATTTCATAATGAGTTTCAACAAATCTGTTTAATAGATATGTTTTTCTTCTGATTTGCAGATGTCGCCGCCGTCGAACCACAACCTGCTCTTGCCAACCGGAGGTCGTCCGCCGGCCACGCCCAGCAGCATCCCGCCCAGCGGCAACACAGGCGGGAGCAACAGCCACCAGGGATCGCCGGCCACCAACTCGATGTCGCATCACAAACGGAGCCAGTCGTTCAACCACCATCTCAGCTACAATCAGTACACGCCCACTCAGCCTCCACCACATCATCTGCATCCACCACAACCACCAAGTCTGCCAAGTCATCTGGGGGCAACCGCCCCCAGATCAAGTTCAGTCCAGATACCAAGCAGCAAGATAGCAGCTCCAATCCTGGCGTCATCCATGGACGGCAGTCCAGCAATTCAGGGAGCAGCGGGAGCAGCAGCGGCGGGAATGGGGGTGCCAAACGCAAGGAAAGGAAGCACAAAGGGTGAGACATCGGCTGTAAAGCCCTGATAACCTTCAGCCTTAAAATCAAGGAAATCCTCAAATATATATGATAGGAATAGAACATTTTGTATACCTCTAATAATAACCTTCAGCCTTAAAATCAAGGAAATCCTCAAATATATATGATAGGAATATAACATTATCATCATCTATTAAAAATTATATTTGTATCACAGTTTAAGTTATTCAGTCAGTCTGATCAGCTTCAAATCCACAACAATAATGTATCATTTAAAAGATACCAATTCAATTTTGTAAAAATATGTATGTTTATTGCTTATACTTAGTTAAGAGAGTACTTGAATTTTTGGTTTTCCAAAATTAATTTACTCTACAAAGCTTCATTTTCTAAACTGTATGCTTTAATCCTCAGCTAACTGGACCATCAGCTGCCTGCGTCCCACACCGCCGTTGCGGCCCAGTTTGTTAAATGCCACGAGCGGATCGGGAAGTGGCAGCGGTGGGAGTGGTGGCGGCAGCAGCAGCTCCAGCAACGCCCTGGCCAGCTACTGCAGCGGGAGAAAGAACCAGCCCACCTTCGAGGAGGACGCCCTGGTGCTCCGGGTGTTCGAGGCCTATTGCGCCGCCTACCAGAACAACGCCAGGAACACCATCCACTCGGGTAAGTGGCGCCGGCCATCCCAGATGTGCTTCATCTAGCTGTTAGGATATTCATGTGCTCCCGAATCAAGTTTGTTTATCATTTGCTGAAGAATAAGAGCTAAACATTGTTAGCTGATTTGCTTATTTACCACACACTCACACAAAACACACAGTTGTAAAATCCTCACACACGAACACAGACTCACCTGAAAGTCTAGGCGCTAAAAAACCATCATTTATCATTTTGTTGGTTCTGTTGCTCAATCTCATGGTTTTATTCATTTTTAACAAGGCATTGCACTAAACCACGAAGAATTTTCCAAATTTAACCAAGAATATTGTATTAGGCTTAGTTGAACCTTTAACTTTAAGCTTACAAATTGTTAACCAATTACCAAATTATTTTTAAGAGAAACGATTGATTTTTTAGTTTTACTATTGGCCATTGATTTCGTTTTAAGATCCACAAACTCAACTCTGCAATTGGTGCTAAGAAGCGCGCAAAGGAAACCAAAGTTTTGCTTTACATAATGTCAATTATTGTGTATTTCTATTATTATTTGTACTGACCTCAATTGAATTTGATATATTATGTTTCTTACTATAAATAAATCTTATTTTTGTTACCCCATTACCCATGTAAAGATTAGTTTAATTTATTCCTACCGCCGATTGTGCCTCTTCCCATTCCCATTTCCAGGCCCAAAACAATCCCATATCGACTAATTTATAATTATCTTTATAAAGCTGCACATTCTGTATACATGTTGAAAATGCGGTTGGAGGTTTTTGCGTTAACCATCTTTGCACACTCACCCCACAATCCTGATTATAGTCACTGTATGGTACTGGTATATTTTGATTTATCCCCTGGTCGCTTTTCCCATTTGGTGTCGTACTCATCCTTGTAGTAAAATACTATCCATTGATCCCATAACCTTGCTTTATTCACCCCCTACATAAGATTGTTGTGGTTGTCTCCTTGTTGGCGTTGTGATCTTGTGATCTTTTTGGTTTTGTTTTATGGGTTTTTGGTTCTCCTTGCGTCCCTCCTGTTGTCGTTGTTGGTATTTGGTTTTTCCGTTTCTTCAAATCTCTTCATTTTCTCTCTCTCTTTATTCCAATCCGACCTGATCCAAATCGATCTATAGCCTTGCAACCCTGGACACCGTGTCTGCCCATCCGCGGTGGCAAGCTGAAAACGAGCAAAACCTTCTCGACCTCCAATCCACAGCTGCCTTTCGTAGCCAATGTCGGCAACTCACCCTACCTCAATCAGCAGCATCTGCAACAGCAACACTTGCAGCAGCAACACCTGCAGCAGCAGCAACACCATCTCCAGCAGCAACCAGGTCGTCAACACTCTGCCGGCAGTTTGAACTCCTCCTTTATTTGGCGCGAGGCGAGTCCCAACAACTTCAATCTGTACTCCAGTTCGGTGTCCTCTACGCTGAATGCGACGCCTGCCCAGCGGTACTCCTTATCCGGAGCAGGAGCAGGAGGATCGCCCTCCATTAAGGATTACCAGAGAGCCCTGTCGGAGGAGAGGGCCACCAGGAAGTCCTTAAATCGCCTGAAAAGTGGCTTTGGATCCGGATACGACAATGTGTGTACTTCACCGCTGCTACCGAGGAAAAACAAACCGTCACCGAAATTGGTGGCCCAGCAGTCGTACCAGCGATCCCCGAGCAATGCAACCACCACCACCACCACCATAGTAAAGCCGAATCCGGCGGGGCACCCAGGACTCTATGATCGCCGGCTGAACCGATCCTTTGAGACCTCAACCTCGCATCGCTATGCCGGCTATGGAGCTGGCTATCTGATGAATTGCGGTGGAGCCTTGCGGACCAGTACGCTCCAGAGGAGCACTCCCCAACTGGCCGGCGGAGAACGGTCGGATGACAGCGATGTGGAGCGGGAACTGCTGCGTAGCAATGGAGCTGGTCCCTCGGCGAACTTGGAACTCAATGCCGATGGCAGCAAACGGCAGTCGGGCAGCTGGTGTTGCGGTAATTTTGTGATGAAACAGTGGCGCAAAATCAACCATGTTTGAGTCTGGGCTTGGGGCGTCATCTTGCCTTCATCAGTCATCCGCATCGCATCCGCATATCGCATCCCGCCGCTCCAGCTCCAGATACAGATGCTTTGCTTTGAATGCGCTGTGTGTGCAAATCTTTATTGATTTTTAGTTGATTTACTGGCTGCGCAAAGCTTTCAATGCCACAAGCCTTAGATTCTAGACCAGCGATCTATATAAAGTTGTAAGCGAATGGACAAATAACTTGTATTCCTTTTGATTGTCTTAGCCTTAAGCTGCGCCTTGATGTGTCTGCCCGGGAAATTCGCCTAGCTGACTGGTGTGCCAAGACCTATATTCAATGCATATCAGGCAGCTGAGCGAATTTTACTGCATATAGACTATAACTAGAATTTGTGCTTAGCTTATATTGTTTTACATCTAACTTAGCTTATTATTAATATGTAATCTGTGAAAAGACTTGGCGAAAAAGAGACTAGTTTAGATGCTATTCGATGGAAGATGCTTGCCAATGAAGTGCAACTCAATTTTGGAATTTAATAGACTTTAGTTCAGCTCAAAGAAGGCAGCTGAAACAGAAGGGCTTTAAATTTCCGTCCACGGCTTTGGGAATTCTATTTTTTTACTTGGCCAAACGAAAGTGGAACAAAATGTTGCCATAGGAAACACAAATGTCCTTATATGCCATAGTCTAGACTATTTACTAAGTATGCTCGTAATTCTTAATGCATCTGTGTTTTTTGGAGAAAGTCGACCCAGTGAGTTTTGTATTTAAATGTGCGTTACCTGCCTAGCAAGCAATTAAATCAAAGAGTGTGCAATGTGTAATCAAAGAGTGCGCTTTAAATGTTAGCCATAGCTAGATTCAGCAACTAAATCAAAGTAACCAACTGTTGTGCATTATTGACCGATGGATAAACCAACTTAATTTGTAAGTGTTTTGTGAAAAACGTTGTCTAACCAAATGAACTACTATATACTCTACTATTAACCAGTTTATACGTTTGTACTGTAATTGAGTTGATATTTGTCGACAAAAGTGAGAGATAACTCAACGAATTGAAGCGAAACATTGAATAAAATCCTTTACAAGACGAATCTCCCTTTGTTTGCCTGTGTGGTTCTGTGTTTTGATGTTCGTTAATATAGAAATAATCGAAATATAAATTCTTAAACTTTTAGAGTACCCCCTAGATTGATATCCCGTAGTTGGATTGAATCGAAATGTCCTCAGCTATAGATCCTTAGTCATAGAATGTTTTAAATATACACTATTTATGTTTTCCTAGCAATAACTTAAATTATATTTTACGCCTAAACATATTATTATACCCGTACACAGTCATATTTTGTACATTGCCATTAAACCACTCCGATCCCCTCATCCGATCTCTTACACACAACACTAACATATTCTGTTCTCTGTTCGATTTTCTTTTCTCCACCAACACACAAACCGTAAAGCAGGCCTTGAAAACGAGGATATGACCCCCACATTGCGCCAACTGTGGACCGCCATCCGGCAGATGCAGCAGGACATGTCCCAGATAAAGCTGCAGATCAACGAGGAGCGGGCCCTGCGAGCCGATCTCCAGCAGCTGCTGATGCAGCACTTGGAGACGAGCAGCGTGAGCAGCGGGGCCAACACCCCCAAGTGTTGACTATGCAAGTGACCGGGTTCTGGAGGGGATTCCCCAATCCCAATACATCGAAACAATACCCGCCGCCGCTTCTAGCTTTAATCCTTTTTTTTAGATACTTTTACTTTGCATCTCCCGGGGGCAGTGGGTCAATTACCAAAAAAATTATCTACAAATGGACTTTATAAATCGTATATGGATTGTATTTACCGAAGTACTATTATATGTGTGTATATTTGTGAATGGACAATATGCCGATTGTGTGTAAAACTATTTAACAGATCCTTCTATCTATCGCGTTTCGTTTTTTCTGATGCGATCTATCTGGGGCGTTTGTAAAATCTTCAGAAATTTAAAAGCAGTATTTTAATATCCAATAAATCAATAGGATTCTTTTCCAAAACTCTAAACTCATATTGCAAAATGTACGACCTTGGTAAAAGCCATTAAAAAAGAAGTTTGCTTTTAAGTTTCTAAAGATTTCCTCAAGACATCCGCTTATAAATAATTATCTCTAATGCCTACATTTAATCTTCATTGTAATAGTCTAGCATAACATGCACTTTGCATTGGCATAGATTTTACATACTTTAGTTTATAACAATATTTTATGACATTGCCGCCACGCAACTCTTAAAAGCTGCTTGTGTATGTTATGAGAATAGATAGACCCAGTTTTGACCCTTGTTTGGATGGAAATTTAAAATGGATAATGCAAAATTATAACAAAATGTGCCAATACTTTAGTAAGCTGCAACAACGTACGAAACATCGCTCAAAGAAAGTTGTATTTACGTATTATACCTAGAACATTTATTGGATAATATATACACAAAATGTAAATGAATCTGAGGAGGTTTTCATTGAGTTATCACATTCTCGAGCAGCAGCACCTGGAGATTGCAATCGGAACGCACATGAGCAGAACAGAAACCACTCCGGATCCTAAGAATGCCTAACGATTTAACGAGTCTAAAACAATGTATAACCGCTATCGCTTGTCTGACAATTTTGCTGAATAATTCGGAATGCCAGGGGGATTTTTCTGCTCTGCTTCGTGCAACTGGAAAGAGGAAACCCATGTCGGACTGCTGGGGAGCATAATGAGATTGCAATCAGTCAGCGGGAAAAGGCGGAGGCACCGGCGGCGGCGGCAGATGGCGACAAATGAGCAACAAACCACGTCAAGACCGAGCGACATTGTTGGCAAAACAATTTCAGTGTGTCAGTAAGGATTTGAGAACAATGTCGGCTGGCTTTGGCTTTGGCTTTGCTGGATGGCTGGCTGACTTGGCCGGAATGTGTCACTTCCACTTCCTGGCCTCTTTGGGGCCGTGGAACCCTGGGTGCGAACAAACTTTGGACTTGCGGATGCGAAGGCTTGCGGAAGTTCTTGCATGCAAGCTGCAGCAACAAGATTATAACTGCCCTGCTTGTTGGCCAAAATTTATTGCAGCTGGTTAACTAACTAACTAAACGGTTAGATATTGTGGCACCTCGGCCCTGAGGCTACACTCTCCAGCTTTAATGACAATCATTAGTGCCTCTGCTCTATGGTTGGCTTGCCTTTCCTATTTTCCAGCTATTAAATTATTAATAATTAGCAATTACTGCTCGGTTAGCAATTTATCAAGGCCTACACGCAGAGAAAGATGATGATGGCAACTTGAATGGGGTGGGGCTAAAACCCATAAAATTAAAGCCGTAAAAATATAATTCTATTGATAATTTATTCCATCATGTGTGTTCTGCTTGTAGTGCAAGAGAACCTGTTTAAGCTGAGTAGGCTAGATATATAGTAATACCTTTCTACGACTTTAGATACTATAAAGTACAATTTAAATATT
The DNA here is from genome assembly GCF_014743375.2 of Drosophila subpulchrella. Taxonomy (NCBI): domain Eukaryota; kingdom Metazoa; phylum Arthropoda; class Insecta; order Diptera; family Drosophilidae; genus Drosophila; species Drosophila subpulchrella. The sequence goes on along the minus strand of NC_050610.1, from coordinate 14,625,087 downwards.
TTAAATGGAGACTATAAATTAGTAGGTACTATTGTTTGGACTCACGTTTCAGCTGGATTATATTTCCAATGAGCTTTACTTTCTTTTTTAAACATTTTAATAATAAAGTCTTTGAATGCGACTTGTATCGATTTTTCTGCGTGTAGCGAGCCAATGCCTGCCACAGTCCCATCATTTCATCCTGAGGCTTCTCCGTCCCTAGTCGACTTACAAAATAACAGGCCTGAATGCCCCGTCAGGTAGGGAAAATAAAACTGGCTCTGCACTAGAATTAACTCTCTTAGTCACAGCCTCCTAAAGTCTTAATAGACCCACAGCCGCTCCACATAATCCACCTGGTTCGCGCACAGCTAACCCATTTTCAACGCTAACCCGTGGATGTCAGCATCCCAATTCCATCTGCTGCTAACTCTGGCCTCAAATTGAAGTTATAATGTAAAACCGCAATATCTGCATTGCATATGTAGCAGTTTGGTTTTATGGCTTGTCTCATTTGGTTAACCCCATGGATGTTGGTAGTCAAAAACATATTATTGCATATGCATATATCCACTGACAATTAATATTATTTGTGGTCTCGGTTTGTTTAGAGAAATTCGCAGTTTTCATTTAAATTGGCCTTCAGCTCTTACTTTGGTTTCACTTTTTGTGGAAAAGAGCCGTGAGTTGAAGTCAGTAAACTACTATTAATTCTTGTAAATTATGTTTTGCAGCACCTCCAATTTTTTCCGTCCTAAAGTGGAATAAATAAATTACTTTAAGGCGGAGACACTAAGTTACAGCTAGATCATTTGTCATGCTTAATTACCCGGTTGAATACAATTTCCTATTCTGGTATCCTACTTATTATTTTCCATTATAATGAGACATTCCCTTTGTTTAGTTTTTTGGCCAGAGTTCTTAAAATTCAAATCAGAAAAAAGCACGAAAAATTAAATCTTTAAATTAATATATAGTTGTAGACTAAGAAAATCCGGTAGGTAAATTATAGCTTAAGACTGAATTAACTGACTTTTCTTTGCCAAGTTAATTAAATTACAGGGTTGGCTGGCTACACTTGAAGCACAACCTATAAAATAAAATCGGAATTAAACTTTTTAAAATCTATTTAGTATTTTCTAGGTATATTTAATATTTTTACTTGTACATTCTTTTTATGTACCTCTTAAGATATTGTTAAAAATTCGTTGGGATACAAATATTTGTCTTTCGACATCTGGTATTCTGGCTAAATGAACATCTCTTTGTAAGTCTTCGTCTATGATGACTTGACTAAACTTTTAATCTATGAGCTTTTATTTCTGAGAAGTGTAGTAGTGTCTCAACATGATTATAGTATTTACTTTCCAGCTATTTATTTGGAGCTGCTTGTTCAACAGCCTTCTGATCATCATCATCAGAAAGCCCCAGGTCGTCATTTTTCACATTGCATGTGATTTGTGGCCGAGATTGAATTTAAATATCGAAATGCTCAAATGCTCATGACTCGAATCCGCAGTCGCATGATGGTTTTAGCCAACAGCAGCCTAGAAACACTTTTCTGTGGCTAAGCATATTGTACGACCCACATTGGCCACCACATCCATCGTCAACAGCTCATCATCTCCGGTAATCGTGAATAGCCTAGCGGTATAAAATCAGGCGAAGACAGAACACAACCCATCATCGATACTCGTACTCTCGTTTGCATCGGCATACGTATACGCAGCGTTGGCTGGCATCAATATGAATGGCTCAATTCGATCGGTGCCAATGCAATGTGATGCTTCTAACCCAATTCACGGGCCACGCTAAGTTTTTCTAATGTCTGATGGCGTCTAAAGTACCTGGATACACTGAAAAGATAATGCACTATTTTGTTTTTATTAATTTCGTTCTTGTTAGTGAACAAGAGTTTAAAATTGGTTTTAAAATCCATTGTCTGCTCACTGATATAAACTAAATTGTTTGTAATATTACATTTTTTTCCTCCAATTTTATTTCCCCGCAATTTTTGTTCTGTGTAAGCATTTCTAAACCTATGTTTATAGGGCAAGACTATTAAAAAAGGTTTACCTGCCCACTGTGCTCTGACATTTGTCAGCAGCCATTTGGCGCTGCTTTTTGGCCCAAAGTCAAACCACCAATGTGGAGCGGTGGCTGAGCTCTAATGGTTCGTGGTCCATCTCCGGCTCCATCTGCGTTTCCATCACATGTGACCCTAATTACATTCAAAGCGAGCATGCCAGCTTCGGGACACATTGGGTATATGTATTATTGACTGGTGTTATTAATGCCTAACGAAAGCGCGTTTGACACCAACTTTCCGCACTTTCCGCACGCCAAATTTTAGCTAATGAACACTGTGTTGCAGAGTTGAGTTTTAATAATAACTCCAAAACAGTACAGTGATTAGATAATTATACTTAAATATATAGGATTAATTTATAATACAAACGTCCAAATAAAAAGGATTACTTTTTAGAGAGTAAAGAAATACTCTTTTAATTATGTTTTTACAATTACTTTCCTTGACTTAAAATACCAATTTAAATATTATTAAAATGCGATCGAATCATATACAATCTTAAAACAAAAATAATTCTTGAGAAGTGAGAAACTTGAAGTTGTAGGTATTTCCATTTAAATATACCGCTATACGTTGCTGAAATCATAGAATTAATATTATACAGCTTGATGATTTTGAAACCGTTCGATTTGCATTAATTTTGGGAGCACAGTGCCGCCAATAAGTCAGCATCCAGGGGGCTTTCGAACCGCTAGATGAGTGATCGCGATGCAATTTGCAGCGCCTTTAATTGCACCTGTCTGCGCTCGCACGTCGAAAATTAAAAGCAAACAATGGATACGTTGGAGGTGGCCATATCGCGGGCTTACTATATATAATAACGGAACCTGCGAAACGTTGCGGGATGTGAAAAGCAAATTCGAAAAGTGCAACGGCAAATTGCAGTGCGCATGCTCGGCGATCGCCGCTAAGTAATCCCCCCTCCACATACTTTTTCCGCCACTCCATCGACAGCACTTTCATTTTCACGCTCATCCAACTCACAACTCGCGCACAATGGGGCTTATTAATCATATAATTATGTCGGCCTGTGTTGGGGCCTGATTAATGCTCGGTGTAGAATTAAGTTAGTAAAACGTTGGCATTGTCTGGTGTTTGTTGACGTCTCAGTTCCATTCTCCTCCATTCGACTCCACAGCATTACTTTTTATGGTTCCTACAGGGTTTTGGGCTTTCTGGGTTCATGGCTCTCGAAAATCAGACGCAGCGTGATGCGGCTTAAAGATTTGATAGTGAAATGGGCATTCTTTATGGTGCATTGCGAGTGGGAGAGCTGCTATTTGCCTTTGGGAATGCAAAGTGAAAATTCTGGGAAAACCACCGCTTGGGAAAAGTTCGAATTAGTTTACTAAATAGTGAGATTCTCATCTACGAGTTGCTGGTAAAATATATATATTCTTAAGTGAGGAAGCACCAAATGAACTTTTCTGAGAAAGGTCAGAACTGAAATAATTTATTTGAGAACTCTGGAAACCAGTTAAAAAAGTTATAAACGGCTGAGATAATTTAGCTTAGGAAATACTTACCAAAAACACTAAAAATATCTTTAAACTGAAATGACTCCTAAATAGATTTATATATTTATTCTCAGGTTTTAAGGCAACTGGAAATTACCTATAACCTATGTTTCCTTTTTGCAGTTATTAATACTGTGGCCTTAAGCTACGTTTATTAAATATTTATTTATTTTTGGATGAGATGATATAATTTTATTGCCTTAAGGAAATTCAGGAAAGCCTAAATAGATTATGTCACCATATTAAAAACAACATTTAAATACATTTTTTTTGATACACAAGTTATAACTTTTAATGCTATTAAATTATAAATAAAATGAAGTCATTTACCTAAGGTTTTAAAATACCAAAGAATATGAATTATGTAGCCATTTGGCTCTTAAATTATTAACATGTAGTTACTTAAAAATTACAAAACATAAGTCGTTTATGAAGTTATTAGCTTGAAGAGAAATTCTTAAGTGAAGTTTGCACAGTCTTTTTTAATAGAAATTCACTCAAGTTGTAGATTTTGAATTCCCTTGTCCGTCACATTTTAGTGAATCGAAATCATTTCTCTTAAATCTACTGAAACTCAGGCAATGTTAATTGTGCAGCTTTCGGCGATTATCTTTGAATAGGTTTCACAGAGACCCATTAGGCTATAGGTATAGTCCGCTTCATAGAAATCCGAAGAGCGAGGAAAGCAGCAAAGCGGCCCAAATGAGTTTCATCGGGCCACAGATTTAATGGCTCAAACCCATTTAAGGCGGCTTACTACACTTTCGCCCTGCGCCCAATTCCGTTTATTTTCTTACCTTTTTTGCTCGCAATTATTTCAAGAAAGAGTTGGAAATTGCAAGCAAATAAAAATTAGTAAGACCTGGCAAAATAAATAAATCAGGGAGAGAAGTACGAAGTGGAAGCTCGAGTGGGCAGAGCAATTGTGTGGGAATCTGGAGCAGATTCAATGGGAAAATGACTTAATGTGGAGTGGAGTGTAGGGTTCAGGGAACACAACCACGAAATGGCACAGAGATCTCCCACAATTTGCACAGCTCTCTAGTCCCGAGGCTCTGGTTCCGCAGAAACTCCATAATAGAGCGTCGCCAGTAATATGCCGAAACTAACGGGTGTCGCATAAAAATCGGAGTTAACCTAAGTACCCCCGCAGAATATCACTTCTCGTTCTTTACTCCTTGTTTCTCAGTCACTTTCCGCCTCCACAACACTGAAAAAAATATGCTTTCAAGTTCTTGTAATGGAAAAATCACAAAAAAAAAAAAACAAAAGTTATAATTGTCTAAGTAAGATTCACGAGTTATATTATTTAAACAAAATTATAAAATTATATTATATAGAGAAAATACATATTATTCTGTTTTAAAATTAAGCTGGGATTAGTTTTTATGGTCAACTTGGAATAAATTGAGATGTAAAATGAAAGTATATTTAAATTTTAATTAAAATTTATATGACAATTAGTTATTAAAAACAAACCAATTTTTCGTTCTTTTAAATTATATTAGTTTCCCCCAGTGCACCTCTTCTGGTCCACTCCATTCTTTTTCCATCTTTTTTTAAGAACGGTAAATTGAAATACGCAGTTGATTAGCAGGGGCGGGCCCAGGGGGGCGTGGCTAGTTAGTTTCTTCTGGCCGTGACCGCCGCCGTTGTCACTCAGAGTGGCCCAAAACGCACGCTGGAATTGGCCAGGCCAGCTAATTTCAAAGGTAAGCGCGTCAAGAACAGTTATGAGCTCCGAGCCGAAATGGAATGGCCATTCTGGGGAATGGGAAATGGGTATTGCGAATGGGAATAGGAATGGGTTGGCCATGACCATGGCCAGGAATGGGCCAAGATGGGTTGCGGTGGGCCGGGACCGATGGACCGCCTTGGGATGCCCCCAGCCACTCGCAAAAAAACGAGACGAGCTCAAGAAAGATACTTTAAAATGTGCTTAAAAATGCGCGATGGCTAAAAGCGATGCGTTGCAAAGGAATGAACTCGACATAAAACTGGTATATAAACTGATGGCCCGAAGAACATCGTAGCGGTGTGATTTTCCCATTCCAAACTTATTCTTAAAAAAAAACATTACAAAATGACTTAAGAATTTTCGGCAGTTAAAAAAAGGAACTAGTAAACATTTTTTAAGGGAGATTTTAAATAATTGGCAAACTAAATAACATAGACTTAGAAAAAATATAAATATATAACTGAAATATATTTTACTATATTCTAGGTATTGTTTTCTATCTGGTTTTATTTTGTTTGTTCTTCTCGCAATATATATTTGATAATTTACTTTTCAACAAAAATAAACATATTTTCAATTTAATTTTTTTAAATAAAAGTGGTTAGTACTTTTTATTTTTAAATGTTTGATTTATTTTTATTTTTATTACTTTTTCCCAATAATCTGGTATACTCTGTTCAATCTTGGTTAAAAGTGTATTCAAAGAGGACTACAAAAAATTACGCGTGCGACGCATTGCGACACCGAGAACGCTATTTGGGATTGGATTGGATTGGGAATGGGCCGGTTACGGTTACAATGGTAGTTGCAGATGTTGCTGTTGCAGGTTGCAGTTGCAGATGTTGCTGCTGTACTTGTACTTGGAGTTGCTGCGGCAACCGTTGCGCTTCAACTGCGGCCATGCATCAAGTTGGTTGCGAATTCTGCACGCCGCGGCGTCAGATACAAATACTAAACTTGATAGAGACATAACTTGCATGCAGCGATGCAGGAAATCAGCAGAAGGCCAACAACAGCAGTGGCCACAGCAGGTGCATATATCAATGTGCACAGAAAGATTTCTATATTATTTTTTATAATTTCAAATTTGTAATTCTAAAAGAACATCCAACCATTTTTTATAGTTTCAAATTTGTTATATTTAAGAACATGCTAGGAACATCTCTAAGTGTGTTTACTAAGGGGACTAAAGGCAAGAAGTTCTTTATGTAAAACATGATCACAAAATATACCCCTTTGATTGATTTTAAAATTAAACTTAAAAACTCAAAACTTTTACAAAATGTGTTATTTTCTTGCAGTGCAAAGCTTTAACCAGGCTTGCAGTTCTCAGTTTGTGGTTATAGCCTAGGCCTTTGGATCTGGGCCTGGCACTTCCACTTGTTATTCTTCTTCGGTTCTCCTGCGCGGTGCGTGAGGGGAATCTCGGCGAGAAATGGAAAAGAAAATTAACCAAACATCAGGTTTTTATTTACGCTAAATTATGTTCCGGGCATCTGTAGTTACACTTTATATAGTCACCGCATAATGGTTATAGTCATGCCAATCCACTGCGACTTTGTCGGGGTCTGTCTTTCTCGAATTAAAAGGGCATTTTGCCGGTGATGTCATCAAGGTATCACAAAGTTAAAGACCTGTCTCGGAAGAGTAGTTTCTGCACAAGTTTACAGCCATAACCATTCGGAGTTTATTCGCTTGAACTCGTTTGAACTTGTGGGAGAGTCCAGATATCCCAGGGTTGTAAAATTAAAATTTTTCCGTTCTTCTTAGGAATAAGAAACTTTTGACTAAACTTATGCTTAGTCAACAAAGTTTCTATATGAGTTAGAAATCTTAATAACAAACACCCTTATAAATTCAAGATATTGTTAAATTAAGTAACACTTGTCAATTGGTGCCAAATTTCACTGCTTCTTTACAGAATCATTAATGTTTCTTGACTTTCGTTATCTTAATAAATTTTGGTACTAGCATTTTAAAAAAGAGTTGAACTGAAGCCTTTAAAATAATTATAAGACCAACGAAAATAGCGGTAAACAGGACGTATATATCCAGGTTATTGGCGGTTATAAAGTCCATGTGAACCAAGGGGCTTTGGAGGTGAGCAGCTCCATGGTGCCGAATGACATACTCCGTCCAGTAAATTAATGAATCCCGGGCACTATTTGGCCTATCTCGATAAAGAGAGGAGAACAGGGCCACCTTTTGGCTGTACTGTGGGTTCGACAGGATCTCCTCGATGGCATCCTTAAAGGGCTTCTCCTCCAGGTTGAGCAGGCTGAGAGTAAGGCCAAAACCATTCTTGACCATGCCAAACGCATTGCTGGGTTGATCTCCAAAGACGGGCAATGAAAGCATGGGTTTGCCATGATACTGAGATTCGGTAATACCTCCTTTTCCGGCATGATTGATAAAAAGCTTGATGTTCGGATGTGCCAAGATATCGTCCTGCGGCAACCAGCGGGAATAGAGAATATTATTCGACTTTCCAGGGATCTTGTCCAGATCCTCCCACTTCCAAATGACTCGCTGCTTCAGTTTCGAGAGAACATTGAACATCTTTTCTACGGTATCAGACTTTATGTGGCTACCCTGGACATTGGAGCCCAGACTCAGGAGAATAGCTCCATCGGTGGCATTTCCTAGGAACTCCTCGAGGCTCTTGGGAAGGGCATCCGGTTTGTCCTTGATTTGTATGCCTCCAATCTCGATGGCGGCAGGGACATTGGGTCTAATGGATCCCTCACTGGCTGCATGGGAACAGAAGAACACCAGTGATGTATTCTTCAGCATTTCCGAATAATCCGGCATATTGGAATCATCGGCAAAGAGTTCCCTGTTAAAAATTCATTAGAAACCTCTTTATTTTCAAATCAAAATTTACTTACTTGTAGAACCGGCGATTACGCTGGTCAATTTGGCGCACAAATACCTGGTAAAAAAGATTGGTTATGAAGCTATCCAATCGTTGAGCGAAGGACGTGTTCTTATCTTTTTCTATGGGATCACTGGGATTACCTATCAGGGAGTTTAGCATCTGACCAGGTGGACTGGGAGCCAAAACGATGACTGGGGCATTCACTTTCCTAGCGAATCCTAGCTGATAGTCATTCATGAAGTAGCCCGAGATAACCAAATCGAAGTGATTGCCTTTGTTTAAGTACAGATCCTTTACTCTTTCATCCTTGAGGGCATCTGCCATTTTCCTCAACATGGAGTCCATTTGACCCGACATTTGTAGGATAGAAATGAGCCGACTGCCACTGTTATTCTTTTGTTTCGCTCCAATGGTCTCGCTCCTTTGCTTAATTTCCTCCTTGGTCATTGGCACCTGAACCACATGTATATTCTTGTGGGTAATTGTTGGTTCCAAAACGGTGACCACCGTCACATTGTGTCCTTGTTCGGCCAACACCTTGGCAGCCGACATTGAAATGATCAGGTGAGAGGGACTCGGACTAGGAAAGAGTCCCAGAATATTTGCACCCTGAGATCCAGAAATAAAATAACTAACCGTCAGGGCTAGCATAAAAAAACGACTTGGATCTTCTACCATTTTGATGCACCGCCAATTTGTATTAAACTACCAGTGAAATCTCAACATTAAGTCTTTATATTGGTTAAGATAAGGTTTACCTGGGTGACACATCACATAAGGAGGAGTACGTACTTTGTTGTGCTAGGTTGCGATAACCCAAGTGCCAATAAAAGTATCACATACAGTATTCCCGAAACCTTACCGTAAACACGTATTGATAGCACTTGCACTATCGCTAATTTTTGGTTCACAGAAAAAAGTGAATTTCCATACTTATATATCTTATCAACTTATTAACTTGAATGGGTTGTACGTTCATTTGTCAATCAATTAATCAATGATAATGATATTGTTCTAGTTTATATTAACGAGAAATCATTTACTTTAAAAATTTTAATTTTAAATTACAAATTTCAAATACCAAACTCATCAATCAAAAGCTGTCGACAAACTCTGGCCAAAACAGTCTTTAACCTCTTAACCGCACAAATTCAGCCATTTTGAGCTGCAAACGATTCCCCAATATGACACCAATTTCTAGCCCCTCTTCTGGCCCCGGAAAACCACACATAATTCATAATAATAATCATTAAAAAGTGCGACTGTCATTAGCCCAGAATCTGGGTTCGGAAACAAAACAGAAACCCCAGCCCGGAGTCCGCTGCTGCTGATGATGGCTAAAAACAATGAGCCGCTTGTCGGCTGTTCCATTTTCGTGGTTCTGCCAGATCACGATTGCCCAAAAGATAACCCAGTTGTTGGCTAGCTGTTTTGGGCCACAAAAGGGGAGGGCTGAAAAGACATTTGGGTGCTGCAATTTGCCGGCAGAATGCAGATCTGGGGATCTGACATGAATCTCGAGTTCAGATCTCAAATAATTAGATATAAACCGGAGAAGGAGGAGGAGGAGGATGCCTGGTAATTACCCCTAGGAAACGATCGCCAGCTGCGTTCTAACAATAATAATACCGGCTAGAAAATGAAGAAAAATGATCTCGATATTTGGCAAGAAATGGAAACTTTCTCGAGGCAGTTTTACTTTCGTCTTCGTCAGCTGCTCGCATTCTAATCCAAGACAGCGGCGGCTCATTAACTGGTTCGGCTGGCTTCTTGGCCAAGATCGTTGGCCTCATTATGCACGGGTCCACGACTTCGACTCCCCGACGGTTCTCCAAATGGTGAATGCACCACCACGTTATGCTCGGCCGCCATCTGGAGATCTAAAGATCTGAAGATCTGGAGAGTGCGTTCGAAAAGGGAAACGGAAGCCGAAGCCCAATCCCACAGATTTATGTGTGCCACATGCTAATCAACGTCAAAACGCCAGGCCCATGGTGGGTGAAATTTGAAATTTGAGCAGCCGCCGGTGGTTGCGGTGGTGCAGCTCCAGAGGCCCATTGAAATGGGTGAAGGTGAAGGCAAAGGCTTGGACTTGGACTTGGCCGCCGATTCGTTCAGCTCTAAACAGCACTTAAAGAAACTTGTGAAAAATATATTTCTAATTTGAAGAGAGGAACCAGTTTTTAATACATTTTTTAGACATCTCTTGATCTACTAATTCAGCTTAGCCAAAAGTGTCGTCTGTTTGGGCTCAAGCATTTAACAAAAAAACGTAATTATCTGAAAACCTGTTAGTTTATACTAAAATAAGATAGGCTCATAATTACAAAACCATTTTTGTGGAAAAGACTTACTAAGTAAAGCAAATTGTTTAGCAGTTTTCTTATTAAATTTTAAAAATTTCAGATAAAATGGAAATTAAATTTAGCTAATTCACATTTTTTTTTAAAGTTTTTAAATACAAGTATTAGAAAAAGAAACCATTTAATGGGACTTTTGCTTAAAGGTACATGATTTATTTATTTTTACCACATATTTTTCCAGTGCAGTCTAGCTTGCAGATGAGAAAGTTTATTTATTTCGTATTTTAGTTGTTTTCTATTTTGTTTCTTCTGTTTTGCGCGCGCGATCTTAACGCTCACTTGGTTTTTGTGTTCTAATAATGCAAACAAAAGGCCAGACAAACCTTTTGTATCTGATGGCGATGATGATGAATATCCCAACCTAATGGCTTTTCTATGCAAAATCCAGCCAGCCCCAAGTCCAGGCACTTCAATCAGAAAGTTAAAAGAACGCCTTTCGCCGGGGTCTCATCGTGGGCACGTCCCCAGCGACTTGGGGTCTCGGTTTTTGGATTCGGACCTCGACTTGGTATCTGACTGGGCTGAGAGTCTCCTCTCCATGTTGGGCAACCGGCAGCAATAACAAGACGAGCCTCCGACTGCAGTTTTATGTGTTTTGTCGGTTCCCCTTGTTTTATGTTTTTTCTGCCGGCTTCCGTTTGAGGCGGAGAACCCCTTGAAGACCAAATGGGCAACCTCAAGAACTTTAAGAACCTGGAGAACCTCGAACGTGCGGAGTTGACAACACTTTGTGTGCCACTTTCATGCAAATCGCCGTCTGACGAGGCAACGTCTTAACATAATTTCGTAATTCTGTTTTACGACCAGAAGCCCAGACACATTACCCATTCGTTCTCTCGGTGGAATCGTTAGGAACCTATTTCCGAAATAATATCTGATGATGACGACAGTTTGAACCTAGATTTCGGCCAGCTTCTCGGACGGAAGTGAGATTTTCGTGGAGGAGGGTTTTTTTTATCAGGAAATGACCCATTGGCTGACTTTCTTTTCCATAGAACCCGAAGCTTGAGAAGTGTTTTTAAACGGAAATATATCTGTGTCATACATCTTTTACTTAGCCCGTTGAACAGCTTTAATATTTTGATTATCTTTTAATACCTTTGCTTTTGATCATATACTCATTTACTCCGAGATATATGTCTGCAAATTAAATGGTAAATAATCGTATTATACGTTATGTCACATGTTTATGACAACAATTTTTGCTGATCGTGTGACTATATTATATAGCTAAAAAAGGAAGAATCGAAATTATATTTTTATCAAGATATTTTCTTATTTTTTGTGTTAATATTTAATACTCAAGCTTAAGCTTCCATTCTCGTTTGTTATTAGCTCAGCGGTGCTTCGATTTATCGTGCTTTTTATGAGACCCCCATAATATTGTAGGTCAGGTTTAGTTTTTATTGTACTTCACACGCATTAAAAAATGAACAATGTACATATTATGACCATAACAGATTTTTATTTAGTATTCATTAGACTCAGCTTTACAACCGTTCCCAAAGATAAACCAGTACTGTTTTTAGTAGCTATAAATAAATATATATTTTCTGGGCATAAATAATTTATACAAAAATCGTACGTCTAAGAGTTTACAGACTAATCTCGCTCTATGAGAAGTGCCTTTTGCCCACTCGTCCTCCCTCGTGATCGCAGTTAAAGCTTGGCCAGAGTAAGATTATGTAAATCGGAGGTTGCCAATCCCGCTGGTACCGTTGGGGCCTTGAGTTGGGAACTGTAGTTCCAGGAGTTCGGAAAGGGGGCGTGGCTATGCGCAGTCATCTTCAGCTAAATGAAGTTTTCTTTCTGATTTTTTTTCTGTAGTATTTTGACATTCAGCAAGACAAGTGGGCATAGTGAGCTGGAAATTCGGAGGACGAGGCGGGGCATTCGGTGGTTATTGGAGGCGGGGGCACCTACAAGGTGCACTGGTACTGCTGCTGCTGCAGAGCACGCGGCAGCGTCTTGTGCGGCAGGTGGGCGGCCAGGCAGGGGGAGGGGCTGCGGGGCGGCGAGCGGATTCGCTGGCGCTGCAGCAAAATGATGCAAATGCTGATGATTATCACAGATAGCGAAACGGTTACCAGCACGCTGCTCAGATGGGAGCCAATATAACGCAGAACGGCTGCACAGGAAGAAAAAAAGATAGAAAGATATATATTTAAGGAAAGATACAAATACAATATACAAGTAAGATCATAAAAAGATACAAATAATCGCTTTCTATAAAGACATGTTTATCAAATATTAATTCGATAATCAATATAATATCTTATCGAAATAAATATTTATTTTTTTCTTTCAAAATTACTAAAAGTAGTTAACATAATTAATACTTTTCCTTATAGCAAGGGCTATGATTTTTCTTTCTCTGTGACTATATGGACATTTTGGAATCACGATTGTCGCTGACAGGCCACTTACCTTCATCCTCGACATTACCACCTGGTGGCGAGCCCGCTTCTAGTGGCATCCAGGAGTTGTGTGCCTGGTCCACAACCAGTTTGGCGTACTTGGTGCCCACCACCGGCTCCAAATGGTGTCCCTCTGCCGCCGGCTCTTCCGCCAAGCTATTGACCTCGTTGAGGTTCAGAGCTCTGCCCTGACCTCGGGGCTGAGCAGCCTGCTGGGTGGTGGGTGGCTGCGTTTGCTCCACCACCGCAGCCTGTTCCACGGACTCGGTTTCGGATTGGGAATCGGACGACGACTCCGGTTCCCGCAGCACCAGTTCCGTCTTGTTGACGTAGCGCATCTGGCGGAGTTCCCTGCCCAAGCGCTGATCCTCATCCGGCTCAAAGGGATCGTTGGGCTCGTAGGCGGCAGCCACTCCGTTCTTGCCGGGTACAGTGAAGCTTGCGCGGACCGTCTGCATGCCGGACTGATAGCTGCAGACCACCACAAAGCTAGGATGCAAAGATGGTTTTATAAAAATTATTAATAAATAGTACATTGAATAATAATCTTAAATTTTAAAATATGATAAAATATATTCTTGTAGAATATTGGAATTAAGATGACTCCTAAATAATTATATCAACCCAATAACTAAAATTTGGAACCGTTTTTTTTACCGTCTTGTGCTATGGGTGAAGATTCCCAGGTTTTCCTGCACCGTGATGAAGGTCTCCACCGTGCTGGTCTCCGGTTTCACCAGACTTCCGCACTCCTTATGATCGATCCTCATAGTGTACTTGTCCGCCGAATCACTGGCATCGCCTTTGATGCCACAATTTCCACCATCCACGACGATACGTCCTCCGAAGTAAGGACCTGTCTCCACCTCGATTTCTGAGGCGTGGGGCAAACACTGGGTGGCATGTGCAGTGACTGATAAATTTAAAATTTAAAAAACATAATAAGAAGCTGTTTTACAGAGATTTTCGTTACATTTAATTTTGTTATAGGTTTTTTTAAAATCCTAACAAACTCAGAAAAGAGTCCCCCTTATTACGGGCCTTATGACACTTCCTTGATTATTTACTAACTGACTGGATTTATTATAAAAAGTCATGGCAACGATTTATGAATATATAGATTAAACTATGTTAAAGTTGATAACCATTTTAAAAATAAATCCAGTCAGTTAGTCAAAACTCCATCTAGTGTCATAAGGGCTTTAACAACTATTTTCTCAAAATAATACAAAAACCTCCAGTCTACTTACATCCCTTGGTGGGTATGACGATGCTCTGGCCAGGCAGGTGTCCGGCTCCACTCTCGATCTCATTCTCGTCGTGAAATTCAGCACGAGCATTGGAACTGCGAGTTCCGCCCGCTAGGAGGCGCTTCTGAGCCGCAGGGCGAATGTGGAAACTGTATTTGGTGGCCATGCGCAAGTTTTCGATAGCAGCTGCAAAGTGTTGCACCTGGGGACTGCACTTGAAAAAAATGTTTAATTAGGTGTTATTCACGCATTACAATTGATGTTTATTATTGTATTTAATGCAGTTTGTGAAAGTTGTTTCTTTTTATGAGGTGTTTGTATATATTGCTAATAATAGGATTGTTAAATAATTATACGATCCTTTTATACCCTTGTTTATTATCTTTAATTTTTATTTAAAGGTATCGTAAAAAGCTATAGTAAGAATGAGTTCATTGAAGTAAAAAATAATCACTTTTTGTGTGGCAATCACGTTGAGTGTTCCATACCCTAAATGGGAGAACGACTTACCCCAAGGGATCGTGCTGCTCCGTCTCCATTTCCTTATCCTCCGGGGTCACCTCGGCGGTGGTGCCGTTCACCAATTTGACGCGACACCGCTGTGGGCCGAAGTTCTGCATCTCGCAGTAGAATATCTGGAATGCCAAAGCCCGGGGCGGTTCCACATCGCCGCTCATATTTGTCGCGTCCGCGATCGCGTTCACCTGGCCCGCTCTGGAGTTGGAGTTGGAGTTGGGACTCGAATCTGTGTCATGGGCCGACGGCACGAATTCAACTTCCCAGGTCAGATTCACCGATTTGTAATTTGGTTCACCAGCAACGCCGCGTATCTCTATCGAAGGTTACAAAAGCATGAGCATGGGCAGCAACGGGAAAACGGGGTTATAGCCAAGATTCGTGGCAGTGGCAGTTGGTAGTTGCTAGTTGGTTAGTTGGAGCTGCAATCGCATTCAAGGTGCCTCTTGCATGCAAATCAGGTAGCTTGGTTACTTTGCTACAAGACCATAAGTTCGGGGGCAAGGAACTCGTTTCCCGCCTGAGATTCAGACACGCTTTTGGATTAGTTCTGTTGCATTCGCTCGTTTTTGTGGCCAACACTAATTGGATGTTTCTACTGGCAGATCAGCAAAAGAAGATCTGAAGTGTGCTGCCAGTTGGGAGTTGGAGTCCCCAGTACTCCACTACTCCACTTCCACTCCAGCTGCGAGTGATGGAGGATCTGACTCAAAGTGTGACGTGAATTAGCCAGGGGGAGCTAGCAGTTCGGAGGAAATAAAAACTAAACCTGACGATGATGCTGGGCGTCTAATGGGATGGGCAGCAACTCGAGAACTTGGGCTTCAAGTAAGAATGCTTTCAAGAGTTTAAGTTGAATCTGCTAAAATGTAGCATTAAATTTCGACTTGCAGTGCTCTTTGCAATGATGTTGCACCTTCTAATTTGACCATAAATTATACCTTAGCATTAAAAGTCAGCTCTGCCGAAGCTTAAGCTAGCAAATAAAAAATGTTCCCATTTTATTTCTTAAAAAAATTATCTCTTAAAACTTCACTGTATAATTCCAACTGATTATACCAAATTGTAGTTCAAATTTTGTTGCAAAAAATGTTTGTTTTCTTTGGTTTAAAATAACTTCTTCATATAGATGGTTTTATGGCATTATTAACTTTAACTTGTATTAAGTTTCAACTGATCATAACACATTTTAATTGACCTTTTTATAAAGAATTATTTTTTTAATGCTGCTTAAAATAACCTATGGTAAAATTATATATTTTATTTATACATCTTATCGTTAAATTACCGTTCTAATGGAATGCGAACATGCCATATTAGCAAATGAGTTTTAAGACAAATGAATTAAGTTTGAAATTAAGCTTAAGAAACTTCCCCAGCGAAATCCGAACCTATAAATCCTTGATCAATTACCCATTAATCGCAACGTCGAGTTCCAGTAAATTTTCAATTTCCCGTACCCACTTAGCCCCGATTTTCAGGAGATTTCCCAAGCCAGCTTTGGTGACTTCTCCTTGGCCAGAACCTTGCATAATCTGCAATTAGAAATGCCATTTGCCGCAGCTCGCTTGTTTGTGTTTGGCCATGTTGCTGATGTTGGCAATGTTGCAGTTGTTGCAGATGTTGCCCCTCCGTGTGGCTGTCTTTTCCGTGCTTTTCCCATGTTGAAATCATTGACACCGATTTTGTGTGTGTCTGTGGATGGCGGCGGCAGCATTTTTAGGCGAATTTCGCACAGAGAACATGGAAAAGTGAAAATTCTGCAATGGCACAAATTCTGACATCGGGGCTATGGCGAGATGCCATTGCTGAGCCAAAAACGAGTGAAAAAAAAAATGATTGGAAAATGCCACGGAAAATGACAGACACTTCAATTGCAGCACTGCTGTGATTAATGGCCATTTCGATCTTGGGAAGTTCATCGATGACGATGCACTAAAATTCGGATAGGCCATATTTTTTATGAGTCGTCACTGCGATGTTATGCAAGCCCGAAAGGAAGTGGCGGGGAGATCACACCAGCTCAGAGATTCATTAATTTCCCCCTAGCAGTTGCCGCCGGGAAGTTCTGTAATAAAAGATAGGCCGACAAATTGGCTGCCATCATCTGGCCAGATCAATCTTGATCTGTCACCGTTCGGTGAGGTAATTGCAGCGCTTTGGCTAATTCGATTAGAGAGAACGTGTGTTTTGTGGCCAACAATTACTGGTCTAATGACACTTTTGCTCTCCATCGAAAATCTCTGGGCAATTTCCGCTCTGCGGTTCTGGGCGGGCCAGCCGCCCCCTTTTAGCGGCCAGAAGGAAATGTCGACACATTTCCAGCGTGCCCACATGATTGGCACACAGAGGAGTGCAAAAAAAGCTGGCCCTCAGGCAAGTTCGTTGTCTAAGTCTTTCGTTCGCCACCAAGGGCAGACGTAGGGAAAATACCTCAAGGAACTTAACTAGGTTCAGGGAAAAAAGCGCTCCGATCGTGACCAAATGCAATTAGCCAGCCTTCAACCAGAAGAGGTACATAAACAGGGAAATCAGCACTGTAAAAAATATTGCCTTTCTTTTCATTTAATTGAACCAATTATATTTCTTAATAACAAACCATTTAACATCTTGTGTTTATATTGAAGAAGAAAATTTGAGAAGCAAATTGCTATTATAAAATTTATAATCTTTTTATTTGTTTATAGAAATTTGCAATTTTATCAAGAATATTATGACAGGGAGCTGTACCCATAACAATTTAAAACGGAAGTGCTCAATGTTTTTTTCTGTGTAGCTGACATGCCTGCGACCACAGACTTTAAGTAGCTGCAACTCCAACTGGCCCTGCAACTGCCTGAATTTATCCCTCTGCTCATAGGACTCACCATATTTGCTACCAGCCTTGGCATTGGCATTGTTGCTGCCAGCAGTAGATGTTGCTGTTGTCGCTGTTGCTGCTGCTGCTGTTGCATTGTTGCTGCTGCTCCTGGGCAGGCGGACTGGGGAGACTGACGGCAGCAATAGCAGCAGACACAGCAGCAACATGTTGCAGCTGCCGTGGCCTGCCATTGATTTCGTTGACATTATTTTCGGTTGATTTATTTAAGTTTGCTATTTGTTCTCATCAAATGTGTGTCAATCGGGAGTTATTGGGCGATTGGTCGTGAGGGAAAATGCAAGTGTTGCCAGGGGGTCACAGATGGTTGGATATCGTAGATTTTTATAACTTTTTTTTATTTCTGAACAGTATCCAAGGTTTCTGAGTGTTTATTTAATATATTGACACTCTTTGGTGGTTGGAATTTTCGCCTCCCACAAAACAATTCCAGCTGATTGCCAAATTCTACTATTGTCCTCAAGTAAATCGCATTTGTCACAGCACAAAAAATCATAAACCGTTTGATTGCCGCTAGAGTCTTTAGATTTTAGATGTCCGATTTTTCCAGCACACGATCCGCTCGCTTTAACCTGTGCCGCACAACTGACTCGGCGGCTTGAAGCCAGTCCAACATCTGGCCAATTCGGATCAGCTGTTGGCCATAAGCGAACCCGAAGTCGTAGCCAAAAGACGAACCAATGCCAAGGCCGAAAAGAAAAGCTTTCCCCAGAGCTTTTCGCTCTCTCTCTCTCTCATTTTTCTTTACGGGGGGAAAATGTGAAAATGAGTTTTTCCTTATCAGCGGTCGCTTATCAGTTGACAAACGGCTCGATGTTTTGTTTGTTTCTGAAGGGCTAAATTAAAAATCCATATATCGGGCCAAGCTTTTTCCATAATTAAGTCGGCCAAGTTGAATTTATTTCGATGGCCTCGAGATCATCACTTTCCCTTTTCTCTGTCCTCTTGTGGCCCATTGTCTTGTGGCCTTACTTTGTTTTCATTGTTGTTGGTCTCCCCAGCTGGCGGCTTTGATTAATGCTTAATCAGCAATATTATTGTTATTAGGTTTCTATAGCGGTCCAGGGCAGGCATTTTCATAAATAATTTGCTAGTCGCTTTGTGCCGAGCGCAGTCAATTATAAAGTCGAACAAAAAGTTTCTCTGCCACAAAAGATGCGACAAAAATAAATAAGATGTGAAGTGCACAGCGAGTGGCATAATGATAATAATTGTTGCCACTCATTGCATAATCGAGGCTTTTGACGAAGGCAACTCCAAGTTTTTCAATTTGATAGTAACTTTACTTACTTAAAATATATATAAGTACTAGCTTTCCCGCCGCGACTTTGTCCGCGTTTAAGAAACTGTTCTTAAAAGTGGTAGGAAAGATTTTAACACCATTTTGTCTCCATAAAATTATTATAAGCTATCAAAGTATATCAAAAAAAAAGTGTGCTTGCTAGTGTATCGTTGTTATTAAAATGATTCAAATTCTATTATTATTGATGGAAACAGATTGATTTCTTTTGGGTTGATTTAAACATTTTTGAATACATTTTTTTGTAAATTAAAGTTAAAAATTTCTTTTTAAAAATAATATTTCCTTATGTAAAGTAAAGTTCTAAATAAAATTTATTCTGCACGCTAACTATGCATGCGACTCTATGATTCGACTCTGACTCCATTCTGTGAATCGATTCTATGATTCGACTCTATGTTTCGATTCTATGATTTAACTGTATGATTTGATTCAATGATTCGACTCTATGATTCGAATCTATGATTTGATTCTATGATTCCAATTTATTATTCGTTTTTACCATTCAATGGTTCAATAATTCAATGATTCAATGATTCAATGATTCAATGATTTAATGATTCAATGATTCAATGATTCAACGATTCAATGATTCAATGATTCAATGGTTCAATGATTCAATGATTCAATGATTCAATGATTCAATGATTCAATGATTCAATGATTCAATGATTCAATGATTCAATGATTCAATGATTCAATGATTCAATGATTCAATGATTCAATGATTCAATGATTCAATGATTCAATGATTCAATGATTCGATGATTCAATGATTCAACGATTCAATGATTCAATGATTCAATGATTCAATGATTCAATGATTCAATGATTCAATGATTCAATGATTCAACGATTCAATGATTCAACGATTCAATGATTCAATGATTCAATGATTCAATGGTTCAATGATTCAATGATTCAATGATTCAATGATTCAATGATTTAATGATTCAATGATTCAATGATTCAATGATTCAATGATTCAATGATTCGATGATTCAATGATTCAATGATTCAATGATTCAATGATTCAATGATTCAATGATTCGATGATTCAATGATTCAATGATTCAATGATTCAATGATTCAATGATTCAATGATTCAATGATTCAATGATTTAATGATTCAATGATTCAATGATTCAATGATTCAATGATTCAATGATTTAATGATTCAATGATTCAATGATTCAATGATTCAATGATTCAATGATTCAATGATTCAATGATTCAATGATTCAATGATTCAATGATTCAATGATTCAATGATTCAATGATTCAACGATTCAATGATTCAATGATTCAATGATTCAATGATTTAATTATTCAATGATTCAATGATTTAGTGATCCAATGATTCAATGATTTAATTCAATTAAGATTGTGTCCATTTATAAATTTGTCGTTTCCATATTTATTTTGACTTTTGCCCTCATAAAGTTATTAAAGTTACACTTTAATAACCAAACTGTAATAATCTATTTCATTTACGGGTGACTCACATTGTTTCAAGTCAAAAATGTTATGGTCGTTTATCCTTAGGAAAGTCCAGGCAATTAACATCTTTATTGGATGTAATTTGCTGCTTATGGCTTGAGCTTTTGCCTTTTGATAAGGCTTACCATATTATATGGCATAATTTCCATTGCTTCCGCTCCGAAAAAAGGTTTTAACCCAGTGACACGCATGGTAATTTCCTGTAATATATGTATATAAGGTCCCCATTCCCCTGGCCACCCATTTATATGATAATTAGACAGGTTAATATATGCGATGTGACAGTAAGCCACTACGTCTATTTTTAGGATGTCAAGGCCAGAGTTTCCTGAACTTTTTGGTGCTATATAAAACGTCCTGTCCGCCTGTAACTTCATGCTTCCCAAGAGGAATACGAAAACACCCATTTCAGGAGCATACTTGCCGGACATTAATAATGAACGCTCCGAAACCACCAGAATGCCTCGAATCCATCAAGAACCGGAATCCCTCGACATTCGTGCGCACTTGGCAACACATTCCACTAATTCTGTTAATTAAAAATTTAATGAGGCTCTCCAAACTAAAAATACCGTCGACACGAAGCCCAAGCAATTGGAACACCTGTTGGCCAAGTAAAATCCTTTGACATGTTTCCCATGGGCGAAGGATTTACCCTAGCAACCAAAAAAGGGACCTTTCTGCGCAAATTGAAATGTGTTTCCCATCAAATCAGTTAGTCCTATAAGGTATCCGAAAATCGAAAGCGTTTTTCACTACACTTTTCTTTTCTTCTTTTATCGTGAGCCTGAAAGTAGGCAGCGAAAGTCGTTCCTGTGCGGCGCATAATTGAGTGGCGGCCACATCATTGTCGACGCCACAGTAAACTGATTTGCATACCGCCACCAAGTCCAAGTCGAAGTCTCGGTCTCATTCTGGCTTTAACTTGGCAGCGGGCTCATGTCATTAGCAGTCTACTGGCTGCCAGGACGAGGAAACGCGGTGAAGGCGGGGCGGCGAAATTTACATGCCAACGCGTGACACACGCGGCGTATGCGCAACGCTTCTCATGGCTCATGGAGCGACAAGTGCTGCCCTTTTGGCCTTATTCCGGTGAGATTTGGACTTCCTGAAAGGGAAACTCTATCCGGAAATGTTTCGTTACACTGGCAAAAAACGAACGTTAAGTTAAGGTATAAAAATTAATAAATTTATAGCCAAGAAATGGGCATTGGAAGTCAAAATGCATGTATTGGGGAGCCACACAAATCACTAGGCGTTTGAAATCACTTTTAAATGTAATTTTAGATGCCCAAAAGTATGCTGTAAATAAAGAATAATCATCATTGTGAATAAATTCTTTGTACTTCTGAGTTTAAAATATTTAGGCACTCAAAATATCACTTACAAGCGATTTAAGAACAAGACGAAATATATATATATTTTTTATAACTATTAAGTAACTTGTTTTGAGGCAGGTTTATAGGTCAGGAGGTCATGAAGGATTAATACTGAGTTTGAGTTTTTCAAGGCTTTATGAAAGATGCACCGACTGGGGAAATTTTGAACTAACAATAAATATAAATTATATAAGACCTTTAGTTACTTCCTCTTAATTTTCGGTTCCTTCTTATGTTTGAGAACCTTTCCTTAATTTCTTTGGCACAACTGGTGTCGCTCGAGTCCAGTCTTTCTACCGCCTTCTTTTGGCCAACTGACTGTCGGGGCAGCGTTTGTTTGTCTTCCCCACCCATGTCCTGTTGGCCCGCTGCCTGGATTACATGTCTAGGGCACATCAAACAAGCTTACTTACCAATGACCTCGTTAATGACTAACACACACAGGCACTCACAGGCACACTTACTCACAAACACACTCGACCACTCGCACCCACACACATTAAACCCAAAAGGCAACTTTGTGTGCGTTTGCCATGCTGTTGAGTATACTTTGTAATTTTCGCTTATCAGATTTATTTTTATTTTCATTTTTGATTTTTTTTGTCAGCTGCCACACAATACAAGCAGAATTTTTTTTAAGGTTTGACCAACCTTCGTTTGCCCTGTAAAATCAAATAAACATGCATTTTATAAATAATAAATAAAATATATATTATTATAAATAATAAAATAAATAAGATAAAAAAATATTTTAATTTGTTAGTAGAATACCTTTTAAAGCTTGGAGGTCAAAAAATCTTTATTACAAAATTGTCCATTACTGTTTGTAAATGTAATTATTTTAATTGTATTTTTAATATTTTTAAACACCTAAATCGAGCACAAGACATTACTTTTATTTATTTATAGCAAATAAATATGATATATACCAATACGTAACCTACATGGATATTATCATATATTACCGATCTGAAATATCTATACTTTCCTACCATCCTGACATGTATTACCAATTCTTTTTGGGGATCTGAAGCACCCTTTGTCCTCAGGGTATCGGTGACATTACACCATCGTGCGCACTGCTGACGTAGTCCCCGTAGCTCTGGACCCCGGCACAGTTAAAGTAATTGCCTTGCCACTGTCGCAATCGCAATAAAAAAAGCGCCTGATTGCCGCCGGCTTCCTTTGCTGCTCCGTTCCCAACCCACATCGGTATTTTAACGAACAGTCCGCTAATAACTCTGACAATATGTTTGCTCATGACGATTACCATTGACATCACTGCCAATATACCATTGGGTTGCCCTTTTTGGGGCAGTAAAACAAGTGCACATATGTGGCATTTCGATACTGTATTTATCTCATCATCATCATATAACCATTAACACATGCTCTAGGTAATTACAGTACACTAAGTTTAGTTAACTATTAATTAATTGGTCGAGCGCTGCTGCTTTGTGTATGGTTTCTGGGAATCCATTTTCCGCCTTTCAGTTGAGGGTGTTCACTGCGCTTCTACTAAAGCAGCCCAAAGGTATGCTATTCAGCGTATACATTATATTTAAATAATACTTGTGTGTATGTGTGTATGTGTATGTGGGTGGTGGTATCGGTGTGGAAGTGGGTGTGGGTGGGGGTGTGTAACATACATAAAGGTAACTACATATACATAACGAGGAGTATTTGTAAAAAAAAAATAGTTACAAAACTTGTGGAATCAACGCAAATTAAATTTACATATCAAAGGAATTTTTTGTTACACAACTTAACAGTGAACTACGTGCTAAAAGTGATCACTAGACTGGTGCTTTAAAGCCGAGAATATGTATAATTTTCATTAAAATTTACCTTGAGTATTATAGATATGGCTAGGAAAGTCCCAAATAGACTTTAAAACAAATAGGTAAAGTAGTACTTGTGTACAGATATTGTGTAGATATTAAGTAAATATTTTTTTTTTCTTTAAAGGAATATACATTTTTACTATATTTTTGAGGAAAACATTTTTTAGACAGTGAGAAACTTTTGTTCAAAAGAAAATTAATAGTTTAGCCATAAGGGAAATCATTGTTTTCTGTGTGTAGGTATTCTTTATCTTATAAACCAAATTTATTTATAACCAATAATAGTTTTCCCAAACATTTCACGTTAATTTCTAGCACCAGTCTAACGAGATTGACTTGCTACATTTTTTCTTCAGTGTGGGAGGAATTTCTTTTTGTTCGTCGAGACCTGCAGGTTGGCCTCATTTATGTTTAAGGTGTAAACTGGAATTTGCTTGCTATCAACTAAAACATTGACTAAGTTTAATTGCACCTACTGCAGCCAAGTGGCTTCCCAATTGTCCTTCTCCCCTCGGTTTTCTCCTAGCTGTGGCTCTTGCACAGCCGCAGGAGCAGAGGATAGTGGAGGTCCTCGTCGTAGAGGTCCGAGTCGGCCTTCAGCTGGAGATGCCGCTGCCAGATGGTCTCGTTATACCGGGTGGCCAGCTCCACGCGGAAGCCCCTGGCCACACATTCGTCCTGGAAAACGCTTAAAGTGCGACCGCGCCGAGGGGCCATTATAAGGGCTGAACCCTCTGGGGCCAGATAATACCAGATGGTGTCCACCAGGGCGGATCGAGCCTCATCGAAGAACAGGCAGTCGGCGCAAAGGATGAAATCGAACTTGGCCTGCTCCGCCTGGGATCGGGCGCACTTCTCCTGCCACTTGAGAACCGAGCATTTGGTATAGCAGCTCAGCTCATTGAGACACACCGTCTTCCTCACATTCTCCACCGATATCTCATTGCCATCGGTCAGATGGACGGCATAGGGAGTGGCATATTTGGCCAACATTAGGCCGGCCAGGGAGGTGAATCCCCCGCCCAGTTCCAGGATCCACTTGCCCCTGTACGAGGCCACCTCGGAGAGAACCAGGGCGGTCAAGGCTTCCTCCGAGGGCCAAACGCATATGTTGCCTGTGTTATTGAACCCCATCAGATCACTGGCGGTCAGCTGGCGCTCCATGTGATGGATGTTCACCGAGTACTCCGACTCGTTCTCCAACTGCATGCGGTACTTGTACCAGTTCTCCGTCTTGCCCAGGCACTTGAGACTCACATGATCCTCGAAGCTGTCCTGGCGCAGAAGATCGAAGCTCTTAAAGCGCCGCACGGAGGCAGTTTGCTCCTCGGCGAACTCATCGCTGGAGGAGGAGACCGTCTCCTCGGAGTCCTTACGCAGCACCTTGGCCAGTATCTTCCAGCGTTTCTGGGCAGTGCTCTGCAGGTTGGGCGTGGCCGGCGGAGTGGGCGGCATGAAGGCCGTCTCATTGCTCTTCAGATCCAGACCCAATCCCACCACCTCCAGCTCTGTCTGTTCCGTCATGTTTCGATTGATGTCCTTGTCCTGGTTGTTATTCATCACGGCGGACTGTTCGCCACCCAATCGAGCGTCCAGCGTCATCTTCTTTTGCTCCTTAATGGCATTCAGTGTGTTGTCTATGTCGTATTGCAAAAGCAACGATATGGTAGCGAGCTGTGCCACGCCCACTTCCGGTGACTGGTCGAGTTGAGTTTCCGCCGCCTTTTGCACTAACGCTGCTGACATCTTACTTCGGGCCCACTTTGTTTCACTTTGGCTCTCACTCCTCAGTTTTCCATTTTCCACCCTGCGCCAGACAGAATGAAAGAAGACAGAACAGAGTTACAAGATTAGTCAAAGTTTACGAAAAGTTTTCCCCCATCATCATTCGATTTTCCACTCTTCTTCTTGCCGCCCTCTTTCGGGCCCATTATTTTCCAATTATGAATTTTTAATGGCATTAAAAATGCAAATTATCCCACCATAAAAATAAAACAAATTATACCTAACAGAAAAACCCAAAGAAAAATCTTTGGCTACACTTCTGTCGACACGAAGTCTATGAATACATGCAGACACATTTGTAGGTACGTACATATTTAATGGCCAACACATTTTGGAAAAAAACCAAGGTGTCGACGTTGTCTTACCGTGGATTTTGGAAAATATACTACAATTTTTATTAAAACATAAATATACCAAAACTTTGTGTTGTTTAAAAAAGTAGGAATAATTATTTTTTACTTTTAAAATTATATACCTTTCTATAAATTCACATTTACCAAATTTGTAAGACGCTTACGAATGGAAATAAACTTAAACTGTTTTTTGAGTAAACAATTTTTCTTGAATTAGTTCTAAGAGTTATGTTTTTTCTAATCTTTCGTGTATATAATAAAATTACAGGTCATAAATCAAGCATAAGTGTTAGATTTAGCCAGCTTCGACGAAAATAGAAACCAGTAAATTTACGTATCGCCTGCCTTGGCCTTTATTGTTTTGATTGTTGCACATTTTCACTCTGTATATTTTGAATTTCTGGCTGTACGTATAGGTATGAATTCATCAAATTCAAGAAATTTTACAGGCCGTAAAAAAATTTTAATTATGCTGACGTGAAAGCGCTGACAAAAGCAGATGGGTGGTTTTCCAGAAAAAAGACCAGCGCATTTCCCACTTCCCACAGACATATGGAGTCTATCTGTGATAAGGGAGGGCGTTCAGTTCCGATTAAAGGTATGTTTTCCCCACACACACACATGATGGGGGAAAACAGGCAATTCGGTTGTGGGTGGTTGTCGGCTGACCGATGACACCTGCTCCGGAATTTCTGGACCTCGTAATGAGCAATGAAAGTTCTGAAGAATTTATGTGTTTGTCTTTCGGATTTGTTATGGAATGGCCATGGTTTTGCTGATTGAGTCTGGGGTTAAAAACCAACTTTGCGTAAACACATTGATCCAAATTGATAAACAGCTTAAATGCACATGAAAATAACAGAATTTGTTTGTATGTTTACTTATGCATCCGTTATAATGGCTAATAAGTATTAGCCTTTCCAAGTCACATTAATAATATGCACTGTTTGTGGTGGCAAGCTTTGAGGTGATTTTGGTATTTCATCCATTTCGTTGCCACCGCAAGTGCGTTAATAATTGCGTTTGAAAGCATTGACAGCTTGACAAGTTGATAAGCTGGTGGACAAACATGCAGCATACATATTTTAATTTTAATCAAAACTCTCTGTGCAGCTTGGCTTAAACGTATTTGTGTTGTTAAATCCCATCTGCATAGTAGGCTGACACTTTTGCAATTAAAATAGTAAAAAGGATAAGAGCATAAAATCAAAAATAAATATTATATGTATTAATCTAATGTCATATAACACAGCTTACTTAGATTTTCCATATAATCAAACTATTATAAATATCTGATATTTTAATTTAATGTAATATAACACAGCTTACTTATATTTTGTTATAAATGGCAAATTATTTAGATGATAATTCAATCATAAATAAACCAATTAGAAATAAACAAAATTATCATTTTAACATCAAGGCATGAGAGCTGAATGTCTAAAATTACAAACTGAAACCCCCACTTCCTTGCCATTTCACTCAGCGTTCCCCATCAATTCCTTATCAAACATTAACAACTTTGAGGAAGTTCCCTCGAACTACGAAGAACCCCATCGCCGGAAACCTGATTTCTGGCCCAATAAAAGTTTCCCGGGCTTAAGGAATGTTGATTTGCATTTGCCGAGCGATAGGAACATGAATATTGAGCAGCTTCCATTTAAAAGCGTGTCCGTAAGCCCGCAGCTTTGCCTACGGCCCAAGTTCTTCGCTAAAACTTCAACGGAACTTTAAAGTCGGACAATAAAAACCGACAATGTTTACATAATGCCCTGGAAAATCCCGCTTCAACCTGCTGGGGAAAACTTGAGACACGGCTTGCCCAGCGATTAGCTTACCTTTCTGGAGAATGGGAAAAAGCACTTTGCCGTAGTTCATTTGCAAGTACAATATCGTCATCGGCGGTTGCTTCAATCATTGTAAATTTAAAGTTTTTCACTCTGGCAATTTTATCCAATCCAATTCAATTCAATCACTTGAGAAACTGGCAAAAAAGTTGCCAGAACAATGAGAGAAGAAAAGGTTTTTCACTTGCCACTTGGTGGGCAAAAAGAGGGGTAGACAAGGTGGAAAACTCGGAAAAACTCAGAAGTAAGCAGAACGACTGTCGTGCGTGTTGGCAACGCAATGTGGCAGAAAGTTGCGAAAAGCATTCCCCCTTTTCCCCCCAAAATTTCCACAACGTTGGCGGATCACGCGATACTTTATAGGACAGGCTATATAGTATAGACCCCACATCCGTGAGATGAATACCCAACGCTCTCCGCGCTCATTGCTCGCATTAACTCCTGTAATTTATTATTTATTGCCATCTACTGTCACCGAAAATTTGCTCAGCTTTTCTTTTTATGTTCTTTTGCGGGTATTTTTTTATGATTATTATTTCGTCTCTGACCTTGGAGGCTAGAAGTGTCAACAGACACATGACTTCTGGGTATACAGACAAACAAACGCTCCACAAAGAGCCAGCTGTGAAAAAGAGTTAAGAGATAACACAGTCAAATTTAATTAGGAATGACAGCCGCCATCAGCGAATTTTTAATATTCTATTAAGATAAGAGCGACATTTTTGGAATGGGTTCCGATTTCATTTTATATCTTATAGATTGCTTAGAAATATAAGAATCGTAGATCTTTAAAATTTCATAACTAAGCCAAAGCAGAATTTATCTAATCAATAAGGTAAGTCCGTTTAATTCTGATTTTATCATTTAAAATGTTTACTTTATCTTTAAGTACACTAGACAACAAAATAGACATTTTCAAAAGGAAACGACTTTAAGATATCTAAAATCAAAATATTAAATGTTGTTGTTCATTTTAACCGCGGGTACACAAAAACCACACGTATGGAAAGGTATAGTATGCAATATATTAACATAATTTGATGGCTATAGGTCTGCACTAAAACTCTGTCGAGCAGTGTTATTTTTTAAATACAGAAATACCATATTTAAAAATAAACCGTATTTGTCTTGAAAATATCATAGATCTACGCCAAATTCTGTCTGGCCAATGCAGCTATTAGCTAAAATCATAAATGAGAAGTGTTTTCCGCTGGGCTTAGTCCAGCCATTAATCATCATCATTATTCCGCACTAATAACGCAGTAATTACCTTTGGCGCACAGGGCGTATGCGTAATCGTCAAAAACTTTTAAACGCTTCCTCGTTCGCTTGCTCTACATGTACTAGTATATTTTTCTCGAGCGTCTTAAATTTTTATTAGCGCACATAATCCCCACCGATTTACGAGCAACTAACTGTCTGAGCTATCTCTGCCGACATATATTTGAATTTATCCATCCGATTTGTTTACTGTTTACAGGCGTAAGTTGATTTCGGCTGAGCTATTTTTTTTTCTTCGATGTTTTCTCAATTTTGACTGCAGGCCAATGCCAACGCATCGATCTATATGTATGCATAAAGAGGTAGGGATTTAATTTACGCTCGCATCTGGTTTTATTGTGAATTTCTTCCTTCATTCAATGCCCATTCCCATTCAGAATCCTCGGGCGGGTTCAAGTAAGTGCAAAAATGTAAATAAAAATCCAATTTTCTTCCGCCTCGCCGCCCGACGGGTGTCCGTATAAAATATTAATTAAATTATTTGCATAGCACACGGCTTTGGCCTTCGGTCCGCCCGACCACACCGACACCCCCTCGTGGTGTCCAGAAACATTTCCGGCTCGACCGGAAGTGGCCGGGCCGAGTGTCGCCTCCCATTTTTATTGCCTGTCACTCACTGGCATTTCCCGCTTTGCTGTGGCTCGACTAAAATAATATTTGACGCTGGGGGAAGAGGAAAAAAGAGGTGGTTCAGTGGGTGGCGATGGCACCGCAAGGATTGGGGAATTGGGAGATTGGAAGGATGGACGAGGTCGTAGGTGAGCGAACCGCATAGTCAGCCGGTGACATTCACGAAAAGTTCAAGGGGAATTCTTCGATCTGCAGCACTGCACTTCACAAATAATGTGATTATGCCGGACAATAATGACAGGCTAACCGAGTTGAGTGAGTTGCCACAATGTTGCCAGCGCTCTGAAGAGACTCTGTTTTTGTGAAAACTTCCAGAGAAGTAGTCATTTGGTTCGATTTACCGAAAATTTTGCGGCTTTACGGGGAAAATCTAAGAGCTAAGGTGGTTTTCCACACAAAAGACCATACACAAAAGCATCTTAAATTAGCCTACTGTAGGTACTCTAAAATATTAGCTTTAATGAAAAAGATTCTAAGAAAGCTGGCCAACTTAAAATTGCAACCAATCAGATCCTCTAAACCGACTCAAATTCTAGTAAATAACACATATCTGCCAAATTGGTTTAATCGTTTGGCTTGGTCTTAATAGTTTGTATTTGTAATTTCAAATACTCCAGCCCTAAAGACATTACCCACATATAACCTTTGCCAATATTCGTAACATCTGGGATTGCCTTGCAAACATTTTATTGTTCTTTTTTTTGTTTTTGACATTTTGCAAGTTATTCGTAAATTGTGATAACAGTTTAAGCCACGTACAGCTGGTAAATTTACATACTATGCCAAGACCGTATGCTACCTCCCCAAACCCTTTCCTTCTCCCTTATAACAACACAATCTTCTTGTGTGCACATGCAAAAAGCGCAAATATGTAAAACATTTTATAGAAATAGCTGAAAGTCGCCAAGTTGCCAAATGGCCAAAAGGAACCTTGTGAAGTTCGACTTTACTAGAGGAGGAAGCAACCCAGTCAGGGATCTGGCAAAAATTATATTATCCACTCAAGAAATTGACCCCGCTGGGGCGTCTGCTGCGGAGGTCATGCCGATGTCCTGTCCCTTTGTCTTTGAAGTCTGGGCCATAGATGGAATATTGCTACAGCGTCATAGCCAAAACTCTTAATCATCACAGCCAACGACCAACATTTTTTGGCAGGCGCCACAATTTAAAAACAGCAGACCCACGCCTTGATAACAGGCCCCCCAGAAAAAAAGGACAACCTTTAAAAGGACCAAGGACACAGCCCATCGTTAGCAGCTGACATTAACATAACAAATCCAGAAAAAGAAACCAAGGGAAAAGTAAACTGAATTTCTGGTTAATCCACTTTGGCTGTCCTACCCCCCCAAAATGGGGCACACAAATAAAAGGGAGACATTCAAGCAATTAGGGAACACTATTTAATAACGCAAGGCAGCAAATCATATTTAGCAAAAGCCCCAAAAACTGGAAAATTTAATTCCGTCTTGTTTCATACGCAAACAAAACCAAATAGACGCATCAATAAATAAACAGGCAAATAGTTTGCGCCATAAACATGCACACAAACATGGCACACATAAGTTGGCCAACACACCAAGTACAAATAGACCGTGTGCTATGTGTATGTGTACGTGTGGCTATACCTGCATGTACAGTGTGCACTGTACACATATGGATGTATGGCATACGAATATTGTCATGGAGACAACTCTCGCTTCAACTGGCAACTCAGTCAAATGTCTGTGGATCCCCTCACCGCAGAAGGTCTAGAACCCGTGTTGGGAGATTTTTAGGGGGGAAATACTAAAAATAGAATAATATTTTAGCGAAATTTCAGCTTGAATTAATATTTAGTATAAATACTGTACCTATACTTAAAAACAAACAAATTAAATAGGTTTTATGACTAAAAATTAAAAATCCATACATTTTACAGATAAATATAAACAAAACTATTTTTAAAATTTATATTAAGAAATAGATAGATAAAGAAACAATTAAAATATGTATTATAATAAGAACAAAAAATTAGTCAATCTCAAAATAGAAATATTTACATTTTACAAATAAATGAAAACAAAAGGTTTTGTTAAATAGGATTTAGAGCAAAATAAAAAAAATATTCAAACGTAAATTCAAAATCTTAAAATTGTATAATGAAATGAAATATGTACAATACAAAAATGAATTTACAACAATTATATTTAAGAATACAACAATTGGTTATAGAACAGATTTGAAATATAAAATAATTTTTACACATTCAAAGTGTTTTATAATATTTATTTATGAAATGCTGAATATTACTAATACTACTTTTTACACGAAATTAATCTTAATAAAACAAACATTGCTACAAAATCAGCCAGGGCAACCCTGGCTAAAAACCAGCTAAGGGGACAACCCTGGTGAGGCTGAAGGGACATGGACGAGGCACACGCTAACATGGTACAGGACACTCTACCCGCTCTATAAATAGACGGCAGGGGGGCGTGGCAGGGGGTGCCGGATGGGTTGGAATTGGTGGAGGGGGTACCCGCCAGGTATCTCGCCTCAGGTGCATCATACGCCGGCAGCCAGGCAAAAATGTGATGCTCAACTGGCACTGGCATTCTGGTTAAAGTTCTGCATACATACCTACATATATGTGGGTGATTCTGGGGGACGGAGTGAATGTTTAGGTTTTGCTGGAAATGTTGCTTTACCCCTTAATGGGCCAACGGTAAATATACTAATTTGCTTGGTGCCAAAGAGGATATATTTGCGGGCTTAAACAAATGAAACCTTTTTGAGATGTCCTTGTGGCAACTATTTCATGTAACTAAAGTTGGGTAAACAAATATAAATTGAAATTCTTTAGAAAAATCAAATTAGATTTGAATTTTGGTAATATTTGTATAGAAAAGCTAATATTTGCACAGTTGACTTG
Organism: Drosophila subpulchrella; assembly: GCF_014743375.2. Lineage (NCBI taxonomy): Eukaryota > Metazoa > Arthropoda > Insecta > Diptera > Drosophilidae > Drosophila > Drosophila subpulchrella. The sequence continues at coordinate 14,592,632 of NC_050610.1, read as the reverse complement.
CTGATTTTAATTAGTTACTAATTCTGGGAAATAAAGGCCCTACCAAATTCCAGGAAAACTACTTGTGGTAGTTATTATGTAAACATCAAAACCCTTAAATCTTAATTAGCTTGGTTTAAAGCGAAAGTGAAACAGGGAATCAGCATTTATATAAATAGGTGAGAGCTATTTTGTGATATAATTACATATTGGGGATTTATGAACTGCGGTATTCACTGAAGGGTATTTGGAATTCGGTTACGCCAAGACTTGTCCCTGTTTAAGTACTCTACTGTCGTAGTTGAGCGGCCAAAGGATGCCAATGTCGAGGCGGGGACTTCCTCTGTGTGCCACATAAGTGGTCCTTGGTCCTTTGCCGAATAAAGCTGTGTGTTGGGGGAGCAGGAGGAGAAGGAGGACCCGGGATGTGTCTGCTGGGCAGGATTGTATGTTAGTTGGGGGAGCTAGGTCCCGGAGCCTGTCTAAATGCTTTCATCACTCAGCTGGAAAGGCACGCACGCTCCACTGCCCGCACGCACGGCCTCCACAAAACCAGTTCTCCAGCCAGGGACTAGATTCCGGGGAATTGGCCAGAGTAAACATCAAATATAGGGGGGTTGGGGGCCATGAAGGGTCACATTCAGATCCCCAATTGACCACTGGAGTGGCATAAACTGTTACTTTAACTGAAAATATGTTTGCCAAGCAAACCTGACGGTGCTCCGTTTTATTGACAAATGATTGACTGTCGGGGATTATCTTCATTTTGGATGACAGTTAACTCGGTTAAGTCATATCGGGCAGAGTTTCCCCACTGACAATGTAATACATTTGCCAGTGGTAATAATATATAAGGAAATTCGTTTATTTATAGAGAATCACTTCAGCTGTCAGTGATAATTTGAAGGTAATCGACAGTTTTGATCTTGATAAGTGCCTTAAATTATGACCCCCATACAATTATATTAAGACCCTTATGGAAGAACTGCTTTTAGCAATTGTGACTCAGATAACTGGTTACTTTTATGGGCTTAGCCGAAATATTTTTAAGTATTTACAACTTAAAGATAGTGGTTTTCATTTCTAAATCATATTTTATGAGCTTGGAAGGTATGAAAAAAAATGGTGATGTATACCTTTGTTAGTTTAAAATGTATATATATATAAGGAGTGTCAAATTTTTTAAGCCATCATGTTTTCACAACATTTTACTTTAAAAGCTCTTTGCTTTGAATTTAATTTTAAGCAATGCGGAATGAAACTAAATATTTGTACACTCAGAAAAAAAATCAAGTATTTCGTGCTTGAACCTAGTATTTTCGGTGTCAAGACTTCGCCAAGCATGGAAAATACAGAACGCGAGAACAAAATACTACTTTTGAGCACGAATTTTCAAGACCGAAAATACTAGATTAAAGAACCTTTCGGTCTTCAATCAAGTATGAATAATTCTTAAATCAAATCATATTTGGACTAAAAACAAGAACGATTTAATAATAAAGTGAGAAATTTGCAGGCATGATTTAAGGACGAATAATTCTTAAATCAATATATAAATATTATGAAACTGAAATGAGTTTTTATTTTATGCTAGTAAGAGAAATAAGTATTGGAAACTGAAACGAAATAAACGAGATATATATAAATAACATTAATATTTTAAGTTTACTTACGACTTGCCGCTCACGGGCATTAACACTACCTAATTTACGCGCCTTATATACTGAGTACTTTCAGAATAAACAGTTGGGAATTATTAGAGTTGGCAGACATAAAAACTCCAAAATGTGCTCAATATGAGAATTTTTTGAGCACGAACGTTCTTAAATGTTAAGCATGCAATTTTTCTTAAATCAAGGCTGTTTGTACTTGTTTTTAGCACGGTGTTTTTCCCTGAGTGTAGAAATCAATCTTGGTAGAGGCAATCATCTTTGGTATCTGTAATAGTTCAAACAGCCATCTATCTATGCAGCCATTACATATTCCAGCAGACAAACAACCAACATTGGCCTCGTCGCCATAAATCTCTCAATTGGAAAAATATGTATACGTATCATATATGTGTGGCTGAAAAACAAAAGTAAGTGCCTTTTTCATAAATCAAATCACAATACAGAAATCTTTGCCCATTGAGGTTTCCCTGCTAAGCCCATTCATTGCACAATTTCAATTCAATTTATATTCTGCCCTCCTGTTTTTGTTATGGAAAATAAAATGAAATATATGAAAATGCATATATGCGCGCAGGATGTTTTCTAATGAACTTTGACACATGAAAGTCGGGTGTCCAGGCGATCCCCCCCTGAATCGCGTGTCCATGTCACAAGTCAAGAGGAAAAGGCAGCGGGAAAACACAATGCCCTGAGCTGCAATGAATGAAAAATCAGCTTGACGCATGCAACATTTTTTTTTTTTGGTTCGTTTTTATATTTTTTTGCGAGTGCCCCGAGGGGCAGCTAAAATGAACTTAGCTGACTGATAGGTTGACTAACTGAGGGACAAACTGGCGGACTGATGGACTGATGGACTGACAGACTGCTGCTGCATAAGCGGTAGTTGCTGCAAAAGCTAAAGTTTGCCCTGGATCAAAGTCTTTATGCTACTCAATTCACTTTCATCTCAGCCTCTCGGGAGGTTCACGGAATTTATTTATTTTGCGATTATCGTCAGATATGTTGGCGGCACTCTCTTGAGTACGCAAACACAAGTGGCTTCTCCATACGCAATCGAGAAGTGAAAAATATGCATAATATCAAGTGGTGCGGCATCAAAAATTCCATTTTCTCTTAAAGCGAAAAAAAGAATGTTATCAATAAAGCTGCGTTTTTATCATGTTCAAAAGAGACACATGAGCTATATTTTTTAAAATGAAAGTTGGCTATGAAACGCCTTAAGCTTATGATACTTCCCATATACAGTTTTTGTTTAAATGGTTAAAAAAAAAGTCTCGTGAAATGAAATTAAAAAGGTTTATTGAAATAAATTTAACAATTATCAGAATTAAAAAAGCTGCATTATTAATTTCAAATGAAGTCCAAGTATTAGGCCAAAAATTTGTTTTTTCTCCCATTATTAAATCGAATATTGTGTAAAATTCTGAAATATTTCGTAGTTTTTTGCGGCCCAATATGCCTATTTCCCCAGAAAGGGTAGCCGCAGAGCTTCGAGCTTATCGCGAAATCACGGCCAACTGCAGTGAAAATAGTTGGTTAGTTCGTTAGTTGATTATTACATGTCCTGCCACCGATTCGCTCCCTTTTGGCCAACATTTTTTTTCCATTCTTTTTTGTTTTTTGTGGTCGCCACTGCAGTGGCTGTTGTGGCTGTTGCTTATCACAGCTTAATGGGTCACTGCATTCGAGTGAAAATTTTCGCGCTGACGCGGCGTGTGCGTAATTCCCTAGGATTACGTATACCAGATCCTCGGGTCGTCAGAACCCTCACGCAGTCAGGCTCACATTATGCAAACTTGGCAATAAAAATTCAATTAAGCTACAAGGACGCGCTGTCAAGTGGGCGAGGGAAGAGAAGAGAGGAAGGGACTTTTCCGACTTTGCCGATAAATCAGAAAATTTTCTAAAAGCCCGGCGGCTGCAACAATAACAAATTGTGACATGCTGTGCTGCCGCTTACGACTTTGATGCACGTTTTAATTATAATTTTGACGCCAACTGTTTAAACACAGTAACTCACACACGCAACGATAAGAGAAGAACAACAACAACCCGCACTAATTGTTTGCCTCCAGTGTGGAAATTGGGGGGTGGGAAAAGCCAAGAGGAAAATGCAAAGCCCCACATGTGTGACGTGGCAATGGGAATGGGCCCGCCACACAAAGGACTCGGTAGGCAGGACCACCAGGACAATGGCCAGCACAGAGGCACACACGCCCTCACTCCGTCCAGAAGCGAAACATGGTCAGCCAAAGTCACGAAACCATATGCCCCAGCCACCAGCCAAGAAAATACACCGAGGAAATTCTGGAAAACATCGTGTATAAGTTCGTTATCTAGTATGAGTTCCATTTTAATCGGAAAAGAATATGTAATCAATACAAAGTTCAAATATCTACACACATATTTCGTAGAAAGTATAATTTAAATACTTAAAATTCATAGCTCCTGAAAAGATTTTAAGCACTTTTTTATTTTAGCTATGCAAATACAAGACTAGTGCACTGATAAAAAATGGAATAATGAAAATGTATATCTGCATATTGAATTCAAAAACATAATGTTTAATGCAACAGATAACAATTTGTGTTTTTTAAATTGAAAGTATTTAAATCAAGATTAAAAATATTATTTTTTGATGTTATTCAAATTTTAAAATCGTTCAACTAACTATAATTGTTAAATTAAATATTTTATACTTAAAGTAAATAAATACAGCAAAAGATGAAAAGCATAGCAACAAATATTTAAAATGAATATTAAGTTTTTGGATTTACTATGATTTTTATAAGAGTACAATATGGTAAGCACAATATTTATTGAACAATAAATATAATAATAAATATATAAATATTTAAATATATAATAAAAACATAAATAGTTATTACTATATATTATTGTTTATTATGAGTAAGTATTCCTTTGAACCACCACTTAAATAAAGTCTTTAACTTGGGTCATCTTAGACCAAAAACCTTGAAAAATAGGCATCAGAAAATATCTCGGATAAAACAAATCTAAATGTTATCAATTTCAATAGATAACTCGCTCACCTTTATTGCTATCAGAATTGATTTAGAATATAATGATTGCTAACAAGATACATATTAACGAAAGAAATATCTTACGTTGGAAAGCAAAATTATTAAATTATTTATGATTTTAGATATAATGCAATAAACAAAGATCCCAGACGAGGCAGTTATTAAACGCAATCAAACACAATAGATAACCATTAACACGTACTTTGTTGAGGAATTTTTGTTTATTATCATATTTAATTTCGTTTTCACAAAAACAATGCCACTTTGCCCATGAGCCATGTATTAAATAAATATATTAATCTCTTCAACCAACCAAGTTATGAAAATGTGGTCAAATATAAATGCTCAGTTGGCATGATAAACCTTTTTTCAATTGCTCACTTCAATGATTCACTGATTATATACAAAGAACTAACAAGTCAGGGGTATGATATTTAATTAAATGACAAAAGATTTGTAAAAACAGATTATAAATTTTAAAAATCCAATTAGGTCAAGGATAAAAATAGAAATAATAGAAAGAACCAATAATGTTAAAATTTTATAAAAATCAATAATTATATTTATATCATTTTCGCGTCAAGGGTAAATGTAAGCTACTAATATAAGTGTATATATATTTAAAGACGTTTGATATTAAGGCTAATATTTTATTTGTCATGCTTTAAAAAAACTCTACGCAAATTACTATCTTTAAAATTTATTTCGAAATGAGATTGTGCTCTTCCCGTTCCTCTTTTCGCTCAGTGCATTGAGGCAAAAGGCGCAACTTTTCGACATGTGACCGTGTCCCGTCTGTGAATAAATAAGAGTGTTTTTGGCGACGGCGGCGGCTCTGCCATGTGCCCCATTCCCAATCCATGGACAAGGAATGGTGCAGGGGCATCGGGTGTGTGTTAGATTTATGGGTCTGCAGCTACGGATACTGGATACTGGAAACCATATCACTGACTGAGTGTGCGAGTGTGTATAAGCGGTACTCAATTAATACTCATCAGCGTGACATTAGTGCCATTTGCAGATGGGCGGTCGGTGGCGGGAAAAGTGCAGGAAAAGTGCCAAGATACAAGGACAAGGCAGTCGAACACGTGCATCTGGGCACGGCCAATTGTTTAGCATGCTAGGAGGACATAATGCCATCAGCCAATTCAGCTCTCAATCACGGCTCATTTGCCAGACGTCTTATTCAGCTCATCAATAAATCGGGGCCATAAATCTCCTTCAAGTGGCTCGGTCCATCATCAGCAGACATCTTTTTTTTATGCCACTGTTGAACTTTAAACAAAATAAATAAAAACGATGTCGCATCTTCGCTACGTTTTTATGGCAAAAAGAAAATTTAATGCGACGTTTGACTTTAATTAGGCCATAAAATGGGGAACTACAAACGTTAAGCGGTGGCCAAACTCAAGTTCAAGGAGTAAATAAACCAAGAAAAATACAGATGGGGCGGAAAATGAAAAGGCCACGGAGTTGCAGGGGGAAAACTTGACCAAATGGGAAATGCCTGCGAGTCACTGGGCGTAAATTAAATGTAATTGAAAGCGATTGACAAATAGAATTGGGGATTGGCATTGCGAAAGGGAATTGCAATTGGCATTGGACTAAGCTCAATTGAACTCTGAACCCCGTTTAAGATATTTTCCAAGAATTGGCAACGAATTAGTTATTTATGAACGGTGAAAGCCTGACAAGAGTCCAACGCACAGGTTTTATAGGCAGCACAGAAAATAAATTGGGGAAATTGTTTGGATGGCAAATATGTATGATATTGTAATATTTCATAGCACTGAAACGTGTTTTTAAGCAATTAATTATTTTTAATTTAAAGATAACCCTACTAAAACAAACACACTCGGTATTTCTAAACCATCCGTTAGTTTCAAAGTATTGCAATAATATTTTTTCCGCTCTTATGCTTTCCAATAGCCCCAGAGATCCCTCTCAAAATGTATTTGACTGGCAAACTTTGACGAAACGAACTTTTGGATGCAACCTTTGGCGAGTATTAACCTTAGAGTGGGAAACTCTGCGTTGACCTTTGCGAGGACTTTGGCTAACAGTCAGCCAAACAAAAGCGGGCTAGTTCCCACTTCCGGCAGCTGGAAATTTTGCAGAGATATAATATTTACTTTTACCACAACGACCTTCTGTGCGGCTTAGTCAAAAGTCAACGGGAGTTAGATAAGTTATATTATGTTTGGTTTCCGATTGATATCAGGGCGGCCTGTGTGCGTTTAAGATAAGATCCAACTTATCAATGGTAATATTCAAAAATCAAATTCCATTCGTATGGTTGCCAAGCAAAGTCATGTTTTGGGTCTTCCGGGTATGGAAACTGTTCAAAACAAATCAACTTGCAGCCCATAAAACATATCAAACTCAATGAACAACGAAACTACAAAAATGTACATTTGCATTCAAAATGTTTACAGAAGAGATTTCAAAAATCATTTACCAGTCAAAAATGTTGTTGGCGGGGCAATTAAGTTGTTGCAAACTTAGGATATGTTTTCTCTTTATAAATGTATGTAATACTCGGCAATTAACACATATTTAATCAATTTTAGTGTAACTTTTGTTTCACGAAATGCTTGGCATTTATGCTTTTTCCTTTGATGATTTTTTTTTCTAAACAATTTTCAAACCACGCAGAAATATTTGACCGCAACACACGCGTCAAAAGTAGCAATTAATAACCGAGGTCGGTGGAAATCTGAGTTTTCCGCCCGGCCAACGTTGCGTATGAGCGACGACGACAAACTGAAGCAAAAACTGAAATCCGAAAGAGCGAGTGTGCCAGTTGAACATCGAACATGTTGGCTCCCATGACGAATCTCATCGAACGGCGGGTGTTCGCCCTAAATGTGGGTGGTTCTGCTGGCTTATCACTAAAAATTAAGACACAGATGTAACGCACTATAAACGAAATAAGACAACAAAGCAGGAGCAGCCAGGGGTTAAGAGGTTAAAGGGGCCAAAGCGGTTAAAGCGGTGCCAGGCTATTACAAAGGCTTGGAAAACTATTTAAGCCGCAATCGCGGTTGCAACCAGGTTTTTGCTTATTTTCCCCCAAATTATAAGAGCATCTTTTTCGAGTGTGGGATAATAATTCAAGTATTCTCAAGAAAGCACGCCACTCAAGTCGGCTTAGATAAGTACATGGAACTTCTAGACGATTTAATAACAATAATAACAACAAATAATAACAATAGAACAATTATTATTCCTTACATTTTGTTTTTATTTAATTTCCTGAGAGGGGAATACATGAATATGGAATTTGTGTTTTAAAAAAAGAAAAAAATGTATTTCAAAAAAAGATAAAGTATAGAATGACAAGTGAAAAATATAAAATTACTCATATAATAATTAAAGTACATTGTAAAATAAAAACAAGGCAACCAAAAAATTATTTTATTTTTTTATTTTATTAATAATGGCGTAGTAAAAAGAATTTAAGTGTGAGTAGAAAATGTATTGCAATTCTCTAAAATGGAAAGAATTGGTTAAAATGGTATTTGGGTGGATTGATTAAAAATAATTAGAAGGTATAATAAAAGATGTAAATTATTAAGGTACGATATTTGAAAAGTTAATATTAAATATACAGTGTTCATTATTAGTGAAAACTTTTTGTAATAGAGAGTATTTGTGTGTAATATAGAAAGCCATACATATATTATAAGAACTAAGAAAGAAAGGCATTTAAAAGCTAATTTAAGTAATGCTAATTCTCCAACATTAAATCGGCTATTGATTGATTAATTTTGCACATCTCAGTTACCTGCTGGTGATGCTGTAAGAGTGCAGCTCTTGTTACCAATTTCAGTTATCTGTTAATGGCAGTGAGAAAATCAGAGTGAAATTGGAGAAATGGAAAAGCAAAGGGGGAAAAAGATTGCGTGGGCACCCTCTGACGTGTTGATATCTCTTTTTCTGGCCAAGTTCTTATGCGTTACTTGGCTTTTGTTGCCTTTAAATGATTTTCCATTTGCACATTTCACGCGTCTTAATGTTTGGCTTGTTTTTGTTCTTGCCGCTGGCTAGAAAATCGCGTTCATTCATAAAAAAGAAGGTGAACACGCTTGTGGGCGTTGGGAAAGCGTCGGGAAAGCGTCGAGCGATGAGCGTGGAAAACGGAAAACAATAAAACGCGAGGGCAGCGCCGTCGACGTCGACGCCGGCAGACCAGACAACCAGGCGTGCTAAGTGAAAATCGAGGGGGTGCGGAAAATGCGGGACTGCTGGCGGAAAATCCTGCGGGGCTCGGGGTGGGCGTCCAAGTTTTTTGGTCGTTCGCAATTTTCGCTCTCATTGTTGTTGCTTCTCTTACTTTTCGCTTTATTTATATTAATACACATCGCATTCGTATCAATGAGCGTGTTTTGGGCTTGGGAAATCTTTGTCTCTGTGTGCGTCTTATTTTTATTTATTTTCTTTATATTCAACGCGTCTGAAAACAAAACAAAAAGCGGGTAAAAAAAATGAATGCCACATATTTGTTACTTTTTACTACAAACACAAACGAAGGAACAAAAAGAAATGTTTAAACAACAGGACCGGAAAAAAGCAACAAAAAACTTCGAACACTGCGGAAAAGCTGTTACCTGCACTAAAGAAAATTGGATCACTGGCTGAAAAAAGTTTACCACTTTTTAAATTAAATCTTTCATTTTAAAACCCTTAAAAATGGCTTAAATAAAGAACCAGGAATATTCAATAAGCAGTAAATCATTTTTTCAATATTAAAAAATATATTTAAATTATTTTTTGTCACCATTACATTTTTATTATAGCAATTTGTGTCCACGAATTTTTTGTTTGTGTCTGCATGTAAGGAAAAACCCTCCTTACTTCTCTTACTCTTGCAATTTAATTTTTTTCTTTCTCTGGCAGTAGAAAAATAAACAAAAAGAAAGGAAAAATGTCAAACCAAGTAAAAGGAAGAAGGAGCTGCTATCGATAAGGTCGTCGAAATCAAAACACATACAGAATCGGGTTAGAATTGTTAGGGCAAAATAAAAAAAGCACATGAAACGAAGGATAAAGTGGGCCGGTGGTCCTGCCCCAAAGACAGGATAAGCTCTAATTCCAGGCAGGAGCTTGAGTTCGTTTCCGAGAGATTCTGCATACCAATGCCATGATTTATATTTGTCATTAGCGGTTTTTTGTCTGTTCCCCAAGGAGCCGCAGCCAAATTGGATCATTATTGATAAGGGTCGGATTAGCGTCATCAAAACTCAAACTTTGTGGGGAAAAGAGAAAAGATTTTGTCACTCTAGAAACATTTTCTTCGTTGGCTTACATAAACCATATTTCCCCATATGTTTCATGCCAAAAATTTGGGTTTATTTTTATAAAGCAACGAAGAAACCCGCAATTACAATTATCTATGTGCAGTGCAAATAATTCATGGCTCATTTGCAGCTGCACCTGAAGGCTTATTAAAACATGGCCAAAGAACCCCCAGTCGAAACCCGAAAAACCATACTGTGTGTGCTACCAAGTTATGGGACCTGCCAGCCAAGATAAAACACAAGGGGCGAAATGAAATAATGATACCGAGCGCACAGTTGGCATATTCGATTTGCGTCAACGTCGTCGGCCGCTGTCAGTGTCCGGAACATGGACGAACCCAGCCCGTAGGAGCCCCATTTCCCGTACCCTCACCACACCGTATACCGTATACCACATCCCCACATCCGAGGGAAGCTGACTGCTCATGTAAAATTGATGTACAAGCGGTCCCGTCTGGTCTGCATGTGAAATAATTATTAATAAAAATAATATGCCATGAAATGTTTTCGTTGTCGTCCTCGCCGATGCACTTCCGCCTTCTGCCACCGCCCGATCCGCCACGCCCCCTTCTTTTTTGGGGTGGCGGGTTGGTTCTGGGGTAATTAACACTCAGCGGGAAAGTTCAGTCAGCTGAAAGACTGACCCGGGACCCATTTCGCCAGGCAAGTCACCCAGCACATCTCCACTTTTATGGCCTTTAAGAAGTCGTTTGGCTGGCTTAATGGGGTTACTTAAAGAGTTTAAATGTCTCTTCATTTTATTCAACACTTTGCATAAAGAATTTATCTAAACCAAGAATAAAATGACATTTTCTAGAAAAATACCTCAGTATTAACAAGGCAGAAAATCACAAAAAGATACCAGGCTCTTATACAAAAGAAATACTTCAGTGTGAAATATTGCGATAATTGCAATAAAAAATGGTTTATTAAATTTATTACTCGCAGAGTAAAAGGTAAAGGTAGATTAGATTCGTGGTATGTATTTATGTAAAAGATAGAAGGAAGCTTTTCCGACCCTAAGAAGTATATAGATTCTTGATCAGGATCACTAGCCGAGTCGATTCAGCCACACTTTTTAGAATTTTATAGAAGTATGAATGGAATATTGTTTGATTATCAATACCCACCTACATTCTAAAAATTGTTCACATTGAAGCATCTATTAAAGTGTTATCAGCAAATAAAGGAATCGACGCTAGGTGGCGTGGCTCGCAGTCTTGGAAAAACTCGCTTTTCCGCTTGCATATCCCCTTAGCTAAGTAACGGGTATCTGATAGTCGAAATACCTATAAGCAATTACTAAATTATCTTATTATCAACATTGATCATCAATCTTGCTAAAATCCAGGTTTCCAATTAGAAGAAACTTCCGACTTGTCATTCCTTTTTCGCCCATTTTTCTTTTAGCCTAATAAGCATGGCGCTAATTATGTAATTTCATTGCTAACAATTACTGCCAAACGCTTGAGAGCACATTGGGCATTAAGTAGCTGATTACCCAACCCCGAACAGACGCCATCGGTGTGATTCTCATTCCGATTCCGCTTTTCAATTAGCCGCGAATCCAATTTTAAATTTAATTAAATCGATTATTTTTAAACGGGCAGTATAATTACATTTTATTTTGCATTAATTGCTGCCGCCTTCTGCCGATCGGCTAGGCAAACATTTTCGTTTTCGCCTATAACTTTTATTTATATTTGAAAACTTGGCACAAACTGTGCCACACAATGTGCAGCGCATGACGCAAGATGTATATTTTTTGGTTTTGGCAGACGAATGGCAAGCCAAACGCGATTTTCGCTGCATTCAGCATAAGATATTTGCTTTTGTTTGTATTGGGATTGCAGTAATTCGGAGGCATTTTAATTACTTGCAAATTAATGGCACATATGCTCGGCGCAGTCAAAGTCCGCGTTGCGCATACGCCGCGTTGTTCGCCGCTGAATCGGCGAAGATTAAAAGAAAATAAGTCATAATTATGCGAATGCGGTTCATAAATATATCTCGTACGGCCAAGAGGAAAATGGCAAGAGGGGGTAAACAGCCGTTTGTCGTGTGTTCATTGAAAAATATCACGAGGGATCTTAGCCGTGAACAGACGCTAAACATAGATACCTGAATAAACAGAGTCCCCAACGTTCGTTGGGCATATTAAATGCTTTTATTTAAGAAATATGGAAAGTATTATGCGGAAGATTGCCCAACTTAATACGCAAAATTGCTGGCATAAAGAACTTAAAATTAATTTAATGGGCAAAGCTCGTGTGCCAAAAAAATGAATATTGTTGGTGTAAGCTATGGATAACTTATAATGTTATTTGTTAATGTTCATCATCATTTATCACAATAAAAATAAATATAAAGACCAAAGTCGGAATAGGATATGTTACTATGATATTTTAAAAGGATACTATAGGCTTACAATAATATTACTCGCTTAATTTTAAAGTAAAGACTATGTAGTTTTAGTTCAATTACATTTTCTTCTAAAATCCATAAAATTAATAGAGAACCATGGGTATTGAGAGTTTCAGATGTGTTTCCCACAGATCGATGCTGCCGTAAACCATCTTTCGCCACCTAGACCCATAAAAAAAATAATATAAATCGAAGAAATGGTCGGCGAAACGGGAAATATGTAAAATGTTGAGCGCGACAAATGGCGGTGGGAAATTAGTGAGCCAGGGGCACTCGAATATTCCGATGCCCAGAAAGTTGGCAACAAATTCGCGCGCCATTTCTCAAGTACCGTTCGCCGCCACGCCCCCTCCGCCCTCCGCCCACTGCCCTGCCACGCCCATCGCCCAACGCCCATTGAAGTGCTCGAATGCGGCTCGCACTCGAAAACATTTTTTTTGGCGCTGTTCATGCCATAAACTTTTGCTGCTCGAGTTTTCGCACACATTTATTTTACCCCTCTACATTTTATATCGGTGTGCTGGGGATTGGCCAATGCATTATAAAATATTCGATAATAATAATCTTCGCCTTGACCACGAGGCATATGCTGAGTGCCATATTGAATTCTTTGGCTGGTTTCCGCCTTAAAATATTCTCTAAGGACACGAGTGTTTGTTCTATGTGAAAATAGAAAGATAGAATAAATTTTTGCCAAAGTGTATGAAAAATAAATGAGAGTAAGAAGAAAAGATTTGGCAATGTTCCGGGTTTAGATACATTTGTAATTTATTTTTATTAAGTTTTTCTTTGACATTGCTTTTTGTATTGATTTACCAAGAACTGACTACTTTTTACGTACTTTAATTTAGTCCTAGCAATATTATAAACTTGTATTTTCTATATATTTTTAAAGTATATTTATGTTGTTTGTGCCTAACCGAAGTAGACACCTGCAGGACGATCGCGTCGCGGCAATGGTAACGATGGTTACTGCAATGCCGGACCACAGGCGATGCTGAACTGCGCTGAGGTTGAGCTAACGTGGTTAGCTGCTAGTTGAGATAGTGTATTACGAGCCCTATTCCTAGAGGTAGGAAGTAGAACCGCGGGGTTATGAGGTGTGTTGATAACTGATTTATTGTTCATTTGAGACATTATTATATACTACTTGGAACACGGAAGTTTAGTGTAATGATTAGTGAAGTAAGCTATAGTCTAAAGTAGGTCACGGAATTATGATTATGGTAGCAGTTGCGTAGTTGGCTCGGCTGACACCGCAAATGTGCTGACTGCATTGGCGGGTCAGCGTATCGTTGTGACGGTGAGATGGTGAGTTAGTGAGACCTATAATATGCTGATCAGCAATTCTCATCTGCAGTGAGTGCTACTGAGCGCCTGGTACTGTTCCCAATTTGGCTACTGCTTGATTTGTTGGGTGTGGTCATGTTGAGTACCTTTGGGTACGAACATTCTCCCCCCCATTGAGGGGTACCCTCAATTAAAGGCGTGATGTCGGTCAGCCCTTGGCCGAATTGTATAGAAAGCACCTAACAAATCATTGACCACGGGGGATCTTCAACTGCGGCGGTTCCTGTTTGTGATTCAGGTCCTTCACATCTTCTTGATGCTGCTGAACACTCCCCTTTGCGATAAAATTTACATTACCGTGGGGACTGAAATTGTGCCCTCGTAGAATTTGATCATTTGGCACGTCTATGGTATGTGGACGTTCTGCAACAAAACTAAGATCTTTCTTGGTTAAGTTTAGAAATGTTGAACCAAAGTCAGCCTTCTTGTAGGTTTTGAATTGATGAGACGTCGGTTCTATTTTCATCGGATTTTTATCTTTCGTTGGCTCATAAGCAGCGTTCGGTCCTGCAAAATCATCTCTGTTTTCTATTAGATTGGGGTTGATTTCCGTATCAGATGAGGTTTCTTTATTGAGATAACCTGTGATTACATAACCAAGCCTTGTGCCTAGTGCCAAAGGTTTATTAGGTCCTAGTTCAAGACGTTCACCGGTAATTACACGAGAAAATACTTCAACCCCTAAAGTTAGGTCAATGGGTCCTGGTTGCCGAAAGTCAGGATCTGCTAACGGCAGTCCCTCGGGAATATTAAGATCGGTTGTAATCGGTACTGACGGTTGGTCTGTAATGACTGTGGGCATAATAAATACCTCTAATAGTTTTTCAAACCCTGATGTACAGGATGAGAGCTTTAGTGTTGATCTAATTGCTTTTGATATCTTTCCTCCGATTCCAGATATTTCAATCGGTGACCTTTGTTTAAGAGATAGCAGATCTGCCATTCTCCTTGAAATAAGATTCACCTGTGATCCACCATCTATTACAGCGCGACATGTTTGTAGTTGACCGTTTGGCCCTTGTAATGAGACCTTGGCGGTCGCGAGCAAAGTATATCCTCCTTCGTGGTCGTAGCCTGCAACGGTTACTGCGCCGGCCACTGGATTGCTAGTCGGTCCTTGGTGTAACAGTGAATGATGCCGTTGCTGGCAGACTCGACAAGTGGTCGGTGATCCACAGTTTTCAACCTTATGAGCTGTAGACAAACAATTTGTGCATGCTCCTACTTGAATAATGGCTTGGCGCCGTGTTTTGGGGTCCATTTCCTGGAAACGGCTGCATGCTCTAATATGATGTGGTCCTAGATGACAAATCTTACAGCTCTCTTCGTTGTGAACTGACTGATAACGGAGTGTTGCTGTGGGTTGAGCGCTTATCGTCTCCAGCATGCAAGCGCGCCGCTCAATAAACGTCAGTACACTCCATAACGTTGGAATTTCCGTTGGTGCATCCGCTGAATTTTCAAGAGCAGCTAGAGACTGCTGGTCTAGTTTTCTTCTGATAAGAAAACATAGGATTGGATCCCAGGATTTTGTGCTGATATCAAGGTTTTTAAGAGTACTCATTGAATTTTTTATAGTGTCATGCAAGGCCCTTAGTTGGCGCGAGGAGCCGTCTATAGGCTTATGGTCAATAATTTTTGCAATGGCGGCGAATACTAGTATTTTTCCGTTCTGGTACCTGGCCTTTAAACGCAACCAGGTGTCGTCATAGCCACCCTGTGAGAAGGCTGTGTCTGTCAAGACGTTTCTCGCTTCACCACGAAGCGAACTCTGTAGAATATGTAGTTTTTGACTGGCCGAATATGGTTTGTTATGTACCAATTCCACAAAGAGATCATGGAACCGTGGCCAGTCTAGATACTCGCCGTTGAACTCCGGAATGCTAATTGGCGGAAGTGCCAAGTTTAGGCTCATTGGCGCGTCGTTTTCTCGTAGCAGGTTCATTTCGTATTCCTCGTATAATGTGTGGAATTGGGCTAGCTCTGCTTCTGCCAGAGCTGCGGCCCCAGGTGTGCTATCCAATTCGTCGTGGGCTTGCCTTAGTAACGCCCAATGGAGATCCAGGTGCCTTTGTAGGGCTGGGGTGACAGTTGGAGCGTTCGAGGCTAATGTTAATGATGACTCCAATTCGTTGCATCTTCTCTGCAACTGTCGGATCACCGTGTCAATTGTGGAATCTCCTTTGACTTGATCTCTTGTTGCGAGCTTGATGTTGGCCGAAGTTCGTCTGGGGGCCTTCGGAAGCCCGCTTCCAGTCGGCATGTTGTCCAGAAAGATATTCTGATATTTTTCGACCAGCTCTTTAAGTGCTACTAGTCGTGAAGAGTACTCACTTCCAGTGGGTAGTGCCGCTTGCTGGACCTCTTCATCTAGGTCGCAAAACTGCTGCCAAAGATCGTTTAACTGAGTTAGTTTACCGGAATAATATCCGTCTCGGTGGCGTCGGTCGGCAGAATCCTTGCCATAATTCTTAATGAGCTGTTGGATTTTCCCTTGCAGCTCGTTTTGGGTGTCTTGTAATCGATTGTGTAAATCGATTCTTGTGTGACTTGTTTCCTCAATGAATGAAGTAGACATATTGTGTGTCTTGGAAACAAAGAATCTTGTGAAGCTGGATGAAGCTGAGTATCCTGTGAAGCTGGATGAAGCTGAGTATCCTGTTAAGCTGGATGAAGCTGAAGTTCCTGTGACGCTGGAAGAAGAAGCGTATCCTGTGAAGCTGGATGAAGCTGAAGTTCCTGTGACGCTGGAAGAAGAAGCGAATCCTGTGAAGCTGGATTAAGCTGAAGTTCCTGTGACGCTGGAAGAAGAAGCGTATCCTGTGAAGCTGGATAAAGCTGAAGTTCCTGTGACGCTGGAAGACGAAGCGTATCCTGTGAAGCTGGATTAAGCTGAAGTTCCTGTGACGCTGGAAGAAGAAGCGTATCCTGTGAAGCTGGATTAAGCTGAAGTTCCTGTGACGCTGGAAGAAGAAGCGAATCCTGTGAAGCTGGATAAAGCTGAAGTTCCTGTGACGCTGGAAGACGAAGCGTATCCTGTGAAGCTGGATTAAGCTGAAGTTCCTGTGACGCTGGAAGAAGAAGCGAATCCTGTGAAGCTGGATTAAGCTGAAGTTCCTGTGACGCTGGAAGACGAAGCGTATCCTGTGAAGCTGGATGAAGCTGAAGTTCCTTTAGTGGGAAGGGGGTTGCTTGAGTGTGATCCTTTGTTGTTAAAGGATCACGTCGGGGTCACCAATGTTTGTGCCTAACCGAAGTAGACACCTGCAGGACGATCGCGTCGCGGCAATGGTAACGATGGTTACTGCAATGCCGGACCACAGGCGATGCTGAACTGCGCTGAGGTTGAGCTAACGTGGTTAGCTGCTAGTTGAGATAGTGTATTACGAGCCCTATTCCTAGAGGTAGGAAGTAGAACCGCGGGGTTATGAGGTGTGTTGATAACTGATTTATTGTTCATTTGAGACATTATTATATACTACTTGGAACACGGAAGTTTAGTGTAATGATTAGTGAAGTAAGCTATAGTCTAAAGTAGGTCACGGAATTATGATTATGGTAGCAGTTGCGTAGTTGGCTCGGCTGACACCGCAAATGTGCTGACTGCATTGGCGGGTCAGCGTATCGTTGTGACGGTGAGATGGTGAGTTAGTGAGACCTATAATATGCTGATCAGCAATTCTCATCTGCAGTGAGTGCTACTGAGCGCCTGGTACTGTTCCCAATTTGGCTACTGCTTGATTTGTTGGGTGTGGTCATGTTGAGTACCTTTGGGTACGAACATATGTGATATATGTATATTTGGGAAAACGAGAAAAATTATATTTTTATTTATATTTTAAGTTTCCAGTTTATCTTAATAGGAATTATTAACCTTTATGCACCTACTTTATTTGTTTAACACTGGGAATTTATTTATTTTATTTTATTATAGTGTTATCAGTTCTCATAAATATATATTTGTTTCGAATTTCTTGATAATATTTCCTTTAATTGCCTGAACTTATAACATTAATTTAGCCAAGAAACGCTTTAAGTTCATTGGCTTTTTTCGGAAAAGTTTCGGGATGAAAATGCAAACGCATTTTTTTGGCTTTTGTTGTCTGCATGAAATTGATTAATTTATTTTTATGTTCATATGTTCGTATGTGTGCCGCTGGTTATCCATTTGCTTTTAGCGCCTTTGTCAGAGCACTTGAAATGCTTTTGTGATACATTTTTTATATCAGCCAGACAGCATCTAGCCGTAGATTTATGTATTCTCTATTTTCTCTCTATATCGTACACATTATTTCGAGCTCTGTGAGGCCAGCGGACAGTTGGCCATTAAATGGATGGCCCTTCGCCTCCCCCTTCATGGCCACACTGCTCATCGTGTTTCATTTTTCTCAGTTTACATTCAATTTGCTTTCGACACTCGCCCGCAATGCTGTTTGAGCCAAAACATTTGGTTTCACTTTGCGCATAATTAACTTTTGCAGTTGCCGCCTTTACAAACACATTCAATTTGCTTATTTATGTATAATTCAAGCGATTATGAATTCAGCAACTTTTGCCTTTCAATTTGGCAATTTTTGGGGATTATAAAGAATGCCTGGGATAATAATGCATAAATCTTCTGCGTAATGTGTTTACGCAAATTGAATTAGTCATATTTTCAGGGAATTATACAAAAATGTTTTAAAAAAAAGTTTTAAAAACAAATTAAAGAATAAGTAAAAATTATAAAACAAAGGAAATCATAATAAGTTTTGGTCATAGCTATAAAACTGTTTCAAACTATTTAATGGTTTTGTATTTTTGTAATCAGAAGAAAATGAGGACATTTTTTTTTTATAAAATTACTTATATAAATTACACATAATTTAATTATATAAAGTACCAATCATTGCGAATATCCCCGTTTAATTTCGCAATTAGTTGCTTTTTCGATTGAAACTTTTTGCTAGCTCGCATTCCCGCCATGGGCCACGTTGCGTATGAGTAATGAGCAGAAGCATTCGATTTCGCGCTCTTGAAACGATGCCAAGCGTGCTCAGACAATAGACCATTGAATGGGAAAATGAGAAGTGGAAAATCGGGGAGTGGGGGTGCCGGTCGGAAAAACCAGCAGCCCAGCCAGACACAGACGCAGCGACGGCGAAGAATAAAAACCATTGCCAGAATAGCAAAGTAATTGCAAATCGCCAAACTCGTGCAGTCAGAGCGAAGGAATGTATGTGCGCGCGTATAAATATTTCGGGACCTCCTGCCCGAGATATATTTATAGAGTTCTATAGTGTGATATGGTTTCGCACTCTGATTTTGGGCAAGCCTTTTGTTTTCCCGACGAACGATGGCCCTTTACCCCTGATTACGCATACGCCCCGTGGGCGCTGGCAAAGTTAATTTGTGCACGCGTGTGCACCTAATTGTCAGCAGAGTGCACTCCTCCTTTCACTTACTTAAATGTAATTGCACACAAGTGCAATTAAACAACTTGACGCATGCGGCGCAAATTTCCACGCTTGGCAAGTCGCTTTGGAAAAGTCCCAACGAGCTGTCAGGTCGCCAGGAGCAACAGAGCTGCCTACTCGGCCAATAATTCTATTAGGCTACGTAATCACTTTAATGGCCCTCAAGATATTTAACTTTTCAACAAAGGGTGTTCCATTATTATTTTACATTTTATTAATTTAACAAATGTATGACAATTTATATGAAATGTCGATTTATTCCTTTCAGTTTGCTATTATATTGTCTATTAGGGAACTTAAATCACTTTAATAACCCTCAAGATATTTTTCTTCCCAACCGTTTAAACCAAGAGTTTTTCATTTTTATATATATTATATTATTTCTAAAAATTTAAAACAATTTTTTTGATATTATTAAATTTTTCAGTTTGTTATTGTATTGTATATTATTGTCTAATAGGGAAAATAATAACTTTAATAAGCCTCAAGGTATTTAATTTTACAACCGTTCAACAAAAAGTTTTTCATTATTCTTTTACGTTTTATTATTTTGTTATATTCAAAACAGCCCTAAATTACCATTCATCAGTAATTCATAAGAATTTCACCAATAAAACGTTGATGTTTTCTATGAATCCTTCATGAGAAACTCATCAGCTTTTAATCGACAAAAAGAGAAAATTAAATAAGTTTCAGTTTGTCATTGTATTGGTTATTTAAAATGTTTAATGTATTTATTTTTTAAATTTCTATCAGTTCTTTCATAAATCTCAAGGCCGTAAGACAAAATTTTATAATATAAATGTTATCAAACTTATGGTATACATCTTATTTTGAGAAGAAAATTACTAAATGTGAGGACTACTTCAGAGGAACTCTCTGGGAACCGTAAATAAAGCTACGGATAGTTATCCTTTTTATTGTAGTCTATAAAAAGCGTAATCATTTTCCTTTTTCTTTCCCAATTGACCGGCATCACTGACATTGTCCGAAGAATCGCCTCCTCCTTGGCCATTTCTGCAGTTTGTCTTCATTCATCTCGAGGCAGAATCGCCTCCAAGTCGTAAATTTTAAATGCTTTTGTAGGTCATTGCTGCCGAGATGGCAAAATTCAGGAGCGAGCACTGAAACGAGTCGAAAAGCGCAAGAACAAGACGAAAGTTTGATCTGAACTTTTGCCAAGCGAGTCTTTTGAACTGCAGCCTTCGGCTTTCCCACCGCCTTGTCTTTCCCCGCTTTTCCTCTCTGTCGAAAGACGATGGGAAATTTATGCGCCTGGCTGGGCCGGTCAGCGAAATGGCGCCAAGGTTCAAAGCTCCAAACAAAGGTTGAGCAAAAGGGGGGCAGGGCCACTTAGTGACCCACTCCACTGGCCACATGATTGAGTTTTGGCCACCGCTGTTGTTACCCCTCCTCCCTGTCACTCCCTTGGTTTTTGCATTCAATTTTATTGCAAATTGTTTGCAACAGTGTTTGAACTTTTGTACTGGGGCCCCGTATTTTTGTTTTTCGGCCATGCAAAACATGTCGCAACAGAACAGCCGTAAAAAAATGTTGCTGCACTGCAGCCTACCGAAGGGCAAAGCGATACGCATACACGGAAAAGGGGGAAAGCGGAAAAGTGTTTGCCCATCACGTATACGTAATGTGTTACGTTCAAGTCACAACAACGAGGGTTGTGCAAAAACTTCTAATCGATTCAACTTTTTTGTAAAAAAAACTAGGATTTGATTGTGCTATTATAATAATTATAACGTTTCGTTCAAGTCACGAGAGTTGTGCAAACTAAAATACCATAATTGGCTAATCTATATTAACTACTTTATTTTAAAAACTTCAATTAGCTTAATTTTTTTTTGAAATGTAAGACCCAAAATAATATTTTCTTATAAATATCCTGAACATATTGATTTCTGTAATTACTCACAAAAGATTTGATTTAAATTTAAAGCTCTTGTTTCAGATTAAATATGTGTACGTATGTATTTTTATTTAATGATTTATAAATTAAAGACCTTAATATAATATTTTTTTCACACAATTGCCAGGTTTCTTGTAAATATTTATTAATATAAAAAATAAATCCTGAACATACATAGTAGATACTCAAGAAAAATTTTATTAGAATTGATCTTTTTTTTAAGTCTTAAGATTTCTAAAATGTGTATGTATATTTGTATACAGATTTAAAAATTTAAGACCCAAAAAAAAATATTTTTTGCTTACAAATTTGCCATGTCATTTGCAAGTATTTATTATTATAAAAAATAAATCTAAATATTTTCATGAATTGGTTTCCCACAGTTACTTTGCTATCATAATCACTTTATATTATATTATTCCTATTATGCATACATAGGTCAGCTTTGATTAAGAAACCATATTTATCATGACTACGCTGATTTCTTCAATGAACATTTCTGAATTCCTTAGTTGCGAGAATCCAAATTACTTTACAGCCCTCGAAGGGGGGCCAGTACACATACTAAGGCATTTATTGCAATTTCTGCTACACTTGTATGCCAAAAACAATGTTCAAAACACACACACACTTATAGTGAGAGGAAAGCCATGGCAAATTCACAAATTTACAGACAATTCAGGGAACTCAGTGCTCCAAAGTGCAAAGCGCCGCAAATGTTCAGTTTGGATTTATTGTTATGCGAATCTCTCTACTCTATATATATATATAAAATATATGTTATATATATAGCACCCCTCGAGTGCGCGAGTGTGTGGCAATGCGGCGAAATGTATTACAATTAATTTGGCACACACGGCGTATGCTGAATATTATTTGGTCTCTGCAATCGAGTAAATCCGCGGCAATTGCCAATTATACAAATTCTCTTTACAGACAATTGCAAGTGGAAAATAGAACAGTGTAGGGGGAGGAAAGGGGAGATATGGAAAATCCACCCATGGCCATAGTGATTGATGATTCGACCTCCAATGATGTGACAAAGTGGCAGCTCTGTAAAGGGTGCCACCCACGTTGCCCGAGGTGATTCGGGGTCAGGTCAAAGGTCTGCGGCTGAAGTGAACTTTAAATGCGACTGCGACATTTGCATTTGAGCTTTAAAAATATAAAGCCAGCGATGGATAGCTGCATATGAATTACTGTCACTATACAGCGCAGTGAAAAAAATGCATCAACATTCTAAGTTACATATTATATTTTAACAATCAGCTTAATAAAATATAAATTGTAATGGTTTAAGTAACTTTATTATTAAATGAAATATTTAAAACAATATTTAGTATTATTTAAAAGCGAAATCATAGTAAATAATATTTTTTAACGTATTATATATTTCTTAAATAATATAAACTATCAAAAAAAGTTTACGAACATGTTTTAAATAAAAGACTATATAACAATATACATTTTTATCCAACCGAAAATAACATTTCTCCGTATTATATCTCCAAGTGTACTCACGTGTGTGTCAACAAAGAATGGAACTATTATGGCAGTACAAAGGACCACCAGGGTGCCGCCTCCACTGCCGATGATTGAGCTAATGGCCACCAACTCATGGAACAGCGATACGGGGCTTGGGTTTATGAGGAGGATGGGCCTGCAGGTGTCACAACAATGGGCGCACGCTCTCGCCTATCCCCTAATGCCATACATTCCACGCGGGGAATCCGGATCCCGGCCAGAACTTCAAACGCTTGCCGTGCGCTTCGTTTATTTACACAAAAAACTAGTTTATGCCCGAGTGGAACCATTCGCAGGCACTTAAAAAGCGCTCCCGTTTATTATGTTAATAATTTTCAGCTTTTCGGCGGCGCTCTTTGACGCACAACTAGAGATCCCGATTCAGATTCGGGGATCCGTATCTTTCAGACTGCGAGCAACTGCACCGTGTGAACCGGAGGCGGCAACTAAGCGGATCGAAAATCTCTTGGCACTCGCACTTCTCAACGGCCATTGCACGCCAACCGATTTGTTTATCCATCTGCTGCGTGTGCGTGAATTTGTTCGTTATTAATTGCAATAAATGGTGCCGGCGTGGGCGGCATTTTATTTATTTTGGTCTGCTTTTGAATCCGCCTAACGGACTCGGTTTTGAATATTTCAGCGCCCTCTAGCGGCCAACGTCTGATAACGATAGGTTCGATTACACATGTATATCTACGCTTTCCAACACTGGTGGTTTAAAAACTAATTTAAAATAAAAATGATTAACATGGACTTATAATACTTTAATAGAGATTGCTGCTCACCAACATGTATATATTTACAGCTAACTAAATAGGAACCCTAGGCAATAATTTGTCAGTTAATCACCTGGCAAGGTGCGACATCCTCGATTTCCTCCCCGTCCAACGCTTTTATTTGGCACTGGCACAGAAACTGCACAATCTTGCGCTCGGCATTTGCCCGTTCCAAAGGACTCAGGCCGTCCAACAGCATGTGAGCTTTGGCCAGCAAGCCGTTGGCCGGCGTGGCACTTCGCTGTTCCCGCTCCTGCTCCTGCTCGTGATGGATTTGGGCCTGCAGCTCTCGGGATTGCTGTAGAACGGTCTCCATGTTGGCTATCACGGTAGTCAGTAGTTTATCGGAGGTGGCGGCGGGCGTTGCAGAGTCCTCTGCAAGAGGGGACGTTTCCTCTACTACGGGGTTTGCTCTGTCGATAGTGTGGATAATCTCCTCGGTCATGGCCGGCGTAGTAGTGGTCACATGAAGCTGCTGTGGTGGCTCCAGTTCCTGGGAAGGCGTGGCTTCGCTGAGAATGAAGTCATAGGGCGTTGCCTGCTCTGTCTCGGACAGGATCTCTATCTCCTCGTCGTAGGCCAGCTCCAGATCATCCTCCAGCTCGTCGTTATCCGTGCTGTAGGGATAGTCGGCGCCCCAGATCTGCTCGCCACTGGAGATCACCATACCCTCCTGCTGCTTGCTGGGATTCCCCGACGGAATGCTGGACTTT
Source organism: Drosophila subpulchrella (assembly GCF_014743375.2). Lineage (NCBI taxonomy): Eukaryota > Metazoa > Arthropoda > Insecta > Diptera > Drosophilidae > Drosophila > Drosophila subpulchrella. Next base: position 14,568,469 of record NC_050610.1, on the reverse strand, counting down.
GGCGGTCGCCCGCGCCGTTTGATGTTCTCCAAAACCAGAGGGACTCCCTTGCGAAAGTGTCGGCCCAGGAAGAGGAGCTCATTGAAGTACCTCCACGTGATTGGAGTGGCCTGATTGATCTGCTGACTGCGGTATTCCCGGGCGAAGCGATCGCGCAGCTTTTTCCAGCGGTTGTAGCAAAGTTCCTCTGGTTAAATCAAGGATATTAAAAACTGAAGGCTAAGATGGGGAACCCAAACTCACCCGACACATTCAAGTTCTCGGAAATTTCCCGCCAGGCTTCGTTTTTGGCCGCCAGGTTCTTGGAGACCCTGATCTTGTGGCGGTCATACAACACCGGATGCATCTTGACCAGCTCAATGAGTTGTTCGTTGAGCAGGTCATCCTGGCAGTCCTCCTCATCCTCGTCCCTCCTCCGTTTCTCCTGCTCTATGTCCACTTTTGGCCGCTTCTTTCGCTCCCTTGGCTCAAAGCGCATTCCGTCCAGGCTCTCGTTCCGGGCCAGTCCTTGCTTGTAGTGATCCTTGAGGAAGAGCAGGCGCGGGAACATGTCCCAGTAGGTGGGCTCATCGGGTCGCTCCTGGAAGCGACGGAACTCCTTGCCGAAACGATCGCGAATGCTCTTCCAGCGCGTAATGCACGCTCTCTCGGAGGCGCCCAACTTCTGGGAGATGGCCTTCCAGGCCGCATCCTTCTGGGCCGCATTTTTAACGCTCCTGGCGCTGTCCTTGTCGTACAGGATCGGGTGACTCTCTATCAATTTAATCAACTCGCCGTCGTCCATTGATTTTCGCTATTATTTGTTATTAATTATTTTCGACGGTCCGGCAGCCCGGCGGGAAATATCGATAGTCGATTGACTTTAGTTCCGGCTCAAAAAACAGGGCTGCCAGGTGTACTAAATAATATGGTCATTTTCTGAATAATTATTTATGTACAAAGTTTGAAAACATTAACTTAAATGTAAGTTTTAAAATTATGTGAGCATTTATTTTTAGTTTGTTACTAGACCTGTTTTTTTTTAAGTTTAATTGTTCATATATTTCTGTGACCCGATTACATCGATAGTCGCATTGACATCGATGCCTCGATGGTGCCATCGCTGATTTTGCACCATCTCTATTGTGCGACCTGGCAACGCTGTGAGCGAAGAAAATACGGCAGCGTGCTCCCGTTTTCCACCCACGTTTTGTTATAATTTAATAAGTATTACGGTCTGAGACCGATTTTCCACTGCATCCGTAGTGCAACAAAGCCCAGGCGATTGAAAATTGAAGGTGGGAAAAGAGGAGAAAACTGATTTTAACGCCACTTCGGATGCGGCTGTGTGCGTGAGCATTGGAATTCGCCTCTGTGTGTGCGTGCGTTTGTGTGACGGACCAAAAAAGCCGACATCAGCGCCCATTTTTTGTTGTTGATTCATTAAAACGCCCGTCATGCGCCAGTATTGGTGAGTTGGAGCTGCGCCCCGTCTCACTCGCACTCAGCGGCGGCAGTCGAAGAAACAGTTGGCGCAGAAAGAGCGCAGGGAGCGGCAGAAGAAGAAGCACCAGCAGCAGCGGCAGTCAACGTCATAAAATTTGTCATCGCATTTGGCACAAAAATAGCAGTAAATTTAAACCGCCATGATCCTACTGGAAATCAATAATCGGATTATCGAGGAGACGCTGCTGGTCAAATACCGTAATGCCCAGGCGGGGTAAGTTTCCAGTTCCGTTCCCAATTTCCACCATTTTGGTTTATCTTCTGCATTCCCCGCCGTTATCACCAGTCGGCTTTGTTATCAGTTTCGCAGTGTGGCCCCCTCTCTCGCTCGCACCCGCTCCCTCCTTGGGGAATAATAAATTTGGGTGTAGTTCCAGCCTTGGAACACTCATCGCTGCAGCTCTCTCCCTTCCACACTCGTACCCAAGTACAGTGCACCCCCCCTTCCGTTGACAGCGCATTTGTTAATTCATTACAACCCGTTTATCGCATCTCTGGTGCATCATATGTATAGAACTGACTCATCTAACATGCAAGCGTGGGATTTCTCCAAAGCCCCACTTATGTTCTATGTTATGTCCTAGGCTATTGATAATAGTTTACTTCACTCCGTAATCCCCAAAACAGTCGATGATGATTAACAACTTCTATGTCAAGGGAATCGGGCTTCGATAAATGATCAAACTTTTGCAAAACGCTTGATATTAAAGCTTAGATATAGCGGTGAACTTTCATTACTCATAGTAATATTTATGTAGGTTTATTGGCGATGAATATTGTGAATGTTATTAAGAACAAACACTTTTTGAATGTATTAGACTATCCTAACCTATTTTAAAAGAATGAGTTAAATAATTTGTTTCAGGGAGCCAAAGTGGCATACTTCGGAGATCTTTCCATTTGTGTCTCAAATTCTCCAATACGAATTGCTTAAGACGAACGGCATCCTGAATAATCAATCATATTATAACAGATGACTTGTGTTTGTGTACAAATACCGCACAAACTGTATAAGGTTTATATGTTTTGGAGTCAAAGTGGCATATTTTGCAATATGCTATTTGTGTCTCAAATGCTCCAATAACAACTCAAAAGACGAACGGCATCCTGAATAATCAAACATATTGTATCAGATGACTTGTGTTCGTGTACAAATATCCTACAAACGTTATAGGGCTCTTATACTTTGGAGTCAAAGTGGCATATCTTGCGACCTTCCTGCTATTTGTGTCTCAAATGCTCCAATAAAAAACTATCAAGACGAACGGCATCCTGAATAATCAAACATATTATATCAGATGACTTGTGTTCGTGTACAAATATCCTACAAACGTTATAGGGCTCTTATACTTTGGAGTCAAAGTGGCATATCTTGCGACCTTCCTGCTATTTGTGTCTCAAATGCTCCAATAAAAAACTATCAAGACGAACGGCATCCTGAATAATCATCATATTATAGCAGATGACTTGTGTTCGTGTACAAATTTTCTACAATCGATTTAGGGCTTTCATACTTTGGAGTCAAAGTGGCATATATTGCGACCATCCTGCTATTTGTGTCTCAAATGCTCCAACACCAAACTATCAAGACGAACGGCATCCTGAATAATCAATCATATTATAACAGATGACTTGTGTTCGTGTACATTTGTTCTGAAGGCTTATAAAGACCAAGATCCCTGTTTTTGTAGTATCTACGATGCTCCTATGATATTTTGATCAATGTATTATATTTTTAAAGATAAATAGTTTCGGCCAGTCAGTTGGAGCCAAAGTGGCATTTATGAAAATTAATATTTTATCTGTGTCTCAAATGCTCCCATATCAACTCAAAAGACGAACGGCATCCTGAATAATCATCATATTATAGCAGATGACTTGTGTTCGACTACATTTGCACTATCAGAGTTAGATCAAGAAATACTTTCTCGGGAGACAAAGTTTACATGTTAAAGGTCAAATCTTTTCTTTTTCGTGTCTACAATGCTCCAAAATTAACTGTATGTGTGAATCATCATGGTTAATCTATTATATTGCCAAAGATGGTTTGTCTCCTGCACAACTACCCACTGAGCTTTTTGTGGAGTAAAAGTGGCATAGTTGCAAATATGAATACCTTTGATCTATGTCTCCAATCCTCCAATAGTAACTATATAGACGAACGGCATCCTGTTTAATTTCTCATATTAAAACAGATGACTTGTGTTCGTGTACAATTGCAAATTAATAGAAGGTTAGATGGAGAAAAAGTTTACACGCTAAAGATCCTTTTATTTTCCGTGTCTACAATGCTCCGATATTAAGTGTAACGCTTAAATCATCTTGGATATTATCATATTTTCACAGATAAATACATTCGTTCACATTTTGATAATAATTCATTAATTCTCATTGGAGTCAAAGTGGCACGTTTTAAAATGTTTTCTTGATCTGTGTCTCAAATGCTCCAATAGTAACTAGATAGACGAACGGCATCCTGTTTAATTACTTATATTAAAACAGATGACTTGTGTTCGTGTACAATAGGCATACAAGTATTAAAAGGGTAAATGGAGAAAAAGTTTACATGCTAAAGTTCCTTTTATTTTCCGTGTCTACAATGCTCCGATATTAAGTGTAACGCTTAAATCATCTTGGATATTATCATATTTTCACAGATAAATACATTCGTTCACATTTAGATATTAATTCAACAATGGAGTCAAAGTGGCACATTTTAAAATCTTGTTTTGATCTGTGTCTCAAATGCTCCAATATTAACTAGATAGTCGAACGGCATCCTGTTTAATTACTTATATTAAAACAGATGACTTGTGTTCGTCTACAATAGCCAAAAAGTTTAGAACAAATTTACAATCTGAAGTTTCTTTTACTTTCCGTATCTACAACCATCTTGGATATTATCATATTTTCTCAAATATTCTATCATAGTAAAAATGCATCCTGTTATATTATATGTTACAACAGACGGTTAAAGTTTGTGTACAACTAGTTTATTGGGAGCTATATTATGGCATAATTTAGAATTCTTTCTACTTTGTGTGTGAGTTTCTCCCGAAAGTATAAATATAATTAAAAGGCAAGCTGATATCCGTTTGATTGAACAGAAATAAGACGGAAAATTGGGTTCGCAAACACATATGTCCATGTATTTATATTTGTTTTTGGTTTCTATTTAAAAGATATTCAACTGTAATCGGGGATTTCAGATAAGATACGGTGGACTGTGGGAGCATGACTAATAAGCAATCGATCTTATACGTTTACTTTTGAATTATTTTTCCAGGTTGAAGCCAGAATCGATAGATATACGGATAGCAGACTTTGACGGCGTGCTCTATCACATTTCCAATGTGAATGGCGATAAAACAAAAGTTCGGGTATGTTTTCACTAAAATATTCATTGCGAATAATACCCTTACTGATTTCTGACTTTTCTGCAAAACAGATCAGCATATCGCTGAAGTTCTACAAACAGCTGCAAGAGCATGGAGCCGACGAGTTACTGAAGCGTGAATATGGCAGTCTGCTTACAGACACGGAAGAAGGTGTGTTCATGCAACCACAGCTAAACTTCGGCTTTTAAAGAAGTTAATTACTCTCTGCTTATTGCAGGCTACAATGTTTCTGTACTTATTAATCTGGAGGAGATCCCCGAGGACTGCGAGCAAATCGCAAAGAGAATTGGACTGCTGAAGCGCAACTGCTTCGCCTCCGTTTTTGAAAAGTATTTTGACTACCAGGAGCAGGGGGAAGAGGGCCAAAAGCGTGCCGTAATTAACTACCGCAACGATGAGACTTTGTAAGCCAGAAAAATGAGTGCAGTGATAGAGAGTGAGCTTACAAACTCTTTCCGTTTCGCAGGTATGTGGAGGCCAAGCCCGATCGTGTCACCGTCGTCTTTAGCACCATTTTCCGGGACGAGGACGACGTCATTATCGGCAAAGTGTTCATGCAGGAATTGAGAGAAGGACGACGTGCCTCGCACACAGCGCCGCAAGTGCTCTTCTCGCACCGCGAACCGCCACTGGAATTGGCCAACACTGACGCCAGGGTGGGCGACAATATCGGCTATGTCACATTCGGTAGGTTTGATCAATACTTTGTTTAAGTTATGTATGGCAAAGATATATGTTGAACAGGAAATGGTACATTTTATGCAAGTTTTTCACAACTACTACTACTATTACTACACTTAATCTGGGGCCAAAGTTTACATGTTAAAGTGGTTTTAACTTTTTCGTGTCTACAATGCTCCAATATCAACTGTATCGTTAAAATCATCTTGGGCATTATCTTATATGTCTACAGATAAATAAATTCGTGAACAATTATACAGTAGTTTTTCCTTTGGAGTCAAAGTGGCATATTTTAAAATTTACTTTTGATTTGTGTCTCAAATGCTCCAAAATTAACTCTATAGACAAACGGCATCCTGAATAATTAACATATTATAGCAGATGACTTGTGTTTGTGTACAGTAAAACGCTTAAATTATTACCAACCACTTTAAGGCACTTCCCAAGGAGACAAAGTTTACATGCTAAGGGCAATAGTATCTTTTTGTGTCTACAATGCTCCGAGAGTAATTCTTCCTATTAAATCATCCTTGGCAATCTTATATTATCTTGGATGATTTGTTTCGGGCACAATATTACAAGAATATATTTCAGGGAGTGAAAGTGGCATATTTTGAACTAAACATTTGATCTGTGTCTCAAATGCTCCAATATCAACTCGATATACGAACGGCATCCTGAATAATTATCATATTATAGCAGATGACTTGTGTTTGTGTACAGTAAAAGCTTTAAATTATTACCTAGGCGTTTTAGACTCTTTTCCAAGGAGACAAAGTTTACATGTTAAGGACAGTAGTATAATTTTCGTGTCTACAATGCTCCGAGACTAATTAAATCATCCTTGGCAATCTTCTATTGTCTTTGATGATTTGTATTGGGCACAATATTGCAATATATTAGGGAGTGAAAGTGGCATATTTTAAACTAAACATTTGATCTGTGTCTCAAATGCTCAAATATCAACTCGATATACGAACGGCATCCTGAATAATCATCATATTATAGCAGATGACTTGTGTTTGTGTACAGTAAAACTCTGAAATTATCACCAAGACGTTTAAAACTCTTTCCCAAGGAGACAAAGTTTACATGTTAAGGACAGTAATATCTTTTTCGTGTCTACACTGCTCCGAGACTAATTGTTCCGATTAAATCGTCCTTGGCAATCTTCTATTGTCTTTGATGATTTGTATTGGGCACAATATTGCAATATATTAGGGAGTGAAAGTGGCATATTTTAAACTAATCATTTGATCTGTGTCTCAAATGCTCCAAAATTAACTCGATATACGAACGGCATCCTGAATAATCATCATATTATAGCAGATGACTTGTGTTTGTGTACAGTAAAACTCTGAAATTATTACCAAGACGTTTAAAACTCTTTCCCAAGGAGACAAAGTTTACATGTTAAGGACAGTAATATCTTTTTCGTGTCTACAATGCTCCGAGACTAATTGTTCCGATTAAATCGTCCTTGGCAATCTTCTATTGTCTTTGATGATTTGTATTGGGCACAATATTGCAATATATTAGGGAGTGAAAGTGGCATATTTTAAACTAATCATTTGATCTGTGTCTCAAATGCTCCAATATCAACTCGATATACGAACGGCATCCTGAATAATCATCATATTATAGCAGATGACTTGTGTTTGTGTACAAAACCTTGAAACTATTTTCAGGGCATTTTAGACTCTTCCCCAAGGAGACAAAGTTTACATGTTAAGAGCAATAAAATTATTTTCGTGTCTACAACGCTCCGAGACTAATTGTTTCGATTAAATTATCCTTGACAATCATCTATTGTCTTTGATGATTTGTTTCGGGCACAACTATTCAAAAATATATCCCAGGGAGTCAAAGTGGCATATTTACAAATTTTCAATGATCTGTGTCTCTAATGCTCCAACATTAACCAAATAGACGAACGGCATCCTGAATAATTATTCATATTATAGCAGATGACTTGTGTTTGTGTACAATAGTTTTATATTGCACACAGGGATTAGGAGTGAAAGTGGCATATTTTGGAAGTTTTAAAATTTGTGTCTCAAATGCTCCAAAAGAAACTAGATAGACGAACGGCATCCTGAGTAATAATTTATATTACAGCAGACGACTTGTGTTCGTGTACAAGAGTATCAGAGCTATCGAAATACCGAATTGGTTCATTGCATTTTAATAATATTTTATGTTTCTTATTTTTTGCAGTACTCTTCCCTCGACATACCAACAAAGAAACAAGGGACAATACCATTAACCTTATTCACATGTTCCGAGATTATTTGCACTACCACATTAAGGTGAGAGTTTTCTGAAGTTCTTTGTTTATCATACCATTTAACATACTATTTTAAAACAGTGTTCAAAGGCCTACATTCATTCGCGCATGCGTGCAAAAACCTCGGATTTCCTCAAGGTGCTAAATCGTGCAAGGCCCGAGCCGAAAAACACGGAGAAGAAAACTATAACGTGAGTATTGCATTTCCTACAATACTGCCTTAGATACTTACTCTTTTTTTGCTTGCAGGGGGAGAACTTTCAAACGCATCGAATGATGTGTGCAGTATATTTAGTTGTTTTTATATAAATATAAAAAAATAAATTTTGTATTTAAATGCGAAATCCGAACATAATTTTGGCCAAGCAATGGAAAATTCAGCATCAACTAAACAAGATAACAAAACAAAGTATTCCAAAACAGAACCTTAAGGCTAAATGTAAGCTCAGCAAAATAATGAACAAAGAATTAATAGTTACGCGTTAATAAATTAATTGTGTGTGTTTTGTGTCGAGTCATCGTCAAAGTCCGTGTCTCCGCCAATTTGTTACAGTCATTAGCCGAGTCAGCGTCACAGCAGAACCGCATTTTAAACCAATAAACCCTAAACTTAAGTGCAACATGAGAACTAAAACTACCATGTCAAAACGAGCAACACGACTAAGGGATGCCACCAACTTGTTATATAGTCGCAATGGAGGATTCATCCCCGCAATTAGCCTATATGTGTAGAAAACGCATTTAAAAACGTACTGCAAATATTAACAAACCTTTGATACATCAATCGGAATTAATAAAAACGAGAAAATCAAATTGCAATATAAAATATACAAGCACATCTTTTACTCTTTAGCTTTTCATTAGATGAATGTGTTGCTTTTTCTAGTTTATTAACTTATAATTCCATACTATAAGGCATTAGGTTTCTAACATTTCGCTTAAGGATGCACAATACTATAACAGGCACTTAGATCTTAAATTTAACATTCTGCTTCTCATTCATGCTCTCCACGCTGGCCTGGAAATTCAGATAGTCGCTCTGGATGCGGGCACAAACTGAAAGTAGTTATTAATTGATAAACTAAGTTAAAACTGAGGGCATCATTTAACTGATATATTGTGGCTTGTGCTACTTACAGTGGTAGTGTTTTATGCGATAGAGGGTTTGCTGCTTAAGTACTTCCGATAGCTTGTACAGAGTGCGGGTGAATTTACAGGGCCTTTAGTTTAGGGATCATCGTACTGTTCCAATTTGATATAAGCAAGTGCTATGATAGAGAAGCGGCAGGGCGAGATGGATAGAGAGAGTGAGTAATAGGCTAAACACTGGGGAAAATCATTCGAAATTAAAGAAGGCTTTGATTTAATTATAACGAAAGCAACCTAGATTAAACATAAATGGAAAGTACAAGTTGTAATATTTTAATTAACTTTTATAACTTCAACATTGTTTTAGAGCCCGTTTATATTTATATAAGAACATTCTGGTAGTTAGAAATGCATAATTAAACAAATTGAGTTAGTATTGAAATATGAACCTTTTTTTCTATCGAAATCATTGGGGATTGATTCTGGGATTTCAAAAATTAAGCATTTTAATATATGTTCCAGCTAACCTATTCTTTTACCTCCTTAAACTACATTTTCTTCTCCGCATGCTAGACTTAAACTAGGTTATAAACTACAAATTAACATCTACATCTTCAAAGTAACCTATTTTAATTTGCGAACTTCATTCCTGACTTTAGAAATCACCTTTTCTTCAGTGTGGCATTAACTAGCGTGCAACAAGAGGAGCCAGCTGGAGGAGTCGTTTATCATTTGGTATATACAAATGCGTGAGTTCGTGCGGTTGGGAAATGGATGGGCTGGATGGGTAGGAGGAGCACCAGACAGGAAAAGGGCTTGGCTCGCATTAGGGTGACAACGAAACTGGGACAGTTGGTACACAGGACCTCTACGCGACGACGGTGTGTATGCATATATGTGGGTACGGTGGTAATGAGATGGTGGATCAATTTGCTCACCCTTCTGCAGGTCCATGTCGTCCATCTCGGAGTTCTTGATCTGCTGCAGCTTCTCGCGAAACTTCTTTGTGATCTGTTTGCGCTGGTAGTCCGCCTCGATTTCCTGTTTGGTGCGTGGGATCCGGAAGCGAATACAGCAGCATACCATAATCACTGCACGATGGGTTCAATTAGATTGGGTCCCATACAATGTCCCTATCTACTCACTAATTAACAAGAAAACGCCTAGGACGGCGGCTATAATGTGCCACACTCGAAAGCTCCCTATGACCACACTTTCCAGCCACATTTCGTGTAAGAATTCCGTATTGTCATCCATTTTCTGGCTGATTTATGAGCTCTACCAGGTGCTGGAACCGTGTGTGGCGTTGCTCCCGAAACACGTCCGGCCGTTTTGCCAATTCAGTTCCGACTGCTGGCCCAGGAACTGGTCCGAACTGGCCTGGCCCACCGAACAACTTGGTAAGGGAGGCGCGGCTACACACTCCCTCTAAAAAAAATAAAACGTGGAGGTGTAGCCGTGTGGCGGCAAAATGGCTAACTTGTAAAATAACAAACAAAAGAGCCATCCCCTTGGATAAATGAAGCCTGGAGCGTGAAAAGGCAATGATAGATATTTTACTAAAACCAGGGAAGGATTTTATATTCAGAAGGATCATAGTTTTACTTAAATCATTGGCATAAACATATTTCTTGCATAAAACGTTCCTCATAAAAACAAGTTTCCTAACAAGTTGATATTTTGAAAGTTGTTCAAAAATATTTAAGTAATAACTAATGAAATTTGAGAAAAATTATATTTTTCAAGAAGAGAAAGCTCTCAAATATGTTTCCAGATATTTTCATTTGTCTGCTTTTTGTATACTATTTTCAAAAATGGCTTGAATAATTTTGAGGTTAATGTCTGACCCGCATTTTTAAAAATCCGCTCCTGATTCATCCACAGCGAATATGAATGCGAAAATGACAACAAACTCGACTCGAATCCAAGAAACTGGGTGCGGTGCCGCGTGCCTCAGGATAAAGACCCACTCACTTTACATACCGAAAGGATCGGGGACACAGGAGGAGCAGGGCAGACCTCCCCCAACAAAGGACAACATGCATATGGTTAGTTAGACGAGGCATGGCCACCTGCTGGTCACACCCAATCGGTTCGGTTACTTTCGCTTCTCACTAAGATGGTAACTGCTAAGGTCTGGGCGGGATTTCGCGGCGCCGGAATATGGCCTAATGACTGTGACATTTAGGGGCTGGCGTACGGAACTATGTGCATGCAATTACAAAATTGGAGGTTAAGCAAGTGTCCTAACCTACCAATATTTTTAAACAAATGTTATGAAAATTTAAAATAAAGTGGTTTGTATATGAGTTCCCAACAGAATACTAATATTAACAGTTCCTTAGCCTGACAAGGTAATCATTCCAATTAAAATAATGTGTTTTATTTAATATTTGATTTATTTATCTACAAACAAAATGAAAAGCACGATAATCGCCGTTCCTGCTGAGAGGATATGAGATTGTATTCAGGAATATGGAAGTTGTAACGCTAACGCTAACCCGCAATTATCTGAGGTTTTTCCGCCCACAGCAACTATCTATATAAGGCCGAACCAACGATCATTTGGCCGTCTAAAATTCTAATAATATTGAATATTAATAACAGCCGAATACCGACTGTTGTTTCAGGATCCGGACATCTACAGATGGTCCTCCTGGGTCCATTGGAGTCTACGACGCCTTCAACATGGATGGCATGGTTTTCGAACAGGACGAGGACGGCACTCACATGTCAGGGATTATCACCACCAAATGGGATTTTCCACGCACTGATCGCCTTTTCGTATTTCTACGACTTCTGAAATAAGAGCCACAACGTTTAGCCTTTTCAGGCCAGGTTCCATATAATGCACTACGACCGAGGCACTTGGGAAACGACAATTATCAACCATTATTCACCTGACTTTTGTGCCGTGATGTTCGATGAGAATATGTTCTGGTTTAAATATTAGTTTGAAAAAATCGTTAACCGCGAGGAGCTTCAAGAACAGTGCATGACAACGAAAGGCGTGAGTATAGTTACTGTCATTGTCGTGCAGCTTTGAAGATCTATAATGATTCTTCTTTCAGACCGTTTGGGTATTTAAACCGTTCCTTATGAGTGTGCGCACTCAAAAACTTACGTATTCCCAACATTCGTGGACGCCATAACGTGGTGTACACCTATAAAGCGTTCGACGAAAATAACAAACGTCGAACACCATCCTTGTGTTTCGAAATTAGAGGAGGTGCTGAGAAGATAAAATAACAACAAAAATGTCAAATGATTTCACTCCATAGTCACAATAATAATATTAAAAACAAACAACAATATGGGTCCCTGGCCAAGGCGCATTTCTTTATTTTTTATTTAGTCGAAACCGTAGCAACATAGACCAGATGCTGGAGGAGCATTTCTTCAATGCAACATATCTAGGGGTAGGTCTGTTATATTTGGTGTAAAAATGATTTTTTGGGTATACTAGATCCGTCGGAAAATATGAAACAGGTAATGGAAAGCGTTTCCGACCCTGTAAAGCATATATGTATATTCTTGACCAGGATCACTAGCCGAGTAAGGGACGGCGATCCCAATTTTAAAACATTTTTTAGGATTTGATCACGTTTTAGTGAAAGTTAGAACTTTGCCTGAACGAAAAATAGCGAACGTATTACTCCTGAACCATGAAAATAGATATTTTCCATAACCCAATCTTAATTTCTAAGTTTTTTTTTAAGCCTAATACTTCTTTCAAAAAAAATTCTACGAATCAAAAAATGTCAATACTACATAAAATTTTGCGTTTGTTTTAATTTATATAATAAATCATTTTATTTTTAGTTATATATATTTTTGTTTCGTTAGATGAAGATCTTATTTGGTGTAACGCTTACGTTAACCCGCAATTATCTATGACATTGCCGCCCACTCCAATTTGCTATATAAGGTCGATTCAACGATCGGTTGGCAGACAAAAATGCTTACAATATTACTGATTCTCGGTATAAGTGGAGCCAGTATTCAGGCAGCCGAATACCGACTGCTGTTTGAGGACCCGGACATTTATTCGTCCTGCACGGATGGTGCACCAGGGTCCATTGGAGTCTACGACGCCTTCAACATGGATAATATGGTTTTCGAACAGGATGAGGACGGCATTCACGTGTCAGGGAATATCACCACAAAATGGGATTTTCCGCGCACTGATCTCCTTACTGTATTCTACTACTCCTGAATTAAAAGCTACTGAGCACTCAAAAGTTTTGCCTTTTCAGGCCAGGTTCCATATAATGCACTACGACCGAGGCACTTGGGAACCGACAGTTATCAATTATTATACGCCGGACCTTTGCTCTATTGTTTTCAATGAAAATCTGTTGTGGTTTAAATATTGGTTTGGAAACATTGTGAACCGCGAGGAGCTTCAAGAAAAGTGCATAACAACGAAAGGAGTGAGTATAGCTATGGTCCTTTTCATGCCTAGAAGTTCAACAATGGTTCTTCTTTCAGACCGTTTGGGTATTTAAGCCGTTTATGATGAATTTGAGTCTGTCAAACATACGTAATGCCAATTTGAGAGGACGCTATAAAGTGGTGTTCACCTTTGAAGCATTCGACGAAAATAAAAATCGTCGACCAACAGCATTGTGCTTTGAAATGAGGGGCGAGGCCGAAAAGATAACATAGCAATATCGATAAATTCGAACATTATTAAAATTACATTTCTATCGTTTTATCAAAAATTATCATTTGAGGATAAGGTAAAAATATGTTTTAAATTTGTACCAATGGTAAATTTAATTAGTACAAACTAAGTATTTTAAATTTTCAAAAATACATTTTGTATAATTTACGGTATTTTTGAAAAACTGTTTTGGGTCTATCGAATGGCGCCACCTGGCAGGACGAAATTGCAGATGGCAGTCCCTGAACCATTCACAATGGAGCCCCAAAGGGCACTCGCTGGTTTTGGGGCATGCGCAGGACCCATTAGCGTTACCCAAACGAGTGGGGCAGCACTCATTCACCTACTCATTCAACAAAATATGTGCTATCCCGAATCAGTTTCAGTTCAGGCTCTCGTTCGGTGGCACATCGGTGGCGCTCGTCGCAGAAAAGGCATGCAGAGAAAATCTAGAAAGTAGTTGCTGAAAAAAAGCAGAAGGCAGCCAACCCAAGCAGAGGAAAACTAGGGGGAAAATCGAAATCGAATGGAAGATAATGCAATCGTCTGGGAGCATATAGTATTATCCTCGCTATAGTATTGTCCTCGGATCGAAACGAAATCGGATCGAATTGAATTGAATCGGGCTCGGGCCTGTTTGTGTGTGTGAGAGTGTGCGGAGTACATATGTAATAGGGCCATGAAGTTTTATTGAAAAACGAGGCAGAGACTAGGCGAAAAGGCCATAAGAATTGGCCCGTAACCCCCGAAAACTCCGACACGCCCCTTCAGAAGGAGTAGCTGTGTAGCTGTGAAAAAAATGCCCAATGCAAAAACTGTGCCCATGTGGCTCCGAATGGGAGTCACCCATTTGGTAACATCGTGCAGCTGAAAAAATTCCCAATCACAAATCTGTTGAGCGAAAATCAAAGAGGGCCGAGTAAAAGCCCCAACTAACCTATATACATATATATATATATATATTAATATATATCTATATATATATATATGCACCTTTATATAGTCGGGTATATAAAAGAAAAGAAAATCATCTACGGTGACAAAAACAAAACGCTGTGTGCGAAAAATCGGTCCAAAATGTGCGAGCGTGAGCGTAAAGTGCGTGGGTGTGTGTGAAAGGTGTAAAAAATGTACATTCTGTGAATTGGCCACATAAAAAACGAGTAACGAGTATAACGACAGACGTTATATTTAGAGCCGATTCGTAGTTCTTGTTTTTGTTGCCATTTCGTTTGCCACAAGAGTAAGGCAAAAACGTAGGCCCCAAAATGCCCAGAGATCTCGACTCCGGCTCCAATTCCATAACCGATTCCAACACCGATTCCGTCTTCGTCACCGCTTCCGCATCCGACTCCGACTCCGGCGATTCCGTCGATTCCGGCGTTGGCAATAGCAATATTCCCGGGCAGCAGCAGCAGCATCAGCACTTTTACCAGCATACTACGCGCCCACCCACGCTGTGAATCCCCCAGATATCAGACTCAGATCTCCAGCACCTGCAAGCGCCACTGCAATTAGACGCATATAATCCACAAATCAATAATAATCACCAAATCAGCAAAGTAAGCACCGCTTTTCGTTTGTTCGAGCCACACACACGCCAAACATAAAACCAACCAGAAACCAGTGTAAATAGTTTGCACACTCGAGCGCTTTTGTTTTGACCGCCAAACGTTGCACGCCTATCGCCGCCAAATAATCGATATTCGATTGGCCAGCCAACTGAGAACTGATGTAGTGTAGCAAGAACATCAGTTTTCGTATTTCGTATTTGAGAAGCTTAAACACGTAGTATTCAGATAGATTTTTTGTTTAAATATAATGTTATTTTCAATTTGACTGGGGTTGGAGATTTATCGAAAAGCCAACGATAGTTTCGATACGTTATCCTATTATTTTGATAAATTATGTGTCTAAAATTAAGTTAAATTGATTTTAAGAAGAAAATAAAAAAATGTAAAATTGTCAGTCTGGATGTTGATCACATTCTTAATTTAAGGAATATTTTTAATAGGACAATCAAAGTAATGGTAACCATTGTTTTGGTGGGTGATACAAAGATGTTCAGATTTTGGATTGTTCGGTTTTTGTTTTGCTAAATAAATTATGTTTAAATAATTAAATTATTTTTACAAACTTTTTACACATATTAACGATAGTTCCGATTAATATTAATACAATATTTAGAAAACTTACAAAAATTAGTTTGGTGGTTACATTTTACATTTCTTGATTTATGTTTAAATCAGTTTATGTTATTGTAAGTTTACATTTAAGTCATTCTTTCGTTAGTGCAGAGTTTAGCAAATATTTTTTACACCGCAAATCAATATCATGATCACTATAAAGTATTAAGACATGAAGGATTTTTGGGGACCAAAATTGTTCACTTACAATAATTTATTAGACATAATTATTATCAATTAGAGACTTGTATCATTTGGAGTTACTAAATATTGAATTATTTATTGAATTAAGGTTTAAGACCGCACAAATTTAAAATTTGTTTGAAATATAGAGATCGAAATCAGAATAATATATTTTTTTGTATATTTGATTTTATAATTTAAAGTATTGCATTTATTAGTAACAGTAAATCGTTAATGATAGGGGTACCTAAAAGTAATAGTGTTAAGTCTTAAAATCGTAGGTCTCTATTTGTTAAAAATATGCACTTTAGGCCTGCGCAGTGAGATTAAGGAAATTCTAAAACTAAGTTCGAAGTTTGGTGACTTGTTGAGTCATTTCCCTTTTGGTGAAGTGTGATTTTGTGTGGATTGTGTGTTGAAATGTTCATTGCTAAAATCGAAAATGTTGGTTTTGGCAGCATTAAATTTATAAAAAGTACAAGGGAGTAGGTAAAACATATTTTATGTTGAAATCAATGTTTTGCATTAAAAGCTTATTTCTTCTTACTAGACCAATCGATCTTGCCATGTCCGTCAGTCCGTTTATTCGCAAACTAGGCTACCAGTTTTAAAATTATCTGCATACGAGTTTTCTAAAATTATAAGGAAAACCAAATGTAATATGTTTCGAATCTTTTAGATGTACTTTTTGCAATTTATTACATACATCATAAAAAAAATTGCTGGAATAATACAAAAATATACACAAGTTAGTTTTCTTGCAATACGCATTCATTTTTTTAGCTTAAAAAGTTTAAAAAAAATTGGAATTAAAAAAAAAACATTTCTGTCACAGGTCTACGGATTTTTCTGTCTATGTAAAATGATTTTAACTGCATGATATGATTTTGGCTGCCAATGTATATACATATGTATATAAACTTCGGCTTGCCGACTATTCATTTACTTTACTTGCACTATCATAAAAGTTCACAGACACAATTGTTTAGTACAAATTTGTTGTTTAAAATTGTATAAATTCTGTCAGTTAGAAGATTTGAATCCGCGCCCAAATTGGGCAATTTTCTCTCTAGCTTTGATTTTTTGGAGAGAAGCTTCGAACCCAAAGAGGCAGTTGGAATGAAGTTTGATTGAAAAACGTGCATACAAACTCCACTTGTGTTGGTGCATACGAATTGGCAATGTGTATGTGTAATGGTTGACGTCAAACTAACGTGCGCGTTGTGACGTCACACCATCCACAACAAAAATAGTGACAAAAATGTGATTAGGTAAATGTTGTTTCTTAAAAAAATATTTTTATAATTTATTTTATTTAAATGAAAACTTTCAATTATTAAACTGCTGTTTGTATGTCTTAAATTTATATAAAAACTAAATTTAAACTATAGAATTTGAAGAATTTGTTAAAAGGCACTTTTTATTCTTGAAACTATTTCATTAAAATTATAAAACTAATAGTAATTTATTAGAATAATAGAAGCAGAGAGAATTTTAAGTACACTGAAACATTTTCTTAAAAATATAATTACAAAATGTACTTTGTTTGACAGAATTATGTACGTTAAAAGTTATAACTAATTTATTAACCATATAGTATAAAATTTATATAGAAATTTCAATTAATTTACTTTCTGTAAAGTTCGATTGTCATGAGTAAAAATACCCCGAAATCACTTTAGCCTAAAATAAGTACCATCAAATATTTAAAAAGCGCGCGAAGGTGAGTTTCGGACTCGGGGCCCTATGTCTGTGCTCTTCTGCCGCAAGCGTGGCTTATGGGGCCCCCAATCTAGTGCCGTTGCCTCGCACATTCCACCTCGGGATCCACCCCGGGATCCAATCAGATGTTCAGTGCCAACTCGACGTCGCACATTCCACCTCGGGATCCACCCCGGGATCCAATCAGATGTTCAGTGCCAACTCGACGTCGAACCAAAGTGACAGCGCCGTGGGCTCGACGTCAGAAGTCGGCGGCTCTATAAAGGTTACTCTCCCCACAAGTCACTCGATGCGGTCTGAAATCAGTCGTTAAATAAAACAAAAGGCAACGCAGCAGGCTCGGCAAATTAAATGTAATTAAGTGCATTTAAGTTTTATGCTTACGTGATTCGATTCTCAATTTTCCGGGGCAGCCAAAAGTGCCAAAAATCCTCAAGTTCCCCCTGATTTCTTGGGTGTTCTTTTCATGTTTTTTGGCCAATTTCGCGTGTGCTGTCATCGGAATATTCATTGTGTGTGTGTGCGTGTGTTTGTGTAGAAAAAAAAGCATGGTGGAAGCTCCACCACATTTGTTATGTCAATAATTAGCAGAACAAAAAAAGTAAAGCAAAAAATGCGTTGAGGTGTGGATTAAATGGGAAACTTTCTTAGCTTTACCAGCGTTACTTTTCCCCCAAAAAAATTGCATTTGGCAATCACATGGAAAATTGATTTTTTGCCAAATGCGCGAGCATTTCATGTGTTTTTTTGTTTGTTCGGCTTGATTTTTTTCTTGTTTTGGGGCTCCAACTGGGAAGCGCGGTGTGTTTGCCAGTCCAATTGGATTATGCCCGAGCCGGGCTTTGTCCAATTGCCAGATTCTTGTTGGCGCTTGTGTCTCCTCTTTTTGAATTACATTAAATATTTAAAGCATATGCAAATTTGAACAGTGGCCCCGTAAAAGGAATAAAGTACCTTTACCTGGCCGCGGCCTCAACGCGCTTCCCACTGTGGTTGTTGTTGCCGGGGTTGTTTTTGTAGTTGTTATGGTAGGTGTTGTTGTTGTTGTAGTTGTTGCTTTACCCCCGCCCCTGATGACACACCTTCGGTTCCTCAGTTCAGCTTGCCAGAGATGTGAGCTCACTCGTTTTACACATTTTAAATTAAATAAATTAGAGTTTCTTAAAAAAAAATATATAAAAATATATTATTTCACTAATAACTTGAGCTTAAAGTCGATATACATGGTTATCTGCTGCACAGAAATATAAATTAGTAAAGAATATAATAATATAATATTTTTTTTAGTCTTGAATCTACATATACTATAATTTTAGTACTATCTCTGGTAAACTTTCAATACAATCGATATTAAATCCTAACTTTCCGTTTTTTTTTGTGGGTGTATGTACACTTCAACACATCGACATTATTTAAATAAAATGTTATAGAAAGGTATATTAAATAAATATGTTGTATTAACATAATAGTTTTTGAACTACAGGAAAGACAAATGGAAAAAGCTATAATATTTGTAAAAAATAAGCTTTTGGGATCTTTCCATCAATCAGACTTATGTATTTCCATTGCTAGAACTAATACCAACACACAACAAATTTGTAAATGGAAAAGAATGAGAGGAATGACTGCCTAATCCAGATATTGTAACACCTTAGCGTTGCCCAGAAGCTCATCTCTATTTGGCAGCTTTTCCCCGTTTCCCAACCGCCTTTAGTGTCGTGTAAATCGTTGTCTGTGGTGGGGGTTACCTCTTTTTTGGGGTCTGTGAGCCTGGGCCTTTTCTTTTTTCCTTTCTCCACTTTTTTTAGTGTTTTACTGCTTACCCAAATACCGACACCCGAAATCACTCACACTCATCGTGGTTTTTCCTTTGCAGCAGCTGTGGCTTCCATCTCCATGTTCCCATTTTCCCACCGCTTTTCCCCCGCTTTTCCCGGGTTCAAATGCATTTCGATTGCTTCGTTATGTGAGTGCACTCAACTTGGGAACTGCGTGTGTGTGTGTGTGTGTTGGTGTTTGTGTGTAAGGGAAGAAGAGGGGTTCTTAAACAGCGTTTTCCTTGATGCCATGTGTCTGCAATCCAATGGATGTCTCGTGCCTTTTCCTAGCTGCTGTTACCATTTCGCACGAACGCTTTCCCGGGCCAACAATCCCATGTCCTTGTCACCCCCCGTACCGCCCAGCCGCCCCTCGTCCCTCGCCCCGCCCCCTTTTGGCCCACTTGGGCGACACGTGCTCATTATGCCGCTTCAAATTTTATTCCACTTTTCGACTGTTCGCTGCCGTGTGACTCCTTCAGCGGAGTTCCCTTGAAGCTGCGAGTGTAGTTCAAAGTATAAGGGATGTGTACGAGCGGATTTAAGATTGTAAAATATACATACATATTTATAATTTTAGGTAGATTAGTAGGTACCGAAATTTGCGATTTGCATTTTAAAAGAATAAATATGAAGGTGACATAGGTCATGAAAAGCATCAACAGCATGGCAACACTTTTATGTATTATACTGACTTGTTTTCTTAAAAACCTTTTCAAAAATGTTATTGTTATACATTTTATTTTAAATCAAAGATCAAAAATATTCTATATTTGTGATTTTAATATTAAAAAATATATTTTTAATCCAACTTTCCTGTTTTTCTTTTATATAGAGATTAGTGTGCTTTCCAATTTAACAATTTATACACCCCTTTATGGAGAAGAGTAAACATTTTTTTATATTTTATTTAAGTAAGTTAAAGTCACAGTAAAACATAAAAATTACTAATTATATTTATTGTTGGTTTCTGATTTTATTAATAATTTAGTTTGAACATGTTTAATTTTATTGTCTTGAACCCAGCTTAACACGAATAATTACTTTAGTAATCGGTAAACGTTTCATTTAATTTTGCATCACATATTTAAATATTTCTAAAGCTCCCAAATATAAATATTCATTGTAAAAACTTTTGAATGTCAAATTAAATTTATAACCACACATCCGCCATGTATAAAAAATCTCTCATACGCAGCGTATTCTTACTTTAATATACCTTGTGAAACTACACTGGTCGGCATATGTATTTTGACAAAATAAAAGTTAAGTATACTCATAACTTGAACTTACTTCTTGTAAACTATAGGCATCAATGGAAAGGTAATTTCAATGCCGTTTGAATGATACAATACATTTCTTTACCCATTCAGTACTTATTGAAAAGGACGAATTTGTGTAAATCAACTTTTAAATTTTTTTTAAAAACTTTTTTCCTCGTCTTGAAAACTTAAATTTTTTGATGCAAAAAGTTTCTTCAAACAAAAACAATAGTAACTGCAAAAAGAATTTTTCAAAAATCATTTTTCTTATATTTTTTATGAATTTTTTATGAATTTTTGAAAATGCTTAAAAACAGGCATTTGAGCCATATTTTTGTCTTTTTCATACAAATTTTTTCCGACATTGTCACCTTCAAAAAATCATAAAAAATATAAGAAAAATGATTTTTGAAAAATTCTTTTTGCAGTTACTATTGTTTTTGTTTGAAGAAACTTTTTGCATCAAAAAATTTAAGTTTTCAAGACGAGGAAAAAAGTTTTTAAAAAAAATTTAAAAGTTGATTTACACAAATTCGTCCTTTTCAATAAGTACTGAATGGGTAAAGAAATGTATTGTATCATTCAAACGGCATTGAAATTACCTTTCCATTGATGCCTATAGTTTACAAGAAGTAAGTTCAAGTTATGAGTATACTTAACTTTTATTTTGTCAAAATACATATGCCGACCAGTGTATGTATTAATTTTTTTTTTTGATAACTTCAAACCAAATAAAGCCATTTATTAAGCCCATACCCATACCCAAACAAACGTTTTAAGGGGTCACCTCTGCCACATTGATAACCATAACAATCTTGTTTGCTATTTGCGCTTGGCAATTAAAAACTTGTTGATTGTGGGCGCTCCCAATACTCGTACTCTTGGCTCCCCATAGCGACTAATAACTGAAAACCAAACGCCCAAGCACTTATATTTGATTTATGTCAATAAGTCAGCTTTTGTGGAACCATAAAAGGTTGCTTAGGAGAAAGATCGCACTTGTAACTTACTGGACAGTAAGCCATTTTTCAATAAGATGCTTATTACAGCCTGAATGCTTCGCTATTTGTTTAGTTTTTAAGCTATTCCGTGCAAACAAGTACTAAATATCTCCCAAAGATGTGAAAAATAAAGCAAATAGCCCTAAACTTTTTTTTTTTTTTTCATGGTTACAATTTTTTATTTTCAAAATGCTTAAAATGAGCCTATTATAAAGAAAAACTCCTGTTGAAATGATAAAATGGTTTCTCACTACTTCTTAAAGAGCGTAAAAAATATAAGTGTGCTGTTGAGTATAGTATTTATATCTCCAAAAATTTGTGTTGTAAGTTAATTTTCCATTACTAACCGACTTTTTCTTATCTCTCTTCTGTTTTGCAGTTGCTGATAGCGTAAACAAGTGGCAATAACATAGAATAAATTAAATCGGTGAAGAGGTTCGAAAGGCCAAAAGTGAAAGCCAATTCGGAGTGAAACCAGTGCTAAAGTCAACAACTTGTGGGAGTCGAGAGCTCGTCCTCGAGTCCTTGAGTCCTTGAATCCTGCCAGTGTGTGTTGAGTGTGCATCGAGTGTGCCAAGTGTGCGTGTGAGTGCGTCGTCCGGATACCGGAGAAGCCACAACGTCGTCCACAAAACCATCGACGTCGACTGCCGCCGCCGCCGCCGCCGCTGCTGCTGCTGCTGCCGCTGCAGGATCGGGATCAGGACCGGGAGCGGGCTCAGGAACAGCTCCAGGCCACCAGAGGAGCGGCGGACGGAGCGGCCAGCGACGTCGCAGTAGCAGCAGTAATCCACACGCCGGCACAACGAAAGCGACCAGCGGCAGCGGTGGAGCTGGCAGCGCCGGCGGAGGAGGAGGAGGCGGTGGCGGCGGAGGTGGTGGCGGAGGCGGGGTCAAGCAGAGCGTCAGCCGGAACAGCAACATCCGGAGCAGCAGCTCCAACAGCACCATGGCCTCGGCCAATCACCGGGGTGGCGGCGGACGCGGCGGTGGCGGCGCCGTCGCCGGCGCTGGAGCGGATGGCAATGCGATCGTCGGCCTGCAGATCGGTTCCGCCTGGTTTCAGCGCAAGATCAACCTGAGGCCGCAGCACCGCGGCGTCCACCTGGTCACCGAGGAGATCCTCCGACAGATGCCGGAGCTGGCGCACTTCTCGGTGGGATTATGCCACATGCAAAGTAAGTAGGAATTGCACAACTCAATTAAATTGTTAGATGGGATTATATTTTATAAGTCTTATAGACATTTTTTCAAACAATAATGCCCTTTATGGAATTTTAAGTACCATCTCTGAATAGTTTTTGGTTTTCATATACACACATAAAAAAAACATAAGAATCAATTTGATATTCGCACACAAGGAAATTCTGACGTTCTCATCTGAGTTAAAAATGTTCTTAAAAATAGAACGACATTTTTCAGTTGAAAATGGTTTTATATTGCTCGAATCAAGTTGAATTGGCGGTATTTAAGTACATTGTATGTATAAAATAAACTATTAGTTCAGTCCTTAGTGTATACTTATCAAAAAGTTGTTAAATAAACTCAATTTAACTTTCTTCTTCTTATATTGATACCAAAATTTACTTACACGGTTTTTAAGAACGAATGTTCTCAATTCAAGAACAATATTCTCAATTCAAGAAAAATGTTCTTAGATAGTTTTATCTGTGCATGGTAAATTTGTTAGGTATAATTTTTACCATTGATGAATGTAATTTTTATATAATATAATGAGAATTCTTGGGTTTTTCTCTTTAAAGATCTCTAAAATTAAATAAGAAATTTACCTTCGGTAGGAGGGAGGCAGCAATATTCAAAACTCTACGAAATAGAACAAGAGAGCAAAATAGCGACTAAAACTATGGAATAATAATTACAGAATATAATTCATACATAATTTTATCATGTATCATATCTTTTCAATTGATTTCTAAGTGTGCACCGTAAACCAATATATAGTATCTTAAATATTGTGGTAAATGGAAATATCTTCGTAAAGCTGGTTCATTTTCTTTAAGTACCACGCCACAAAGATTTACTTACAAACATTTTTTCTTTAGTCTAGCCCAATACAATTTTGTGTTCCAAAAATAGCTTTTGTGTTTAAGAAGATAACCTAAAAAGATCCCTTCCAAATTAATATCAGTTACAACATTTCCAAGGGTGGGGTCAGCTATTTAGCCATTTAGTACTTCTTCGGCACCTTTTCGGCTGCCTTTCTAAGTGATTATCCTAAATTCAGGGCTCAAATGTCAGTTAATCGTGGTGAGCAGCTGGAAAATCCCTCTTCTATTTTGGCAGCCACCCCCTCATTTCCATCGCATCCATCTTATTCGATTCCCTGTCGATTCATACACTTGGAAAAGCCTTTCCCAACTAAGCAGCCGAGTTGGTTGCGAGTATAGTACTTAAATCTATCAGGAAAAGCCATCCATAAGGGTATTCCGACTCTGGCAATGGGAAAGTTTCATGACAATACATTTTCTTTGTCCGGATTGTATTTCTCGAGGGGAATCTCGCAATGGCCAAGGCGTTTGCATTTAGTTGAAAGTTCAGTTGGACAAACAGCGAAATGTAGAACTTGCATACCAAATCAGCACAAATAGTTGTTGAACCCAGCAGAGGAGCGGCTGAAACTTACAGGATTTGCAGGATTTGAAGGGGCCGCTGGCCCTGCTCATTTGTATTAGCCACCAACTGGGTTAAACTACACAGATAAACAGGCTGACTTGGCCCGGTCACTTCTTTGTGTCTTTCGTTGTAGCCCCGAAAATTGGGATTGACATTCGAATATAGTCCGACTTTTGTGTGACGATGACCCACATGAAGTAGAGGTTCTGCCAAAAGAATGTGTTCTAATCTGCTTGAGATGTGACCTATTGAACAATTTTAATACGATTTGTTCAACAGTAACAAATTTATTTTGCGTTATTTAAGGTACTTCTGTGGAGTATCCAAATAAGAAGTTACAATTTCTGTTAAAAAGTTAAGTTTAAGTTAAATGTTTAATCATTAATCTAATGTCCAAAAGTCGACAGAATTTTTAAGCTTAGGACCTTAAGTGCAATATGTGGCTTGACAGGATGTCCACACACATCAGACGCCAAGCGATTTGTGACTCTGTTCAAGTTTTATATTCCCATCCTCGGAATGCATTCGCAATAATCTTCGGATTGCAGTTCTGCAAAGTATTTCTTTTTCTGCGCTGCCACGGCTGCACTTCGCACACTAATTCTCGTGTGGAATCCCCGCTTTTAAAGACCTCTGACAGTGGATACACTGATCAAAATATTGTTTTGCCCTTATTTGGTACTTATGATAATGGTGATATGATGACAATATAGAACGTTTAGAAGATACTACCTTTGTAGAACTCAAAATCTAAAATTTAAAAACCTTTATAGCAGTGACAACGTCTCCTGTTTCTTTAAAAACAAATTGAAATTTTGTTAATGCTTAATGCTTTAATCTAAGATGCTAACATTCCTCTGCATAGTTTGAGGACCTTCCAATTTTGAGTGATATTTTGCATTTTTCTCAGTGTACGCTGGTATAGCACTAAGACGATGAGAAGGCAGTGCAAACAGAGAAACAACCTCCGTAGTTGGCTGCCTTGGAGGCAGCTTCTTGTTGACAGTTCGCATTACAATGCCAGGACGCGTTTCTCCATCCTGCGGCTTCCTGTCTCCCTCACTCCGCTTCTCTCTACCCATCCCGCTCTGGCCAGGGCAAATAAATAAAATCGTATCATAAAGCGCCAAAGAAGGGGGGCGGGGGGATGGGGGTTTTAGCCAGGAGTTGGCCTGACTAAAGTGAAAAGCATTCGTCGTCTTAGTCGCAGTCGTCGCTCATGTCTGCATGTCATGGTCTGTGGCTATGGCGTGTGAATGCTCGAGGCAACCCCCTCTCTGGTATTTTCTACTTCCATGCCAGCCCCCCTTTGCAATGCCCCAGCGAAGAAAAAAAGGTTGCTTCTTGAATTTTAAAGAGTTAAGGTGGCTTCGGTGTCCTCACTTTATATATAGTTTATATTATATACAGGGTTTTTTTCCTATATCACATCATTTGTTTTTAAGTTTTTAATATTTAAAAGATACCTCATTTATAATCATTTTAGGTGGTGTTTTATAGAACTCTATTAAACAATAGAGTTCTGTTTTAGCCAAGCCTTTAACTAGCAATATTCTGATTGAGATGAAAAATCCGACGGCGGATTTTTATGTTTCAATCATATATGATGGATATAATGTCATTGCATAAATCAGTGTATTATCAATTGTTTTTAAAAAGCCAACAGATCGATTTTAAAGCACAATTTTTTAATGTATTTTTCAAACTGATCCCTAGTTTTTTGCTGTGTATCTCAAATCGCCTTAGCCAGCACATTGCAGGCAAGTCTTTACGAACCTCCGTTCTCGCTTGCTCTTGTTCTCTCCTTTTTTATTTTTTGCCAAATCAAAAGCACGTGTGTCCCTGCCCCTAGCCTCTGCCGACCCCCCTTTTCGCCACCCGTGTTGTGTGCGTGTTTGTTGTCTGGGGTGCTCACTGTACGTGTATTGTTTTGTGAACTGTAAGCGGAATCTAATTGAGGTCAAGACATGTTTATTGATTTTCTTAAAAGGACTTCCTAATTAGACACACTTTACTAAGGGAAGCCCAAACCCCTTTTCGCCCCCTTTTAATGCAAAAAAAAATGGTAAATAAATGCAACCAAATGAAAGGCGATTCTTTTCGCCCCTTCTCCATCTTCTCTGCCCCAAGGAGAAGCAACAAAAAAGTTAATTTCGAGAGAAAAAAAAGGGAAAAATAATTTCAAAGCAACCTTGCCATATGTTGTTGTCTTTTACTATTGACCTCAATAGCCCCCCTTTTTCCGTCGACCCACCCCCTTTTGTTTCTATGGGGAAAGGCACAAACAACGACGCGGAGGGGGGGAAATGTGGCCAAGAGGACACACAAATCACAAATACACAAAAATATAAGCCAAATGTAAAGGTAACTTGTTAAACACAACAAAAAGTAATGGAATGCAGGGAAATGCTAAAAAATGATATATCCACCGGGTTCCGACTTTTCCACCTGAGCCAGGCAAATATTTCCCCTCTATGACTTGGTTCCTTTCTTCTTTTTTTTTATTAATATTCATATGTGTGGCAGGAAGGTCATCCGCTTATAGAACCGAACCCTACTGACCACACAATGCCCCATTGGGGTTTCCGTAACCCCAATATAAATGGGACCTCGGAATCACCACAGCAGTATATATATGTATTTATATATGTGTTGGGCAAAGCTAATTGCCTGGGGGGCAGTTGATGATTTGTTTGGGCCTTGGCTTAATCCCACATTTAAAGGTTAGATTCGAAGGAAGTCAAAGTTGATAGAAATCGGGCGGTCTGGATGATGGGGGTATTTGAGGAGGTTATAAAAACCTAGAGATCAGATACTTGTAATATTCCACTTTTGTAAAACCTTTAAAATTCCTGGTATCCCTAAAACCTATCCTAGACCTTTATAACCAATTCGTTAAGCCGTATTTTATGTTTTACTCTTTGGATTTATTAAATCACACTTCGTTAAAATGTGAAAGACTCGTCGAACCTTAAGAACCTTTTCATAAAACCGTATATTATGTTTTACTCCGTGGATTTACTAAATCGCACTTCATTAAATCGTGAAACTTAAGATGCCCCAGGATCTGTTTCAGGATAACTTGCCCGACTTCATGGAGCCTCGAGGTTAGCGAATTTTGGTGGTGGAATGTCCACCCTCGACAGCAATTTGCTGCATAATCGCAAGATCATATAAATGGCTCAACTTCAATTTATAACCCGAGCATATTTTCCAGCCAAAGCGAAAGAGCTGCAAGAGTACAGCACAAGAAAAGGACTCTGCCGGAGTGTCCTTTGTGGAGGAGCAACACCAAATAAATCAACAGCCAGCAAAAGCGAAACCAATTGTGGGTGGGTTTTTGCAGGGGGAGTTTTCTATGGAGTAGGGAGTTTTCGGAGCCTTTCTAACATTAGGGATATATTTTTGTGTGGGCGTACTCGGCCATTTCTCTTTTCGCTTTCGTGACGACAGGGAAACTGCGAGCAAGGAAAAAAACAAAACGGGAAAAATGAGAAAATGGAAAAGGAAAACAAATCGTGCCATGTGTGTGTCATACTTTTGGGCTTCCGCTTATTTCTTTATTCTTATTCCTTTATTCCTCCATTTTGGCTCCTTTAGTATTAAAATTGCCCGCTTATGAACCGCAAAATGCTGCGCTACCCAATAAATCAATATTATTTATGCAAAACGGGCACGCCAAAGGTTTTTCTACCCGTCCTTTGGCCCGCTTTTCCGATTTTCCAATCGTATCGGTATGTGCTTGAACCAGTTTTATGCCGTTTTGTTCCGGTTCTCCAGCACCTGACACAAAAAGAGGATGGTATGGCAAACCAAAGATTTCTCACGGTGTTCGGTGATTTTGGCCTGGGGTCTCGGGATAAGCATAAAACTCAACGGCTATGTAATAAGAAGGTTGATGAATTTAAGCATTTCCTTGAGTCTTACATTATGTAAAACCCAAACACCGCACACACCTACCGCAAACTCACGTGCTATTTGGCGACCTACAGCGGTGGTGAAAAAAATAGAATCATAAAAGTATTCATCGTATTTTTTTATACTATTTATTCTGAAATTTTAGTTTCTAATTGTAGTAAGTTAGCAAATAGTGCATATGAGGGGTGTCTTTCAAGCTAATTTTACTCTAAAAGCAAATCTTAGTGACACAAAAACTTTTCCTTAATAAAGTAGATGATGTAAAACTAAAAAGCTAAGAAACTTAAAGAAATTTTTTTTTCTAAGTTTTGCTTTGGTATTTAAACTGGGATATGTAACACATTTTTTTAAACCCGAACCATGCATATTTTATAAGGATAAAGAACTCTCTTGTCAAATTTAAGAATTGAAAACTTAATGTATCATAGTCTAAAGTGGTTCCTTAAAGCTTAAATAATATACATTTCAGATAATCTTAGTCCACAATATGTGTGAAACTGTGAAGTTTGCAATAACCCAATTTAAAAGTTATCCAATACCTAGTACTCATCCAGGATTTTCTTGTTGATCTTTGGGAACCAGGACGTTGACCGCTGCTGTGTGGGTGTATCTGAGTCTGAGTGCGTGTTTGCATGAATATATGAATGGGCACAGCCAGCTGAGCTGAGTCAAGTTGAGTCCATTGTTAAACACTGGGTACTCCTCCGTTCGTTGCGGTCGTATATACATATATATGCAGTTGTGTGTGCTCCCAGCCTGTTTGTGCTGTCAGAATGTTTGACTTTGTATAATAAAAAGGCCTCTTTAAAAACATTAGCAACTTTTGTAGTGCCTAAACGCCTGCTACATGTGCACCAAACCACCCACCCAACCCACCGCTCACATACACAAGCAACTAAGCATCTAAACAGCCGGTCAAAACGATACCACCTGCTACTTAACTATGCGTACTACACTGAGAGAATTGTTGGTAAATGGTGTTTAACAAAATGTGAAGATTTTTTAAAAATATACTTTTTAACGTAGGATCCTGGTCGGTTCTTTTCTTAAGACAAAGTCCAATAAAGTTTAAATTTAAAGATTGAACTCTATATAAAAATAGATTTTTTTCGGATCCATCATATATATATATTTCTTCCGGCGCACAAGCGTTTATTAGCGCTCTGGGCACGTTGGCAATGGCTGCCGTTGGCAAATATACAGGGTTGCCCATATTCGACGGACCCATCTGACGACGCCATAACTTTTGACAGAGATGCCAGATCGCTTAATGACATACCGCGTTTGAAGCGTCAGTCCAAGCAGATTTTTACCATGGAACAATACACGCCACGCGAGCGCTCTGAAATAGTTGAAATTTACATTCAACAGAACAAGTCAATTGTGAAAACTCAACGTGCTTTTAAAAAATTAAAAAATGTGAAAAGTGCGCCTTCTAAGAACACCATTAAGCGTTTATACGAAAAATTTACGACTGGTGAGGCTCTTCCTAGTCCGAAGAGGCCAAATAAAAGTCGACCAAGGCGATCGGACGAGAATATCGCTGCCGTACGAGCCAGTGTTGAGATGTCCCCAAGGACATCCCAAAAACGCCGTTCTCAGCAGTTGGGCATGGCTCGGTCCACTTTACAACGGATTATTCGCGTTGATTTGGGGATATTTGAAGTCAAAGGTTTACGTTAACAAGCCAAGGACCCTAGAAGAGCTCAAGGACAACATTCGTGAAGAAATAGCCGCTATTCCGGCCGAAATGTTGGCGAAAACGATGGAAAATGCTGCAAAAAGGGCACAATACGCCATCAACGCCAGAGGCGGCCATTTGAAAGATATCATATTCAAAAATTGATGTAAACAAATCTACTTGGAACAAATTAAATGATTAAGATTGCCAACCGCCAAACTTTTATTTTTTTCTTTGATTTTTTAAAAAAAAACATGGGTCCGTCGAATATGGGCAACCCTGTAGAGCCCCCTGGAAGCCACATTCTCTTGGCCCTGTTGACGACCACAAAGCCCATGGCTAAATCATATTAGAGCCGTCCTACGCCCGGCCACCGGCTTAACGCTCTGGAGGAGCCTTTTAACGCCTCCTGCCCGCGTTCCATTTGTGTTTGGTGCAATGGAAAAAGTGTCAGTCGAGTATTCCAGGCGGATGCGCCTGTTGGGGCTGAGCGGGGCAAAAAGTTGGGGACACGGAATAAATGTGCACGGAATGCGGGCAAAGAAAAAAAAAGTAGAGGGCTTGAGGCGCGGTGACAGACACAGGGACAACTCCAAATGCCACTCAAAATCCGCATTGCATGGCAGACACACACAATTATGTTTAGGCCATTAACATATTTAAAATGGCGTTGTCCCTTACACTTTAAGAAAAAACGAAGCCATATACTACAATATGTTACTAATTAGGAAATTCAAATAAAGGTTGGGTAGTTTTTAAAATGTTGCTGCTGAGAATTACATACAAAACTTTTAACACTTAATATAATGATTAGTAACAAAAAAAAGGATCCATAATAATTTATAAGCTATGTAAAATTTATGAAATACTATCGTTACCCGGGATATAAAGTTTTGAGAAAGTTTTAAAGATATTTTGTTTTAAATGGATGAAGATTTTTCTATAGGGAAGCATCCCAATAGAAATTAAAATAAAAATAACAATGCAACGACTTTACACAACTTCTACACTGGCTAGAGAGAGATTTTCGGTTAAAATATAATTCTTTGGCATCCCTTGCGTTCATTTTCGTCTATGAAATAGGAGCGTTATAGGAGATATGCCATCGACATAGACCAAGTTTTAGGTCAACCTAGTGAGGCAGTTCCTCGTCATCGTCCTTGTCCTCGTCCCATTTCCACTCCCATTCCCAATCAAATCCCATCCTGCAATCAATTTGCAAATTTGCTCTGACCCTCCCCGCATCAAATGTCACTTCGGTTTCATTTTCATTTGCACTGACCGAAAGTACCCGCTCCCCGGATTTGTCCATGGATGATATTTAAATTCCTGATGCCATTTACACATGTTCAACATGACATAATCGCCTCGGAAATTATTTAGAAAGAAAGTGGGTCTGGGTTGTTGTGCGTTTCGCAGCGCGTTTGCCCCCAAAATCGGAACTCGGACATGTGTGCTCCATATCCACATACATATATCCACATTTTAAGTCTCTGCTCGGGGCCCGGAAAATTACATCTCTGGGATTTGATAATAAACTAATTTTCGCTCGGCTTCTCAAACTGCCAGCAGCTTTCTCTTTTATTCATGAATACGCAATTAGTGTGCAAATTCAAGTGTTTCTCGTGTTACCCGGCTATTTGTAGATAGAAAAACCTATCTATTATTGAAACAAAATTCATTTTGAGTAAAATATTCAATTTCGAGTCGGCTTTCATTGCATCGCTTGACATTTTCAGCTTTGGCAGTTGGCCAATTGTGAGCCGCCAAAAATGCAGGCAATTATTGTTAAATTTTCAACTCCGAACATGCTCGTGTTTTGTTTTGTGTCGGGTCATATCATAAATTTGTTAAACAATTGCATTCGAAATTGCAAAACAAATCTGTTTCGGAGTGGAAAACTTGATGCTTCTGTGTCAAGGTATAATTTTTTAAGGCTTAGCATTGACGTAATAAATTTCTAAAAAATATTTAAAAATTGGTTGGCGCTAACTGTGGTGAAATGAAATTGTAAGGAACAAGTTTCACAGCCATATATCATTATCCATAATAAAGTCTAGTTTATGGAATATAAGAATAAATAATCCTAAAAGCCACTGAAAAAAATTAATGTAGAGTTATTTTAAATTAAAATGTATTTCAAATAAGCTATCTTTCAAAAAGTATATACACAAATCATCAAAAATGTTGATGAAGATAAATATATTTTATATGTAAGGGTATACTGAAGCCTTTAAAACTAAACATGAAATATGCAAACAATTAAAAGCCATCCCACTTAACACTATTTTACAAGATGTTTTAAGCTTAACGGCCAATTACAAGTTGAAAACTCACTTTTGTTCAATCCCCACTTTGTATTATCGTTCCAAATACATTGGCTTTTACGCTTGAGCTGGTTGAAAAATCCTCCTCTGTTAAATTGGCCATATCATAACACGTCTTGTCATATAACTCATGATGGATTCGTGATATGTTATCAGAGCAACAGCATACCCAAACACGACGGGTGTGGGCCTGCGGCAATACATTTTGACTAATTGGCGTTACAACTCAATTGAAAATGCATGGAGCTAAGGAGCCAACGCCTCGACGTGATGGTCTAATAACCGGGGGGCTATTCATTATAAAGATTATTATTATTATTAATCCCACAGACAACTAATTGGCATTGTGTGTGCGCTTGTTTTGCTTTCAGTTCTTCACACATCGGCGAGTTTAGCGTTAAACGAAAGCTGGGATCCAGACGTCAGGTGAGTAGATGGACATATAGACAATGTATCCTATTTGAACTATCACATTTTCAGAGACGACATGGAGATGATGTTGAATAAAATAGTTCCCGAAGGTTTGCCCTATAGGCATTCGTGCGAGGGACCCGATGATATGGTGAGTATAGATTATATTCTAGTGCAGCTACATAACTTGGCAGTAAGTGTCGATCAGAGTGGTAATGAAAAAATCATTTTCCAAAAGCACATTAGAATTTGAAAGGAATTTCTTTTCCAAACATAATTTAAAAATTCGATTTTTTTACTAGAGATTTCAATCCCAGAATTCGAAAGCACTTATAAATGTAATTTTAAGTCCCTAAAAGTATGCAACAATATATTTCAATCTCAGATATACAATGAAGTCATTCAGAAAGACGACTATTTTTTATTCACCGCATACTTTCAGGCACCTAAAACAAAATTGTAAAGTGATTTCAAAACTTCTGTAAGCATATTTTGTAAGTGCTTTTAGATTATTGGTTTTAAGGACTGCTAATTTGGGCAGAGATATATTGTGGATAAATATACTGGTATACTGTGTCTATCTACAACCCCGCTTACCAATGCTTTCCCTCTTCTTTCAGCCCGCGCACGTGAAGGCCTGCTTCCTGGGCAGCTCCCTGACAATCCCGATCACCGATGGCAAGCTGTCGCTGGGCACGTGGCAGGGCGTTTGGCTGTGCGAGCACCGCGACCAGGCCGGATCCCGGAAGCTGGTGATCACGCTGACCGGATGTCCGCGCGAACAGGCCCGCAGCCCGCTGTCCCCCGTCTCGCCGATCGCCAGCACGTCCAGTTAGGGGCGGCCTCGCTCCACCCGCGACAGCCGGTAATCGCGGGGGAGCGACAATAATGCCATCATTTCGTCGAGGCGGCTGATACTGCAGA
Organism: Drosophila subpulchrella; assembly: GCF_014743375.2. Classification (NCBI taxonomy): domain Eukaryota; kingdom Metazoa; phylum Arthropoda; class Insecta; order Diptera; family Drosophilidae; genus Drosophila; species Drosophila subpulchrella. The sequence goes on along the minus strand of NC_050610.1, from coordinate 14,534,797 downwards.
AGAACTTGGCTAAGGCGAACCTGGCCCAGCAGCGGGCGGCGGCGGTGATTGCCGCCGGTCGGGGCGGATTGGGTGGTGGTCAACAGGATGCGTTGGCACCGCCCAATATACCCGGCATGGAGACGAAGACCGGCCGCCTGCTGCTGCGCCAGCAGCTGCACCTCAATCTCAATCTGAATGTGCAGGAAACGTTGCGCGATGGCGTCGACATCGATGATGTGGACGAGGATGTCGACGAGGACGAGGACCTAGACCTAGACCTAGACCTAGAAACCGTCACAACAGTGCCTCTTAACAATGAACAACTTAATGCTAAGGTCACCACCACAACATCCAGTTCATCAGCAGCGAGCAGTGCATTAGCTAAATTCAATCGCATCATTGACTCCACCTTGGAGCGGCCACCAGTGGCCCTAGAGTACTCCGGATTGCCCAAGTTGAGCAGTGCCACATTGCAGCAGCGCTTCAATCTGGCCTATCCGGAGTTGGTGAGCCAACAACAGCAGCAGCAGCAACAGCAGCAGCAGCAACAACATCTGCAACAGCAGCAACATCATCAGCAGTTGCAGCTGCAACATGATGCGACCAAGCAGATCAGCAGCCTCCAGGGGAACCCCAGATTGGATCGTGGAACGGGCGCCGTTGCCAGCACCCCATTAACACTTCAAGCACCCAAAACTCCAGCAACGGCGACGGAGGAGCAAATGGATCCGGGGCAATCCCACGACGACGATCAAGACGACGATGATCATCCCCACCACGACGAGGATAATCAAACGAAACGAAATGATGTGCATTATTTGTTGAAACAGTTGAATAGTTTTAGTGATATAGAAGAAATAGAAATTGTTGATATGAAGCAAAGAGGTCAGCGGCCGCCGATGGCGTCCAGTTCGTTGGCGACCATGATGCCGCCACCCTCGCCGGCACCGCCGGCCTCCCCATCCACGCAGTCGCACCGGCTGGGGCCGCGGTTCGCCTCCTCGGGCGACAGTTCGCTGGTCCTGCCGCAGCACCAGTTCGACGACTACCTGTTCGAGTCCTGCCACTACCTGGAGACAAACTACTTTGCCGCCACATACCGCACTGCCATGGTCGAGAGCAGCTCCCACGAGTTCCGGCCCTCGACCAACAGCAGCTCGAACAGCTTCGAGCTGCACGAGATGGAGCCGCCCAGTGTCATCTGCAAGGCGGGTGCACCACCTCCTCCTCTGACCGCCAGTCGTTCTGGTCATCCAGGTCACCCTGGTCATCCGGGTCATCCGCCGCCGCGATATCAATTCGAATACCAGGCGGAGACCCGGCTGACCACCAGTGGGGTGCAGACGGAGCTCACCGTCGAGTCGCTGGCCAAGATGAGCAACTGCAGCGGGAGCAGCTCCTCCTCGACGAGGGCTCCTCCCTTCTTCCGTTGCTGCTACACGCCCATCGATCGCTGGCGGGAGAGGAGGCAGCAGCAGAAGAGCTCCTCGGCCTCCTCGTCCGCCGCCCAGCCGCCCAAGGACGTCTGACACTGGGCGTGGCAGTCCACTCGGAGATCCAACATGTGCCTGGCTAACTTACATCGGGGATGCAAGCCGGGGGAAAATTGGGATGGGTTCGGAATTTGCAGACATGGTTCGGTTTAATGGGTTAAAGTAGCATTTTTCGGTCTAAAAATTAGGGAGATCTTAGAAATTTCTGAAGGTTCTTAAATTTTTCCATTACACAAATTTTGAATAGTGAAAAAAAGACATACTTATATAATTCTTGAGGAACTAACTTTTCATCTGAATTCTGTTATTTAAAAACAAAAATTTGTTTATCGTAACTCTTCCCTCTAAGGATACCTTAAAAATTTTATTTTTCAAAATCAAGACCGAACCACTTGCCTTATAAAAATGATAAAATAAAATCATATACGGTTTGCATCCCTGTTATTTTGGTCGCTGTTCTCATTTGCGATATCAACAAGAGATTCCATTTCGATCGACAGTCGATACACGAATCACGAATCCCTTATCATTCGATGGAAGTTCATTATTGTACAATTTATAAATGCTAAAACGTAAACAAGAAATGTTAGTAAACAATTTTTTATACACACACCAGCCACACAGACATTCGCACATTTTTGCAATACACCAAAGTAAATGATTTGGAAATTTGTATAAATACTTAAGATTGTTAAATGTTTGACAGAAAACTTGGATGGCAAACGAATACGGATTCCCATTGAATTTAAAACATTTTCGGCTTTCTTTTTGAGAACTAGCCAGGTTTTCTGCTAAGCATTTGTCTAAGCTGAACTCAACTTAGGCCTAAAGTTGTATTCGAAAATGTTTCAACAGAAGAAAATATTGTTAAAAATTAAATGAAAACGTAGGGGACGCGAGAGCTTGTATAGTAAGTTGATGAATAAAGTAATTGAGAATGATGTTGATAGTGGTCAGATCAAATGCATAGATGAAAGGCGCGCACGCCGGCACTTTTGATTTCGTAGTCTAGATTCCTGTTCCTCTCGCTTTACCAAGTCCGATTGGTCTGTCTATATATATGGCATTCAAATTGACACATTATATGCGTGCGCGTGGGTTATACGATCCCCAAAACGGATCGAAAACGATATAAAACAAAAGCAATTGTTACATCAATTAGACACTATATTCTGTTGACTTATCATTTAAGCCCACTTTTTTCGTTTCGAAGGATAAGCTTTTAAGGAATTGTTGTTAGAGCACAAGAGATACTGGCTATACAAGCAAACCAAATACGAAACGATTCAACTCTTAACCAACCAAGAGCAATATTAGTTTTTAAATCAGTTCGGATTTGTCAATTTTGTTGAGAACATATGCAAGTAAAATACATCAAAATATATCACTAACTTGAATAAGCCTCGAGATCACGCTTTGGTTTATCGGAAAATAAATATATATACGCAATTGGAACACCGTCTAAAAACTGAATTTATTTCACCGAATTCCCGCTGCTCAACAAATGAACTGAGACACATTCTGGTTTCAGGATCTTCGGCTGAGTTCTTCCAATAGCAAATCTGCAATCCGAGGGAGATGCACCATAAGAAATGGAATGAAAATGAAAACCAAACAAATGCCTTTTACATGCCCACACGTACACTAAAAGAAAACGAATGTAGCCCAAGAATGGTAACCAATGTTAGTCAATAATGCGCTGAGCAACATGCAAATGTCTGTAAATCACAAGCGAAGCGAACTAATTTATTTAAAATATATATATATATCAACACGTTGATTATGTTAATCATTAACGAACGACATAACAAATAAGTTGTTATCAAACGAGACGTAGGAGTTATGGGGGCTAATAGCGTTAGAAAAATTACCTATTGTTGTATGTTTTATTCAAAGCGCACGTAATTTAATAAACATTAAAGTTATCGCTAAAAAAACAAAAGAAAGCGACAACAGAAAATGAAAAAAACAGTAGCTAAAGTGAAATTTTTGTAAACTTTTTGATATGTGATGATGATTTGGATAAATTAGAGCCACAGAGGAAAGAATTATTACCTTAACCTAGCCGTAGATATTTAATCTAATTAAAATGAGTAGCGCAAATGCCAGTAAGCAAAAAACCCAAGGGAAGCTAGCTAAATTCTAGAGAGAACTGGGATAACCGGAAAGATCAGTGGCCAGTTGTTATGCAATAATCGTAGTCTCGGCCAGCCGAAGCACCAATCAGGGTTCCTTCCGGCATCGGGATAATACAGATCTGATCCGATAAATATCCGATACGATACGATGCAGAGGGAACTGTTATTAGCAATATTGAATATTCATGGCAATTCAATTGTATTAACGACATTGATAAATCTGAATAGCGAACGCATTGTAGGAGCCTAGTTAATGAATCCCAGATGAGATATGAACTCGACACGATCAGATTGAAATGAATACTAAGTGTAACTAAGCGAGTAAGTAGAAAATATTCAATTGTAAATAGGACTTTATTTACAATCACTTGATTTGTTGACTGGTTTTCGATTCAGACAATTATGCGTTAGCCATGAAAAGGAAGATATGCGGATATATTACCGACACGAGTAATCACACACCAAAAAGCTTTAATTAATTTAATTACCGGAAAGAGAAACCAAATAAAGTACTACAAGATATGTATTTAACAATAATCATTTTTGATATCATTCCCATTGGTAACGTACGGATTCCATTGTAGATACCTATTGAGCAGCCAGTAGTTAAATAACTAGTCCGCTAAGTCGTCAATGTCGCCTAATGTGAGTTCTATATATTGCATCAGATAATACAATAACAGAGCATATTAGCTATAAAACCGAACAAGAGGCAACTAATTAAATAACAGAACAGAAAAACGGCCTAGATCACACGACAAACCACATAAAAACATTTAAACAAAACATACACATCACACACACACACTCGACACACTAAGCTTTTATAAAACTATTTAACAAAAATATATATATACTATGGAAAATAATAATCCTGCCAAGTAACATTCGAATACCTGCTTGAAGAAGATACACCCGCTTTTGCTAAGAAAACGAAACAAAACAAAGATTTAATAACGATGAAGAGAAATGTAATGAAACCAAAATAGAGACAGGATCTAGAAAAGACACTATGGCTAAATACGATTTTTATACTTTCGATAACATGATTTTTTATACTAACGTAAAAACTTTGAAACAGAACACGCAGAAGTGGCGGACTTTTTGGGGTATCGATTTCAGAATCACTTTGATTTGAGTCAAGGAAGGTAAAGGTTATATTATAGTTATATATATAATACCCGTACATTATATATGTAAAACCCTAACTGCAACTATGGAACGAGAGCACAAATTTTGTTGAACAAAGGGGCAAAACCCGCAAAAGCAGAAAAAAGAAAAACCAAAATCAAATTCTGACAAACAAAGAAAAAATCGTTTTTTAAGTCCAATCCTCAACACACACACATACATACACCCACATGCAGCAACATAAAATCAAATATATACTAAATATATAAACATGTATGTATATATTTAGCTAACGAGTAATTAAACAACACCCGCACAAATCGCTCACCTAAACAATTTACGAATTAAATATGCTTTGTAAGCCCAAATAAAAGCGAAAACCCAAAAACATGACCTGCAGCCAGCAACAAATCTCTAGCGAAAATGTCCACAAATTTAGCCTACGACAGCGATTTTTGTATGAGCAAACAATTTGTAAATATATATTTCTTGATTTTATCGAAAAAACCAAATGCGAAACACTAAAATCATTCGACAACCTTAGTTTTATCCTAATTGCAACCAAAAAAACACTCTTTTCTATATCTATCCAGATATCGGAGTACATAAGCGAGAGCATACTTTAAATGGAAAATTATACCAAGAGTAATGAACAATGTCAACTACAATAAATTAGCAAAGTGGAGGCGGGAGGAAAGTGAATGAAATTAAATATTAGTGCAATAATTAACAAATTATTCGGTATAATTAAAATGAAATACATCTAAGTAAACGCTTTGTAAAATACATATAAACAATTTATTAAATGAAAAAATGAAAATGGAAAACAATAAAAACGAATAAAACCAAGAGGAAAATGAAACACTATTGAGTAATAAAAAGCGTTATGCATTGACATTGACACACGTGATTCGATATCTCATCTTATAAGCATAAATCAATAAGATAACAATAAAGAGAAATTACAGAAAATGCAAAAGGGAATTTCTCCTCAATTAGGTTTGTGCTACTTAACGTGATACATTTATTTATCATGAGAATTGGCGTTGATTGTATAGTTAGATTTTACAGATACCGCATGGGCTTTCGAAATCAAGAAACTCTTAACCTATTAAAACAGGACACTTGACATTATGGCTGCTGCATGACTGTGCGAACATATTTGAGGACGTCTGGATTGGACAGGATATGCATGTGATCCACTCCTTGCAGGGCCAGTGTGTTTACAGGCGAGCTGCTATAGCCCGACCAATATTGGCAGGCCCGCAGGGAACGCTGATTTACGGTTCCATCGCCCAGACCCATAATCAACTTGGGCGTTTCCCCAGCAATATCTGACTTTTTGTACTGCAATCTGTTGGATTGAACAAGAGTTACTTAAGTATCATCTTTTTAACAATATCGTTACTTACCTCTCCACCGTGTCTATGCCATCGCCATACAGACAATGCAGCTCCACATCCGGTGGACTAAAATTTTGGCTATAGCGAATCGTGTCCTTGCGCATTTCCCAGCCCGTCATGTAGTCTATGTCGTTAAAAAACTCCTTGAGCTGTGCCATCGTATAGTTTCTGGTTGGGGTCGTGGCCAGAACCTCGGAAGGCTTCCAAAAGAGTGGAGACGGCAGCAGCCAAGCAGTGGATGGGTGTGTTATTTGCTCCTCCTTAAGGATCTTGGCGCTCAGGGCAAACGAATCGAGATCGTCGCCCATGGCAAACACTTTCACCGCCTTAAAGCTGCCCGCCCAGGCTCCTGCCAAACTGATCAATCGTTTTACATATTTGGCCTTCCATTGGACGGTCTGCTGCTGCAAGAAGACCAGGGTCATGGAACTGCCCATACTGTGCGTGATAAAGGTGACTGCCGACTGATTGTTGGCCTCATAGGTGTCCTCCACCAGTTGCTTGAGATCGATGAAGAATTGTTTGTTCTCACCTGAAAGGTAAAGGGTAGTTTTTACATTAAAACTAATCCATTATAGGATTTTTTAAATACATCTGGTTAAGTCAAGAAATTTCACTAACCCGGCGCTTTTCGGAAGTCGTACGGAGCTCCGTGGATGTTCTGCTTGCGAACATAGCCCAGATCCACCAGCACGTTGGCCACGTCCTTGAAGTAGGCCCCGGCGCTGTTCTTGGTGGGATCGATCCATTCGACGACCTCCGGATTTCCCCAGCCAGGAGTCCTCGTCTCCACACCAGGCGTGTTGTGAGTGGTCCTGGTGACCTTGTCGTAGTATAACTTAACATTATCTATCCAGCAATAGACCATGGGAATGACCAACTGCTCCAGATCGAGCCAGAGATTGTACCAATCGTGGGTCTTCTGGCACACGAAATAAGGAGAGTTGGACTTGTTCAGCCGGGCGTCCAGTTGAGAGCCTCCATCTCCGGGAACTGAAATATAATAATGATAGCCTGAAACCACTTGACCTTGGTAGGTAAAAATCAATAGACTTACCGAAAATCACAGGCGAAAGCTTGGGCTCTGGCGGCGGAGGGGGAGGTGGAGGAGGAGGGTTTGTACTGTGTCTTCTGGTAAAAGGCCAAAAGCATTCGGCCAGACCCAAAAAAGTGGTCAGTAGCAGCACCAGAAATATTCCCGATTTGAGCCTCATTGTGCGATGTGCGTTGGGTTGTAAACAAAGCAGGAGTGACGACTGTATAGACTATATAGCTTCGGGTTATCGGATCGCGCCACTCAATGGAAGCCAGATAGGGGTCTCCTTTTCATAAACAAGTGAATCAGCTGACGAAGCTTTATGATAGTATTATTATGCATTTAAGTTTCGCTTCTGTTGTCTGCGCAGTTTCATTGAGCAGAGATTTGACCTTTACACTCTGTACATATATGTGCGGAACTTCGGGGGTCGCATTCCCCCCTTCGAAGACGACGTCACGAGCGTCAGTTGATATTTAAACAAAGGAATTTATTCCACAAACATGTTGTTCTTCCTAATCTTTGTTGTTATTGCACAGTTTGTTTTGGTTATTTTTCCCTTTTCCCTCTTTTGTTACCACTCTTCTGCTAGTGTGACCAGGTGAGCATTATTGTGGTTTGAAGATAAGAAAAATGACCTGTGAACTGGTCACGGGTAAAGTTAGGTACATTTCAACGGCAGTTATTTCTTCTTTCATTTTCTAGCTAATTGTGTTCATTAAAATATATTTGTTACAAAAGTTAATCATTTGAAATAAACAAAGATTTTATGTTCGGTAAGTAGCTTATATTTTCCGTGGAACGTTCAAAAAGCTTAGGACAAAAATACATTTTTATTTAAAATTAAAATTAATTTATGGTTGTTGATAAAAACATGTCTCTATGTTAAGGAAACTAAATTAAAAAACCACTTACTCACTTGCATATAGAAAGCCATAGCTGGTAGTGCTTGAAACCCATTAATTTGCTTATATCTTTTAATCTTAAGATAACATTAAATAAATAAATCAAAAGAAAAAGATACTTTAAAATTGTACCTAGTGACTTGCTTTTCCTAGCACAGTTAATAATCCGTGACTGCTCCCTAAAGGGAATACCGCAACTCACTTATCGATTACCATTTATCGGCGCCCAACTTTTTGTTAGCACACCACTAGGCGAAGCGCGCCGGCAAATAAATTGTTTTCATAGCTTTTCCATACGAATCTAATCCGATCGAGATGCAGGAGTTCTTCAGCGTGTTGCTGCCGGATGTTAAAAGGGAACTGCGCCGCGGGATCATCGAGTGCTCCAAGCGGGGTCTGCTGCACAGCACTAAATGGCTGGCGGAGATGCACCACGGATTGGGCGATGTGCACATAGATAATGAAGCACCCGACGAGGATCGCACATTCAGCGAATGCCAGCTGGAGGGGATTGCGCCGGCGGAGTACAGCGACTACTTCCTGGCCAAGAGCTACTACGATGTGAGGGAGTACGACCGGGCGGCACACGCGGTCCGGAACTGCGAGAGCAGTGTGCCGCGCTTCCTGCACTTCTACTCCACCTACATGGCAAGGGAAAAGCGCCGACTGGACTCAACCACCGACCAGGCCAATCTCCATGAGCCGAATCAAATGCGGGATCTCGCCGACCTCTTGGCCACATTGCGCATGGAGTACGGCAAGAGTCGGCTGGACGGCTATGGCATCTATTTGTATGGAGTCGTCCTGAAAGCACTGAATCTCAACCAGGCCGCCGAGCAAATGCTCATCCAGGCCATCAGACTGGTGCCCATGCTGTGGAGCGCCTATCTGGAACTCTCGCCTCTCATTATGGAGAAAAAAAAACTGCTGAGTCTGCAGCTTGGCGGTCACTGGATGCGGCACTTTTTCATGGCGCATACTTACCTGGAGCTGTATCTCAACGATGATGGACTGAAAATCTACGAGGATCTGCAGGCATCGGGATTCAGCAAGAGCATTTACTTGATTGCCCAAATGGCACTGGTCTATCACAACAAGCGGGATGTGGACAAGGCGATTGAGCTGTACCAAGCACTGCTCGAGAGCGATCCCTACCGACTGGACAATGTGGACACGTACTCCAATTTGCTGTTCGTCAAGGAGATGAAGACAGAGATGGCCCAGTTGGCCCACAAGGCTGTGAGCATCAACAAGTACCGTCCGGAGACGTGTTGCGTAATAGGTAGGCTTCATATTTCACTGTAAAAATATTATCAGATAATCAATCTGTGATTTACGACCAGGCAACTACTATAGCATCCGCTGTGATCACCAGGTGGCCATTTCCTACTTCCAGCGTGCCCTGAAACTGAATCCTAAGTACCTGGCCGCCTGGACTCTGATGGGCCATGAGTTCATGGAGCTGAAGAACACGAATGCAGCCATACAGAGCTATCGGAAGGCAGTGGAGGTCAACAAGCGGGACTATCGCGCCTGGTATGGCCTGGGCCAGGCCTACGAGATCATCAAGATGCACTACTACAGCTTGTACTACTTTAAAATCGCCCACCAACTCCGTCCCTATGACTCCCGCATGCTGGTTGCCTTGGGCGAGACGTACGAAAAGCTGGACAAGTGCGAAAATGCGGTGAAGTGCTACTGGAAGGCCATCGATGTGGGCGATATCGAGGGCATAGCCATGTACAAGCTGGCTAATCTGCACGAGAAGCTCGGAGATCATGAGACTGCGGTCCATTGCTACATCATGTACTGCGAGGACGAAAGGGCGGCCACCGATAAGCAGAGTCTCTACCAAGGCTTTATCACGCTGGCAAATTATTACGAGAAGAAGGGTGAATACGAGAGAGCCGCCTATTATGCGTACAAGTGTCTGGACTCTGATGATGTGGGTACATTTATTTTAATGAATAAGCAATTAAATTAATAAAAATAATCTATCTTTTCAGCGCAAAACAGAGGCCAAGGCTTTGCTAAAGACAATCGACTGGAAGCGCAACGCCGAGGGGCAGAAGAAAACTAAAAGTTCAACGGCCGTGGCGAACGCAGAGACAAGTTCCGAGGATGAGATGGAGTGGGAGCTGCAAGATGTACGTGTCCGAGTGCCTTTCACCTCCATAGCAACCACGACGACCACCACGACTACTACTTCTAGCGCGGGTAGCTCGAGTAGCTCCGCGATCAGCCTGCGTCCGGGTCGCAACTTGCTCGAGGGAATGCGTCGATCGCAGGCGAACAGGACGAGCTTAAACCCGGCTGCCAGCAGTACTGCAACCACGAACACAACGGCAACTGCTGTCACAACGGCCACCGAGGAGACGCCTGGCACATCTGCCGGCACTGCAAATCCACCCGAACAGCCACCTTCGGAAGATAACAGCTCAATGGAAGTATCCAGCGTGTCCATCGATTAGTCAAATGCGATCCAATTGTAAAAATTTCTATTTGTTTTTATGAATTATATTGGCAATCCAAGTAAATATAGAAACTAGTCCGTATTCAATTTGAGTTCAAACCTGGCTCGGACAGGATCTCCTCGCGGATTTCTCGCAACTAAAATCAGTAATTAATAAATGAATAAAAACCATTCTATAAAATCATAAAATGCTGCACTATTTGTTTAGATAATTTTATAAATTTATAACGGCTTGTTAAATTGAAAAAAAAATAATTTTATTAAAAAATTACATATTTATTATAGTTTTAAAAAGTGTTACAAAATATAGATTCGAAATATTTCAATACATTTTCATTTGTTCCAAAATTTGTATTAATATCAAAAATTTTTGATTGCTACGGCTTTAAGTTAAGCTTCGAAAAACTTGTAAAAGTTATCTCATTTCAGAAATCTTGGATCCACCGTTCTATGATGGCTGCCTCCTTCTTGCGCGCATCGCCCACTGAAGGCGGATCAGCCGGATCGCTGTGGCGCAAATCCAGGTGATGAGCCCCCTCCGGTAGAATGATGACGAAGACCTTGTCATTGGGGGACTGCAGCACACCGCCACCGCTCCAGGGATCCAGAAGACCATTGCTGAAGATGATATTAGTCACAGCCTCCAGGTTTCTGCCGCCATAACGTAGAATTATGTCATAGGGCTTGGGCGTGAGGCGATAGTCCTTGTAACACTTCTCGGCGACCTCCTTGAAGTTCCAGCTGGATGTGCGGAACATGGTATTGGTGGCGTTGGAACAGAAGGGCATCACCATCTGGTTGCAGCTCTGAATATTCCATCCGGACTCATCGGCATTAGAGTTAACCGAAATATCCAGGCACTTGGAGGATCCAGTGTAGTTGGTATAGACCGCCAGGGCACTGGCCATGGCGTGCAGCAAATCCGCATCGGTGGTGTGCAAATCCTTGAGGTAGAAACACACCTGCCTCACAGGATAAGCTGGCAACGGGGCCAGGAAACTGCTGTTGTACGGATAGTTAACCATGGCGAGATTACTGTAGACTTCTTCTATGTAGTCCAGGAACTTCTTCAGATCCTCATCGCTCTTAAGTGGAGTGCAGAGGTGGAATGCATCCGATATCTGCTTCTTGCCGGCATCATTCCCTCCCAGAGTCTGAAAGAGTTTCCACGACCTGCCAATGTTCACTGTGCAATTTGCGTTGTAGGCATTCTGGAAAACCGAAGTCACAATCCTGGAGAAGATGTCGCAATCGGTTATACCCGGGAATTGCAGAATGGGAGCCGAGGCGGCCAATGCGCCCGTGACCAAATGCGGATACTTCATCCGGAACCAGGCGGCCAGCATTCCGCCGTAGGACCCGCCGAAAGCCACAACGGGCATCTGGCGATCGTTCCTCAGAAAAGTGATCAGCATGGCGTAATCCTCCAGGGTCTGTTCCACCGTAAAATAGGCCAAGTGCTCCGGCATGCTGGTGTTAAAAGTGGAACTACCGAAGGGCAGGGACTTCCCATAGTACCGATGCTCCGCGAAGATCACCAGAGCCTTCTGTTTCTCAGCCTGTTCCCACAGGAATCCGGTATTCTGGGCAAAGAGTTCGATGTCCCCCTCATTTCCCGTGTAAAAAAAGATCGGAGTGCGGGCATTGGCCTTGTCCACAAAGGTGTCGTTGTACAAATACCGGATGTTGAAAGTGGCGTTGATCAGGAAACTGAAGTGATCCAGAGGCACCTGGAACTCCTTGATCTCGTACTTATACCTGGGAATCTCCGAATTGCATCCCGTGATCAGCAGGGCTCCCAGAACTGCTGACAATGCAGCTCCAATTACAAGGTCTACTCCCATATCGGGTGAAATCAGATGACCAATTAAATGCACAATTTTTTCCGTTCGTTATCTCTAAGCCGGGTTTTACATATATTCTTTTTGCAGTGTTACCAGGTCTGAAGATTCCGTCTGTATAGGGGTTGTATGGAATTTAAAAGTTAGGTAACAGGTTTTCAAATTCTTTTTTTAATTGTTAAAAATTATAGGGCTATCAGTCTTTAAACTTATTAAATAATTAATTTATTGAAATGATGGATAAAATACTAGTTTCTAAGCTCTTCAAATTTTTTTTTCATCTTAACTTTTTAAAAAATAAACAAATATTTATAAATATATGATTTGAAATTGCGATAAGTATAAATAGAATAAACGGCTTCATAATGTACACTACAATATTTGAAAATTCAATTGTATCCGAAATGCCAAAACATTATGGTAAAATTATTTAAATTTTTTAACAAATTGAATTATGATTTCTAAAAATGTAAGTTTTTTAAATCTGTACCTGTGAAATGTAATGTACATCATTTTGGGTACTACTCAACACTGGTACTACTGCTATCGATAACTTTTGGCAAACAGCTGCTACTTTGGCTCATTTTGGTTTGAGTTCGATTTTGATAAACATTTTACAAGAGTTCGAAAACAATGGAAGATAATAATAAAACCAAAGATAGTGACAAAAATAAAAGAAACGATTTAATCGGCCTAGTGTTACTTATGCAGGAGCACAACAACAGATTTTTGCAGAACATGTTGGAGTTACAAAAGTTGGACGAGGAATCAACCAAATTGTGGATTTCAATGATAGAGGAGGATCCCGTCTTTTTGCCAACCCAGCGAGATGTAAGTAATAAAGGCCAATACCTTCTAGATCTTTAAATCATTAACGAATTACAGCACCCAGACGGCAAATTTTGGGAGCGAGATGTTCCAGAATGCTCCGATGGTGTTTTCAAGGACCATTTTCGCATGGAAAGGGAGCACTTTGATGAGATAGTCGAGTCCTTGGAAAGTATTCGAGTGAACCAGGGATCTCCGAACGAAATTACACTGGATAAACGCATAGCTATAGCCCTGTATACAATGGGATCGTCTAAGGATTATCGCAAAGTGGGCAGGTTATTTGGCGTCCCATCCTCGATGATACCTAAAATCTTGAACGAGTTCTGCAGGCAGATTATCAACGTTTTTGCTCCAGAACACTTGCCCAAAGAATTTCTCACCCAAGAGAAACTGGAGGAATGTATGTCGGGCTTCGAGGAACTGGGCTTCCCTCAATGTTTCGGAGTATTGGGTAAATATATTTATTATAAGGTCTATCATAGTTTTTATATCCATTTTCGTAGATGGAACACATATAGAGATACGTCCTCCTGTCTCCGATGCCGAGGATTACTGTAACATTAAGGGCTGGTACTCTACTATACTCATTGCTCTGGTGGATCACAGGTAAGTAGTTTTACATCGAACATATGTCTAGCTACCTTAAACCATAATGTATACTAAAATTTACTTCTAGGGGAAGATTCCTTTATATAAATACAGGCTGCCAGGGTCGCTGCAGCAAGTCGGAGATATATGAAGCTAGCACCCTGAAGAAAAAGTTAGCTTCAACTGATATTTTGAAGGCCAATTCAAAGACCATCGATGGAGTCGATGTGCCACCGTTTCTAGTTGGCGATTCCGCCTTCAGATTTTCAACAGCCGTCATGAAGGCTTACCCATTTGATAATTCTGGAAACGAAAATGAGATTATTTATAACGATGCTCACTCCAAGACAAAGAGGCTAGCTGAAAAGGCTTTTCGGCACTTAAAAACGCGCTTTTTCAGGATTCATAAAGGACTTGATAATCGTTGCCGCAAAGCGCCCGGCGTTATTGTTGCCTGTTGTATATTGCACAATTTTCTAGTTGGCAAAAACAGCGATCTTATGGAGAAATGGAAAATTGATGATAACCACCGCTCACAACCAGAGGAAAATGATAGTCTAACAGACCTTCTAGAGGCTCCGGAAACACTGAGAAATGCGGTTTCGCATTATATTAACAATCAGCCAGAGAGATGATAATGTAAAATATCTCATTATTTTAAAATGTTTTATATTTATATTTTTACTACTATAGCGCCAATAAATAATGTGCTAGTTACCTTTATAATAAAAGTAATTCTAAGCACAAAAGTTACAATATAATAGGCCAACAAAATCAGACCTTTAAAGAATTGGTTCGAAACTATACATACATATGTAGGTAAAGAATTTTCAATTAAGTATTTAAGTAATCATAATTAAGGCTATTCTATGCTGAACTGTAGGCTTAGTGTTTATTTCTATCACCCCTTTGCTACAATTTTTGCAGCAGTTTTTCATGGAATTTGGCGTTTTCCTGCTCCATTCGTTCCATGGTCATTTGCAGCTTCTCCAAGGCATTCAGCCGTCGACTGGCCAGGTTGGTCAACTCCTTCCTCATTTGTTTAAGTTCCCTATTGCGTTCTTTTGTGGCTGCTAGCATTCCTGCCTCAAAGGATGTCATGTCATCCGGGGAAAGTTTTGCCTTCTTACATTGTGGCGAGTAGGGCAAGTCATCACATAGGCTTCCTGGATTCGACAGCATTTCCAATGTGCGATCCCAGGAAGTACCATCCTCGTCACTTAAGATTCCGGGCTGATCCAAATCATCATTTAAGCTCTCGCTTTTTACTGAGAGTGGCTCCTGTTTTCCATTGTCATCTGCAATTATGTTATTTTATCATAGCGTTATGATTGTGAGGCTTTAATAATAATGGTAAATACCTGTGCTTTGTTCAATTAAGTGATCATATTTGACTTTTACTGGTTTCAATACTCCCAATATTCGGCGAATTCTCGAAAAGTGCTTCCACTTTGAGTGCCCCTCCCTGGCTTCTATTCTGTTTGGAGTAATGTTATTATAAGGAATTAATTTAAGAGAGTCATTTAATCCATTTTACTTGTATTTGCGGGTTATATTGTCTAGCTTGGTGCGCACATCCTTCATCTCAACGCCTATAAATCCGGCCTCGTCGAGTTTTTCCGCCATTGCCTTGCATACAATAGTGCTTTTTTGACCAGCTCGAATAGACGCAATATTTTCCTCCCACAGGTCAAAAAGCAATTCTTCGTAGTATTGCGACCATGAAAGTGGTTTTCGCTTAGGGTAGTTCATCTTTAAAATTTTAGTCACTGTATTTAGTTCAAAAACAAACAAAACATTGCTGGGTTTTAACAGCTGTTCTAGTGATGTACCTTATGATATTCCATTCGATAAGAATCAAACATTTTCTGCTACTGTCGATTAACACTAGATGTCGCTAACAACATACCAGTGTAAAAAGTATGTAGACTATACATCATTCTCTGAAAGTATGCAATGTTTTAAAAGAATATTTTAAAATTTCTCAAAATTAAAAGAATCAAGCGTTGCCAGACCGAAAAAATGCTGTCTCATCTTAAGGGGAAAGGAGTTGTTGCTATGCAGAATGGGGGTCAAAGAGAAAGCCGATGTTGGTGTTACCAGCTCAGAAAAATTATGACTCATGTTCATAAAGAGGAAGAACACTTGGCGCCTTGATTCAAAAATATTGCATTTTTGAGCTTGATAAAAGTGTAGGAACAGAGAAGAACGAGAATGGATAATAAAAAAAATAGGAGAAAAAAGGGGGAGAAGGTCGCAACATTTTTAAAAAGATAAATGGAAAATTTGAATCCGCAAAACAGGACCCAATCATAGGCAATTTGAAATAGTGGACACCTAATTAATCGATACGCAATTAAGTTCATCATCTAGTTCATCTAGTTCTAACTCCTTGCCCTTCTTCCATTCCCCCACTTCACTTCAAAATCAGACATGGATAGAATGACACAGTTAAAAAATCTTTTAAACAAAAAAAAAAATTATTGAAATTAAAATAGAAGAGTTAAAGCTAGAGCTTAGGAAAACCGATATAGAGATAGACAACATCGTTTCAGAGCCACGGTGAGTTTTTGAATTTTATTAAATCTAACTTGAAAAGTTAATTAATTTTATAATTTTGCGCATCATTGTAGATCTAGGAGTCCGATACGCTCTCGCACGCCGCCATATCAAGAGAGAACGCCTTCACGCTCGGGATCCCGGTCGCCATGCTTAGAGCGACCCACTTCGCCACCACCCACGAAGCGGATCAGGGTGAGCTATGGATTGGGAGCAGACGGTAAGGGCGGGGACAGCGGTCGCAAGGAGCACAACCGGTCGCCACATCACGTAATCCGTGCAGAACGCAGCAACTCAAAAAGCAGCAAAGATGGTACCGAACCGGAATGCTACAGATCAGCAACCCCTCCGATGTTTTTGTAAGTGTAGAAAAGCCATTTACCTTTTATTTGAATAGTTTGGATATGGGCATTTCCATATTATCGCTCGGGACGTTTGCATACTTTTAAAGTTGAAAAAAAATGGGAAAAAGAACGATTTTAATTTTGATAATTGGCTTCACTTTTCACCCTTCCCAAGATCTATTTTGTGCAATAATCTTTTTTCCGACTTTTAGTTTTCAAGATATCTTTGAAAAACTGTTGTATTCGCTCGGGACAAAAATAGAAGTGGGTTTTGCGGGAGTTCATTCAACCCCGGATTTTAGACAAGTCTGATGGAATATTTTCATGCGATTTTGTTAAATGTGGTTCAATAATGAAGCTGTAAAATAGTTTTGGTTTTGCTCAAAAATGTTAAGCCGTTTTTTTTTATTGTAGTTTCTAAGATATTCGCTCAGGACATGTCGCTCGGGACATTTTTTCCGATTACAATCTCTACGTTTTTTCTGGTGTTATATTTGACAAATTTTCATTTTATAAACAGAGGTTTTTTTATAAACAAACTATTTATATCCCATGAATATTCTTAATTTTGTTCCATTTTTCTTGTAAGTTATACTCTATGGACTGCAAAATGTGAAAATACTTATTAAACTATCCTTGCTCCACTCTGCCTATATATACGAATAGTGGGATTTTTTATTGTGACTATATATCATGTATACGTAATTATTTAATGTTTTAGATCAATGGTAGACCTAACGTATAATTTTCCTATCCCCAGGGAAAGCACAAAGCCGAAGGAGACATCAAAAGATAAAAAAATGAAACAATGTCGGGCTATATATGCCAAAATTATTAAAGGGGAATTGCCACTGGCGAATAATTTGGGAAAGGACATGTGCGCGGTGTGCCGAAAATCGTTTAGCAATTTTAAAGCCGTCACGACCCACATGGAGAAATGTCGATCGGCAAACTACACTATGGCTTGCGAGTGTGGCTTCCTATTTTCGGACATGTTTTCACTTCGTGGCCACAGGTGTTGGCCAAGAAAAAATAAAATGAAGATGCTAAACGCCAATTTTTGTGCAGCCGTAACAAAGCAGTCGGAGGAAGATTTAAAAAAGCCCAGTGACTCTGTCTATTAATAATATTATAATATATTGTAATATTTTATATTATTATATTAAAAATATCATGGATAAAAAATACAAAAAAAATTTAAATAAGATTTATTTTTAGATGACCGGATTTTAGCGAATGAGTAGGAAATCTATTCTGCAAAATTCGAATACAAATTCCACTAGTAATACGACCGAAGGTTTTTCTGTGTCACTCCCGATTAAATGTATGTATCATTTTTAAAAACTGGACTGTTAATTTATGAATGGATTAAAATAAACAAAATAAATTAAATATTTAGAGATGTATCAAAAAACAAAAGTAATACGTATTTTGCTGAATTAAACTAGTCATACAAATATGATGTGGAGGTTTTTTAGCGCTAAGCGATAATAAGTTTAATACATTTTGGGATAATATGCTCTATTTTCAAGTAAAAACTGCCTATATAAACCGATTTTTAGAATGCTGATTTAAATATAATTCTGCGTCCGCGTCGAACGTACCTCCCAGTTATAAAAATGAAATCGTTAATCCTTAAGATTTCTCTGCCGTTTTTGTGTTTGGAGCTTTTGCGTCAAACCAGTGCAAACCCAGTTTCAACAGTGATAAAATTCGATTGTGACGAAAATTGTATAGGGATGCTCGTCACCTCAATCTCTAATATTGTAAATAAAAAAAACCTTGTTATGGGCTTAGAAAGTCGCTTAATAAAAGCTGAACGCCGAAGCAAATTGCTTTCTGAAGAGATAGCCGAAATTGGTTGGACGACTATTCAAAAACGTTTTGACGGTTCCGAAAACTTTGATCGACCTTGGAAGGATTACAGGGATGGATTCGGCGATTTAAATGGAGAATTTTTTATTGGACTAGAGAAAATTCACGTTATGACTCAAAAACGGCCCCACGAACTTTATATCAAGCTTGGAAAGGTTGATGGATCCACAAGCTACGCTTATTACAAGGATTTCAAACTTGGAAGCGAGGAAGAGTCGTATGCGCTACAATCGCTGGGAAAATACTTCGGAACAGCTGGAGACTCCCTAAAATATCATATCAACGAAACGTTCACCACGTTTGACAGGGATAATGACAAATCTGAAACTGGTAATTGCGCTTCTCCTGAAGTAGGTGGCTGGTGGTATCACAATTGCAGTCAAAGGTAAGCAACGGGATAAACGTTCAAATATGTCAATCTAATAACCTAATATCGCAGCTCTCTCAATGGAAAATACTACAAAGATGGGTACGATGTGAGTTCCAAAGGGAATGGAATTACTTGGGGTTCTTGGCATGACAACGACTGGGACGAATCACTCACCTTTGTTGAAATGATGATTAAGCCTAAAGTTTTGAGCCCAAAGGTTTGAGTGATAAGAATGGAACTATTTCGTGTGAACTTGTGATAAAAGTGTAAGGATAGTATAATAATTTTATCTGTTTTAACTAATATTTATTTTAAAATTAGAAGTATAGCTTTTAAGAATATTAAGTATATAACAAGATCAGAGTTTTGACCAATCCTGTTAGCACTGTAAGAATGTTTTAGTATTATAATTTGACTGATATTATGAGCTCTGTTTTTATAACAAACCTGTTAGCAATCTTGCTGCTCACGGTGATTAACAACACCAATCCAAGTGTTTTTACAATGGCCAATATGTTCTTAGGAATTTGTATTCTAGGTCCAAAACTAGGTAAATATTTTTTTTTAATCAAAGCACAACATAATCTGATCGCATGAGCTGTGGAAGTTATAAGTCATTAGTCCCTATGTTGTAGATCATATATTGAAGATGTTTACAAGTGTTGAGCTTAGTCAAAAATATTTTCAAGATGATTTTTAGAAAGTGCGTCATGTTTTTATGACTTACATATGCTATAGAGCTACACTATCTAAACACTATAAAATTATTTTTAAGTATTTTTACAAATTTATAGCTTTATAATAAAAATACTGATTATTTAAACTTTTACTGTAAGCTTGGGTACTAAAACATAAATAAATATGAAAAACGTCCTGCTACAGTATAGTGAAAAAAGTACTCACTATTTCATGTCAGAAAGTATATTTAATCGATGTAAATATTTAATAATATATATTTGCCTATTTATGAGTGTACATAAGCTTGTATACATTGTAGGTTACATAATTTACCCAAACTTGCAGCTTATTGTGGTTCCCTGTGTTCATGCTTAAAGTTGCCATTTATCATATAGTTTGGTATCGTTCCGATTGATCGCTTCCACATAGACACAAACATTATCTTTGGGTAGGTTACTTTGCAGTCGGAAACTACTCAAGTGTATCCAAAGGCATAATGTTGGGGAATCATAATTGGCATATGGTAATGAAATCGCTTTGTAGCTCCGGCATAAGATTCCCTGAGCTTCAGTTCAGTTTCTACTATCGGCTCGCATGCAAGGCAAATATAATTTCTTACAAAATACCGTGACAATTTGGTGTAATGTTTGGTGATTTCAATTTTAAATTAAATGCGCACACAAATCAATTCAGTCGGCTCCGCGACTCTTGTGCATAAATTAATGAGCCAAAATGTAATTTCGTTGTTCGTGTGTATATTGATATATAAATTATCATAAAAACGTCGGAAAATTGAATTTCGAGTGGGTGGCATTGCGGATGGTTTGTGGGTTGCGAAGCCGGAGCGCAGATGTCAGAATAGTCCCAGCGGAAACGGAAACAAAGCAGCATCAGAAATGTCAGCCGATGCAATGGGGTCATTCGGCCGGTCAGTTGTGTCACATAAAATATCCATCACAATAATCAGCGTCGTTCTCATGGTCAGATTATTTTCTATTTTGTACGCTGGCTCGGCTAATTGATTTCATTGTATTCCTTTTTTTTAGCGTGCGTTAATGTCAAAAGAAGAAATAATAATCGTTGTGGCTCCAGTTGTCCGGCTAATTAGCGATCGGAAATAATTGAATAATTACCCGCTGCGCCGCTCTTAAGCTTTTTCCTCTAAACAGGAACTGGTTGCAGTTGCAGCTTTTCCACTTGATTTATGGGGCTCAGCGAAAAGGGCAATAAAATGTTTGGGAATCAGAGCAGGGACAGGAAATGTTGGTTGGGGGAGGGATCTGCGTAAATCAATTTGATTAATTATGGAAATATTTGGCATTTTGTGACTTTGATGTGTTCAATGGGCATATAAAATAAGAGTAATTTATACTTCCCTACAGGCTTATTATACCCGTTACTCGTAGAGTAAAAGGGTATACTAGATTCGTCGGAAAGTATGTAACAGGCAGAAGGAAGCGTTTCCGACCCCATAAAGTATATATATTCTTGATCAGGATCACTAGCCGAGTCGATCTAGCCATGTCCGTCTGTCCGTCTGTCCGTCTGTCCGTCTGTCCGTCTGTCCGTCTGTCCGTCTGTCCGTCTGTCTGTCCGGATGAACGCTGAGATCTTGGAAACTATGAGAGCTAGGCTATTGAGATTTGGCGTGCAGATTCCTGTGCTTCTTACGCAGCGCAAGTTTGTTTCAGTAGAGTGCCACGCCCACTTTTACGCCCACAAACCGCCCAAAACTGTTGCTCCTACAGTTTTGATGCTAGAATAAAAATTTTAACTGAAATGTATTGTTCTCATCAATACCTATCGATTGACTTAAAAAAAATTTTGCCACGCCCACTTTATCGCCCACAAACCGCCCCCAAACTTCAAAAAATCGTAAATATGAACGTGGATATCTCGGAAACTATCAAAGATATAGAATCAGGATTTCAGATTTAGATTCCGAACCTTTGTACGCAGCGCAATTTTGATACGCGAGTATGCCACGCCCACTCTAACGCCCACAAACCGCCCAAGCCTGTGGCGCCCACAATTTTCATGCTAGATATAAAATTTTAACTGAACTGTATCGGTCTCGTCAATACCTATCGATTGACCAAAAAAAAAATTTTCCACGCCCACCCTAACGCCCATAACGCTTAAATCTGTCTACCGCCGGTAGGTGGCGCATTTCAGTCTTGCTTTGCTGCTTGCTTATTTCCATTTCCCTTTGGTCCCTTTAGCTGAGTAACGGGTATCTGATAGTCGAGGCACTCGACTATAGCGTTCTTTCTTGTTTTTCTAATATTTTTAATTGGCCTGTTGTTGCTTTAAGTACTTAGTTTACAGGACTACATTTAACATTTACTGCAAATTATTTTTCAATTTCACGCCGTTTAGCTTCCAAAGAGCGCATATTAATACATTTATTTTCGGTTTATATCCAAGAACAGCCAGTAAAATTGCAAAATTAATGGTGTTCGTGTAAATATGGCGCATGCATATTTCATGACAAAGTGCCAAAGCTTCAAAAATAACCAGCGAAAGAGAGAGCCTGAGTGGATAAAAAAGAGACGGGAGAACAAGCATTTAACTTAATGGGACGTGTCTTTATTTTCCGCTGTCTGCTCGCCATTGTATTTATGCATTATTTATATATGTTTTTACACACTTGGCTATTACTCCATTTTATTATTTATGCGCATATGAGGGAGTATTAATTTGCAAAAATATGGTACAAACGTATTTTAAACGGAAAAACTAATAAGAAATTATTTGTATTGGCGCCCGAGAGTATGCAATGGATTTTCTTTTATGATTTTTGTATTGATTTTGAAAACTAAGAATTATGAGTGTATATTTAAAATCCATTAAGCGATTTTTTCAAAATGGCGTATTTTATAAGTTTATACTTATTGTAACTATAATAAATTACCTTTTTAAATGTTACAAAATTAAAAATAAAAAGTAGGTGGCAACATAAAAAATATATTCACATTTTGGGATATTGGAATTTCGATTTTAGCCCATTCCATATCACTTTTTGCCTTAAATTATAAATTAAAAAAAAAAAATTTCACAGTTTTTATTTATTTTTCTTCTGCTTTCGCCATTTATTTTGCTGTCAATTGTCAATGCATGCGCCTATGATGCAGAAATTGTAAAACGAAAGCAAAGTTTCAGTTGCCTTGCAATAAAATTTATTTATTTACAGTTTATACTTTATGCTATCGCCATTGTGAACACATCCTGTTTTTGTTTTCCCTGTTGAATGGATTTTTATTTTTCTCGCACTATCAGGTCAATTTGAGCACAGGCAATTCGATTGTTCAAAGCGCAAGTTTATGATGCGTTAACCGGGTATTACATTTATGCATATAATCCCCGTCCCAACAGCTTTGGGTATCGTTGATTTGTTTGACAATTTTTGTGAAGCAGAAAAAATGTAATTTCATGGCAAATTTGTTGGGCGAATAGCGTTTACTAGCACTGGACAGCGGAATTAATTGGAAAACGTATCAAGAAAGTCGGAACACGAACAAATCTAGTTCCACTCCACGAACAATGTGTGTTTTTGCCACGCCCCCACATTCGATGCGCTTTGGAGATCTGATAATTTGCCCATTTTATAGTTAGTTGCATACGAGCATTTGGGGACATTCGGTTTAATTGCTTTTTTCCCCTCCGTTTTGCATAATTAGAATTTGATAAAATGTTTCAATGGCTTCCAAAATGCAACACACTCCGCCTTCCGCCCCCTGGCCACGCCCCTTGCATGTTGCATGTGCTGACTTTCTGTGCAAATTCGATTTTAATAATTGGAATTTATCTCTGATCAAATTTCGTGGTTGCTGAAAATGTGCTTCATGCACAGAGAGAAATTTTGAAGAAACTTGTCTGTTCCAAATTTTTTGATTAAGATAAAAAATATCTTAATAACATAATATCTTTTATAACCAGTTTAATAATTTGTATAGCATTTTATAGAAGAAATAAATTGTAACATTCAAAATAAGTGTAATTTATTTAAAAATTTTGAATGAGGCCTTGATGAAAAACTATGATGATATCGCAATTCAAATCAAATCAATATATAAAATATTATCTAAAAATTGTAAATTTGAAAACGATACTCTCTGAAGTATGAATAATTTTATTAGAAATATTTTTTTCTCAGTGTATTTGAGCTCCCCACTTCCCTTACCCCCTCGCACCCAGTAAATTAAATTGGTTTTTAATAGGCCAACGATGCGTTTTTGCCTACCATCGATTGGCGTAGATTGATTTGGCAGTTAACAAACATTTCTGGCCGAAACACATCAAAAGTTCGCCTGGGAAATAATATCAGCAATTGCCATATCTGAATCCCTGTCAGCGCTTGGAGAAAATTGCCTGGCAAGCGGAGCTTAGCTGTCGAGCTGCTCGCCTTCTGAGCTGACACTCAGCCACCCAGAAGGCACCCACATCGCAAGTCGTCTGCATTTCCCTGGCTGACTTTTCCGCTTCGAATTGCCCTGAAAATTGTATTGACACTCGTCTCTGGCTTTTCCTTGTACCCAGTATGCTCCTTCGGGTTCCTATGTATGTATGTATTTTTCTGCCAGCCTCTTTATTTGCTGATGCGACAAATTGACAGGCGAAATGGATGGGGTCGGCATACGAATTTGTTAATAATCTGGCATTTCTCACATGGCATGCAGACACATCTAAGCGGGTTTGTGTCTGAGTTTCAGAGATGAGCTGTGAATGCAATTAGTCTCACATGTCCGGGCACTTCAAAGAATTTAAATGGAAATCAACTTTTTTCGAGTGCCTTTCACATTATTTCCAATGTCCTCTGTTGACGAAAACCCATCGTTTGATTCCAATTTCAAACAAATATCACCCATTTGACTTTCTCATTAAAGCCATTTAAGATGTTCATAATTCTTTTTAAATAATTACCAGTATTTTTCAGTTGTTTTTTAGTATATGTAGGTGTTATCCAAATATATCAATTGAATAAAGCCTCTTTTGTTTCTTTTTTTTTTGAGGCGTATATTATTGTTCTATCACCCGGCAATGAATTACATTTAATTGTAACCTTTTATTAATTTACCAACATTTTGTTGCAATCTTTTTTTATAAGCGATACGATTAATTAAAGCTGGCAGCACATATTTTACAATGCTGAAAATGCCAATAATTTAAAAATAATAGTATGTATGTTACTCGAGTAAATTTAATTATGATTTTTGCCAGCCAAGCTGGCCATGTTTTTTTAAGAGCAAAAAATACGAGCATGTTTCGCTACGGGGCCATTAAATTATGATTCAATTAATAAATTCTCGTTGTGAACTAATTTGAGTTCCCAAAGGATGAACATGTTTTTTTTAAGTGAAAATGAAAAAGATGTTTATGGGTTGAAAATCCGCAAAAATCCGTGAGAGCAACAATAAAGGTTGACGGCGGAAAATCTCATGCGGTTGTTAAAATTTTCGCCAGGCGTGCGTTGGAATTGTGAAAAAGCTGGGAAAACCGGGGGGCTTGGCTGGCTGGGGGTGGGAAAAGCCTGCTCCACCGGGGGCTGAGCATTCATTTTTTATGTTTATTGTCGCTTATCGCTCGCTAGCCAAAGGGGGCGTGGCCCCGGGGGTAAGTGGGGGGCTGTGGGCGTGTCATTAGAGTCTCGGCGCCAAGATGAAAAAGAGTAAACAAGGCTATGAAAAAACGTTAACAACTCTCTTGGGGGAAAAGGGAGCATAACAAAACGCATTACACACACAATCTTTTAGTCTGTATCGGTGAGTGTGTGTGGGGGTGTAACTTTATTAGCTGTCTCCCCTGCGGAGTGTGTGTGTGTGTGCTTGGTGTGTGTTACCTTGTCAAAATTATGAAAACGACAGGGGACCTTCTCTGCATCCTGCACCTGCTCAGGCTAAAGGCCAAATTAGTCTGGGGCTCGGATCTCGGCACACAGAGATTATAGCCATTACTTGGGGATGCTTTTATCGGAAGGATCACAGCCAGGACCTGGCAAAAAATAACTAAATCTAAGCCCCTTGGCTTGCAAATATATTTTGAAATTAATCTGCATTAAAAATAAATTTTGTTGGAATAAATAGTATCATTAATATACCTTTAATGCTCCAATTTTAATTTGTTTTATAAAGTCTTTAAAATAAGTTAAGAAACTATTTAACAGTTCAAGCAAAACAGATAATATGTTATATTCTGTCAACTAATTATACAATGAAAGTACTAATTTTTTTATTTTTAATGCATATTATTCTTCATTTAACTTATTATTTATTTCATTTCATTTAACTTTATCCTTTATACCAACTTTGTAATAAAATATTGTTTACTTCACAAGGTACGATTACTGTGCAAATAAATATTTGATAAGTATAAGAAATCGTTTCCCAAAACCATCTTTCAATTACCTTTTTCCGCAACTCATTTGCAATGATAACTGCTGCAAAAGGCGCAGAGATGCATAATTCTCAGCACATGAAATATTCTATTTCGGGCTAGGGGTTTTCTTTAATATTTTTGCAAATGATGCCGAGAAATCTCGGAGCGTGCTGGGGTCATTTAAATGCAGATTGCAATGAGCAGTCTGTCCACTTGAGAGCCGACATTTGCATAATGGCGGGCGACACATTGCAGCGGAAGCGGAAACCCGAACCCGTAACTCCTCTTCCTCCTCCTCCTCCTCCTCCAGGGGCGAAAAGTGGGAAATCGTGGCAGATGCAGGTGCTCGGGTCGTGTTTATGACTCCTTGAGATTGCAGGGTTGTCGTCGCTGTCGTTACCAAACGGAAGCCATTGAGCATTTTGGGGCCCAGTAGTGACACTTCGCATTTGAATGCTACTGCCATAAATAAGATTGGGCTTTAAACTACAGTAAGTGCGAAAATACCATAAAAGTGAATAATGGCTATACAATTTATTGGAAGAAAAGTTAAAGGTAGTTTTATTTTAATACTTTGTTCTCTTATAATATTGATAAGACAACTACAATAAAAAAATATTTAAAAAATAAGAAGCAGGTATACAATGTATGTATACTATATATATAGTGTCCCTAATCAAAAACCTATCTTTTAGAAATATTGTCCAAACGCATCTTCTTAAAATCTTTTGCTTCTTCTGTAAAATTTTACTACAATTTTAAAAAGTTTGTTAACATTTTTTTTGCTTACAAATAATTTCTGTTGTACAACTACACTTAATTAGTATATATACCATATATAGTTTATGTTAATGGTTTAAGGTTATGATCGACAAAAGTAGAGGCACTTCCCCACTTTAAAGTAAGCACTAGTTAGTGTAACTTAATTAATTCAATGACGAAATTGAAAATAGCACGTAATTTTATTCTATACCGCTCCGAAATTTCTGATATATGCTAATGTTTTCATTTCTCTTCAAAAATGTGATATTTCTGGACTGAAATAAAGTTTCTGCCCGGCCAAAGTTCAATTTTGGAATTTCCCAAAATATTTTCACCTTGCATTGGTCCATGGCCCCTCTTTCCCTAATGCCGCAGTTGGGGGCATGTTTATGTTGCCACATCCCATGAAGCGAAGGGCACGCATGGAACTTTTCGACCCCAACGACCAAACGCAACACACACTTACACACACCCGCACAGCCAACCACACACACATGCGATGGTGGCGAAAGGTGCAGCTGTGCCTTTGGGTGGGGCCTGTGGGTGGTTGGGGGTGCTCTGTGGGTGGTGCTGGGTGGTGGCGTCAACCAGTGTCAGTTATTGTGGAACGAGCAGCCTGACAGCAGCTGGAGTGCCTCCTCGGTCACTTGAACAAATTTATGCATATTTTATGAAATAAGAATTTTATATTTATCACATAAAATCATACTTCAAAATTTAAAAAAACATATATTATATATATATAAATAGAATTTTTATTTTTGTCAAACTAAAAAATTGGAAATGGAAGTGTTTAGGTTTAATGATTGTATTGTGAAGTTTGTTAAGTTCAACAAAACGTTATAAAAAAATTTTTTTTTTAGTTTTAGCTTTTAAGTCGGGCCAATAATTTTTGAATTATCTTAGCTCATATCCATACGAAAACTACATTACTACGAAAACTAGATTAAAATTTTGTTTTTCTTGTTGATTTCCTATCAATCGTTCGGCCGGAACCGTAACCATCGATAAGGTATCCCTATTTGTTTTTGCTCTACTTTGAAGGCCTGTACTATAAAAAGTTTTTACTTTCTTGAACTTTAAACAATTTATAAATGTATTTTTCTAAGTAATAAGTATATGGTAAAGAATGCACAGTTCCAAGATTAAATGGTTCCTCGCAAGAAATTAAAAAAAACATTAAATGGCCGAGATTTGAGAAAACCCCCTTTATAAAAATAAAGTCATATGTGCATTTCTTATAGTGTTGAAATTGGTTCCGGCTGAGCTTTTGTTGCTCGTGTGGCATAAATATCGTTGCGGTTGCACGTGAAAATTGCATTTGGCCAGCAGCATTTGGCCGCTGCTCGGATAGTTCCACTTGAAGCGGAGTGGAGAGGACATCGCTTTGGTGGGTGGGTGATGGTGGTGCAGGTTGTGGCGGTGCGCCCTTACACGCTGTGCAAATTGTGGACTTAAATGTTTATAACGCACCACCCAGCCACCCAACCACCCATCTGCCACCCCACCACCCACCTCTAGACCATTTTCGGCGTTTGTTTATTAAGCTTTTCTGGCGAAGGAAATAGAAAACGAAAAAAAAGGTGTTGAATGCCACTTGCTGGGGCTGCTTTTTATTGCCATCGCACATCTAAGTGCAGCAGCTGTAAAATAAATATATATTTTTATTTTATCCCTCCCATTTCTTTTGCTTTTATTTGTTGTAGTTGGGAGAGGATATAAATTAATCGCATTAGAGTAGGAAACCGCAGCGATTTTCCTCTTCGTTTTTTTCCCCCGGCATTAATTCGCTTTTGCAACCGACAAAGGCACTTAAGGTCCCCATTCCCTTATTCTCCCTCTCTTTCTATCTGCTTGTTCCCCTCTCTTTCTCTCCAACTGAAGTGTATACAAAATTTAAATAAGAAACAAATCGAAGTAATGGTAAAAGTCCCCGCCCACCTCTTCGATTTCTAGGTAGCAAATACCAAATGCTCAAATGCTGTAAAAGGCAGTGGAGAGCAAAAAACTTGGGAATCTGTGGAAAAGAAGAAATTCCAACCAAGCTCTTCACATAATGAAAAAATAAAGGAAACCGAAATTCGATTGAAATTAAACTCATTGAAGCATTTTTTTTTGGTTTGGCAAATTAAAAAGCGAAAATGGAATTAATGACACAATACTCTTGCTGATCAAACATGTTTTTACCTATCGAATTCATTCAAAAGCTGGTGTGAACTCTTCAAAAAAATGTGAAAATATCATAAAGTTATAATTGAATATGAGGTTAAAAAACATCAAAAAAATATAAACCAAATACCATTTGTATAAAAGGTTTTGGGGCACTTTTTACCGATAGTGGTTTGCCAGCTAACATGAAATACAAATTAAATAGACATAAAAACCATTACCTGCAGCTGTTTACCACATACAACAATGAAAACTATGTATTTTTATCGCAGTTATTGAAAGTGTGGCAGGGATGGGTGTAAGTGCGTCAAGGAAATAAACCGACATTAATTTTTTTGCGAGAAACTGATTCGATATCGTTGATGGCCCACGAGAGTCGTTCGCCCGGCTTCCGTTTTAGTGGCGAAGGAGCTTAGGGCCAAGCTCTTAAATGGAATGACTAACCATCTTAATCACATCACAGACATCGGGGGATATGTTCGGCAGCTGGGGGAACTAAGCGCTCGCCGGCATTTCGGCAGCTGTCAGTTGTTTGCCACTAAACGCTTACAGCCAGCGAAAAATGCGGAAATTTTATATAATCAAATGGCAGCCAAAAAACGGTTTTGTGGCCACCGGGCGGACGTCTTCTTTCAACTTTTTCCCAATGGCTCCTGGCTCCTGGCTCCGTGGCTCCACTGACTTTGCCCTTTTGTTTGCTTTCGTTTTGTCTTGCACTTTGCATACAAAGTACCATTAACTACTGGCATCGGTTTTTCACACAACAGCAGCATTTGATGGGTTGGCGGGTTTTCCACACAGATTTCCTCCGTTCGCGGGCCAAATAAGTGAAAGGCAAGCTAACCGAGTGCCAAGTGCCTTGACCAGGAGTACTCCATTTGGATTGAAATGGCTTTGGCTTTGGCTTTGGCTTAATGTGTATACCGAACAATTATATCTAAAGGCACTCAGTGGATTTCTATTGCCATTGACCAGTTAATTTGATAAATATTGCCTAAATTGCTAAGACATTAATAGTATTTGCTGAAAATACAAAAACTTTTTAATTGAAAAAATGATTAAATTCTTATATGAGTCGTTTAAATATTTAGTCATTTTTAATTTCCAAAAACAACTTGAATCAAAAATATACTTCTTTCCTTAATTACTTCCCAAACACACACAAAATTATATTGGAAAAAATTTACCAATACGAATAGTTATTTAACTGTAAAAAAGGTTTAAAACTATTAAAAATAGTAACGTGAATTATACATATGCTTTGGTTAATAGTAAAGCTATCATAAAATGGTTTTGCGATTGCCTTTCGTTGGTAAAGTTGCCAATTCGATGGGCTGGGATAATTTTTTAAACAGTTTTTTTGCAAAGCACGATAAGTTTGATACCAAATGTTAACTATATTAAAGAAATTTTCTAAAGTGCATATATATTTAAAATACATCCTCTATAAGTAAATCAGATGAATAAATAAATTTAGCACTGCATCAAATCGGGAAGATCTAACTCACTAGTCCTTTTCTAACACACTATTTAAATTACCCATGGTTTTATTGAATTTTCGATACCTATTTTTTTACAAATCATATTCTATCTATTAGTTGATGAAGATACGCTCTGATTAGCATCTTGGTATCAGTAGTACTGGTTATGCTGTCCTCTAGAGTGGTGTCCGTCGTAGAATCCGAGTAGGCCTTTGTTGTAGTGTCCTCCGATTTATTGAAGAAGAAACAAAAATACACCACCAAAGCTACTATGATCAGAATTCCGATCGTGGAGAAGGCAAAAAAGCACAAGCATTTGAGACCCAATTTGCAACAGCTGAAAAAGTTGTTATAACTTGAAAATGTTGAAGACCAAAAGAAGTAAACTTACCAACAGAGCGCACTTCCAACTAATCGCAGACACATAATTGCTATCACCAGAATTTCTTGTATATATGTATAAACTTTTTAAGAAAGAAATATGACTGGAAACGCTGAGGGATACTTGGGCATATGCTCAGGGGTAAAATGACATCAATTTGGGCAAAACAATTCGAATACTTTGGCCATAAAAATGATAGCCACACCCCCCGCCAATTCGTAAGCATATTTTTGGCTTTCAAGCAAATTATATTTTATCCTATTTTCTTACAAAATTCGTTCTTTTATTGCCGCCAGTAAGGGTTGTGGAATCCCCCCAAAATTGTCGTCGAGGGCCGCAGGAAAATTTACAGAAATGAAATAAAATAGAATGGGGAAAAAAAACGAAACATTCGAAGAAAAGTTAGAGAAGGCAGGAGAAATGTTCTTTCTTGCCGCATAATCGAAATGTATTTCGGCTTTTTATTGCACTGCCAAAGGTAAGTCGAAGGGCCAAAGAAAAAAGTGGCTTGGGTAGTAGGGAAGTGTGGACCTGGGTTTTTGTGCGGGGCGATAACAACATTTTAACGCCTTATGGTCCATTTAGGTAAAAGTGCCGATTACGCTCAGCTTAACCAGAAATTATGACCTCTGAGCCGGGGAACTTTAAGCTGAGAACGGTCTTTATTTATATAGGAAGTGTAGCAAACCTCAGGGGATAAAGTGCGGGCTTTATGCTGATTAGGTGGCGGTATATTTTAGAAAACTTACTTGGGGCATTAGCTACGGAATTTAAACAAGCTTCTTCTTGATTTGTTTGCGGTAGGTAAATTGCTTGGTTAAATTGTATTTTATTTTATTTTGCGTTATTGCAAGGATAACAAAGGCTTCAATCTAAAAGCTACAGCTTTATTCAGCCGCATCTAGGGCATCTTTAGCATCAATTACCGTGCTGGTCACGGCTGTGCTTTATGTGGCAGCAACGAGGCGTATGCGCAATTTATTTGCATATCATGACCGGCATTGCGTAAAAATTAATGAAAGCCAATTAAAAGCCTTCGCAGAGGCAATAATAAAATGTAGGCCAGAATCAAATAATGGGCTGCTCTTTCACTGGTCATCCGTTCGCCTCTCAAATGTCAACAGCAAATAAATATTGTTGAAAATTTGCGAAATGCACAAAATATTGCCATTATAATCGAATGATTTCATTTGTGTTACTTTTGTAATTTAATGCTATTTGTTAGAGATATTTATGCCTATGAAAATTGAATTCAATTTCATATTGTTTTCGTTGTATTCCCCGATGTTTGTGTTGTGGCAGCATTTATTTTTGCTATGTGCGTTTTTTTTTGCTGAAAGTTAAATTGAATTTGTTTTTGGGTGTTGTGGATTTCTTCGCAATCAATTGCCATGACAAATGCTTGTAGTGTTGTTTCTGTTGTCGCTTCTGCTCGCAGTTTGGCTTGCATTTGTCAAGTGGGAATGCTCTATTGTTAGAGTTTCTTAGATTTCCCTAAATATTTTGATAGTTTAAAGGGAAAGCAAACTTAAGAGACTGCATTCATAGGTTTAAATATGAGTATCCAATATTTTATATGCGATACTCAGAATTCATTAGGTGAGAATCTTGTTTAGTAAATAAGATTTATATCATGTCATGAACGGATTTTAATTAAAAAAATTTTTTTTTATATATTTTATATGCGATACTCAAAAATCATTAGGTGAGAAACTTGTCTAATAAATATGTTTTATATCATGTCATAAACGGATTTTTTTTTTAAAGATTTTTTTTATACATTCTCAATTTTCTGTTTTCGTATTGTTTCTATTAAAATATTTATTTGTATAAATATTATAAATATTTGTATAAATATTAATATTAATATTTGTATTATTTGTATAAATAACGGGAACAAAAACATTTTTTAAAGAAACAATTTAGAAATCCTTAAAATGTATCTAGTTTTTTATTAAATGAAATACATAAATAGTTATTTTAAAAGTTGTGTTATTCGGTGAATACAAAATATTTAGGTACTTTAATCAGACATATTTGGCTTTAAAGTAATTTTTAGTTTGGTCAGGGTACCGACAGTTCGTCATGCAGTAACACCCAACTGCCGGATTCGGTTTTTATTCCCGGAAAAGGGAAACGGTCTGTGGACAACTGTGCGCTACGCTGGGAATCTTGTGCATTATTGCGATTTTACACGCTGCTGCACTCGAAAATGAAACGGACAATAAGCTCCACTTGCCCACTGGCGGTGCTCAAGGGGCGTGGCAGCGGGAAATGCAGCATCCTCAACAGCCATCATTGCCACTGTCCGCCGCTAAAAGCTTTTTGATTATGAAAAATGTTCGAAACATATGCTCCAAATGACTGCGAAGCGTGCGAAGAAAGTCCTTCCCAGTCCTTTGATGCTTTTTACAGGGCAGTGTTGCCGAGAAGTATACGAATTACGTACCTAGGATATATGTGTTCTACACGTACTCAACATTGTGTAAGTAAGCATGTTTTATTTCGCTGCAGCTTTGCTGGCTCTTCTCGTCCTTGTTCTCGTCCTCCTTCTCGTCCTTGTGCACTGTGTATTGTTTATTGTGGCTTTGCAGTTTTTTAGTCGCCACTGCAAGTGGACTCTGCTTGGCGCATTGTTAATGGTCGTGCCATTTTATTTTAAAATTAATAAAGTGGCCCAGCCAGAGGAAATGGCAAAACAAACTTTCTTCTCGCTTTGATTTTCTCTTTGCTGCTGGTGAACAACTTTCAGCAAACTGTTCAAGTTACAAATGCATTTTTAATAAATGCCCTGATTTATGGGGGCCTTTGATGCACTGAGACAAATGTTTTGAAGAATATGTGTTTTAAAATAAAATGTAAATTAAATATAAATAAAAAATTAAATCACTCTCATTCTCAATTTTAAGTGCGGATTTACTTTACTGTGATATGCATCTAAATTTAAGTTTTGTTCATATTTTTATACCCGTTACTCGAAGAGTATTATACTCTTCGTCAGAAAGTATGTAACAGTTAGAAGGAAGCGTCTTCGACCCTATGAAGTACTTATATTATTAATCAGGATCTATAGCCGAGTCGATCAAGTCATTATAAAAGTTAGAAAGTTGAGACTAAGCATGTAGATTCTACAGATTCATACGCAGCGTAGTAGTTGGAATTATGGAAGTTCGACTTTAAAGGTTATTATTTTTATTTTGGGATTATTGTTGGGTTCAAAGATTTATACACAAAATAGATACAAAATTGGGATTGACTTATATTTTTAAAAATTCAAAGACAAGCATATGAATTTTTCCCCGTATGCCTTTAAATGCTTGTGTGGTTTTTTCTGGACCACCCACATGGCCATCTCTAATAACTTCCAATTTCCCTACAATTTCCCCACATGCTGCGTTTGCCGGTTGACAGCCTGTTCATCATCGAACACATTTGCCACTTAGTGAGCAATTAGGTAGCCGAGTGTGCTGGGATCATTATAAATCAACGAAATTCTCTTCCCGATGCGTTG
The DNA here is from genome assembly GCF_014743375.2 of Drosophila subpulchrella. Lineage (NCBI taxonomy): Eukaryota > Metazoa > Arthropoda > Insecta > Diptera > Drosophilidae > Drosophila > Drosophila subpulchrella. The sequence goes on along the minus strand of NC_050610.1, from coordinate 14,500,470 downwards.
GCCATCGGATTTGTGTGCCCGGAAAGTGCATTAGCCTTTGTCTAGGCGGAAGACCAACTCGTAGCTGGGCGACACCCATGTCCATGAGATCGAAGGGGGTTCTGGGGGCGGGGGGACAGCCACGTAATCGTAGATGCAGAGCGAACTCGAACACACACAGCCAGATACAATTTTGTACAGTATTTTTAGCTGCCAACGCAGCGATGTTTCGACGAGCGAAAGGGATGGGGCACCAAGGATCGTCTTATGATATTTTTAAACGATAAAAACGCTGCAGCGGCGGAGTCAAGTGCACCGAGTGCTGCGCTCTGCATTGGCATCAAGTGTCCGGGGGCAGTTGCCCAAACATCGGACCAAATGAAGCCATTAGCCGACGCGGAGTTGTGCCCCATATATAGACACACTCGCCGAGAGTTGGTCCCTCCTACCAACTCACTACCAAATGCCGACGGATCTCGAGTTTCACGGATCTCCCAGAACGATGACTTTCCTAGACGGTGTCAAACTAAGGAGCCTTTGTAAGAGAAGTATTTATTTTAACTTTATTTTTTCCAGGGGAGGAACCCTAGATTTTGATCAACGGGAAAGGGTAAAAAAATTAAAAAAAATCTGCACAAGAAATGTCAAATTTTAATGTTCGATTTATTGTTAGGGAAAACATATAAAAATCAAGAACATTCATTATTTACAAGTTAAATTTTTTTATATCAAAAATAATTCATTTTCTGATATTGAAAATAAACATGATTTTTAAAGAAGATTTCCGAAATTATACATTTTTCAATTTTCGATTTTGAAATGGGATAGTTTCACCAAAGATGCTCACTATGGTTTTTCCCTTTTCTTTGAATGTCGTTCCTAAGAGCTTTATTTTTTGATAAAAAAGCAAGGTAAATTAATATTATATACATTCCCTTATTAAAAGACTCTATTTTACTATTACTTAAACTTTTGACTAATAATCTAAAATTCCATCTTTTTAAATTTAAAATGTTACTTTAAAAATGTCTAAAGACAAGTTCCCAAAACCACGAATAATAATTTTATTAGAGTATTGTAGCTTAAATTCGTGTTCAGTAAAAATAAATATATATACGTGCTGCTCAAATAATTAAACTCAGTTTGTTTTCAAAACGTATAGTTTTTTGTTAGGACTTTGACAAGAGACAATTTAAGATCATTTCTGTTTTATTTTATGTCGGGTGGTAGGTCAATTATTGCCATAGGCTTAGCCCATGTGTCGCATTCGCGTTCTCCAACCAGAATTGCCAAAGTTGCAAGTGTCTCTGCGGCTTGGGAATTCCCGTCACGATTTAGCATTTTTCATCAGCTCAGCGATTTTCATGTCACGTTCGGGCTGACAAAGTTTTCCCGCCTGGAACCTTTGCCCTTCTACTTACAACTTGTGCTTATCCTGGCGCGAAGTTTTCGCGTCTTCTCTGCGGCCATATAACTCCTATGTGTACGTATTTATATAGGTATAATTCCGGTATTTGCTACAACGCTACATCTTGCATGTAGTTTGTTTGCTTGGCGCTGCAAAGTTTGTCAGCTTGATGTTTAATTGTTATTTTGTGTCCCTCAATGTGTGTTTGTGAGCGCATGGGGCAACTTAAGGATGTCTGATTTCATTTCGAAGTTGTTCACCAGAAGTTGTCAGCTGTCTGAAGGGCATAACTTTGGCTCAGATTAAGCCATTGAACAGCCCTTCAAGTTATCCAACAATTTGGCTTTATGCAGCATATATATTTCTAACATTCAAACTTATCTAAACAGTTTTGGGAAATAATAATATCAGATCATTAGATAAACAATTTTGGTGTTTTCCCAGGTTAAGGGCATCATAATAACAAATATTTCTACCCATAAAAATAATATCTTGAATGTTCGAAAGTAATGCTTTATTTTGGTAGAGAAATTCCATGTGTATCTGTATCTCTGTGTAAGTTTCATTGTATCCGTATCTCTTTTTTAGTCATCTTCATTTTGTTGCCCACTAGCTTGCGTATTAATTCCTGTTTATGTGTGGGTGAGTGCCTAACTAGCAGCAGCCCCACAACAATCCCCCGCACTCACACAGGCACATTGGTACACTGAAATGTAGCTGAATCCACTTGCGAGCGATTTGAAAGCGTTATTTATTTGTGGCACCAGCGACCATATTTCAAATGCACACCGCACCACCGTACCACCGCACCACCGAACGGAACGGTGGTGCCGCGTCACCGGCACCGCCATCGCAATTGCCAAGTTGAAAAGTCGACAAAAATATACGCAGACATCGCGCACAAGCATATAGCAAGTGGAAAGCGTTAAAAAGTGTTATTGCACGAATTTGGAATGCACTGAAAATTTCATGGTTCCTATAACATTAGCTTATATTATTGGGTTTGGCTAAATTTCGCAAAAAGCTTTTTAGAAGTCGTGTCTTTTGAAATAATTTTGAGTTTTAACCACAAGTTTGTGTGTATTTTTTTAATATGTGTATACTTAGCTGTGTTTGAGTACATATATAATACTAACACCTGCTTAGTGGTTTTATTATATAGAACTTATTAATTTTTTTTACATTTAAAGCCCTGTTCCGATTAATTTTTATAACTCTTGAAATGTAAGAAAAAGTTTTTTATAAGATAAAGCATTCATTTCGTAAAATAACCTTTTAAATTAATTAAATTTGATTTTATTGGCGTATGTAGCTTGGGTAATAAAAAATGTATTTTTAAGTATACCTTTGATATTTATTTTACTAATTTAGTCTTTATTTAAAAATACCTTAAAAAAATTGTTGATATACCAAAATACTTCTGTAGAGTATAGAAGTAGTCGAACCAATTTATCTTACATTATCAGACTGGATTTTTAGATATGCCCCTCCTGCGAAACCTTTAACGTCCCCCTTCACCGCCAAAAATAACCCACAACTTTTTCGCACTCGCCGCTGTTTGTTGTCTTCCCTTTGTTGTATTTGGGTTCCTATTTTTGCTTTTTTCTATATTTTTGGGTTGTGTTTTTGTTTTTACAACTTAACGTGTGTCGCACAAAGGTGCACTAACTGCCAGTGTGTGTGTGTGTGTGTGTCTCATATCACACGCTTGCAATGCTGCTGTTGGCTCTTGATATTTGGCTCAGACTGAGCCACGCCCCCTCCTCCCCCTGCCCTTGTTGTTGTAGTAAATTTATGCGCTTTCATTTTATGAAAAACTTTTGCAATAATTTCTCAAAACGTTTTTGTGGTGAATTGAAATGCGAGAAAAACATTTTGCGGATGGCGACTAAAAACTTGAGAAAAACCTTGCACCCTCACACGGACACAAACACCCACACAAACACACACACACACACATGTGAAATGAAACTAATACTTTTGCAGGCCAAAGCCATTTCTTAAACACACTCAGAACACTGAAAAAATTAAAGCACCAAATGTAATTTAGCTAAATATTTAAAATAATAAAATATTTGTATAAGTATTCTTCCTATTTGGAAATAAAAACTAATCCATACGAAAACATATTTAAATCCAGTAAAGATAAAATAAGATGTTTAAATCAAAATAATGGTTCTTAAGGCATTGTTTACTTTAATATGCAATCAAAAGAGATACTTCAACTGGTGTATGATAATTAATTTTTAAAGTGGTTTATTCCATTATTTTAAATCGTATAAAACTTAAGCCCAACAATATTTTCTTCAAGTGCATTAGAACCGGGAAATAATTTTTTTTGTTTTGTGCATTTGATGCCACGCCCCCGAACGCCAAACGCCTTCAGGCGAAATGACGTTTACTACGCCTGCCAGCGAAAAAGTTTTCGCATCTTTTGCCGCTGACGGTCTTTTTGGCCCGGGGTTCGGGGTTTGGTCTCTGGGTCTTGGCCAAACTTTAATGAAAAGTTTTGTTAAAAACTTTTGCACGCTGGAAATTTCAACGCTTCAATGGGTCGGGGTGGTTGGGTTTTTTTCGTGGGGGCCGGTGGTCTAACTGACATTAGATTGTTTTTGGCCGCGGCTCCATGGCCAAAAGTCAGTTCCATTTGGTGGCCAAAAAGGAAAACAGCCAGAGCAAACGGTATCAATTTTGTTATTGCAGTTGCTGGCGCTTTCGACTTGCACTTTGAAATTATTTACCTGAATAAACATTTGGTATTTTAATTACGCATCTCTGGTGGCTGTTCGGCGGTTCGTGTGGTGTGGTATGGTGTTTACCTGACACATAATTGAATTAACACACAATTTACGCTACATTGCGCAAACTTCGTCTGTCAGTGGGTCTCCCTCACCGTTTTCGCCTCCCTCTGTAATGTTTTATGTGGGTGCCGGAGGAAAAGGGGTTTTCAGGTGTGTCAGGTGGTTCTGTGTTTAGGTAGCACTGCCCTCGTATTTCAGAATCCTTATGGCAGGGCTTTCGTTGGGTTTTTCACTTGAAAATTATGTCCCAGCAAGTTTGGTAAATCTGGCAAGTTTTTTGAAAAATGTGGGTCTAAAGTTTTAATTGTTTAAATGGAAAGTTTTTTGGTTATTGATTACAGGAAATTGATTGAATTTTGAAATCATTTAAAATAAATTACCCAAAAAAAAGACAAAACCCAAAAAAATCTTAAGATCTTTGTTAGTAATTTAAGTATGAGGTCTGCTTTCCCTAGCTTGTTTAATAAATATATTCAATCTGATATTCCCAAAATTAATCAATGCCCTAATTTAGTTTGATGTTAAACACAAACGGAGTTATTTGATTTGGACCAGTTCGCTAATTGGAATTGCATTTCAAATACACATAGGTAGTCTCAAATTGTAATTACACATCTGCTGTTGTAGAATGAAATTTATGTTCATGATTAAACTTTGATATATCTACAAATTTGAAATCTGCATATGGTAGTGCCCGATTTTCAAACAGCAAACTCGCCTTTCGTCTTATTCAATTCGTCTGATGCTCTTTTGTTTTTTATTTTTGTGAAATGGCTCGTAAATACATCGAATATGCCGCCACTTGAGTTCATTCATGGTCCAGGCACAGACAATAATACGAGATATATGTGCCTATATGGCCGGAGTGGCAGTACAAGTGTGGGCATGTTGTACATGTGTCTGCTCGCCGGGCTTGACTTCCACGTAATTGCGAGATGCCAGTCGAGGAGGGCATCGGCATCACATGTGGCTCATCCCCGGCTCATCTCCAGTTCTTCGAGTAGGTAGCACAAAGTCATCCGGACTGGGCCACGTCCATTCCATTCAGAACTGCTCTTGATGGGGAGTGTCCTACATATGTAAGTCGTTACAAGGATCAGCAGGAGATGGGAAAGGGACTGTCTTCCTCAGGCACTTCCATTCAAATGGTGGTTGCATTAATTAGAGCAAGGAATACATACATACATTTACTCTGCACCTATTAACACTTTAATTACTTTTAACAAAATACCTATACTTGTAAATGTTCTTCTCAGAAAGTTCTACCTTATCATACTAAACTTTTATTACCTTAAAAATATGTTCCCTAATCAACATACAATATTATTTTTAGGGTTAGAGCAGAAGTTATTAAAAACTCCGGTAATAAATATTGTTCCCACTTTCAAAGATTTAAAATAGAGTTATTCTTGTACTGCACTTTAATGACAAACTTCGCCTCTTACATGCCTCAAACTTATATTTCAAAATCTTAAAGTTTACAAGTCTTCGACTCGTAAATCGTTTCTCACGTTTCGCACATAAAAGGATTTCAATTTTCCGATGTGACAAAATGGCATTTGCATACGGCAGGGAGTGTAGCAAATAAAATCAAATTTTATGTTGGATTCAAAAAAAAGGCAATCCAAAAAAGTAAAAGAAAAAAGATTTTGCCAGCTGTCATTTTGGCTTTGGGCTTTTGTCTCTCGCATTTTTATTAACCATAAAATAAATTAAATCAATTCGGGAATTTAATTGCCCTCGTAAAAGGAAATAACTTTCGAATACCAAAAGGAAAGGCGAAAGTTTTTCGATGGGCGAAAGAAATATTTGAAATCGAATGAATATAAATGTGTTGTCGTTTCCTCGAGAAAATGAATATAGATAACTTTAGTCGTTTTATAAAGTAATTTATTATGTGAAAATGTATTTTGCAATCAGGGCGCATATTTAAGTCGATTAGGTATTCTTTTATTTTGTACAGCCTTTATAAAATGAATTGGAGTTTCTTATAATTTAATGTATATTAAGATAAAAAAAAACAATTTAATAATTTTTTCCAGAATTATATGTATAATTATTAGTATTCTACCATAGAAAGCTTTAAACAACCTTTTTATGTGCCTTTTAATTTGCTTCGATTATATTTTAATTCCGCGGCTATTAATGGCCATTTATTGCTGTTTATTTTACGACCATCAACTGTCAAGTTCATTGATTTTCTATCCCCAAGTATCTAGAACCGCGTACGATCATAAAACTCTGCTTCCAATGCGTTTTTATGTCCGTTCTTAAGGGACAATAGTGTGTATAAATCTGTATATGTTTCTGTTTCTGCATAAATGGCATGTTTTCAGCATGTCTCGTACTTCTTAACGAGATTTATTTGTAGACAACAGTTGGTGGCTATGTTTTTATGACACAACAGCCACAGAAATTCATCATACCAACGACAAGCTTCCATCCTGGGAGATGCTATATAGTATGTTGGCCGGGCCAAAAATACATTTCATATATGTACGTGGCAGACGTAACACCAAAGATGAGTAAAAAAGTACGTACATTATCTACCAGCATCTGAATTGGAATCAGCATCACAATCAAAAGAAGACTACGAAAAAATTAAATTGCATTTGTGTGTTTCAACTGAAGAGGCCATGTCCTTTCGCCCCCACTTCCCTCAACATCTCGACCCCCCTACCCCAACCAAAAGATCCTGTATCCATGGGATGCATCTATTGTGCGTGTGCATCTGTGTGTTAGTTAAGCCCTACATTTGCACATTAAAAGGCGAACTGTGTTCGGGTGTTTTGTTCCGTGCAGTTTTGCGCTTGAAATCGCAAACTTCCTAAGCCCTTAAAAGGTCTGTTTAAGAAAGCTCAAGTAAATTTACATGTGCCAGCTCCCATATGAATTTTTTGGAATTTTAGGGGATGCCATTTAGGGAATCAGAAGATTTAACTTTGGGTTTCTTCCATGTTTTTGATTGCATTTCTATTGCATATTTATGGATACAGACTTATTTTTTCAGCAATATTTATAGGTATATATTTATTATTTAATTAATGAATGTTTAAACCAATGTTTTTTTATAGAAATATGTTATGAAATATTGAAATATTAAAATTCTAATTCCCTACTATAAAAAGCAATGCATTTTAGTTTGTTTAAATACACATAGAGAATCATTTTAAAGCTAAAAAGACCTAAAAAAGTTTATATCAAAATCATTAGAGATTGCGTAGCCCCCCTTCTTCAAATCTCCCCCTCCATTTTTACTCATTACACAGACCCAACGAAAACGCCCCGATTTCAATTGATTTCATCCATGGTGAAATCGATCTTCGATGATCGGCCAATGTATTTTCCTCCCCAAACCCATTAACAGAGACCAGAACTGTTTGCCTGAATCCCCCACTTGGCGGGAGATGGAACGATTCTCGGCTGGCCCGTTGCCAAATGTGTGTATATAGAAAGTAATTAAGCAATTTCAACTCGTTTTGACATTTCCAAAAATATGTCAACGAGTTGAGAGAGTGCGAAAAACATAAAAAAATACCAACGAAGAAATGGCAAGCTGATGCCGATGGCATTTGCCGGTTTCCCAGTTGCCAGGTTCCTCTGGCCCAATACATAAGTTCAATTGCCAAAAAGCCGAGCCAGATAGTGTTATTTTTATGCCGGAGGAGATGCCATCTAGCCAGCAGTTCGACGATCGGGCGGCCTTCCGCGTATATACAATATAGCCAGAGGTCTAAGTATAGCCGTATGGCCCGATCCTCGCCAGCTTTACGCGCCTGCGCCGACCACTTGGAATGGATCATCGGAGCAGAGACAACGCACCGAGAGTATTTTCGGCCAGCTATGTACCCAGGCTATATGGCCATATATATGGAGGCAAGACAAGAAGACGAGACAAAGCTATAAATATGTACATAAGGAAAGTTCCTCAATCCGATCCGATCTGAGCCGGTACAGCCAGCGAAATACACAAAAAATTGAGAAACAGAAACAGAAATAAAAATAAAAATAAAAAAAGAAAAGACCGCAAATGAGGCGTCAGCGGGCCGAGCAGCGCCAAGAATTAATTTGAGAATATTTTTTGCATCCTTTAGTGCATTACCGATTCTGTTGTCGACCCGTTCAGATCGGCACTAGTCCGGCCAATTCCTGCCGTTTTGTTTATATATACATCAATTAAAACACCCAGAAAATCAAAAATATCCCGTGAGATGCTGTTAAAGAAAATAAAATCCTGGACAAAGTTTCTCAATAAAAATTCGGCTTGCAAAATATATAGTACAAAGTCCAACGAAATTGTGTGTCGTGATCCTGTCGAAACATCAAGTTAAAAAGTTACTTTAACCCTCGAAAGCAATAGAAAACTTTCAGTTTCTTCGAGAAGGCGGGCCAGACTTTATTGCTATTTATGGAGAGCATCGAAAAAAAGCTATAAATATAACCGATCCCAACAGAAAACGAACCGACGATTTTAAAATCGCTCCCTGGCCAGAATGTGAGTGTGCTAGTGTGTGTTGGCGCGAATGAATAATACTCACTTGCTCATCGCTATTTTCGTGTTGCGGAAATCTGTATATAATGCCCACACTTATATACGTCGCTCTATATAAGTACTTGTGCCCAGGCGAAGTATACTTCTTCTAGAAGAAAGTTTTTATTTTTTTATATAAATTTCTAAAGCAAAGGTCAGTCTTGAAGAATTTTTTGAACATGTAACTTAGCGGCGATTGTAAGACAACTTTTTCATTGCAATTATATAATACTTGTAGAAGAAAATTCAACATCTAAATGTGATGGTAAAATAGAAAAATTTAGAAGGGCAAATACATTTTGTGAATTAATGTATTTGTTCTAAGTGCTTTAAAGGTAAAATATATAAATAGTTAATAATTAAAAAATAATAATTTTTTTTTATAATTTCAAAAAAATTAGCGATGAGAATTTGTAATACTTTGTAATCAATGAAAACCAAAAATTGCTTTCAAAAATAGTACAAGCTCTTATTTATTTCTGGTCTGTATTACATTAAGGATTTGCATTTCGTATTAATTTCCTGGTATTATCTGTGATTAAAAGTAAGAGTTGACATGATTAAATTTAACATTAACATTAAGCCACTCCATGTTGAATCTATATAGTGTTACCTGAGAAATAATGATTTTACAAACAGCTTGTTAATTCATATCAATTAAAATGTGCAACATTAATGGCTATAATAGCATTTAAATAATTAGTTACAGGACACAAGCAGGTTTTGTCGGACACATTGAAAAATGTATATAATTCAATGAAAGTGCATTAAAATTGAGAGCATTGAACACAAAGGCAGCCCAGAAAATTGCTAATTAAAATGCACGATTGCCATTTCACCTGACACGTTGACGATTTTCATTACAATTCGATTAAGTTTCGTTGCTGCGAATATTTAAATGTTAATTGCACAGAATATTTCAACAAATTCTCTTCTCATTAGTGATTCTTTTTAATTTTATATGAGCTCTTATATGATCTTTTTATTTGTGCTATTCGTTTTGCGGCGTGTTTGTAAGAATTATATGCGTTTAAAGGCTTTTTAAGGGTATGCATTTCAAAAATATAATTAAAAATTAAAAAAACAAAAATATATCTTAGACTATTAAGGACGTAAACTCACACATGCAATATATATTACTATACTTTTTTTTAAATATTGTATTTTAGATTGAGGCATGTTAATAAATGTAAAATTCCTTTTTTGCGGTACATGTTAATACACAAAACTAATTTTATTTTTAAACCTTTAATTAAGTGCAGCTTTTAGGCATATTCTTAATGGATAAACATTTAGATTAAATGTTAACATGGCATTTTTAAAGCTTGGTATTAAGGTATGTGAGTAAGTTCCTAGCATAAAAAGACACTCAGAAATATGCCAGGAGTCCTCCAGATGGCTTTCTGGCAAACATTTGACAAACTTATGCCCCGATATTGTTGTAAAAACACACTCGCACACATGGGCGCCTTGCCAGCGAGCGGTACACTTAGGGCGGCCTGGGAAACGCCTGCAATCTGCTGGCCGCGAACTGCAGATTGCATCCATGTGCCATGTGAGCTCGCATCCTGCCCCTCGCCTCGGCGGTTCAACTCAGCGTGGGTATTGCCGCTCCGGCTGCTTCAAGTAGGTAAAAACAAAAATACGAGAAAACACTCGGAACATATGTGGCTGGGCTTGACCTGACCCTGCCTTCATGTGTGGGTCTCCGAGACTGCGTCTCCAGATTTAATTTTAGGCTCCTATATAAACGCCTGTTTACACTGCAGTCGGAACACAGTCGCCTTCCTCAGTTCGCGCCGTCAACTCCTCGATCCGATCGACATCGAGTTCTCTCCACGGAGTTACACACTCCCAAGTATTATGCTTTTCGTGTGGAATGTGATCCTGAAAACCAAAAAAACAACAGAAAATCGCTGTAGTCCGGGTTCTTTGGCCAAGGGATGAGCTGGTCTCCCAAGCTGGCCATGTGGCGCAAAATATGCGCATAAAAAAAAAGTCAAACAAAAAGGCGCAATTTTATTACGGCCAACCCACACCGAAACAAAACAAAAGCCAACAAAAAACAAAGAAAAAAGCAGCAAAAAGTTTATGAATTTTTTGTGCAGGCGCGTGAAAAATGCAAAAACAAAAAGGAGCTGGAATAACAACAACCAAAACAGATACACCGAGTTGTATCTGCAAAAGAGGGGATTTTTGGGGGCGCTTCCCAGTCACATATAAACACACTTCAGTGCGCTTAAAAATTGCTTTATTGCAGTTGGACTATAAAAACGCACGGCAGCGAACACCGCACAACAACAGCAGCAACAAAAAAAAAGGAAAAGTAGGGAAATAAAAATGAAAACTCTTAAACGGAAAACAGGAAAAAATTTGCATGCCACAAAAATAAGCACAAGGATTTGCTTCGCACAAAGTAACAGCAAAAAAGGAATTGCCCAAAATGCAACCACAAAAGACGGTGGAAAATGTTTTGCAGTTTGCAACTTTTTTCTTTGCAATTACCATCAGTCGTTGTCATTACTCAGCAGATTATGTGGTTTTTGCTTATTCCGGACCATCATCGGTAAGTTAGACAATGCAATAAAAAAGCTGTCCAAGTGAGTGCCACTAAAAGTTAACCGGGTTGGCGGCAAAATATAAACAAAGAACATAATCAGCCTGTGAGAGTTCCATGCTTCCTTGCATTCAATAGTATCTATTCAAGCATATGGAATGTAAAGAAGTATGGAGCGAAATCTGGCCGTACATCAATGTTCAAAAATACTTAAAATGTGTAATAAGAGTGCTTGATTCAGTTATAAAAAGTTTTACAAAAATAGGTTGGAAATTCAATAATGATTTTATAAAATAGAAAATAAGTTTTGGTAATTTTTTATATATATCATAGACCATAAAAAGTTTCAAAAAAGTAGGTTTGGAATTTAGCTTTAAAATTTATAAGAACAATAATGATTTTATAAAATAGTACATAAATTTTGCTAGTTTTCTATATATCATAGATCATAAAAAGATCCACATAAATAGGTTTGAAATTCATGTTTAAAATTTGATAAGATACAATAATGATTTTATAAAATAGAAAAGAAATGTTGCTAATTTTTCATTTTTATAAAAAGTTTCACAAAAATAAGTCTGAAACTAATTATTTAATTTGATATATGGTTTTGAAAGATAGAAAATAAATTTTGCTCATTTTCCATATATCAAAGACCCAACTAATATTTCAATAAATAAAGCTCATGGAGTTGCTTCCAAATTCACCACAAGCATTACCAACCAAACACAAAATTACAATGTAAATACAAATATCAAATTTGACATCCCTATACCACCCACTCAACATTTGAAACCATAAACCACTCCAATGAAAAAAGAAATGGAAAATTATCATTAAATATGAACAACAATTTAAATGTTTTGCTGTTGAAAAATGCCAGTGAGTCATGTTAAAAATAGCAAATACGTAAGCAGTTCCAATGGCCAGCAAACATTTGAGATATTTCAAAAAATATTTTCGTACGTTTGAAGAGCACACACATGTGCGCTAGTGTATAAATATACAAATGGGGTTTTGTGTAATGCGGATCGCATTTCGCCTTGTGTCCGATGGTGTTTAAAAATAAATTCATTTCGGATTCCGGGCGTTTAGTTAAGCGGAGTATGCCGGACTGGGTATTAAATAACTGGTGGGTTTTGGACCACGCAGAGCCAGTTCGAATTGCAGTTAAGCACCGGGTCGCACTGTAACACAGTAAGCCCCCGGAACATGTGGATCCATGTGCGCCAAAGTGGATTTACCAACTTGAAATTATCGCCGAGCATGTGGCGCCATCCAGTGGCGGTGGGCGGCAACCTCGGTGGCTATAACTTAATGCAATTAATATGCAAAATCGTGACACTCCCCCCCTGAAGCTCCTGCCTGAAACTCCGGGCAAGACGACGTGCACAGCATGTGCAGAACGATGCATATGCCATCCTGGCCGGAGCCCTTTCCCCCATTTTCCCATTTTCCGGGCACCGCTTTCCCCCGAATTTCCCCCCGCCTTCCAACACTTTTGCAGAGCGCATTAAGAGCAAAGGCAAAGTGCGCTAAATTGATGAGCGTCACGTGCGTTTTGCTCAGTCGGTGCCTCCGCCCCTTTGCAGCGGTGTCATTCGACGTGTGTGGGCGTGGCCGCCGTCAGTGATGATCGGGCTAATGAATCGGGTGGTTCGGAGGGGTATACCTATGAATTCCCAAAAATTGTAAGATATACAAAAACTTATTTATATAAGTCTTGGTTGCATCGAACTTACAATTGTATTAAATTTTTTTTGAGAGGGGTATACCTACAAATTTTAAAAATTGTAAGGTAAAGGTTTCAGTACAACTAAAGTAAACTTTCGTACGGAAGACTTCAAATATTTTCTTAGGTGATTTACTTTAGGCGATAACTTATGAAATATATAACTCTTGATATTGGTTGTATGGTACTTTCTTATAAAATTTATAATGGTGTATCAATATTTTCAGAGGGGCATACTAAAATATTTCAGAAAATTGCAGAGTTAAGGTTTAAAATAAATTACAACTAAAGTAAACTTTTGGAAGGGGTTTACCTAAAAATTCCTAAAAATTGTATGGTAATGGTTGTCGTACAACTAAAATAAACTTTAGAGGGGAAATTTTTAAATTTTTTCTTTGGTGAGCTAGTTAAAAAAACAACAATTTATATATCTCTTTGTTATTGGTTGCATCATACTTTATTATCGAACTTTCAATCGTATATTATTTTTTCCTTTATTTAACTGGACTTTAGAATGATAAATTATATCAGTAAAATTAAGATATGATTGAGAAAGTTGTATTGAAATATTAAATGCTATGGTACTACCTTTATTATTTTACTGAAATTGCTGCGAAATATTAATTTTGTACTTTAATGTTTGTGGTTTAAATTTGTATGCTATTTAAATAATTGTTTATATGATTTCATTTTTAAAGTGTGACCTATTCATTAACATTTTTTCTGGGCCATACAGAAAATAATGCTTTCATGCAATTGTAACTTTTTGACTTAATGCGATACAAAGAAGAGCTTTGTTCGCTAAATTTATTTTAAAATATTATCAAGGGCTAACCTATTTTTTCTGATATTGCTTGAACATCGTTTACTTTTTTAACGCGTTAATGCTATTTGTTCTGCCCTTTGCTTTTCCGTACAGCTGTAAAAAGAGTACTCTATCCCGTAGACACATTTTATGTTAATTAAATTTGAAGTTTTTTCGCACCTGGTGTTTTTTTAAAGTCGCCTATTTTTACCATCACTGGCTGTTCGTTTTTCCGCTGCCCTTGCATCTCATCTCATCTGGTGGAAATGGAGTTGGAGCTGCTCTGTTTATATTTGCTGTTCGCTGCGCGGCAGGGGCTGTCTTGGAAAGTCGTAAAAGTAAACAGAGCATGTGGTGTACTCCATAGCAGAGTGCCGTAAAGCGCTTAATTTTTTGTTGCCCTTGGTTCGCTTCATTCTGGCTAGGTGAGAAATATGGCCATCCATACTCCAAACTCCATTTGCCCTGGCACACAATATACTCTATATATATATGCTGGGGAATAAATGCAGCATACTTTGAGGCGTGGCTTAAAGTTGTCGAAAATTTACTTTAAAACCACAATGATTTGACCCACATTTCGGGGCTATTAACTGGCCCCAGGACCTTAAGTATTTTGATGGCAGCCACAAAATGGAAAATTAGTTTCAATTAAATAATGTTGTCGCAATTTAGAGAAGGGAGGCTCCTCTGAAATGGCGTCAACTATGTACACACTTGACTCATGCATAACGCAAATGCTGGAAACGCCGCAAGGAGCCTCATCGACATCCTTGCCGGATGGACGAATCCTCACGGAGGTCCCAGCATGTCCACGCAATAACGATTGCGGGGCATAATGCCCATAATGTCCTCATAATTACTGCCCACTCACCCCTCCTTTCCTTGGAGAGTTGGCACATCCTGTCTGGACCAAGGACCAAGGACCGAGGGCCCAGGTCCCAGGACACAGCACGAAGGACTCGGGACCAACGTGTTGACACTGCCTGGCCTGTGCAATTTGCATTTAATGTACGCATTGTTTTATTAATTTTGAGTGTTCTCATTAAAACACACACAACGTTCATGAAATTAATATTTGTGCTGGGAAAAAATGGCACCTGCTGGCTCCAGAAATAAAGTGAAGAGAAAAACCATGATGCATTACTTTTAATTTAATTTATTAAAAGACCTACGGTTGATTTATAAAAAAATGGGGCGGAAAATTTATCATAAATCTAAATGGTGGCTATATAATAGAAAAACAGAAAGCAAATGTAAAGTAAAGAAACCATCTTGTGTACCAAGAAAATATTAGATAAAATGCACAGGTAATGTTGTTTTAGGTAATTGCGCAGACGCATTTTTTAAAGTAGTTGTATATCTGTTTGAAAGTAAAGGAATATATATTTTCATAAATGTTTTAATGCATTTTTTATTTTTCAACATTTTTTTATGGGTTTTATATAAATAATAATTTTGTGATTTGTTCTGTTACTTGTTTTAATCCATGACGACCGTATCCCTTTCTTGTTTGTGTATTTACAAAATTTTCTATTACCCAAAATCATTTATGTCCGAGTTCACATGCATAAATTAACAGATGCATGCATTTGATGAAATTTAGCATGCCACCGCCGCAAAGGGCGGACGGGGCACAAAAAATTAAATTAATATTTATTACGCACATTTTGGTTGATTCGGTTTTGCACTTGGCTGCACCTCACCCACGGACTAGACACGAACATGGAATTGGACATGGAAATGGACATGGTTACACCCAGATGAACATGGACATGCAACATGGACAGCTTGCATAAATATTTAGTTGGGGCAAATAGCAAATGTTTGACAAACTTTCCATGCAAATAAGTCGTGCTCGAATATATTTGTATTTATTCATTTATTTACTCAATACTTGCTGCAATGCTGACACTTTTTTAATAATCGAAAAATTTACATTCGGTTTTGTGGTTTCGTAATTTGCATAAATCAATTCGAAATTATCCACTGCGACCGGTATCACATTTCTAATTATGTTGATGGCATTTTTAGTTTGTTTAATTTATGCAAATGGAACGAAATATGTGCGTGTTTGCCAGAGTCACTGATTAATTGTTTGTGGCGGGTTAATTATTTTTTGTAATAGAGAAAAATACTAGTTGCAGCACACGGACCCTGCAAACACGCAGTGCGGCAGTAATTTCCTTTTGTTGTTCAAGTGGCAATTTAATTAAGCCATTTAAAGGCCCTCAATATTAGCAATTAATATTAATGTGACCGCATAAACGCTTGCGACAGTTTACACGATTTAATTATAGATTATGGCCAGCTAATAAATTATTTAGTAAAACCTTTGCTATATTTTTATTTCTTTTTACTTTAATGGATATGCGGGCAAAAGCTTTGGTCTTTTAAAATTAATTGTAACTCTTAATTAGCGACAAACTCATTTAGTTATACTAGTCTGCTAATTTATTTCATTACATGTAGCCTTAAATTTAATTCACTTAATTGCTGTGCCTTTGTTGAAGATTTGCTATGGCAGCAATAATTTACTTCGTTTTCCTACACTATTGCAATACAATTAAATTTAATCCGATTAATAATAAATTTTGTTGCTTGTATATAAATTGGCCATATTTTGTATTTCATCTCAAAAATATTGAAGGAATAATTAAATTGATTTTAATCGAATCAACAAAATAAGATGATGTTAAATTGGCTTTATTAGGGAAAGGATAACTTACAAATTAATATTCTAGTAGCAATTGACAAAATGTACCTTTAGTTAGTTCAGTGATTAAGGTGACTTCATTTTATTTATAAAACAGATAGCCTAATTAATTTATGCAATTAGTTAAACATTTTTTAAGAGTTAAAATCAAATTTGGGCAACTACTGGCCAAAGTCTCCTTCTCCTGGAATATCTAGTTTATTATGCCAATTAAAAGGACTATAATGGCAATGCGATTTGTGTCCAACAAGGCGATATTGTGCAGTGATTACGCAGCACAGTGTTTCCTCTTAATTGGAATCATCTTTTAATTGCCATATTAAGCACGCTCGATAAGTATACGCAGTGTGGCACTCATACACCGGCGCACACGTATCCTGTGCACACACACAGATACACACACACACACACAGTCACATATACAATGGCAAGCAATTATGCATGAAGACGGCATTTAGTTGAAATTGATTGCTCACCAAGCGGAGACAGTTCCTAACCGAGTTGCCGAGGAGCGGAGCACTAACCCCAAGTATTCGATGCATCCTTTGAGGACTTTCAGGTGTTGAGATGTGTTTGCCTCTGTGCGTGTCTGCGTATCTGTGTGCACTCAATTAAGCATCTTGGCCATGGCCAATACACAAATGCTCAAATACTGCCGGCCTGCACACATTTTCCGCCTGCTTTGGACAGCCGCTGGCTCGTTAATTGATAAACATGGTTCCGAAAACTTTTTTGCCGAAATGCAAAATATTCTGACATCGAAAATTTTGATTGCATACTGTGAAACTGAAGTTGAAAAATGTGATCGGACAGGAAGACACGTACTTTTGGAAGAGCCCAGCTGTCATACTTTCGCATATTGGTAAAGTTTTCGAATGTTTCAGCCCTAAATTCAAGTTTAAATGGGCTTCCAATGGTTTTTTTTTAAATACGGGTATGTATTATTATCATATTATATTTTTCTATAATTCATATTTTGCAATTTCAAAGTTAATCCTTGACTTCTCCCCCAGAACACATTTTTCAATATCCTTTAATAACAAACTTCTGCCTCATTTATTCATACATGGCTGTAGAACCCAAAGCAAGTTTACCTCTCAGCTCAAATTGGAAATAAATCGAAATGCTTGACCCAAAAACCAGGAGAAATTCCATTTATTAATGCAAAATCGGAAATTTGTGCGCACATGTGTAAGTCCTGGTCGAAGGTCCTGCTGAAGGCAATATCCTTCGACGGCTCCATTTATTACGATATTTATGTGGAGGGCGTAAATCAAGAGCACAAATGGCACGGAATTAATAAATGAGTCCATACGTGATGAAAATTTTGCTTTATTTGATTATTTTTCTCAAAACATTTTGTTTGAAGGGGAAATACCAGGCAAATCCTCAAGCGGCAGGTTCAATAATAAATTTTCCCTCCATGGGCGGCACTTCGAATTCATTTGCTGGTTTATTTTTTGCAGTCCTTTCATATTTTATGTTAATTAAACTTGTTGCCCTGCTTTTGTTGCAACTTGAAACCAATTACGCAGGATGTGAGTGGGCGTTCCCACACACTGACAGTCTGTTATGCTGCTTAATTCCTTCAACTCTAACTCCTGGCTGCAGCTCGTTACTTCGTTACTTAGTTTTGACATGATGCACGGGTTGGCGAGCGGGGCGTGGAAAGCGTTGGAAAAGCGTCGGAAAAGCGGGAAAATCGTAGCGCACGGGGATGGGGCGCTCTCCAAAGCGTGAAATAACTTCCGTTGCAAATTTCATTTTCGTTGCACACATTTTTTATTCACACAAAATGCACAATGCAGACACATGAAGCACAAGAGGGCAAGTGTGTGCAGGTCCTGTGTATATGGCAACGTTCGCATTTCAGTTTCAAAGTTTGTTACCCCTCTTGCTAGTGAATGCGTTTTAATGAGCTTCAAATTATGACGGCAAATAAGCTGGGGATCACTTTTCCTTCTTTATGCTTCTAAAATCATAATTGAATAAATAAGGCTTTGGAAAAAGATGTTAGGTGGGCTGCTCTTTAAATTAATAAATTTAATATATTTGTGTTAGGGTTTTTACAGTTTTTAGTACTCACTTGAATCAAACAGCCAACGAAACTTTGTTGATGTCATTTTTGTCTAGTCATGTCATTTTTGTTGGTGTTGAAGTGAGTACTATTCTTTAAAAATGTAAGCCTTCCTTCAATGAAACACATAAAATAACATTTAACTTAACCAAAAAATAGACTTTAAAATCCAAGGTAAGCCATTGAAATTCGAGCCCAAATTTATTTAAGAGCAGAAATATTCACATATATATTTTATAGAAAAATCAAATAAATGGGGATTTAATTAAAAAATGTATTTTTATATTTTTGTATATTGCAAACTCTAAAGGTGTACGAAAAAGGTATTTCACAGAAGTTTGTTGGGAGCCTTAGGCCATGCAGAATTTATTTGTGCAAGTGTTGAAGTGCTGAACAACTTAAATTAAAATGACTTTGTCAAGTTTTTTTTGTTTTACTTATACTTGCGAAATTTCTCCGTGTCGTTCAGTTTGCCTTCCAAATGCGACTTTTGTGCTGCCATGAAAAAATAAAGTGCTGTAAATAATTTGAATTTAATACTATTTGCCCTTGGTTTTGATGCTTTTCCCCCAAGTTTGTAATTATTTTCTTACTTTCTTTGCCACAAGTGTGAAAATCAGCACAACTTTTTCGTGTGAAGCCATTTTCCTTGTTTTACCCTGCATTTTCATTTTGTGCTCTTTTTTAATGTAGCCCCAGGAAAGTCACAAAAAGAGAGGCAAAGTTTTTTTATGGTGCCCGAAGTTAGGAAAGGATTGGTCCGTCCGCCCATTAAAAATGTATAGAAAATAATTTAGTTAAATATTCGGTCAGTGGCTTGCAGCTGGAAACCTTTTTCCATTCGTATAAGAGTTGAATTGGAGCTGGTTTGGATCCTGGATAAGCCGGAGAAAC
This sequence comes from Drosophila subpulchrella, assembly GCF_014743375.2. Classification (NCBI taxonomy): domain Eukaryota; kingdom Metazoa; phylum Arthropoda; class Insecta; order Diptera; family Drosophilidae; genus Drosophila; species Drosophila subpulchrella. Next base: position 14,480,970 of record NC_050610.1, on the reverse strand, counting down.
TTTTCTCTTCGCTCGATTTTCCACCACCAAAAAAGATCAGCCGGGAGGGGAAAACCACCACCCCAAATTTGTGGTATGGTATATATTAGTGTTAAAGAACATTTTCAGAGAGAGAAAAAGAGAGAGGGGGAATAGTGGAGAGTGAAAGCGCACTGATAACACCACAGTTCCTCAAAAACAAAACCGGTTTTACAGAACTCTCTAGATAAACATGAATATATTTATTAAAAATAAATAATAAAAAAATATTTAGCCAGCTAATACATATTTTAATTTACTTAAGTGTACAGTGAGAATAATTTTAAATATTTAACATATGTGTAATTCATAACAATTTTCTTCTTGTTCTACGATAATTAATAATTCAATAGTAATTCTTTTGTATTATTATGACCGTAAAGACCTATAAAACATATATATTTTGTAAAACATGTACATGTTAATAATATTACAAACAAAGGTGTTCACTATTACGAGCGTGACCTGTACTTTGTTATTTGTTTGTTTATTGCGGGTCTGCTGTCTGATTTCCGGGTTTCCAAAGTTTAGACTGCACTGACCGATTGCAGAGCTCACACGTTCACGTCATAACACCAGACATACGAATTTATTTATAACTAAAAAAAAAAAACCATGGCTACAATGGATGATTTTTTCAATAAAGTGCAACGAAAGCATCCCACAATTCTCGATGACTTACGGGAAATTTTCAAAAACTCCCAGAGCGATTCACCGCAGCGTTCTATTACCCTATCCCAAATACGTGGCAAGTATTCTTCGAATTTTTCCGCTTGCAAAAATACCTAATTTTTAATTGCCATTGCAGCTGCATACAGTCAACGAACTGGCGAGGATTTTCCCGTCAAGGGAAGCACGCGAACCCAAATGTGTTTTGTCCTGACAATCCCCTATATCGCCTGCTTTACCAGTCGAATTGGCACATTGCGATTTTTCACCTTCGAGGCGAATCAGGAATAAGGGAGCATACAACAACCGCATCTAGTCTTACACGTGCAATTTCTGTATACCTATTTATTATGCAATACATATTTAATACAAAACTTTAAATTTAAAAAAAACATCAAAAGAAAGAATGATTTAAGCACAGTTTCTGCTTCACTATAATATAATAAAATTATAACAAAATTATTAAAAGGATTATTAAAATCAGGGGGAGCTGATAAAATTTACATGTTTAAAATTTTAATATTAATATTTAATAAATTAATTCATCGAGAAGACCGTTTTTGGAACTGCTGAACAAGTAAATATATGGTAATTGCAACCTACCACAATAAACGAATTATATGTTACTGGGTTAAAACTGCTGAAAAAAATATCAAAGACCCGGTTTTTTAATTTGATGACATAAGCTTTTTATAATTAAAGAGCAGCTAGAGCATTGAAAATTTTGTTTAAAACAACCTTAATATTAATAATGGTAGCTTGATTTATATATACAAAATTAACACAACTGCTGCTGCGGCAGCAGCAAATACAAAACCCAGAAAAAGTGGAGCAGCCAAGGCAAACAACCAACAAGCCGAGCAGAAAACAAACAAATTCCGAGGTTGCAGTTTTAGTTTTGGAAAAGTGCAGGCAGTCGGGTCACGCAGTCGCAGAATCGTGGGGACCAAAGGCAAAGCATAATGAAACTAAATGCCGGGCGAAGGAGTGAAACCCCAAAACAAATTCATTACAGAACTACACCTCAGGGGGTGATAATTCGATTCAACGAAACTTTGGTGATTATTTATTGCTTCATGCGGCAACTCTGACTTTCTCTCTGTGGCCGGGTGGTTTTTTCGGTGGGGCTTCCCAGGTTTTCCCTGGGTTTCCCGTTGGCCTGGCCCAGTCCCCTTGGTGTTTTGCTGTTGGTGTCATAAAATGTTTTGTGGCCCAAAACTCGGCACTGGAACTCATTATTTTGTTCATTAACACTTTTTTTGCCTGTGTTTTGCCCTCATTTTATTCCATTTGGTTTTTGCTATATTTCTTTTTGTTTTTGTGGCTAGAGTATAAAAAGTTAGGATGGGTAGAATATATTATCTAATAAAGGAGACCATTTTTATTTTGATGAACCTTAAGTTACTTCGGTTTAAATATAATTCAATCTTTTATGGTCTAGCCTTAATCATAGCATTTTCCTTGCTAAAAAATATAATTTTATTTAAAATATATGACACAGGGTATTTGTAAGTTCATCAAAAAATCTACTGACTATCCATTTATTTAAGTCCCATCTTTCGTCTCTTGATGTGGATTTCCTCCAGGACTATCAATTAAATTTTCCTATCTGAAACAGCACAAATAAACAGTGCTTTCGCCTGACCTTTTTTTTAACAAATTTTATTTATGTGCCTTAAAATATACATGCCGTAAATGGTTTCAAGTTTATTTTTGCATACAGCTGCTGTTGTTTGCTTTTAGTTTTTCATGGACATAAACATTTTTTATGCATCATTAAGGTTTTGTTTTCGCTTTTCCTTTCCGTTGTTGTTTTGGTTTTGTTTTTGGGCATTTTGGGGCCGACTTATCAGTCGCCAAGTTGAAATGTTGTTAACTTTTACTAGCTGTGGCATTAATTCATCAGAAGGAGGCTGTTTTGGGCTCACAGATCCTTGCCTTTGTGGGCTATGCCACTTTGCCGAGTTATAAAATGCTATCGAGGGCGCAGGTTTTTATGTCTCAGGGTCAGATAAATGTGTTTATAGTGTAATCTTTTATTAGGGCTCTTCTGGCAAATGTTTTGGGTCCACAACCGCATCCACTTCCCCATCGACTGCCGTTTAATTTCTGCGGTCTTTTATTTTTGCGACCCACTGAGTTGGGTCGACGGCTGAATGAGGGAATGTTTATGACACGCATACGCAGCGTGGGACGTAGTTAGGAGAGATTTGTCGTGGGATTAGACAAAACGTTAAGAGCTGGTAATTAAGCGGCACAGTTCCATATATTATGCAAGGAATTAGAAAATTGGGCATAGAGATAGAGCTCCAAACATTAATTAACAAGGGAGATGAAAGCTAAGGGTTTACGTAAGGCCCGGGAATTTCATCCATGTAAAGTTGAATATCAAATAAATTATTTAAATTTTATTAATAATATCCAAAACTGAATTGTTCGGATGTTTTGCCATACAAAATACACCCACAAAAAATCCAATACCTGAATCTAATAAATTGTTTAATATTCGGACCCAGAAAACTTGTTCCTGAAGATGAAAAGTTTACATTCACAGCAAATTTAACCAGCTGCCAATTGCCGTAAAGCGTTTATGGTGGCTCTGCTTCCTCGTCCCCATCTTCCCATCAGCATCCCGCTCTAATCGCTTCTAATAATGCACAAAATTGAAAAACTTATGCGATATCATTGGGGACTCAAGCCGCACGACAAGTGCAGCTGCCCTGGAGGGGGATTCCCCAAGAACTGGACCCGACAACTTGTGACAACCTTAAGCACATGGGGCACGGCCAGCAAAGTAAACAGAAGGATGGAAAAAAATAGAAAGTAGGAAAGCTATGGTTGGGCTCCTCGACCTTGAGATACCCATGGTACTCGGCACTAGTAGAAGCAAAAGTCCAGCATATTATTTCCGAGAGATAATATAATACAATGTTTAATCGGCTAAAATAAAAGTTAAACTGGAAAAAATAGTATAATAATGGAGAACATCAAAATACAACTCAACTAAAAAGTATATCATTATGGAAATTACAAATATCAAAATTCTATAAACGAGTAAAGTTTTTTCTTTAAATTTTATACATACAGGCTTTCACTGTTATTCAGAAAAGATATCCTATAAATGAAAAACCTCTATAAAAAATGTGATATTTTTTCCACCCCTCGAAGACCTGCACTATTACAGATATATACCATTTATATCCCCTTAGACTTTCCGAGTACTGGGTATAGCAGTGGGAAGGAAAAGCGGGCAAGAAAAGAAATAAGTAACGGGAGGAAAACCGTCATGATACGCCCGTAAACATGGCCAGCTGGCCAGGATTGAACCGTCGGATCGGTTTGGCTTGGTTCGGTTCGGTTTTGTTTGGTTGGGTCGTCCTGGCTCAGTGTCCTGGTATTTGCTTTGCCCTGTGTGTGTCACTTTGGAAATTGTGCAGATTGTACAGTCGCAGGGCGTGCGGCGTCTGTTTGTTTTAATTTCTCTTATCGGCAGGCAGCTGCCTTGTGTTTTCCACCCACCCACGCACACTTCGCCCTCGAAAAGCTCCTTTTTCTTTACCATCTACTTGGGAGCTGAGCTGCTTCTGCCTGAACTCCCCAGTGCCATACAATTTTAATTGCACAATGGCAGGTCCTTTTGTTTTCCAGCTGCAATTTTTCTAAAATGAATTCATGGCCTGGTCGGGTCTCGGGGTTATTCTGGCGCTCTTTTGTTTGACGTCTCTAAATCCGTATGGAGTTGTTGGCCCGGCAACCAGCTAGCTATTTAATTGAAAGTTGCTTTGTGACTCCGCCGGGTGAGCTAATAAAATGTTTAACTTTGATTTAGTTGGGGGATTTCTAAAATGAATGCACTTAATGTCGCTTTAGCGACTCACTGTGTCTAAATTTCATACAAAAAAACATTTTAATAAGTATTATGAACGGAGGAGATTACTTTTAGTTCTCGGAAAAATATTATAAGGTTAATTTGTAAGTCTTGATTAAGCTACCATCAAGATTCATTTAATTTTCTTTGTTCTAATCATTTAAATAGAAAATTGAATTTACTAAATTCAATAAATTAAAATCACTTAAAATCCTCTAACATGCATCAATTTGTTGTCATTTTCCACACACAAAGTGTGTTGTTTATCAATCTTTTAAATTTTGATAATTGTTTTGGCAGCCCACCTGGCTGAATTTATTAATTGCCCATCGTATGTTCTTTTAATTACTACTTTTAGCACCTTTCTGCCGAAGGCGAAGGTGTTTTGAGTGTGATTTGAATTATGAGCAATTAGGCTAGCCACAAGCAAGCAAAATGGTTTTTTGGTGAGGGCAGTGGGTGGTTGAGTGTGGTAAGGGCTGTTGGCCGGGGTCATGTGTCAACACACGGGCTGCACTGGATTGTGGTCAGGTGCATGTGTGTGTGTGGGTGCGTGTGTAATGAGGCTTAATTTGTTAAATTCCATGGCTTATAATTGGCATCGGCCAGACCGCAAGGCACAGCAAAGCAAATCGGGCAACTGGGGCAAGTGCAAAGTGTAATTATGTGGTCACTTGGTCAGCCGTAAACTCCGATTTGTTTGCCAGTGTGTGTGGGCAGTTTGGGAAAAAACTCAAGCTAGTCCTAGAAAATCTTCCCGACTAAAGCCGCAGAATTGTGCGGGCTTTTTTATGGTAATTTTATGACCGCTGGCTGGGAAATGAAAATAAATATAAGTGCCATTATTGTTACACCTCGGTCGCACTCCAGTTGCAAAAGAGCCACAAAATGCATACAAAATTTAGTTTGTGAATAAAAGAAGTTAGGTAAATCTACCAGCTGGCGGACTATTAAATGCTCTACATTATTTTTTCCACAACAATACCAAAAATCGCATGAAGAAGTACATTCTTTCGCTGAGCGATACAATCGATGTTGGGTCCCAACCATCGATGTTTTTCAAAATTTAAATCCATCAATGTTTTTCAACATTTTAACCATCGATGTTTTTCAAAATTCAAACCATCGATACTATTGATAGTGGTATCGATTGTGTTACCTAGACTACTTTGAAGCAGAAATAAGTATCTATATACCTTAAAAAGAAACTAAATTCTTAAGAATCCAACACAAAAATGGTTGTATCCTCAACTGAAATTATTCAAACAGAACCCCCAACGGCGGGCAACTTGCAACATGGCCAGTGTCATGGCAAAAGTTTTTAGTTTTCGTTGCTTACTTTCCTATATATTTTTTTTTATTTCACAACTTTATCCTTTTTCGGGGCGAACGCACATTGCATGCATTTTCCACGGGAAAAACAAGACAGAGGAAAAATCTAAAAAAATAAAATGAAGCAAGTAACTTTTGAGCCATTGTTTTCTTGTAAATGGCAACCGGAACCAACCGGCGATGGGCAGGAAAAGGATAGGGGATTGGATTCATGGACCAGTTTTGGCCATAATCCGCGCCGCCTTTTGTCGGCAGCTGTTTGGCTCAGTTTGGCTGCAACTTTAAAGCTGCAACTTTTCGCCATTGCCTGGGTTAGATGGCACTTTTCTTTTTATTTTTTTTCTCCACCAACTTTTCCCTTCTAAGTTGCTGACATTAAATTCCTTTTGGGGCCAGAAATTCTCAACTCATTCGGACATTCTGTAATTGTGCGTATTATGCGTGTAATTGGCATTACAATTTCCTTCCCAAATGAACTAATGAACTTTTGAAGGGAGGAGCTCTAAACATTCGGAAAGTGCCGAGTTGAATAGTTTTGCGTACTTGCTGATTGGAATTCCCATTTCACATTTTTGATTGGCTTCTTGAGTTGAAGAGGAAAAGCTTCATAAATATGTTTTGTTTTTCAGCTTAGAACTAGGAAAATTTCATGTTTTCTTAGGGCTTCTAATTAAAAGCTTAAACTATACTAGTTTATCAATTGAAGCAGCTATTTGAATTATTAAATAAAATATATATATAACTTGGATAAAAAATATATAAGTAGGTTTTGAGCAAACATGGAATATGCAGTATACGACAGCCCTAAAAGATAGGTTTTCTCTAATTTGAATTCTAATTCTTTTGAGGGCAAGAAAAGTGGACTTACCATTTTTCAGTCATTAGTGGTCAGGGCGATTGTAAAAGCATTTTCCAAATTATATGCCATGCTCTCCGCACTAAAAATTGCTTTATCATTAAAAGTAAATGTGCAAGTTCTGCCAAAGGTCCGAGGTCCAGAGTTTTGTTTCCGCTTCGGAATCTCTTTTATTTTTCCTAAGTTTGGATGCCAACTCGTTAGCTTTGAGGCAGTTGAGAAGTTCAAGTTGTGCTGGCTTTAATAATCCGAGCATCAACAGCCGGCAAAAACAGGCTAAAACAGAAACTTCCAGGCAAGTTGCAGGGCACAGGGGGCGTTGAGACCACAAGTAACATTTGTAAAATGCACATTTAAAACTCACAGACACACACAGCAGCAGCAGCAGCTAGCTGGCCGAAAAAGGATAATAAGAAACGCCTTTCGCCTCCTGGCTTGACTTCAGCAGCAGCAGCAGTGGAAGCTTTTCAATTTATTGTTAAACTTTTGCACTGAGGCGCACAATTATAAAGTGTCATTTAGTGCCAGAGGACGAAGGACGAAGGACGAAGAAGGAGTAATGGGATCGTATCCAGGATCCGGCACCGGTACTGACAGCGAATTATGAAGAGTGTTGGCCGCCCACCGACCGCTGACACTTGCGGCAGGCCACTTCCGGTGGCAGTGGCAGTGGGCAGCGGGAAAGCGGGAAAGGACGACATTGTCCTTGTTGTCATCATCGTCCTCGTCGTCCTCGTCATCCTCAACGACCTCGTCGCCGTTGGACATTTTCGGCTGCCTCCTGCCTTTTGCCCCCCTCTGCTAAACTTGCCACTCAAGTGCAAGCCAGTTTCATGCGGCGCATTCAAGTGCTGTTGTCGCTCCTTGTTGCCGGCAAAGTGTCACAAACACAAATAGAGAACGCTCCGCCGCACTTGCGGCTCCTGCTCCTGCTCCTGCTCCTGATTCTCCCCCAGATTCCCCTCAAAAATTCTCCTCGGGATTCAGTTCGTCCTGCCCCGGCTGCTGTGTGATTTACAGCGTGCGACTTTTATTTGAAGTGGGACATTCATTTTACGCTAAAGTGAACCTAAATCAACACCATTGCACAAACACAAGCTCACGAAATACCCGAAATGTTCCACTTCTGGCTGTGGTCGAGAATTTTAATTAAGATCGGGCCTACTTAAATCACACTGACTAATAGAGAAATAGTTAACTACACCTGGTATACTTAGTTGGGCATTGCTTTCATCTTTATGGATTTGTAATCCTTATTTAAAATACAGTTCATGTCGACGATTACTGAAAAGTAGAGTTTGGAAAGCATCGATAGTAGGCTCTATCGATAGTTTTGGTATCGATACTGTTGAAGATGTATAACTTCAGAGAAAATAAATGACAATTGAGAGGAAATTAAATATTTATACTGCTTGGATTTTAAAATTTGAAATATTCATTTTTTGTTTAAAAATTATTTAAAATAGCCTGATTTTAATTATATTAATATTATTATCTGCTTTAATTTAAAACCATCGATAGTATCGATAGTGCTATCGATTATTTTGACAACCTTAGTGATTAGCGCTTCCACAAAGTAATCTTTTCTTTCGAATATATACATTAAAGTAAGCTGGACATCAAATTCAGACACAGAAGTTACTGAAAATCTTAAACTTTAGTGGAAACAAAACACTTTTCCAATACAAAGAGAGAAAAAACGGAATTTATTATCACATAGTAAAATATGAAATGATTCCCAATAGCAATGAACAATGAGTAAATAACTAAATATCTTCCAATTAGATCCGAATTTAGGTATTTTTTTTTATTTTTTGAGAGACCCTACTGCGATTTCGTATTGCCCTGAAACGCAGTGGCCAAAAGCTGGGAGTCGTCTCTAGTGGCGACGTTTGATTGAAATGCCTGGTAGGCCAGGCAGCCAGCCCGGCAGCTCCTCGGCCCCCGAAGCAACTGCCAAGCTGCTCCGCACTTAAGTTGGCTTAATTAGTTTTTGAAAGTTATGCCAACGCCAGCGCCTGTGCCGCAGCCACGCCCACTTAATGCATTTGGCTTTTCTGCTGCCCTCTTTTGGCCCCAAGTCGTTGGTGGGAAAAATGAAAAAAAGAGCAGGAAGCCAAAGGGGCAACTCTGCATTGGCGTCTTGGGCTGGCAACCACAACAGAAGCATCCGGCCAAAAGTGATGGCGATGCCGGGGATGAAGGCCAAGTTCCGCTTTTGACACGGCATACTTGGCCCCCAGTTTCGCTGCTCCAATCAGCAAGCTATCAGCCAGTGGTTACAGGGTATTAGGGACATAACTAAAAGTATTAACTTATTATAAATTTATTATTGCCATTAGGTGAAAGAATAATTTTTTAAAATTGTCTATGCGGTAATCTGGAAATAAAATCAAATTTTCTTACAGAAATTAGTAAAATTGTCAATTGATTTTTGTCCTATTACCCATTCAATTGTTTTAAAAATAAATGAAATATATATCTTTTTATTTTTTAAATTCAATGTCCATATTTGAGATTCATATAGGCAATCAATCAATCGTCACTCTTCTGTCAGTGCTGACTTTGATTATTTTGTTTTTTCTCTGGCATTTTTCCTGGCCGCACATATTTTTCACAGCCACTGCAGTTTTCTCTCCAATTTTCACTTCTTATCCCGAAAGTTCTCTTTTTATGTTTTTCACTTTTGTTGTTCGTTATATTTAATTATGGAAATTTTGCAGCTCGCCAAATTTGCATAAATATTGAGTGGCTGCACTGGGAGTTGGCTTTATAATGAAGTTTGATTGCCCTGCGACTGCGGCAGAAAATTGCATTTGTCGAAACGAAAACGAATCAGCCTTAAAAAATACAAATGGTGATTTAAAGGAGTAAGGAAATTAAAAAAAAAATTTTTTTCTATGTAGCAGAATAAATATACTTGTAAGATATGCTTAAAACAAATAATTAAACATCTAAGCATTATAGATAGATAAATATTAATGAAGCATACTAATTTTTCTTAAGTCAAATTAGCCACGGGCAATGTCACTTATCCACATTTGGTTTCCCAGCCGTCTTTCAAAAATGGATGTGAAACCGAAATGCTTTTATGCCCCATGTGGCAGCAACGAGAGCTGCACACATTCATTTCCAATGAGACTCATTTTGCGGTGACACACGGCACTCGCACCGCCCCACCGGCCCGTAAACCACCCACAATCCTGGCTGATCCTGGCCAGAGTGGCTTTCCGGCTCTTTTACAGCTGAGCGGTTGCACACAGACACAGTGGGAGCCACAACCGCAGGCGAGATGCGGCAGAAGAGCGGTGGATCCGGCGAGCTCTGGAGTCAGCTGTCCGGAGACCAGGCTGGAAGGCCAGAAATTAACTTTACTACTGACACCTTGACAATATTTTCAACGACAGCAGCTGGCAGACATTAAATAGGCAACCGCAGGACACCGAGGAGCACATGACATTTGACATTGCGTGCATTGCATAAGCTTAGGCGCTGGCATAGACCAAAATCCCGAGTCCAAATTCAGCTGACAACCGGCCGGAGAAGGCTTCGACTCGATGTTGATTTTGGCAGACAGCGCGCTGAATTTTCAATTTTATTTGCAATTTCGGCTTTCGGCATTTTTCTGCTGAGGCAGCAGGGTCGTGGAGCGAGATTGCCACTGCAGCAGGAGCGGGCCAAGTGTCAAAGGTGACGACGTGGCAGCAAAATGGCCAGATCGCCCGAACGTGCCTATGTCAAATGCGGTGAAGAGATTTAACAAGGATATTTGGAAACGGAACTTTATCAGCGTCACCTTGGACAACTAATTTAAATTCGATTTAGGAAGACTTTAAATTATAATTGGGGAGAGTAAAAAGCGTATTAATTAAATAGTTTCTCAAGATAGTTATTTTACTACTATTATATTTTGATGAGAGCACAAATTTAGCAAGCTAAAGGCATATAACAATGCAATTATTAAGGGAAGCTAAGCTATACGATCTTAACTAAAATATATAGCATACATTTAAGGGCCTAGTATAAATAAATAGGTTTAATATATATTGCACTATCTAAGCGTTATATCAAAGAACTTTTGAGTACTTATAACCAATGTTTCAATGAATACCATTTTTAAAATAAGAAGTTTAAGTATAAAATATTCAATACTACTTTTTCCAGCTTGGTTATCAATTTTCGATGCAAATGTGGTGGTACGAAATGGAAAAGTGCGTTTTGGTTTTCCCATTTCTTTTCCAACCATCCATTTCACATGCAGCCGGCAATCGGCAAACAAATTATGTTAGCGATGATATCAAGTGAAAAATGTTCCGCATATTCAGTTCGCAGCGTTACAAGCAGCAAGCAGCAGCAGCACTTGCCATCCCCGAATGCATTCATAAACGGATCGGGCTGCCAAATGCTGCCGGATGATGCGGATGCGAGCCATGAATCAGGCCATTCCTCCATTCCGAGCGGGTGAAAAGCCATGAAAGCAGCTTCTGAGTGGCTGGCTCTTCCGACGGCTCATTCATTATGCCAACGGCAGAAGCTGGTCGGGAATGGGGCTCTTAGCTCTTAAAGTATTATGCAATAAGTTAACTTTTTCCAATATAAGCAGCCGAGTGCCAGCAGCAGTTGGCGAACTTGCCTGTTGCTCGGCTACTGCGTCAAAGATGCAGCATATTTATTTTGGCCAGGCTAAAGACGAAACGGCACTCAAAGAAAATTGGAAAAAAGTATTTAAAAACAAAAAGGTTATTTCTGAAATAAATAAAAAAAAAAGAAATCTAAAGTATATAAAATAATATAAAATATTGTAAAATAAAGAATTAATTCTAGTAATAATTATCAATGTCTAAGTAATTCTAGAAAAAATCTCACATGTTTATAAAGCATAAATACAATTTGTTAACAAATTTTATGTTATTTCAACTTATAGTGATTAGTACATTTTAAAAGGAATCACACATATTCTTAAGGCATTTCTCCCACTGTCTTTGCCTCTAGACTTTTCTGCATAAGTGATTGCCGGCAACGTGGCGTATGTGTAATTTGTCGTAGCTAGTGCGACTGTAGCACAGCTGCTCTCAACTTTGTTATGTTACACTGCAGACGGAGACAGAGCAAACTGCATTAAATGCACATTTGTTACGCAGCACAAATTCAGTTTCCCTCCTCCTCGACTCCATCAGTATTTCTCTGTGTCGCAGGGAACACCTGGACTGCATGAGATTCTCTGCCGCAATTCACCAAAAATTCTTTTCTCGTCTCCGCCTTTGTAAATTGGCAATTTATTTCAATGCCTGCAACGTCAATGGTCTAAACATTTTGTGGCAAAATTCCTCTTTTAGCCCAATGCAGCACAAAGCGACAGTTTTACACATGGCAGGGCAGCTGCGAAAGACGATCAATTGGAGCATATCTCCGGAGTAAACTAATTTGAATTTTTGGTTGCTGCTCTGTTTTAATTTAAGTTTATTTGCTGGCCAGTTGCGAGAATCAATTTGATTGATTAGAGAGAAAGGGAAATGTTAATTTAATGGCCATTAAAGCTGCATAATTGATTTTGTGGACTTGTCTTTGCTAATTCCATTGAAATATTTTCCCACAATACTCTGTACAGCAGTGATGGCTTTTTGGCTTTTTCCCAGACAGATATGTCCTTTTTTTGATGGTCCTTGCAAAAAATAAGGAAAATTTCTACTATTAACTATACAAAACTAAATATTTATATCCAAAATATTGTCCAAACCAATGTTATATTCAAAAATTTCTAAAAAATAAATTTTGTTATAACAAAAAACAGTATTAAGTAAAAAATTTCTATAGACCTATGTACTATTTTTACCTACTTATAAGAAAATCATTAACTTTTCCACTTTAATTTGGCAGATCTTACTTGTTCAGCTCTGCTGTGCTGCTAACCACCGAAATATAAACATTGGAGTAGTGGATTTGCCCGCGGCTTGAGCTAACAGAAAACAATGCATTTTCATTTGGAAACCACGAGCGCGGGGTCACAGCATTTACCCGGTGAAAGCTCCTCCACTATTCTGCTATTCTATCCCATAGCCGCGGGCCCAGCTCATTATCCGCACGTCCTGTTCGAGGGATGTACGAGCATAATGGCATGCATTAGTCATATATCTGCACACGTATCGGCTGGAGCCGTTCTGTGTGAATGTGGATCCTTGGGGCGTTAAAAGTATAATGGAGATACGCACGCGTAGGAACAATAACCTTAAAGCGCGAGTCTAATTAAGATACCCACCCACACACCCTGGATCTTTCCATCCTCTTCAATATTCTAGCCAGCGGCTGATTTGGCCAAAACAAAGGGAAACATTTTTACTTTTTAATGGTCGGAAGATACGGCATGTATGCAAAGCAAAACCGGTTAAGTTAGAGCAAACAAAAAGGTCGAAGCTGTGAGGGATAACATTGTTGTTAAGCATCAATGTAGATAAATGAACCAGATTTTGAGGGGTTTTTGAACAAGAAGAACAATGTTTGTCTTTGTTTCTGAAAATGTTGCATAGTGAAGTTTAGCTTAAGCGAAAGGGTAAAGATTCAAATAAAAAAGGTAAGATGTGTTTAGAATTGGGAAAACATCAATAGTGGGCACCATCGATAGTTTTGATCACTATCGATATTATCGATAACATCAAAAATCATGGAAAATTAACGACAAATTACAAAAACTAAAGGAAACAAAAAACAAAATTAACTGAGTGTTGATCTTACGCAATTAAATTGAATCGACCTAAAAATACTTATTTATTGCACAAACAATACTTATTTAAATTATTTTGCTAATATTGGGTTCAACCCATCGATATTTCGATGGTGCCATCGATCGCTTTACCGACCATAAGTCTTAGAGTTATCTTGTAAATAAAAATTGTAAGCAATGCCTTAACTCCATTTTAATAAAAAAACCAACATCCCAGTTAAACATAAGCCCAACTTAATAACTTAACATACAAAATATTGCTAGCAACCAGTCCCCAACACAATAAACAAAGTTCGAGCCTGGCTAAGAGATCTGGGCCAAGTTGACAATAATTCAGAGTAACGCGAAACAGTCGCTAAACTTCAAGAGCTCAACGCAACTTGTGTCGTAATTTTTATTAATTTTACACCATTGGAGGCTGAAAAGTTTTTACATTATTTTGGATTCTTCGTGAATGTTTTTCTCTCTTCTCGCCAGGCTTAGCGGCTGCTTACAAGCGCTTTGGCTTGTCCTTCGGGGAGGATTCTTGGAGTCGGAGGAGGCATAAGAAATTATAATAAAAAACTTTGAACTTTTTTTTTGTTGCTGAAGAAACATAACAATTTTTTCTTTTACTTTTGTGTTCCACTTAAACGGATGTGGCGGACTGGGGTCCATTGTGGATTTCCGTTTTAATTAGTCGGCTGGCACCGGAATCTCAATCTGAATCTGGATCCGAACCCGAATCTGCATTGCAGACAATGCCTCAGGAAGCGAAGGCAAAAGTTGCCATTGCCATAACTGTGAGATGTGCGTTGACAAAAAGTTAAGGAGGAGTGAGTTGTGGGGCAAGAAGTCCTGGAAGAGGACCTTGGCTTATCTGTAGTATTCGCTGACTTTTCTTCTTCGCGTCTATGTGTGTCTCTGTGTGTGTGTGTGTAAAGGCGTGTAAGGACGAGGGGCGTGGCGGCGAGGAAGTTCAAGTGATGTGCATAATTTAAATGAAAATGTCATCGCGGCTTTCAGCAGCCCATTGCACTTTACTTTTACTCTTTCTTCCTTTTCATCGGTCTGCATTTTCATTTCCTCTGAGTGCCATGCATGTGTGTGTGTGTCTGTGCTTGTTGTGAGTGTGTGAGAGGGCCGGAAGCGGGAGAAAAGCAGAGGAAAAGCCCGAAAAGTGCACTGCGGTTGCCTACAATTGAGTTAAATGGAGCGAGAGATAAGAAATGAGGCGAGGACACAAAAACGTCCTGGGGAAAAAGGGATTCAATATTAATTTGATTAACTAACAGGGAATAAAAAAGGTAAGTTAATTTAAGCAGATGAAGAATGCAGGCTATTACTGAATGTCAGGCCATATTAGCCTGATTACCTGTCCGTAGAAAATAACATATATTTAATTAATAAAAAAAATAATGCTGTTGTTCATCAACGGACAACATTACCAAACCGTAATTGACAGGAATGAAAAATTATTGAACATGTTAAATGGTATGCCAGACAAATATTCACAATAGAACTCACAAAAAGAATTAAACAGTTCCGGTTTTTCTGCAAATATTATCGCAGCATTCCCTGAACCATAACTTCGCCCAACTTCAATCAAATGAATGAATTTGCGAATATAAATAAAGGTCCTGGGGGTGGGTGGATAAATGGAGAGATGAACTTTTTAAAATCGCGTTAAATGTTGATCCATGGAAAACGAATTGACGGGCCAGTCAACGGGCAGAAAATATTTAACGCCATTTTTATTTATGGCATAAATACGGCCCGAACATATTTCATGGTCCGCCCGAGCGCGAACAAACTGATAGATACAATGCATTTTCGAGTGCTGTTCGTTCCATTTTTTTTTTGGTTCTTTTTGTGTATTGTCCTTTTTTCTTTTGTACCGAACTGCAATCAGGCCTCCCAGGAGGCGTGGCAGGACGAACGGAATGCATTTGATGGCCGCCTGTCAATGCCAAACAACAAAAGTGCGGAGGATAGGCGATCGAGGTGGTTGGAGGCCAAAAGAAAAATGCTGAAAAATGTGCCGGGCCTCGATGGCTGAGCAAAAAAGGGCAGATAAATTTATATGCAACCACACACAGTCGCAGAGCAGCCAGTACATACAGCCAGATACACCTACAAGCATAAGCCCACATAAAGCACTCAGGGAGCAGAACGGGCCTGCATTTAACAATTTATCTGCAGCTGTCAAAATTAAAACCCCATACGGCTCCACAGCTGGGCGAGCTTCAAAGCCATAACCATTGCGATGGACGTGGGTGTACGGGGTAGGTTCGGGGGATGCCGGTGCAGCGAACCACGTCGAGTCAATACCCGTGGCAATCCGTGGCCAGCATTCGTCCAGGACACTTAGTGCACTCACAGAAATAATGGGGATTATTAAAATAATATTTGTAAAAGTATTTTGCCTTGCAAATGCTGGTGATAAACATTAAAAATGATATATTTTTAAAATTAGATCACAACAACCTACAAAATTGTTATGCCAAATTATTTTAAAAATATTGTATAATTACCGATCAATTCCAATTATATATATATTAAAAAATAAACCCATTTAAATTAATAAGTAGTATTTTACATAATTTAACAAGGTTTATCCCCCCAAGTATTTAAGTGTACTCAAAAGTCAGCTGCAGGCGGCATTGGATTTGAAAAAAGGGCAGAGAAAATCGCAGAGCAGAAAAAGTAAGGCGCGGAGGCAAGAAAAGTGCAGCTCAGCCCGAGGGGGTCACACAATAATGCCGGTCACAGGATAAGCAACCAGGAGCAGGAGCAGAAGCAGGACCAGACACACACACCAACACAGAGTCACCCACACAGAACCGGACCCACTGACACCCACAAACATCCACAAGCACACACAAACACACCGACAGACAGACAGACAGTCAATAGCAATGGCGTGGACTGTAGCTGACTGTAAAAAACGGAAATGGGGCAATCATAAATTTACACAGATATGCAAGTGCCTCGGCCCCGGTTTGTGTGTGTCTCTGTGTGAGTAAGTGCAAAACCTTACCATCCATTCTCCACCAAACCCCCGCCACCCACCACACACACAACCTGATTTCCAGCCCACACCAGCCTCAAACAACAACAAACAAACGGAATTGAGCAGCGAAGGCAACAAACATAGGAAAGAAAAGTCCTGGATGATCCTTCAAGTGTCGATGGCAATAGTACCCTAAAGAAGAATTTATTATTGACTTAACATGAAGTGCTTTTAAGAATAAGATAGATTTTATAGTAAATAACAGTGCTTTGATAAATATTATACCTTCTTTATTTAATAATACAAAATGTAAGCCCCTTAGAAGCTTTAAACTGTTAAATCTCCTTTTTTCCATATTTCTTTCGATATGAGTTTTAATGAGATGTTATCTTTCAAGTATTATGATTCTCTATAGACAAATTATCATTTGATAACTGACCATTCCGCTCAATTCATCTTTGATGGAATTCGGGAATTGTATCGATTCTGGCAGCCAGTTGGAAATCGCAATTATCCCACGAATTCATCTCGAATTCCTAGTTTTGGAGTTTCGTAGAATTGGGCTGCCAAATGGCTAAAGTTTCGGTGAGTGTGTGTGTGTGCTTGCGAGGGTGTGGCTTTAAGGTCGATGTTTGTGGGTGGGTTGGGGGTTTTCGAAAGGATGGTTCAGTCATGGAACCGACTTCGATTTAATGCGAATGCGATGCGTTGTCCGATGGCTGCCCCTGAATGGATTTGCCTTCGCCATTCCCTTGGCTTTTCCCCTTCTGCATTTCCCTGAATTTTCGCCACCCACCCATCCATCCATTATTTTTTTTTCACTCTGCGTTCGCTGAGCTGAGATTTGTGGTGCGGTGCAAATAGATTTCTAGCGCAGAACATAAATAATACTCACACAAACACACTGGGTTGGTGGCCCATTCAAAGGCGAGTGCGTTTGTGTGCAGCAGTTGATCCTCTTCCTCTAAAGCCGAAAAAGGCAAAAAATGAAGAGGACCACAAAATTCTGAAACCAAAATCAAAGTGTTTGCATTTGTGAAAATGGCACACAAAGAGGAGAGGGTCGGAGCGTTTAGGGCGTTACTGGAAAGGGGCGTGGCTTTGCATGCAAATTTCCCAAGAACGCTGGCAAAACGTTTGACATTTGCCATTTTACCATACCCACAGCTAGATAATGTGCCTTCCTTGGGTCTTTTCAGTTCTTCTCCGGGGTAGATCCGTCCGCCTGTCCAATTTTTTTTTTCGAATTTGCCTGGCATAATGATGGGCACACTGCTTGTTTTTGCCTCCTGACAGCAGTGTGATTTGCATTTTCAAATCGCCTGGCCACATTCTTGTCTTGCCTTTTCATATTTTCCTCCATGCTGGGCCCAGAAATTCATGCAACCCAGCATTTTGGCCACTTCCTTCGGCAGACTACATTCTGGGCTTCATTAGTGAATCGGTTTGGGTGTAATTAGTACCTGAAGCGTGCACACATCTGCTTGGCTCAGAACTCATTTTTGTGTTTGGGATTCTTTTGAAATCGATACGACTGTGGGATGTCTCTATTCTTTGCCATTGGCTTGCACATGATGGGACAAAATTGGAAGCAATGTCTTATTTTTCAAAAAGAATTTTTAAAGTCAATTTTGCTGAAAAGGTACTTTTAAGTTGCAAGTGAATGTTTAACTTGAGTAAATTTAACTCAAATATTTTATTTCTACGGACACTATTTAAGACATAGTACATTGATTGCCCTAAAGATTATATTATACTGGGCTTACAGAACCATCTTGAATATGTATTTTTCTAAATAGTTTGAATATCTTTTAAATAAATTCCTAAACTTTCTGTAAGTACCAGGCCAGGAGAAAAGTTAAATCAATGAGCCAGATAATTTTAGACAACCAAGCATCCCAAAGTCTCCGCCCTCAGATTGTTTGAAGATCTCATAACAAGTTTTTGGTTCAACTCGAGTTGACTTGAATTGCACAGGCTGCAGCCAGTTGGAAATTCCCAAAAGTGTTAAATTTTTTACCGAGGCAGACGGAAAGTCCACAGGGGATAAGAAAGGGGGTAGGGGGGCGGGGACTGGGTTTGCATAGATGTTAGCCGGAGTCCTTTCCAACTCCCTATCGAGGACTTTCATCTACAGCTCCCGGTAATCCCCAAGTGCTGCTGAACACGAGAATAACACACGTAATGCATATTTAAACATTTGCTGATAGCAAATGACAAAGGTGGCACAGGACCCCGGGAAACAGGCGCTGGTATCCCACAGCCACTCAAACTCACCGATACACCGAGTCGAGCCGATGGAAAACAATGACACTGGTGGAGGCTAGTTTGCTGGGGTTCCCCGAGTTGGGCAAATGTTTGGCCAACTTAAACCTTAATCAATGCAAAAGTTTCTGGCCTAATCGCTCTCAATTATTCAAGTGAAACGTGGCATTTAACAACTACGTGAGTGGAGGTGGCAAGTGGAGACCTTAACGAGGCATAACTTTCGCTCTTGCAGGCGGGGGTAGTGGGCGGGTCAGGTGGAAAAGTGGGCGTGGGCCTGGCATTAAGTATAATTTACCTTACCAACGTCTGGCGCCACTCAACGCAGCTCACCTCCGCTAAAGTGGTGACCCAAACCGCCACTCAATTCTTTATATACACTTAGAAGGAAATGTCCATTATGAGATGTCGGTACATTTCCGATTTTTGATGTATTTCAAACACATTTTATATCGATTTTTATATATAAAATAATATATATTCCGAAATATGTGATATAAAATAATATTAATGCTGTGAAGTAATTATTTTAAAGTAGCATTTTGACTATTGTATGCCTACATATATATACAAATTTTGATTTTTAAGTTTAAACTATATTTTGCTCAGAGTTGTTTTTATCTGAAAGGTTGGCAAAAATAATAATTTATGAGTGTTTTTATTTTTCTTTGACAACATGTAATTTCAAGTTATAAATAAACTAAACCAATATATCTTTGCTCTTGTCAAATGGATCTTTTTTTTGTAAGTCCTGTATCAATGGAGTAATATTTTGATACAAATATAAAATCGATTTGAGACCATAAAGAAAATCTAGATACGTTTCACAAAGGAATCACTCATATTTAAACTATTCTTAGTATTTTTTCATAAACGACCTGACTGTAAGTACTCAAATCGTAAATTGGATTTTTTTCTTTGTTATTAAGCTGATGATCATCATGTGTAAATTCAAAATGTAGTTTATTTTATACGTTTAAAGTCTGAACTACTCAATTCTTAAAGAAATAATATTCTTCGTTAAAAAACGACTAATCGTTTACAAAGATTCAAAGCTCTTGTCTAAAACCTGAAAACTTAAGGTCTCTTTAAAACCTTTTTGCATTTTCCAATTTCCATTTCCAATTAATAAATTCTTCTAGTGTACGCTCGGCTGGGTTAATAATAATGATATTTAAGCTGAGTGCACACAGTCCAGGGCATTGCAATGAAAGGACAAAGTTGCCAACGGAAACGGAAGCAACTACACAGAGTCGCTCATTCCGGGCATTCGTGTGTGTGTGTGTGAGTAAGCCTTTGTAACCAAAGTCATATAGCCGGCTTAGCTTGGTCGAAACTGTAACTGGAATTACACCGAAAAACTATTCACACACAAAAATATTGTGTGCCGTTGGAGAGTGAGGTAAAAATTGCAAAATTTTCGCAACTTTACAGCTGAAATCGGAGAGTAGGTGGGTTATATCTCCCGTACATATGTATAGTATGTATCTGTGGTTGACTCCCGGCCAGGTGAAATGGTCCGGGCTGATGAAAAGTCAGGAAGTAAAGTTTTACGGTTCACATAAAAGCTGAAATGTTCATACAATCAGCATGAATTATAACTCGGATGTGGATTAATACTGGCTCGAAGTGGGCGAGGGAGTGTGTGCAAGTGTGTGGCTTACTGACAAGCCTTCCAGCCTGATTTTGTGGCTGAATCAGATTCTACATCCCGACATCCGACCTCCTGCCCCAGCGAAAAGTTGAGATTTGCAGCGTTATGCGCTTTTGATTTTCCTGTAATTAAAAACTAAGCTGAGCCCTGCTACGAGCTGGGTTATTGAAAGCGTAGATATATGTACAAAAGTGGAGGTGGAATGGTTAGAAGGCGAGAATGGGACATTTTTAGCGCATTTTAATTTTTCAATAGAACCCTATAGTATCTTAAAGGTACATAAGTAAACTAATAAAGGTGTCTAGCCTTAAAGTAGATTTTGAAAATCGATTATAAATGTTTTTCGAATAAGATCCTTATAAACCAATTAAATATAACTTCCTTGTATCATAAATTCCATTCTTAGCCAGATATGTCACCAAAGCATTAAGCCAGAATTTAACGCAATCAGATTAGAATCACGCCTAAAGAACATATATTTTTATGGCCAATTTCTGCTCGCTTCCCCCTGCTGAAGCTCATAAATTAGAAAAACTGCGTTGACATGCCACTCGAGCAGAATGGAAATGAAAAAGAATTTGGCATCAGCAAATATTTGCAGCACGTTTTCGTTTACATATCAACTTGACAACTTTTGCATTACGATTAAGATGTACAGCCGGCAAGTCGGACGGATCCGGAATTGGAGAACAACGTTATCAACACCTTTGGGCCACACACACACACAAGTTGGGGGCGTGGCCGGGCTTATAAGGGGGGGCGGTCGACAAGCCAGCATCCAAGTCCAAGTCATGGACGAGATTTATGTGTTTTGCTCGACTGTGCGACAATAAAACAAAACAAAACAAAACCGAACACAAGTTGCGATTAGAGATGGCAGGGCATAGTTATGACTCAAGGGGTAGGGTGTACGATACTGGGTCTCGTACGCTCCCTTCGAGGCATAAATATTAGAACTGGCGTTCCACTGCAGAGCGTGGCGAACATCGCATCGAATGCCAAATATTTTGACGTATTTCACTGGGAGCGGCTGGCAAGGGGGTTTGGGTTTCCCTCTTCCGCAGACACAAACAATGGCCATTATGGTCGCAAATGGTGGAATAACAAGATGGTTGATCGAAACGGGGTAGACGTTTTGATGCCCAAAAGTGCGGTTTTGTACTTAAGATAGTTACGTTAAATGTAGTTGCACAAACGAATTCTTGGAATTTTTAGTGCATTGAATAATGTTTTAAATGTTTTTCAATTACCCAAAGAGTTAAGATATCACTGAAACTTAGAAAGTCAGGAGAGATTTTTATTATTTTTATAGAAATCAATTCTTATACTCTTATGACACTTGCTTAATTTTTGATTATCTAAAAAGATAGACAAAAAAGAATAAATATACACAGAGAAAACTATCTAAGAACATTGTTATTGAATTGAGAACATTGTTCTTGAATTGAGAACATTGTTCTTGAACTGAGAGCATTCGTTCTTAAAAACCGTGTAAGTACATTTTGGTATCAATATAAGAACGAAATGGTGAGAAGAGAAAAGTTAAATTGAGTTTATTTAACAACTTTTTGATAAGTATACACTAAGGACTGAACTAATAGTTTATTTGTACATACAATGTGCATAAGTACCAGCAGTTCAACATGATTCGAGCAAAATAAAACCATTTTCAACTTTAAAATGTAGTTCTATTTTTAAGAACATTTTCAACTCAGATGAGAACGTCAGAATTTTCTCTGTGTAATAATAAATATACTTGTTAAATCATGTTTAGGTTGATATGTCTTCTTTAAAGAAATTCATTCAGGAAGTTACAAATTAAGGAAGTATAGTAAGGGGCAGAAGAAATTATTCTTCTATTTACTAGCTCGGTTCGACGTTTATCACTAGACCCTAGCCCAATATACCCCATACGTTCCCTGTTAATATCAGTCACCTTCAAAGCTCCACCTCCGCTTGGTGGCCTCGATGGTCATTGGAACTTATATTTATGAGCGGCATTCGCGAGTGAGTTCCTGCTGAGAGATGCGTAGGAATTTTGCTTTTGGTTCGTTAAGATTTACGAGGCAGCCACGCACACAAACAAGCTCACACCCAGGACAAGGATGTGGAGGACCCGAGCACGTCCTGACTTTAGAAATTAATTGGCCCAACTAAGAAATTCGAGAGTAAACGTCGTGCTCATAAGTCCTGGCATCGTCCTGAGATGCGGTTTTTTCCTCTTGGCCGCCGCCTTGGCCATGGCCCCAGACAAAATTAATTTGTTATCCTCGCTTGTTTAACGCAGCTATAAATTATGATGCCAAAGTTTTTGGCCACTCAACGAGCGGCAAAAGCACGGGCGACTTTTCACCGTGGCCGGCCACGTCGCCTTGGCAATTATTAGCTTTTGTTACGCACACTTTATCACTGGCCACGTCGATATGGGGTTCCCCTGCCTCATGGCACTGTGAGAAATTACTGCAGTTAAGTTAATTAAATCTGAAATGGAAAGTATATATTTAGAAATCGGTTATTAAGTAACTTTTTTGTGATATGGAAAATATTTGAGAATTTAGTAAAGCACTTTTAAAAATTATAAGAGTTACTTAAAAACAAATATATATCTTTCTTATACTATTCTGCTAAAGACTCATTTACATATTTTAATCTAATACCAATCTAATTAAAACATATACCAAAGTAGTAATTTACTTTTATTATTTTGTACAATTTACCCAGTTATTGTTTCCAGTGCAGGTGAACGATATATATGGGCCGCGTAATTGGTGGGCACGTTAATCAACAAGGGAGTGGGAGCAAGGACAGCCCTCGTCCATGGCCAATTAGAGACCCATGACCGGGCACCGCCTCGAAGATGGATGCTGATGAGCCCGAGCTGCTCAGAGGCCTCGATTCCCCGATTCCTCAATGCCTCAGTTCCTCGATTCCCCGATATCTAACGGGCCGAACATAAATCCTTTACGGAAGCCTCTATTAGCGCGGTGTTTAGTGAGCCTCCAACTTGATGGGCTTTGATTAGCTGCGATATGCCAGCTATAAATTAGTTAGGATTTTTGGTTTAAAAGGTAAGCCTGGAAAAGTCCTGGTGGATCAATGGATCCTAGATCCAGATATATTGGAAAAGTGCATGAAATCCCAACTGTTGAGATAGCAAAACTTATGGCCTCTGGTAAAAATTAAAAGATTATTTAATCAATCCCAAGATATATTAACTTAGATTTTATATGACACTTATTTTAGACTATTTATGTTGGTATTGAGTTGCCAAGCGAAAAAGCATTATCCTTTTTTCGAACAAAGCTGGTTCGTTTTAGACCTCTAACACCATTTAAGCCCCGATTCCCCGACGCTGAGTATATATTTCCCACCAGATTGCCGCCGATCAGGTGCCGTTTGTATTTGGCACGTTACTGCTGATTTTCCACTTGATTGCCTCAACTTATCCTGCTCGTTTTAAAAAACAGATTAAATTTCCCTCGCTGGCTGGTTGTTCGCACCACCCACGGCAGCCCCACCCGTCGAACCACCCACCGCACCACCCATTAACCGTTGGCATCGTTGTCGCCTTGTTAATTAAACGTGGCACACACCGCTGGCAGAACTCTGGATGCGATGCGGCATTGCGCCTCGATTGCGATTGACACAATAAATTGTCAATTACAGTGCAATTACGTATGGAAATCGCTGCCGTTTTCTGTCCACCCCCCTTTCCTTTCTTTTCGTTTCGTTTTTTAGTATCCCCGGGTGAACAACAACAAAAAAATGTATATTCGTCTATGGTAGAACGGCACCGCCCACCTTCAGAGGCAACAGCAGCAGTCGTCGCTTGATTAAATCGATAAAAATCGAGTCGCAGTTTAAACGCAATTCCAGCACACACACACAATAGAAACGTGCAAATATGGTCGTGGGTTTTTCTTTATTTTTCCGGTACGTACGTTGGATACGTGGAACGGACATTTAAGGATGGTCAAATGTTATCAACACACAGCCACGGAAAATTCGGTCAGCATGGCAACATTTAGGGGCCTACAAAATAAACTACGAGTTCTCCTATTTTATTTTTGGTTGTGGTTTTCCATCCGAAAAACTTTTTAGGAAAATACTGACGGCCATGTCTGCAAAAAGTAACAACATAAAAAAACACTTAAATTAATCCAAAGTTTTATGAAACGAAATATTGGTTTTGGTATATACAAATTAATGATTGTAATATAAGATGTAATACATACCAAACATTTCTTTGGTGAGCTTTTTTGTACATATAGGTACTCTGTATAGAGCAAAAATATTTTACAAAAAAAAACTTGGCTGTCCGATGAAAAATTGAAATATTTTCGGGGTAAAGAAAATATTTGGAAAGCAAACTCCATGGACGTGAAATTTACAACATGTGTCTCCAGGCCACGCAATGTGTCATTGGCAACCCCAATCCCACATGGGTGTGTATTTCCGTTTCCGGTTCGTTAATAGAGTTAGTTGCACATACCGCTAACTGCAGCGGCAATAGCTGCGAAAAATTCGCCAGTAAGCCAATGCCAAAAATTGGCATCTGTGTGCGAATGGAAGGGGAACAGGTGCTGCGAATGGGACTGGGAATGGGAATGGGAATGGTAATGGAAACAGGAGTAGTAACCCAAAATGGGTGCAGTAACAGGAGTTCGAGTGGCAGCCACTGGTGGTCACTGTCACCATGGACGATTTCCCCCTTTGAATCCCCCCTTTAGACCATCCAATGCTGTTGTTTTCGGCCAGGACGGGATGTTATTTTTGCTGCATCGTCCTGCGAGCATTTAACTATTTTTGCAATGGCGTTAATTGGAAATGGCAATTTCATGTGCCCCCAGACAGTTTCGATTTCTCTGGCCCCCTGCACAAGGAAAAAGTTTTAAGTTAAAATGAATTCCTTGATAAATTATTATTCAAAAATTATATTAAAATGTTAATTTTATTTAATATTTAGAAAAATAGGGCAGTATGTTAAAATATAGTTGACTCTACACATAATTGCAGGTAAAATAAAATTTTTACTTTAATACATGTAGCTATTGGTAATAAACTATTAACCTTTAACCTAATAAAATGTTAGAGATATTTAATTTTGAACTTAAAAATTCAATGATGAAAATGATTTTTAGATTTAGTCACTGTGTACCTTCCTTTGATACCTTCCATTTTTCAACCCCTTCCTTATACCTTCTTCCTAGCCCACTTTTGTTCTGCATTTCGCAGTTTCCCTGCCTCGCTTTTTTTGACATTTTTTGTTTTATGGCATTTTTGCAACTGCGGCACACATTTTCAAGGGGAACGTGTAGTGTGCACAGTATAGTTCGATCGGTTGGCGAATGAATATAAGCCATTCTAAACATTTTTAGTTGATTGAAAAATTGTGCAGTTGGCTGGCAATTCGAGGGCCACACGAACGAGAGGATCTGTGTGTGTTTTTAGGGCTTTTCCTTTTTTTGAAGGGGAGGAATTTAAGCTGCATTTAATTGGGTAAAAAGTGGGGGATTGGAAAATGTACTGACAATTTGCTCCATATTTCGGCAATTATGAGGGGAAATGTAAGGGACGAAGCTGACAATGGGTGAATTGTTCGAGGTATTATATCCATCCATGGTCAAACATCTTTAGAGATTTTAAATACTTTTGAAAGGTTTTTTGTTCACAATATCAGAAGAAAATAATATTTATTTCTCTGTGTAAATTAATTACGTATTGTCTAATCCCAAGCGGTACAACTAAAACATATTAGCTTAAAAACTTTGAATAAAACTTTAACACGGAAAACTAATTAGTAAATAATCTGCTGTAAAAGTTGTAAATGAACATCGTAACGTGCCTGCAAATGCCATCTATAATGGGATATATATTTTATGTGTGCAAATATTATGAGCAACAGCCAGCAAGGCAACCGACTAATTAAAAAACTACGCTGGCAAAATATTTTCGTGTTTTTGCCAGTGGGAAAAAACGAGCTAAAAACCAAAAAAAAAAATGAAATTAGAAACGTAAAGTGAATTCTGCACACGTTGCGAAATAACAAAGTGAAAAATGAATAATGACTTTGACAGCAGGAGGGGCCGTAGGAAAACACGTGTCGGTGTGATGCTTAATGCAGTTAAGCAGTGCGAATGCAACAAAAAGCCGGCAAATCCGAAAGGATGCCAACTGGATGCTGGGGAAGGAGTCGGAAGGGGAAATGCAATTTGGAAATTGAAAACGTTTCGAGGGGGACTCGAACGGACTCCCACTTCTTGCTGTTTAACTTTTGCAGGCCCCAAACTCATTTGCATACGATTTGCTATAATTGAATTTCACCAAAGGCGGCAGGAAAAACCTTTGCCTAGTCCTTCCTCTATCTATGTCTGTGTATCTCCTCCGGTTCTTCATGTAGTTCTAGTTTGGCCATAGCCTTCAAAAAGTTTTCCCCGCTTTTCCTCCACAAACACAAGACAAATGTGCGTAAACAGTCACCCACTCGGGTGGGGCAGGGCTGTTTTTCCAGTCGACGTGGTTGGGGAAAAGGACTTTTGAAATGAGCCAGGACTGTGTCACTGGCTGATAACGTTTAATGGATTGCTGGGGACTCTCAGCCGGCGACAGAGGCATTTGCTTTTTGTTTATTTTTTGCTGCCTAGGCCCGGGCAATGAAGACATTAAAATATTAATGTGCAGCATAAATCAGCAGGGGGAGCGGGTATTCGAAAGCAAGAAGACGGGGGGTTGAAATACGTTCCGAAAAAGTTTTTCGTCTAGGCCTTTGGTGAGAGAAAGCCTTGGCCATTTATTTGAGTAAGCAATATTGACCAATAAATGGTTTTTCGTATTATTATTATTAGTATTTATATGTATTATCTCTTTATGTTTGACATAGGCTAAAAAAATACCTCTCTAAAAGAAGTTTCTCAACTTATTTTAGTTGTTTTTTAAGCAAGTAAATAAAATCCACTTAAAAATATTATTGTTATTATATTTATTTTTTAGTCAGTTAAAAAAATATATACACTTACACTTACACACAATATTGTTATTATTATTATGTATTACATTTGCCTTTGTCTTTCATTTACTTCCTTAAGACATAGTATTTGATTATAACCCATTTAAGGGCGTTTTCTCTTCGAAGAACACTGGCAACCACTATATTTTCTGAAAAACTTCCTGAAAAACATTGTATCTCAAGACTTCTGTCGCACAAAAATATCAAAAACAAAGCCAACACTTTTCGGTTCCTGACAGCTGTGAGATATGCAAAGGAAGGTTGACGAGCCACCCGCAAATTACTCACACTCGCTCACTCGAGGCGCCGCACACCCATTCCTTGAATCCTTCAGTTTGGTTGCCAAGTCAACAAACAAATTAATTACAGTCTGTCTCAATAGTTCGCCACATGTATTCGGGGGCCACACTCTCGTGTCTCACACGCCTGTCAACAGAGCTTAGCACGCTTTGACAAAATTAAACGCAAAACTCATTATGAAATGTTAATAGCAAGCTGCTGCCACTGGATAGAAGTAGTTGCTGCTGTTGTTATTACCGCTGCTTTTGTGGTTTTAAAAACATATTAATTAGCATTAAATAATTAAAATATGCCCGCCGCTTAACGTCATTCATTTTAATCAGTTTTAAGCCCTCGCTGGTTTCTGCGGCTTCTGTAAGTTCTGTGGGTAATAATTATAGAGAGTAGGGGGCTCATTAAATGTTAGTTATTAAACATAAACAAATACGAAATTTAATGGCCTTAATTTATTTGCAAATGTTGTAGCGCGGTTTACAAAGCGATTGGCTTTGATTTAGAGCTTTCCAGTTGAAGCTGCAAACAACACGGCGTATGCTTAATTAAAAGTCCCTGGGGTATCCGGTTTTGAAGAGCTCCTGCTTCAGATGTGGACTTAGCGTTTGTTTATTCCGTGAAAAAGCTGGAGGGGGATATCTTATACAAAACATCAGAATCAATTAGCCAGGTGCTATGAATGAAAATAGCCAGAGAAAATGATTTGCTTCCCCTGAATAATAAACTTTCCTAAATGGTAAATTCACTTAATCTGCTATGACTTTGAAAGATACATAACAAAATATATACAAGCTTGCTTTTAAAAAAAGTGTGTCAGACTTTAAAATCTTTTTTTTTTAATTATTTTTTCCCTACTCTTTAAGCCTTAAATCCAGCCAGGATCAACGTATGACAGTAAAAATCAAACAATAGAGAAGTGTAAAGGAATTCGGAGAATAATATTACTTTGATGCTGCATCGACAATGCATATATTTTTATTTATTTACAATTTTTTTGTCGGCCAAAAATTTAATTCCCGCCAGGCTTTGTTGTCGGCCGAATGGCAAATTGTTGTTTACCAACAGTGCGAGGCATAAATATAAATCCGCATGCGACTACGGCGATGGGAATGCCTCCCGGGCACTTAGCCGTATTGGTTTGGATTGGTGTGGTTCGGTTGCCTGGCAGCCACAGCCGCCAACTGTTCTGTATCCTCATACCGATTCAGGCTCTGATTTGGTTTCTGCTTCTGCAATTTGCCTAAAAGTCTAAAAATGGCATGAAAACTCACAGCTTTTGTTGCACAGCAAAGTGGTAAACAAATATGCGTGCCAAAAAGTGCGGGCTTTCAGTAAAAAAGTAGGCTATATTGGATATGGTATACCCTCTTATGTACACAACCGCTCCTACAGTTATCTTCTAAATGTATTGGTAACAATTAAATTAAAAATATTTTAAAAATGTGTAATATCAGTATTTTTAATAAACAATGATAGCAACCAAGTTTATAAAGATACGTCAAATGGTAACTTCTAATTTAGGTTTAATCCGGTTAATTGTTAATATTTTTTATCTATATATGAATAATGTACAATGTACATACATTATAAAACTATAAAAAAAGTATCAAGTTTGTTATTAATGAAAAGGATATTTTTTAAACAATTTTTAAACAATAGAGTTCTGAAAAAACTTTTTTGCAGCTCAGCTTCGATTCGTTGCAATCGGATTTGTGGAAACATTCGTTTGTCACGTCCCACTTTATTTAGAATTTGTTTTGCAGCCGATGGCAAAAACAATTTAAATTTTGTCTCTGCTGGCAGTGAGCAAATGAAAATAAAATAAAAATGTCGAATCGAGGCGATGCTTATGTCGTTGGCGATGCCAGAGCAAATCGAAATCAAATCGAAATGTAATCGCGCGCACCAAAGCCAAAGCCGAAAGCAATCGCATTATCGCCACATTGGCGTGAAAGTGCCACGCCCCACGTCCCACGCCCCCTTTTCCACGGTTAACCCTCACGCACGTTGCACACATATTTAACCCTCGCCCTCCCAAAACAACATAGTCCCCCGATATTTATAGTCAGCTCATATTTATGGTTACAATATTTGCCTTTAACCGGAAATCGATGAAATTTTTATGCCTTCGGCTTGGCGCCCTTTTATTTTATTTATGTGTGCGGCCGTGTGCGTTTGGCAAAAATATTTGTTGTGGTGATGGTGTTTTTCCGATTTCCAACCGCAGGCCAAAGTATTTGCACTCGGCTTGATTTTCCAATTTTTTCCCGCTCTGCCTTTGTTCGCTCATCGAATTTAGGCAATTTAGCGGCTTAGCTAAATCGTTTTTGGTTCTCATGAATTTATACGTTTTGTTTGTGCAGCGCATGCAAAAAAAATTTCCGACATATTTAATATTCGTAAGAAGGGACCTTTTACCTTATTCCCCTAATGATATGTGTATATTCCCCTTATTTTCCCCTATATTATTGGACCATAAAACTCAAAGTTGTTTTGTCCAGAAATTGGCTGTGAAGGCGTGGAGTAAGTGGCCCAAAATATTTATATTGTTTTGTCATTTTAGTAGGATTTACGATGTCCAATTTGCGGTTTGATATATAACTTTGCTTGTTGAAAACTGGCCACGCGGCAAAGATATGAACTAAGGGTCCAAGCTATAACATTTGCATTATGAGGTAGAGCTCTTAAAATTAAAATGTGTTTTTTAAATATCTGAACCTTATTGTTATGCTAAATAAATTGCATTCCGGTTTCAATATACATTTATTAGGTCTTTAGTAGCAAGTTAGTGGTAATATGATGGCTCAAAATAAAGCTTATACAGTTATACACAAAGACTTTACTTTATAGGATGGATATGCAATAATCTCTTGTTAATTATCTCCTTTGATGTGTATTCTATTGAAAATTCAACTGAAATTTCACAACTAACCTAATGCTTATATCGTTCATAATTTTCTCCACCCTTTTCCTGCGCCTGTTACTGACAATTGAAAGCTTTCACAGCACTTCACACAACACAATTTCCTTGGCATTGTTAGAAATCATAGAATTAACTCGCTGTGAAAACGCTATTTTCCATCCATTTTCCTACTTTCTGGTTATTGCTGTCTCACAATTATGTGACAATTTCATTGATTACTAAGGAACGTTGAAATCCCCGTTGCACTTGGCACACCAAATAATGACAACCAAATTGCCGTCACGTATTAGAGCAGTATTATAGATTGCCAGCCGCGAACAATGGCGAGGCAACTCGAGCATGAATTTTAACTCCCGACTGCAATTGCAGGCGAATGCAGCATAAAGTGTCCAGATTTCAGAATCCAGCTACCAGCTAATGGCTCTCCCTTCGATGAGGATGATCACGCTGCGAGGCTGAGCCAGAAGATGATGATGATGATGATGAATGGTTCGTTTGTTGGTTTGGGGCCAAATCCTGGACCTGGCACGTGCCCTGCTCCTCCTTGCATTGTTCTTGAGCTCCGCTCCCGAACTTGCCGCAGTTATATTTCATATTTTAGACACAAAAAAAAAATTAGGAAAATATTGCTATAAATGTTTTTATTTAATTATATAATGCTTTGTTTCACTATGGTAAATTTGTAATATTACGTCCAGACCCGTTAAGCCTTGGGGCTATTGGCATATTTTGAGTCTGTTTATCGCTCTAAGGAGTGTTACCAGAGTTTAAGATCTGTGGCATGCGTTAGTGTGACCATGGTCACAAAAATTAGGTATTCTCAGCAATATCGTAAAATATCAAACAATAAGGTTATAGTACACATTTTTATGATCTAAGATTTTGCTAACATTTTACCAACAAAATACTTATTGTAGCGTCTTCTTTGACCACTTTTATTATTTTTCTTAGTGCATCCCCGCTTTCACAGCTCAATTCATTGCAGCTCCGGTGTCCCTCTTGCAGTAATCTGAATTGCTTTCCCACTTTTTCATGGCTTTGGCTCCGACTCTGGCTTTTGGCTGCAGTCTTCAGCGCCAGAACTTTTACCTGCATGGAATTTGAAATCATGTGGGGATCCTGGCTGGCGGAGGACTGGGCTACCGAGGTCCTGGGTCACGTAAGCGGTCTTACTTTGTCACTGGCCGGGGCGAGCCAGTTCAATCATTTACTGTCATTTACTGCCTTAGTTACCTGTCCTGCGGCGTCTTCCAATATTGCAAAAAATAATAGAGGTAAACTCCAGCAGCTTTAAGCACGAGTGCGCTCATTTCATGTGTTCTGGGGGAATTCCACTTCCCAAAACCTGACTGGCGTGGCCAAGTAAATGTCACAAATCCATATAAATAAATTGATTTTAATTGCAAATAAACAAACGCGGACGTCCTGGCAAATATATACGTTTAGCTAAGCATTTCAGGAATTTGTCAAATGAAAATGTTTTAGATTGAACCCTTTTAAAATGTTTCCTACGAATTATATAGTTTGTTTGTCAATTCACAAACATTTTTTGCAGATTTTAATTTCTTTTGACTAATATTTTCTTGTGTACCATCTTACACATTTAATACAATTGTGATTTTAAAGAGACTGCAATATAATAGCAATTAAGTATTTTAAGAATTTTATGTCTATTATATGTTGTATGTTATGTATATTATATGTTTAATAAGTAACTAATAGGAATCTTTATTTAAGGACACCAAAATACACAAGTATAGTTATTGTACAATGGTTGACTAAATAAATATTTAGCTGGATGTTGGAGAATCTGTCACCCTACCCTCGTTTCCTGTTATGGATGACATGAGTAAATTTAAATCCACGACAACTCTTTGCACTCCGAGGACAAGTCCTTGCGTTTGCCAGACGTGCTGATAGCAATGCATCCGCTTGCCAGGACATCCAGGACAAGCAGCTGCTGCCACGCCCCCCACCACCCGCCGCCCACGCTTTGCTTGCTGTGGAAATGAATTTCTAATACAAAAATGGCATTGAAAAGTGCTGCGACGCCTGCTGGTCGCTTTTGGCTTTAGCGTCAAGGGCTAACAATTGTTTTGGCAAACGTTGCCAACACTTGCGGGGTTAGGAATGGAATGGGACTAAAAGTGGGCTAAAAGGAGGAGGATAAGGAGAAGGAGTAGGAGGTGGTGGCATCAGCACGCATATGGCCCAAAGGCCGGAAGTGGTTCGCGTGTGTGCCCCCGCGGAGAAAAGGAGCTGCAGTCGGAGCAGCAGAAGCAGATCTTGACTCCTTTGGGCTCCATTGTGTCCCTTTGCACCCATTTCTACTTCTCGACTTCTCGCACGGCACACACTTCACGCTGGGCATGCAAAATGCACGTCTAATACAATGCAAAATGCAAAACGCCAGGCAAACCAGAACACAACCAGAAAACAGACGGGGGAAAGAAGGAGGTAGCAGTACACTTGCCAAAAAAATATATTAAAGCTGATTTAGTTTATTTTATTTTTGTACACACTCCTAAAGGTAAGTGTTTGGAAGCTCAAATCTTAAACCGTACTTTAAGCTTAGCATGAAGTTGAGAAAAGGGGTCAAAAGGACAGACAGTTATTTTGCAATAGGTCCGGTTTCTCAAGTGTCGGTTAACATTTCTCGGGCAGATAAAGTCCTTGTTAAAAACATTTTGTTTCTCGTTCGTCATGGCTTACTGTAAATAATCGTTAAATCAACGACAAGTTTATGTACGAGAAATTTTTTCTTACAAATAGCTTACCGGAACTTTAACTGGGACTCAAGAAACCGGCCATAAGTATAATATGCAATATAATTAACAGTGACTGTGGCCATCAGAAAATTGAAAAAGCACTAGAATGTTAGCTGAGATTTAGAAAATTAAATATTTATTTATCCAATATGGATGATAGGGCCCAGCAATGATTTTCAAATGATAAAAATACATTTTTTTCCGAGTGTCCTGCCTGGAATGGGTTTCTGAAAAAATAGGTTTGCTCACATACAAACACGAAAAACAGGAAATTGAATTTTCGACTTTGGCAAGTGTGCGTGCCAGGAAAGAGGAACCAGAAGCAGCAGCAGCACAGGAACAACTTATGCCCCAACACTTGTGTGTAATGCGGATAGCTCCTTCTACCATTGCTCCTGCTGCTGTGCAGTTGTTCCTCGTGGGCTGCGGCAACTATTGCCAACGCAGGACGAGAGTCCTGAAGTCCCAAAGTCCTGAAGTCCTGACACTGGCAGCGCCTCGTTTTGCATACCAAGCGGGCGAGCATGGAGCTCGACTTGCGCCGGCGGAAACGAAATATTTAACAACAAAGCAAACACTCGCACACACTCGCAGATAAACGGGTATTTGTGTGCGCTGCATAATTGAGTGGGCGTGGCTGGCGTCGCAAGTTTAACTTTAATTTGCCGGCTTTCATCTGACTTTGTTGTCGAGCACCGCAGCACTAAGCTCAAATTAATAGCCAGCGATCTGAGCTCCTGTCCCTCGGCCACCTCAACCACCGTCGAACCCCTTAACCACCCCTCGCTTAGTCAGCAGCTCAATGACTTATCATATACAAATTACAAGAGTCTTGCTTCCAGTCAGCGCCACGCTCACCGCCCCCCGTGTAGCGCCATTAGCGATGGAAGTTTTCCCCCCAAAAAGGGGTGTATAGTCCTGGGAAGAAATGCAATTTAAACTCAATGGTTTTTGGGGAATTTTCAAGAAACCATTTTAGAAAATATTGAAATTTTCTAAATTGTAAGGATTAAGGGTAATTTTCCCTTAAAATTAAATAAAAGATTGTTTATCTCAGATAAATATTAAATAATATATTTAGTTATTCTTGCATTATATTTTGAAAGTGTACCAATCAATAGTACCAAAAAGCTTTTCAATTGAACTCCACTTCCGCTTATCGAACTAAGTCCATATAAATCATGCTTCCATCTCTAAATCTTTTCACACACCCCCACTCACTCCCAAACCCAGACAAAAGTCAAAAAGTTACAATTTACGCTGGTAAATTGCTTTAAAAACTTCTCTCCGGTTGCTATCTGCCGTTACAATTTTGCTAATTAACTCAACGCTCAAGTTTTGGGGACAAGTCCACCCCTCCAAAATACCATCCCCAAATCCTTGTTCAGCGGAAAAGACAGCCAAGACCCCAACTTCCCTCTCAACACTCGACAATTCGCGTCTGTCGCTAATTTCGCTAATCAAAGCGCGGGGCATTCCCCTTGTGGAAAAAAGGGAAAAACATTACTTCGATTTTATTAAACGAGATGTTTGGGGGAATGGGATATTTTTGAAAGGGACCGGCAATAATTTGCCAAAAATGAAAACAACTTCCACAACAGCAACAATAAATGTAGAACTTTCTTAATGGTAAAGCGAACCAAAATTCTGCTGAGGAAATTAGTTTTTTTTTTTCTCCTTTTTGGGCGATAATTAGTAGCGTTGTTTAAGGGCAAAGCAAAAAATAACGAAAGCGAATCGCGCTAGCTGACCCGGGTTATGGTTATTGCTTGGGCACGTGCCACCCTTCGGGAACCCGGGTTCCCCAAATATCACACACAAAATGAAGAGCTCGCGGCATTAAGTCCCCGAGAGTCGATAATGTCGCGGCATGGCCACAAGAGCAAACACAACAAGCCAGGCAGAAACGGCAAGAAGAGGGAGAAATGGAGACCTCCACTCAGAAAAAAAACTAAGGCCATAAAATAAAATATATCCAACAATAAGTTGTTGCCGTTAAATTAAAAATTATAAACACGTGGAATTTATAAACAGTTATTTTTACTAAAAGAAGTTTCTACAAATAATCAGACGGTTGAAATAACCAAGGCTTTATATATTTATTCCTTTATTATATTATATATTTATATATTATTATATTTATTGATATATTTTTAATTTTACGTCTGTTTTGCTTCCCCAATGTTTTTTTATAAATAAAGGATCGTACTACTACTACTACTATAATTTATCAGTAATTAAATAAAAACTTCGATAACAAAAAGATTTAGCAAATAATACATAAGACTTTAAGTTAACTGAAATTACATTTTTGAGCTCTAGAAATTCTGAATTATTAATTTAAAGTCCATGCCTAATATGATCATTCATATTTTATTTCTTATATTTCTTTTTTTAATCATTAAAAAAAATATTCTCAATATATTCCCCCAGTGTGTTGATGAAAAAAGAGAAAAGCCAGTCTGCAGAACCTTCTGGGGAAAAACTAATAACCAAAAATTGGGTAGGAAACGGAATCGGACTCGGGGAGTCCGGAGATTTGAGAACTGGATGCTGGCGTCGAGCGCCAAAACTCATAAAATTCAAGCCATTGAGTTTTCGAAATCGCTTCGGGCTTCATTTCGATTGCCCCACACCCCACGGTGTCCTTTTGGCCTCTTGACTTTCTGTCGCTCCGCTCCTCGTTGTTTGGCCATTTAAATTCGTTACGTTTCGATTGCCGTGAATATGCAGTCAACTTTATAAAATTTATAGTTTAATCTGATAGATAGGAAATTGCTTTGTTTTGGCCCAGGCTTGCAAATGGGATGGGTTTTTGGGATCGGGGGAGAGGCTGTGCAAAGTTGGCGAAATATGAATGGGGATGCCGGATAAAACGGGGGAGACTTTCCCAATGCCAAGGCAGCACTTTAAAGCCTTCGACTCCCCCGATAAAAAGATAAACCCGAAAATTTATGCGAGCCAGTAGAAGTAGCAGGAAAAATTTGATAGAAGTCGAATTTAAATTGCTCTCTTCTTATAAACAGAATATATTTTGGTATATTTTGAATAAGCAGTCTTAAGGATATAAGTGTTTGTAGCAAAACAATCTTAGAATATATATATATTTGTAATGGTTTAATGCCACTTCGCGTATTTTTCTTTCCCATTAGTTATTTAATTCAATATCTCTTATATAGTTCCAGCCTTTAAAGTTTCTCCAACACCCTTTCTATTTGCCACATAACATAAAGATATTTCAGTTACCCCAACATCCTTTAGCCCCATAAATGATGCCGTACTTCTCCTTGTCGCTTTGTGTGTGCGATATCCTTTGGATTACAAAATGTGGAGCCTCCCCACAAACAATGTTCGATCAGGATATCCACCCATGTGCTTTCCAGGCAATTGCCTAATTAAATTTTATATCGAATGTCGTAAAATGAAATTTCAATAAGCACAAGACAACAGAAAGGTGGGGTGATCGAGATATTTGCATCCCTTTGTGTGCCCATCCATGCCTTAATAATATAACGATTTCGGCGGACATCTCAGGAGTTAATAACACGGTCAAATATTCCGACCAGGTCAGTATTAAAATCATGCGGTTCATTGACCAAAATCTTCGCCTCGCCTTCGATATCCAAAGTGGAAGTGGAAGTGCTGGGAAAACAGAACCCAACTGGGAGACGGGTAGTCATAGTCTTTGACTGTTTACTCAGTGAAGGACATTTCGTCATGTGAATACACTCGAATAATTTTTTTAACCTAATAAATAATTAATTAATTAAACCTCACTCAGTATAGCTATGAAATTAATATATTTAGTAAATATCGGAAATATTTTTAATGATATATACATTTTAGCTGTTTATAATTTTATATTAAGGTCCTATTTTTTTTTAGTGTGCCACAAAGCATCGAAGAATTCTGAAGCGGGCAGTTTGACAAGTGGCTTCGATGTTTGCTCAGCCCATCACAACTGAACAGGTTGAGCCATTGAGAACTGAATCGTACTGAACCGAGCTCGACTTTTGGCAAGTCGACTCGTCATCATCGTTTTCATCATCATTGGACTTTGACCACTGCACCAGATATATAGAGATATATAAGGCCAGATACGTATATATGTCAATGACGATGCAAGCCCGGCTTGTTTGTTCTTATCCTTCGGCACTCATATAAAGTTTGTTTGCGGATTTGTGCAGAGCAATATGTCATGGCTGCCTCTTTGGGCCATCGACTTGGATGTGGATGTGAATATGGGGGCAGCGACGACCACGCTTAATGGCGATGTACGTTCAAGTCAACACACCCTGCACACCCACACACGGCTGCATGGCACACTTGTGTGTTAGCGAGGGCAGATCAATGCTTTTTTATAGTTGGTACTTAATTTTAATTGAAAATTAATAAGAATATTTTTAAGACACCCTTGCATTACGTAGGTACGTATTTTCAGTCTATGGCTTTGTTATAATTCTTTTGTATGTTTTAATGAAAGTATTCCTAAAATTTTATGGGAAATATGATATAGGTGATGATTTCATTTTACAATTGGTATACAAATTAAGAAACTATATTACAGTTATAGGTGGTCAGTAAATATATAAATGGTTATTTGACATTGTTTAAGTCATTTTCCAAAGATACGACCTTTATCTGTTAGAGACAAGTCTTAGCCAACTTGAGGTCATGTCGGCTTGGGTTCCAAGAAGTCTAAGTTTCCGCAAATTGTATAGACCGCCCTCTTATGTGTGCATATGCAGTTCAGTGTGCAGCGTCGACGTCGACTAACAAATCCTTTTGGCATTATAAACATTATTAAAATTTCATGTTTCCTGCTACGAGCGACATCGCCGACCTGCCACTCCCACTTTGCCTCTAACCACCGCCCCCTATTCGCCGCCGCCCACTCAAAACGCAAACGTAACGAAACATGAAGCTCGAAACATGGAAGGCCGAGAAGTGGAAAAGGACGAGGCTTTCGGTCCGCATATAGCTCTCTAAATATCCTGACCAGTGAGGCCCCGTACCCCGAAGAGGTCCTTCTCGGATCCGGATCCTGTAGACCCACCACCACCACCACTTCCCCGGCCATAAGACTGTCTAGCCTTACTTATTTGCAGCATGCTTCATGCTTTATGGTTACTTGGTCAAGGGCCTTTCATGCTCTCTAACACACACATACGCATACTGGCTTAAGCTAACACACACATGCCACACGCACACACACACTCACAAAAAAAACACCCATAAAGACCGAGACACGAAATGCATGAAATTTTGCGCCGTAAATCGTTAAAATGATTTTATTTAAGTAAATATGCAAAAATGCTTTTGTTAGACTCGTAGCATTATGTCCTGGGTCAGAACTGAACACGTTAATATCCGGAATTTAATTTGAAAATTTAACAATCCACATAAAAGAGAGATACGAGCGGAGAGTAGGTAAATATTTAATACAGAATGTGCTTTATTTTACGACTGGCATGGTTTGGGGTCCACATGTCACATGCGAAATCTTTGATGGCAAATCTCAAAGAGAGATGTGGTAAATGGAAATAGTGCCGTGAATGATGTCTTATTTATGCAAATCTAAAGCACTATGTGAGGGAGTAGACGAGAGTGAGTCATTTATCAAAATTCAGGTAAATACATTATGACTAAATTGCTTCTAAACAAAAGGCAAAAAAAGGAAATGCAGATTCAACATGGCTAGCAATATTATACTAAATAGTAAGAACATAAATAGTAGAATATAAATAAAGACTTAAGTTATTTATTTTTCCAAGAAGTAACAGGAATACATTTCTTGCTCTACATTTTAATCAGACAAAACTGCAAGGTTTCAGTAAAACGTTTATTAACTGTTTTGATTGGATTAAATTAATTACCAAATTTAGAAGTATGCTTATCATACTATTAATATCAATCAATTATATATTTTTTGAAAATTTTTCAAGTTAAAGTTCGCGAAAGCCGTTTGACCTTTGCTCTCGGCTCGGTCGAGTCGCGGGGTCCAAAACCTTTTAAACAGTTGCGAAACTCCTCCAGGTCATTGTTATGGCAACTTCTTCCATGCAATAGCTTTGCAATTTTCTTGCCAACTCAGAAACTTCAGCTGCGGCAACGGCTTTTCTCCTAACTAGCTGTCCTGAGGGTGGAAACGGGCGTGGGCGTGGGGTGGTGGAAAAATCTATGGAAAATTCTGAGGAAGGCTAGGGCTAGAAGTGAGAGGTCTCTTCTGGCTGGCTAAACCCAAACGCACTTAACACTTGCCACTGAGTTTTGCGTAACTTTTGCGCCCGGAATCCGGCGAACTACTTTCATACCTGGGCAGGGGGTCTAAAGTCTACTTCAGTGCGTCACGTAGGCGCTTCAAAGTTTTCATTTTTGCAAAATTTACGATTTAACGTTAAAGTGGAGCAAAACAAAAAAAAAAAGTATCCCCTATATATTCCGTAGTACATATACGTATGTACTACTTAAAAGAATGGCAAACTTTGAACACGACCGAAATCCCACTAAGTAAGTGTACGCCCAGTTCAGCTAGGTTCGGGTTCCGGGAATATCCTCCGGGTTAGCCGGGCTCTCCGGCCGGGTTCAGCTGCACGTACTTTGGATTTTGTTGCGTCTCCTTCTTTATTGCACTTAAGATTTACTCATCAGCAGGTGTGCCCGTGCCCGGGTGGCTTCCATCTTTCGTCTTTCGTCTTCCAGCCCCAAAACCGGAATCTACGATTGAATTTCAGACAGTATACGGCTCTCAGCCAACCAAACCACCCAAAACCACCAACCGGCGGCCAAGAAAAACGCAAAGGCTTTTGCAATTTTTATGTGCAATTTTTTACATGAGAACCAAAGGCGGTATGAGAGTGTCGCTTGTGGCTCGTTAAGGTTAAGGGGGGATGGGTGGTTTTGGGGTGCGGGTGTAGCAGTTGGGATGCCACTGATAACTGGAGAGTGGATTAGTCTCTGGGTATCGTTTGGAAAGACCGAGCTCACAGGCTCATAAAATATTGAATGTAAATTGCAGGTTAAAGCTTGGTGTATCTAAAACGCGAAAACAAGTTTAATTGCCACCAAGTCTAAAACAGTATAATACTACAATTATAGTTATAGTTTATTTTCTGCAAATATAGTTAATAATTTAGTTCTGCATATCACGTGTATCAAACACTTATTTTAAATACCTTCCGCCCCACGTTGGGCGCCACTATATAATATAGATAATGAGTTTTGGCAAAGATTACTCCTTGCACTCTTTGATTTCAATATTAAGTACCTATAGACATGGCATAGCTTTGTAACCCTAATTGAAATTCAATAAGGTCCCACATGCCTCACACCTAATGGCATTCCTAGAGGGTATTGAACACGAGATCTCGGCACATTTTTGCTATGATTTAGTGTGCACCACCTGCCGAATCATCGCCACCCAGCGCCCGCAAATACAATTTAAATTTTTAAGCGGCATCTACTTTGGACACGCCTTGGCCTGGGATTCGTGTCACGCAGCCTCGACGGGTGGCAGAGTCATCAGCATCCCGCCCCTCTTGGTCCCCACCATCAGCATTGAAGCATCAGCATGTTGTCCTTTGGCTTCGCTTTTGCCAGTTTTTTTTTTTGCCAGGGAGCTCTTTGTTGAATGTTGCAATTTCAACCCGTTGATGGATTTGATGGTTTTTTCCCTGTGCTCTTCTTTTGTGCACTTGAAGAAATAGGTTATCTCTACCCAATTGATTTGAGAAAATGTTATTTCACTTAAATCAAATAAATATGAAACCCATACAAATTTGTAGTTATTGTCTCGAGGAGTTAATAAATATTATTATTATTTTCTTTTTCTTTAATCTCTCCTTAGGACACTTTCTAAACTTGATAAGTTCACAATAAGTAGTGAGATTAGTAGAAATTAGGATTAGAATACATATTATAAGCTTTAAAATTTGTGTTTCTTAAGCAAATGTTGAAGGGAACATTATAGTTATTCTCGTACAATACAATATGAAACTCTCTTTATCGAAATAACAGGTCGGAACAAATCTTTCTTGAACCGGTTGCGATTCCTTTTCCGCCTGTGTATCTATGTGTCCTGGCAGCGGCTGCAAAATCAGCGCAAATCAGTGGCAAAAAGGGCCCGCGGACGCAAAGGGGGCGGAACAAACTCAAATTGATGACACCCGCAGCGTCCTGTCTGTCATTGATACTTGCAAAAATGCTCCTTTACATGTCGCACGCACACGCTGCGCTGAAATGACACTAAATTTGGTTGATTAGATGCCCGCCAAACAACAAATCGGATTTGGCATCCTGCCCCCCAAAAGTCCCCACAACACCGTATTTCTTTACCCTGGAATATATTGTATATCAGTCTCATTGTCGGCGCGAACCCGTCGCAATCAATGGTACTACAGAATCTGCATTAGGCTCAGGGCGTGTTTAAAAATCCTTTTGCCTAAATGGGGACAGAAATCTGGAATTTAAGAATATATTTAATATTCTAGGCATTATCAAGGGTATCGCTTAAAATATAAATATCACCAAATATCTTAATGAAAAGTTGTGGTTTCTGGTATAGTGAATAAAGAAAGGCCTATATATTATATTGAAGTAAATAAGAAGCGGGTGTAAAATAAACAGTCGTTGTCCTTTTATATTTATATGTTTTGTATATTTTTGCAAGTCCTAGATTAATTCAAAATATTATGTTGATGAAACGAAGCTCGCATTTGTTTTGCTAAGCTTGTAAAGCTTTATAATTGCTTTATTTAAAGCTCATCGGTATATAACAAAATGGAACTCTATAAACTATGATGATATTCACTTTTTGTTAGTTCAATATTTTCACGTTTTCACAGCCAATTTTCCTAATCCATTTTCATCACAGGCATGTGGTAATTTTATTTGATGGGTAACCCTGTTCGGGAATAGACAGGTTTCTTTTTTTGTCGCTTTCAGAAGCCCCATCAAAAGTTCCGTTTTCGCGTCGTTTTATGTACCAGTTAACGTCAGCCTAATTGACAAATCTGCGCTTAACAAGCAAACGCAATCTGCTGCAACACTCACATGGATCCACATGGACGGCGGGCTTAGGGGGCGAGTGCAAACGACAGTCGAGTGGGGGGCATATAAATTAACACAAGT
The DNA here is from genome assembly GCF_014743375.2 of Drosophila subpulchrella. NCBI lineage: Eukaryota > Metazoa > Arthropoda > Insecta > Diptera > Drosophilidae > Drosophila > Drosophila subpulchrella. Next base: position 14,438,478 of record NC_050610.1, on the reverse strand, counting down.
ATTTTTACCTGAACCACACCCACCATGCAGAATGCATGCTAACAACCACTTAGCGCACACGTACCACCCACTTCCCCATTCCCCGATTCCCCCACCACATACCCCTTTTTGGAACCCCGCCAATGATGAACAACTATTAAAGAAATTACGAGCTGATTCAAACGCTCGGTGTCTGGGGAACTCGAATAGATTTGTGATGGGGGTTACGGGGAACGGGAACTGGAAACCTTTGGGGTTGCGTTTTATTTGCAACAATTTGACGCAAGTTGAAATGCATGCGGGTGCGTTAAAAGTTGCCGAATTTCGAATTTTATGTGCGCTCCTCAAACACTAACAAAAATTAGATTATAATATTGATATTAAAAATCCGATATCTAAATTTTTTCGGGAAACATTAAAATCGGTGCGTAAATTTAATGGAGAGTACATCGAAATTGTATTGAAATCAATATAAATAATTATTAAATGTTTTTTTTTAGTTTTCCAGTTTAGTAATACCTAAATAAATACATAAAACGATAAAAAGAAGTACATATAAATTAAATATTATTATAAAAAAAGTTTTTTCAATTTTTGTAAAGGAAACAAAGGACTATTAAATATAGGTGTACCTTTTTAATCTAATTTTGTTTAGTTATTTATAAACTCAATGAATTTTTATACATTTTTTTTTCGTAAATTTGTAAGAAACTCCGTGAATGTTTCTTGGATGAATACATTGTTAGTTAAGTGAATCAATCACCTTTTCTTTCAAGTGCACTTGCCGTTTTCCCTGAACTCGGATCTCCCGCATACGGGAAACTTTGCTGCGCGACAGCCTGTGTAAATAGTTGTCTATCGAGGGGGCTAGATACGGATACCATACGATCCATGGGGAGAGGCGGAGAATGCGGAACGGAGTCGGGATTGGCATAATATGCCCTCGGTGGGTCGGCCAGACGTAAAACCCAGAGCCAAAAGAAGCGCCAGCCTCAATCAAAGTTGGGCGTATAATGATTGTGCCCACAAAAAGCCAGCAGGATAAAGTTTTTCGCACAAGCGGTTGCATCTTTGCATCTCCATCTCCATCTTTGTCTTAACCAGCACTTTTAATTTCGCCACAAGGCGATGCTACGCTGCCGAGCGCATCTTCAATGAAATTTTAAACAAATAAAATGGCTTCGACTGCGCCTTCGTCTTCGACTTAATGATGTGGCTGCCACCCCGCCGTTGGCCTCGCACTTAAATTAGTTTCTGCCAAAAAAGCCAAGGAGAAGAAAGTATAACAAGGAAGGAATTTCGGGCCAAGAGTGTGGGCCTGTATAACGCCTTGTTTGGCTGACACTGGGTAAGACATTGAATCGAAAATAGCGATATACCAAATTATTTAGTATTAGTTTTAAATTATAATAAATTAACCCAAAGAATTTTCTATAAATATATACAATTTTAGTCTATGTTGCTTTATTATAGGAAATATTTGGATGTTGCAATAACAAAATACTTTCTTAAATTCTGGTTTTAAAAAAGATGGCTTTTGTTAAAACAAAGTAACCAACAATATCCCGAGATAGGATGGACTACCAAATTGAAAGAGCGCCTGAGGCGTGATTTTTGTAGCCCACTGTTTGATGTTTGCGAGGAGTGGTGAAAACTTTTGCTGCCCCTCTTATAGCTCCTGAAATATCAACAGCATTAGGAGTCTTTAAACTTGCCCCCGATGGCTGAGTCAGCTTAATGAATGCAACCCTATTGGCGCTTTGGCCCCGACCCACCCGATATTTCAGCCCGATTTGCTGGCCGAGCCCCTGGCTGCAACTTAAATTGGAACTGCTTCCGGCGGCTTTAAATACCGTTAGTCACGCACCCAAGTACGTTCGTTCCTTCGGTTCGATGGGGTTCAGTTCGAAGGTGTCTTTAACCGAGGTCCGTCCGCTTACATTGTCTCGGCTCTACCTAAAGCCACGGCCAAAGCCGAAAGCCAGAGCGACTATCATGCAATTGGCAGCGACCCATTCCGAACTGGCTTATCTGACCCCTCCTCCATCACACGATCCAATATGTCTGACTAACTGACTCAGCGCTTTGATTGCCAGCGGAGCGGGAAAGGAAGCAATTTTTCCTTCTGCCGCTGCCTTGGCGCTTGGCTTCCGTTTTAACCACCCAGCACCCCAACATCCCACCACTCATACCCGCCAAAAAACTTCAACTTTGGCTTAATTTCGCGCACGAAGTAATACGAAAAGGAGAATTGGTGGGGAGGCGGTAACACGTGCGGCATCCTTAACACATTCCAACAACTGAAACTACATAATAAAACACTTGGCGCTAAGGTTAAATTCCTCTTTCCCATTCCCTACAGAGAAACAAATATTTGATGCTTGTTTAAAGGTTAAACAATATAAACAATATTCTGTTCGTATTGCTCTCTATCAACTTATAATGTTCACGCCAAAAATAAAAAGGTAGATTTAAACCCATAACAACTTAAGGAAGAAATCCTGTAATATTACAATATGTTTAAAGCTTTATTAATTTCCAATAAAATGCTCTAGCTTACTTTATATTTTCTAAAGAATATAAAACAAGTTATTACAATCATTACACAGAATATGATACGTTTTAAGTGAAAAAATCTGGATTAAAACATATTTATGAGTAAAACAAAATTGTTATCAACCGTTTTACATCTGCTTTGACCCTGTCATTGCATCTAATAATTTTTTAGTAATCTAAAATAAGATGTATATTTAAATGTTAAAATATTTCCCTTTAGTGTGATACTATGCTTCGCCCACAGAAATTAAAACTAGAACGTTGCAACATTTTCGCGGGATGTTTTCACTTCGTTCGGGTGCGCGAAGTCAGGGCCTAAAGACCTGGGTTCGGGGGCGGGTGGGAGGTCTCGTCAATTATTGAGGAGCAGGTTGGCTGACTGAAAAAGGTGTGCTTTTAATTGTCCTCGTCGCCATCGTCGTCCGTGGCCGTTTTTGTTTTTGCCAATATATATTTAGCACAAACGCCCACGACTCCAACGAGATATTCCTGGCACAAATTGCTCTGGTGGCTGGTGATGGCGTTGATGTGGCCGTTTGTTTGACTGCTTGTTTTGTAATAATTTAGAAACTTTCGCTGAATATGTGCTTTTGCTGTTGTGGCATGTCTGTAGAGCAAAAGTATGGGTGGGATTGCATGTGCAGCGAACAGTGGGTGGACAAACATATCCCTTTTTAAGAAAAAGAACAAACCTAAAATAATGCTAAAACAATTGTTGGTATGACAAATGTACACAAGTGTTTTTTTAAGAAATATTTTTTGAGTAAGAAATAAAAAAAATTTTTTTTACTATTACCATGAATTATAAAATAGTTTCCTGAGATATCTTTTTTATACGAATTGTTTTTACTCTTCATATGTAGTATAAAACTAAGTATTTTATGTGACGTTTCTTAAAATACGATTTCCAGCTATTTAATTGGCTAACATTTTTTTCATAAAAATAATAACTAGATTTAAGTCCTATCCAATTTGTTGCAAAATTTGTAGATAACAAAGGATCGCCAAAAATCTTACTCAAAAAAATTTAAAGTGTCATCGCACGTACTTTTGTTTTTATTCAAAACTCATCAGCTATTTCATTTTCCAGGCTTGCTTTTCTCTTCAGGAATAATTATTCTATTTAAAGGTATTTAAGGCACCCATTAAAACATTTCGCACTCGAAAATTGTTCCCTCATCAAACTAATTTCACCTCATTCCAAATAACGAGTTTACCGCCATCCTCTTGGAAATTTTCCTTTGGCAAACCTATGGCACCCACTGTCCCCAACACACACACCCATTCATCCATATCCCCAATGTCTGTTTTTGTTGCTTTCTACTTTCTCCTTCCAATTTCCCCGTTTTACCCACACTTCACCCGTCAGCCGCTTAATTCAAAGCCTTTTCCTTTTGCCTTTGAGATTTGCGTGTTTCGCTTAATGAAGAAGACAAATAATCGCGCAATTAAAGCCTTTTAGCTTTAAGCGCGAGTAAATAATTGCTGTGAGTGCAGAAACGAACACACGCACACAGCGCGCAGTTACACAGATACTAAATACATAGCCGGATCCACAGACTCACAGATACGGATTCGCACACCGAGGCACAGAGCGTCCTGAGCGCTGCACTAACAAATGGTAAATGTATTCAAACAACAAATCTTAATGGCACGCTACAATGAATAGTAAACGAGCACAAGGAGCGGAGCGAAGTAAACGCAGGTGGGAAGATAGCGATGAATACCTGGGCAGATGCACTTAAAAAAAAACGAGGTTATTTTTAATATAACTTACAAACATCTATTTTTAATCGAAACTTCAGCGAATTACATTTAATTTAATGTTTTGGTAGTTATTTATTCTTCAAACTTATCGATTTTTATATAGCGATGACATTGTATAAAAACATTTTAAAATATAATAGAGGAAATATAGAACAAACAATAAAAATGGTCAATGTATAAAAGGAGTAAGAAAATGATTATTATTATTATCTAATGCTAACTTATAGTTAAGACTGTAATCTAACAGAGGGTTGATTATGGAGCTAGATAAATATATTCCTAATGGTGGGTTAGTTGTATAATATTATTATTATTTTTACAATTTCTTTATGCCTTGTCTGGAACTATTAGAATTAGAATTAATATTAGTATAAGTAAGAAAATATATTTTGCAAATATTCTAGAAAATATATATAATTTATGGAATATAATTTCGAGTGTATTGAAGCCTAGAAAATATCCCCGTGCCCATCCTTTCCCCCTTCTTTCCCGTGCATGTTGACTTGACTTGGCTTCCGTGCAAAATTCTTAATTGCACCTGGTGTACGGCGCTTTCCGCTGACTGGAATATCTGGATAGCTGGCTGGCTCTTGATGGGTTAGATTAACTGCCTGACAAGTAAGCCCCCTCCCCCCATCGCACATGGGGCAGAACAGACTTGGTTGCTGCTTCCGGCTGACTGTCAGTTGGACGAACCAGTCCGTCAGTCAGAGATTCGGAGCCTTAGTCTGTTGGTGTAATTTTTTCACGGCTTATCCGGACTCACTCCCTCTATAGAGGGTATACCCATTGTTAACCAACCCCAAACCGCTCAAGTGCCCTCGACTCACGTGCTCAGCACTCGTAATTATTTTCCCTATTGTTCGAATTAAATGCTCAAGGATTTAGGGCTCTGTTCAGGATTTGTGCCACCCACACACACAAAATGTTATTAATTGTGGTTGGGGAAATGGAGACGGGGTGGCCAAAGAAAGATCGCTTTTCTTTCCCCTTTCACCACTTTCTTTTCTCTTTTTTGCATTGACACTTGGCATAATTATTGCTTTCGGAAATTGCTTGGCTAGAGAGGAAATTGATTTTATAACCAAATATACCACTTATCACTTTCTGCCGACTGCCTCAATACACACTAAATAAAATGCTGTCAGAATATTCATGATTTTATTGGTTTTTGAAGAGAAAAACAGCTAAATAAAACCCACATTTTAATTAATTCTACTTCAAAACGGTTGCCTTTAATTTAAAACCTCAAATCAAAGTTCAGCAATTGCTTTGAGCATCTTAGCTGAGCCTTTGGCCCTGCCGGTCATAATTTTTGGTAAGACGATGTGGCCCGGCTCGTCCTTTGTGGTAAATTTAAATTTATTTGTTGCTCCTGAAATTGATAACATAACTTTCTTCAGGTTTCCACATCGTTAGCTCGCTATGCAGCGGAAAGTTTTATATTTCAACAATTTTACAATTTTGCCACACAACCACCGGCATACTTGGCCACTTCTTGAGGCATCTCAGCCATTGCTTTCCCGCCTTTACCGCCACTCCGTTTCTATCTCTCGCGAAAATTGTTCCGAAAATTGTCATTGGTTCTAGTGGTGCTGCTGCTGGTGCTTTTGCCTCTGGTTTTGTGGTTGCTCCAGCGTCAAGTCATAAATTACAGAGCGAGTCATTGGAAAAGCAGAAAAGCGGGTGGAAAACGCCTGGGGTGGGGGGAGTTTTCAGCTACTTTCTTGGCTACTTGTGGAAATTGTTGAATTTATGCATGCATTACTTGATTTGTTGTCCTTAGATGCTGGCGACGTAATTTATTTGTTTGTCCCCAAACTCTGCTCCATGGTCGCACGCCCCAGAAAGTATGCAGCACTTAAGCCAAAGTCATATAAATGTTTATTAAAGCTAACAAATGTGTGCCGGACCCTCCAATAAACCCACCCGATTCACATGAGCAAAAGTTTAGTGAAAGCACTTGTACACTCAATTTGAAAATATGACAGTGTTGTCTCCTTAGATATTCAATGCTTTTAACCCCAAGTGGAAGTCCAACAAAGGGAGAAGCTGAACAATGGGGACTTTCGACTGATTCGCTGTGACTTCTGTCCAAAGGAGCACAGCGAAAAGGTACAAGGCCAGCACTTTTCCCCCCTATCAACTGGCAAATAAAGGAGATTCTCGGATGGGGGACATCTCGTAAAAACCACACGGCGACATCTGACTCGGGTTTCCATATGTGCGTGAATATAAACACGTCACTAAACTATGGTGCTCCACCCCTCAAATCTTCTAGCCACCCCCAAAACCACCAACTTGTCCGTTTCAATTGAACGAAAGCGAAAAGGAGAAAAATATGAGTGGAAAAACTGGATATCCGATATGTTTTTATACTCTTAGTATACTCTTAAATTATAATTTATACAAATTAAAATACTTTCTTTGGCTAATAGTTTGGTATACATTTTATAAGTCTTACAAATATATTTTTTTCTTTTTTTTAAATTATAGTTAATACTTTGTTACATTTAAAAATAAGTAAAAAACATCGTAGAATTAATAATTATGGTATTTTATATCTTAAGATTGGCTATGTATACGACTCTTTTTTTAATATAAATAATAATAATTATATAATTACTTAAGCAATTATATTATAAATATATAAATATAACTTTTGTAAATAAAAATGAGGCAACCCCTCTTGAAAAGGTTGCAGAAATAAAAAAAAATATGAAAAGCCAAAAATCGAGGCATCTACTTTTATTCTAGAAAATTGTTATTTAAAATATTAAACAAAAAAATTTTTAAATAATTTGTTATTAAAATTAAAATTTTTGCAGATTAAAATGAGTGATACCCTTTCGGAGAGGGTGCAGAAAAAATATAAATGAAAAGCCAAAAATCGAGGCATCTACTTTCATTTGACTGCCACATCTAATTCGCACACCATTGCATAAATGAACATGTGCTCGCTCGTCGGTATACACTCCTGCTTGTGCCACTGTGTGTGTGCATAAACATTGGGGTAAACAGGATAATAGCAATAAAATATAAGCGCCAGTCGCGAGCTGGCTTTTGGTGGCTCTGTCCCAGCATAAGTTTGAATGGTTTTGGCCTCAGCTATTTTTATGGCTCGCTGGCGGGTTCGCCCCACCCCATTTGCTGTTTGTTTATTTGCCTCTTCGCTTTTGTTGTATGAGGCAGGCAACTTGCTTTCTTTTGCCATCATTTGATGTTGCGACTCCTTTCCGACAAGCCACTGTGACGTAATATGGGAAATATGTTTACAGTTCGCTATGCTGGCTTCCTATTTTCCTTTCTTTTTTGGTGGTGGAAAGTGGGTAGTTGGCCAGCCTTGGTTATGGAAATTTATTAAAATCTATGCCTGGCGGAAGTTTTTTGTTATTCGCTTCTCTCTATTGACATTTGCTTTATGGGTCAATGATTTAAGCTTCATTTCGCGATTGGAAAATTTGTCATTCTTATTGTATGGGGAAGTACAAAGATTCAACAAACATAATAAAGTTCCTATTTTTTATGTGGTTCATAAATATTTAATTTGGGAAAATTATTGGAGTATAAAGAGAATGGTTATCAAAATGTTAATATTTTTAGTAAAGGAAGTTTTTGTGTAGGCTAGAAATTTGTTAAAATAATATTAAGTAGGTAGGCTTTTAAAAAGTGGCTTGCTTATTGCCAATCGATTAATAATTATTTTTCAGATACATATAAATTTTTCAATTTAATTAAACTTCTCAAATCGCACCAAAAAATTGGAGAGCAAAGAGTGCGATTTAATTGTTCAAAAAAAAATAGTCTTAATTGTGTACGGCCATGGCTTGTTAGCACAAACAATAACATGCTGGCTCATTTAGCACAAACTATAATTAATTGCCAATTAATTTAACTGTCCTTGCTGTTGTTGGCTGCCAGCCGGCGCAGGACCATGTCCTTGCTGAAAGCTTATGCTATAATTTACGTTATTGAACCTATACGAGAATATTGATTATAATAATGAATATTTAATCAAAGTACGAATGGCAAAAAAAACTCAAATAAACAGGGCGGTATAGGTTTCATAATGAGATTGAAAGCTGGTGCTCTGAATATGTGTTTTTAACTGAATGTAATTAAATTAAAAAAATAATTTTAAAGAGTTTCAAAGGTGCAAAAAGAAAGTTGAAAATATTTGGTTATTGTGCAAATTATATCCAAAAAATAATAATGAGGGCTCATCGAGTGATAAGAAGCAGACTCAAATTTTAAATATGGTAAATGTACAAAAAAATGCAACAATATAATTTCAAGCAGCAATTCAAGTGCTATGAATCATCCCACATATTTGATAAGGCAGCTATGTTTAATTAAATCAACAAAAATATATTTTTTCAGAATATTTATAATATGACAGCGTATTTTCCCCTATAAATTTGCAGAGGGCAATGGGGGTCATGCAAATATTAACAAAAGGCGCATGAATTATGCTCCGCAGTCAGAACCATAAAAAATAACTCACTGAGGGAAACTCCATCTCCAGCTGCAATATTTACTTTGGCTACATTTGCAAATGGAGCATTACGAAAATAAACAAATTTTCATAAATGACAAGTACAAAGGGAGCGGAGCACAAAAGGATGTCCCATGCACACACACGTGTGTCCTGCGAGTGTACGAGTGTTTGTGCGTGTCTGTGGGGTTTTTCCAAAAAGTTTCAATTTGAACGACGTGGAAGGCAATTGAGAGAATGGAAAAGCCATCTGGGCGGGGGAAGGCAAAGGAAAGGGGACTGCAATTGGGCCATGTAAATTGTCACAGCAGCCAGGAGCTGGAGCAGTCGGAAAATCCTTGATAGTCGATATTATTTTTCTTACGGCGCTCCATTTGTTCCTTGCCCGCCATTTGTCAACTTTGGCTCGAATCGATTTCCATTTTATTGCCAAATAATGTTTTTGCCATAGATTGTGTCATGTTATTTATAGGGCCGCACAAAAGGTATGAATCGCACGTCACACGAATGGTTTATTGGCTAGCCGTTTTTTTTAAGCAATTCTATAATCAGACCCGCGATAAATCCACCCCCACAGCCATCCCTTTGAGCGTTAATCCTTTCACTGTGACTTATCACACGACTTTGACTAATAGCCCTTGTAGCTGGAGACCTTTTCCTTTCGGCCATTCGCCTCGAAAACACCTGGGTCAAACTAATTAAGCCTCTCGGAAGGCACCGAACCCCTCCCCTCCATTTCTGTGCCAAACAATGGGCTTAGAAACATAAATCAATCAGGCGAAACAGCAAGAACAAGCAGGGCCAACTTGACGAGTTCCATGGGCGACCCTCAAAACAATCCAATGGACAATGATTAATCGCATTACGGGCAGCGAGATGCGATGCGCGATGCCAACTGCGCTATTAAATACCCTTTGTGGAATTGGATCATTTGGAATTTCCGGAAATTAAAGAGGACTACGCCGACCAGGCTGGAATTTTGAAAATAATATCCATTAACCATAAAAATGTGTGAATGGAATTTTATTTTATTTAAATCACTTCACAAAGCAAGCTTGATCTATGCTGTCAGTCCAACATTTGACTCTAACGCATTTTTACTTTTAGTTCATAACTGACTGTTCATTTTTGACCTAAGGTATTTGATTTCGAAAACCCCATTTGTAAGTAAAAGATATTAACCCTAGCTATTTTATTTTTGTGTGTCATAGTTATGGACCAGTACTGGTGTAATTATTTAAGCGGCAAAGAGAATTTCAAAAACAAGGAGATGGAAAATCGAGCCAAGCTGGATGTAATGAAATATGTACGGGAATGTTCTGGAAGAAAATATGATAAACCAGTATCTATGGCAGATTGGGAGGACAATAGCAATTTGGAACTGGAGATAGTGGATCAGATGCGGCACATAGGCTTAAAGTCCTGGAGCGAATGTTCAGGACCGGAGGAACCACTAAACTTGCCAGGGTTGCCACCTTCTAAAACTCCAATGGAGCTGGGCACTGGAAAAAATCGATTTCCGCTAATTGTGGATCCTGAGTATTTTAATCGACTCCATATCTCTCGTGTTACAAATAAGAAAGACGTCTTACCGGGATATGAAACAATTGAAATAGATTTAAAAAAATAATGAACTAATTAAATGGCTTTCGAGTAATGTATTGCAAATTATTTTATTATTATGTAAATTGGCTAAAAGCTTTTCCGGTTTTGAATTAGCAGCCTCATCAGCGACTGGATATTCTTGCTTCACTCATTATGCGGCACCATTCAAAAAAGCGTTGAGTTATTTTCCTCATTTAACTTTGATTCGCAGCTAATTAAATTGCAAGTTGTGAATTCAATGCAAAACAAAAAACCAATGGTGAGAAAAGAAGTTGCCATCTGTTTTTTGGTGAGGCATCGTATGATTAGAATTTCAAAGCATAATGCTATCACCGCACGAGAGAGTAAGAAAAATGCAAGATTAGAAAAGGTATATTAAGGTTACATTTCAGCAATTAGTTATCAGTTTTTATATTTTTTTTTAGTTTTTTTTTTTTTCAAAGAAAACAAAAATAATATAAATTCGAAAAATTGAAGGAGATAACAGTGAGTAAATCTAAAACGTTGGAGAGAAAACGATGAATCAGAAAAATTGGACTTCAAGTCGGTTGGTGGAACAAAAAAAATTGGAAGATAGCGGTTTCTGGTTCCGAGTCAAGTGTCAAGCCGGATGGTGTTGGTGATAAGTACTACTACATTGAAAACAATACATACCGGATGGTGTTGGTGATAAGTACTACTACATTGAAAACAATACATACCGGAAGGTGTTGGTTAAAAGTACTACTACATTTAAAGCAATACATACTTAGACTGGAAAGATGCCATAGAATGATGTCAATCACTTAACTAACCGCGTTAATCCCCAAATGAACTCGAATGTACCATGTCCATGGATATCATGGATATCCATCGCATCAATGGGTAGTTTGTATCTAAAACTACTGGAAAGAAAGTTCCCTTCCTTAAATGAAATATATCTAAGCTGAGATTTAAGATGTAATTATTAATTTAAGGTCTGCGTGCAAATGGTACTAATAAATCAATGTATGAATATTGAAATTATTCTTCAATTATTAACTACAAGTTGGAAAGTAAGAAATCGAAATGTAAGGGATTGGAAAGATAATTATTTTGATGGGCCTACATATCGACATTTATCTGACTTGATAACTAAACAAATACACTTTAAAAAATTTTTAAGCTGCCCTAAACTAAATAATTTTTTGACTGTTTCAATATGGTTGTTAAATATTATACTTTTCTCAAAAATTACAAATGAAATGTAAAATAATTATGAATAAAACCCAATTGCGTTATTTCTTGAAATTTTAGTACAATTTTCAGTTGGGAAGTTCTAAGAGAGCAGCAAAAAGTCAATTATGATAGGATAAATATGAGAACTAGCTCTTATTTAGGCTGTCAAAATACTCGACACTTTTCAGCAGCGCTATATCGAAATCAGTCTTAATTTCATTTGTGTTGTGATCACATCGAAAGCGGAATGAGATACTTTATAGTACTTTTATTTTTCGGAATAGCCTGGCAATATAGTTTGGCAGCAGTACTGGTGAGTTTTTTTTCAAAATTTATATTTGTGATAATAATTTAAGCCTCTGTAATTTATAGCCGATTAAGCCTGATTCCCCGTCATTATCAGTTTCCGAAAAAGAAGAGAATGTTCAATTGGATAATATTTTGGGACCAAATCTATCAGAGGAAACTATAACTAATCCATTTCTAACCCATTTGGATTCATTGAGGACAAATGAAGAGCCTTCCGTCAAAGAAAATACTGAGATGTTTGGCAATGAAGACGTGAGTTGGGAGAGGCTGGGGGACTTTCCTTATTTTCGTAATATATTTTCGTAATAATAATTTATACCTCTGTAATTTATAGCAGCTTAAGACCGAATCTCCGCCATTATCAAATTCCGAGAAAGACGAGCCACTTCAATGGAATATTTATGATCAGAGATTAGATCTATCAGAGGAAACTATAAATAGTAATGTACTAATGGAGACTGCAAGAACAACGTATATTAAGCGAACCCAAACTGATCAATCTCTACCAATTTGGATCTTCTTAAAACTCATAATTCTAATAATAGGATTGTTTTGTTGGTGTGCCAACAAACGTGATACAAATTAATTTCGATTACTGCTTGAATTCTACTTTGCCATTTTTTTAGATTACCTTTAGATTACAGATTTTAAGAATTTTTGGAATATGGTAAAATGTGCTATTTTGCTCTGCTATTATTCTCTGTTCTGTTTACTTTTTTTGTATTTAATTTGTATTTCGATGTATAATATTGCTTTAAAATTTTATGTATACGGGAACTGGAAAAAACAGCTTTCCGCTAATTGTGGATCCTGAGTATTTTAATCGACTCCATATCTCTCTTGTTACAATTAAGAAAGTCGTTTTACCGGGATATAAAACAATTGAAATAGATTTTAAAAAAATTAATGAACCAATTAAATGGCTTTCGAGTAATATATTGCAAATTATTTTATTGTTTTTAGATGCAACCTTGTAACCTCCGGAAAGAATTCAGATTTGTAATAAAACAAATTACACTTTTTCTAGGGCATTGGTTATTCTGTTATCTAATTTTTTAACCCTTTCCTTCAACCAGCTGACCCTTGCGGATGTCATTCTGCTTTTTTGGCGCAGTCACGCTAATTAGCCCCAGACAAGGACAAGCCATCAGGCGACCACGCCCACGCCATTTCAACCCATTCGAAAGTCCTGCCAGACAAAAGAAGACCAAACCAAAGCTCGCCCTGCCCGGCACGCCCACTGTACACAGTTAAAAAAATAAATTTTACGAATTGTAAATAGCTTTAGTGCGCATAATTTTGTGGATTATGCTCACGCCCCATGAGGCGGCTGGTCCTTGAAGAGCCCGCAACGCCCAGGACTTGTTTACTCCTTTGGAGCCATGATAAATGCCTTGACATAAATCTCAGATGGAGGAAACTGGAAGGGGGGATGGATGGAGGGGCGGAGCTCAAGTTGGCTGGCTGGCAAAAGTTAATCAACATTTCATTAATTAATTTCTTTAAAGATGTCGCTGGGTGGCGACTTGATGCTGGCCAAGAGAAAAATGGCCCGGCCAGACGATTTGAACTGAGCTGGGGTAAAGTATGTAAATTGGCTAAAAGCTTTTCCGGTTTTAAATTAGCAGCCTCATCAGCAACTGGATATTCTTGCTTCACTCATTATGCGGCACCATTCAAAAAAGCGTTGAGTTATTTTCCTCATTTAACTTTGGTCCGCAGCTAATTAAATTGCAAGTTGTGAATTCAATGCAAAACAAAAAACCAATGGTGAGAAAAGAAGTTGCCAACTGTTTTTTGGTCAGGCATCGTTTGATTAGAATTTCAAAGCATAATGCTATCACCGCACGAGAGAGTAAGAAAAATTCAAGATTAGAAAAGAACGAGCCGATGATCGTCAAGCCGACAGACGCTATAAAAATACAACTACAGAGGTATTTTCAGGTTACAATTGAGCAATTTGTTATCAGTTTTTATAATTTTCTTTTGAGTTTTTTGGTTTTTCCAAAGAAAACAAAAATAATATAAATTCGAAAAATTGAAGGAGATAACAGCGAGTAAATCTAAAACGTTGGAGAGAAAACGATGAATGAAAAAATTGGACGTCAAGTCGGTTGGTGAAACTAAAAAATTGGAAGAGATAGCGGTTGCTGGTTCCGAGTCAAGTGTCAAGGCGGATGGTGTTGGTGATAAGTACTACTACATTGAAAACAATTCATACTTAGACTTGGAAGATGCCATAGAATGATGTAAATCACTTAACTAACCTCGTTAATCTCCAAATTGAACTCGAATGTACCATGTTCATGGACGATTTGGAACCGACCAGTAACTATTGGGTGGATATCCATCGAATCATTGGGTAGTTTGTATCCAAAACTACTGGAATGAAAGTTCCCTTCCTTAAATGAAAGAGGTGTAAGCTGATGTACGATTTAAGATGTAATTATTCATTTAAGGTCTGCGTGCAAATGGTACCAATATATCAATATATGAATAATAAAATTATTCCTCAATTATAAACTACAAGTTGGAAAGTAAAAAATCGAAAAGTGATGAATCGGAAAGATAGTTATTTTGATGGGCCTACATATCGACACTTGTAAGGCGTACATATATCTGACTTGATAACTAAACAAATACACTTAAACATTTTTTTTAACTGCCCTAAACCAAATAATTTTTTGCCTGTTTCAATATGGTTATTAAATAATATGTTTCATACAAATTGTTTGAATATTTTACTTTTCTCAATAACTACAAATGAATTGTAAAATAATTATGAATAAAACCCAATTGCGTTATTTCTCGAAATTATAGTACAATTTTCAGTTGGGATGTTCTAAGAGAGCACGAAAAAGTCAATTATGATAAGATTTTGAATTTGTTTTAGTATGAATATGAGAATTAGCTCTAACTTAGGCTGGAACATTTCAGCAGCGCGACATCGAAATCAGTCTTAACTTCATTTGTGTTGTGATCACATCGAAAGCGGAATGCGATACTTTATAGTACTTTTATTTTTCGGAATAGCCTGGCAATGTAGTTTCGCAGCAGTACTGGTGAGTTTTTTTTCAAAATTTATATTTGTGATAATAATTTAAGCCGCTGTAATTTATAGCCGATTAAGCCTGATTCCCCGTCATTATCAGTTTCCGAAAAAGAAGAGAATGTTCAATTGGATAATGTTTTGGGACCAAATCTATCAGAGGAAACTAAAACTATTCCACTTCTAGCCCATTTGGCTTCATTGAGAACAAATGAAGAGCCTTCGGTCAAAGAAAATACTGAGATGTTTGGCAATGAAGACGTGAGTTGGGAGAGGCTGGGGGACTTTCCTTATTTTCGTAATTTTCGTGATAATAATTTATACCTCTCTATTTTATAGCAGCCTAAGACCGAATCTCCGCCATTATCAAATTTTGAAAAAGTAGAGCCACTTGAATGGACTTTTCATAGAGGACCTCCTCTATCAGAGGAAACTATAAATATACTAAGGGAGTTGCATAAAATGAGTATTGAGAAAAAGGAAGTTCAAGTATCGATTCCCCAATTTACTCAAAAGACTGAGCTATCTCCACGATTTTGGTTCTTCTTGGTCAAATTGATACTTGTTATATTATTTTTGACTTGTTGGCTTATCAGCAAATATGATTCGTAAATGCTGTGGACAAAATAAAAATTAATTTCGATTACTGCTTGAATTCTACTTTGCCACTTTTTTTAGATTACCTTCAGATTACAGATTTTAAGAATTTTTGAAATATGGTAAAATGTGCTATTTAAAAAAAAATTAATTATAAAGATTATGGAGTCGAAAATCATTCTCTGTTCTGTTTACTTTTTTTGTAATTAATTTGTATTTCGTTGCTTTAAAATTTTATGTATACGGTTTTCCTTGCTTAATAAATAGATATAACTTTCGACCTGACCGTTTTCTCTGCGGCATCAAGGCAGTGAAAGATTTCATTAAATTTCATTAGAGAACGTGATTAGAGAGAACACGACGCAAAGGCCTAGAGGCAAGTGCAGACAGGACATTCAAAGTGCATTTAATTAAGCAGCATGGGTCGGTTTTCAGGGGTGGGGCTGGTAGGGGGTCCTTTTGGGGGAGGACAAGAAATGAATCAAAACAATTGTAAATACTGCAACACAAAAGCAATTAGTGACACACAAAGCGGAAGTGCAAAAAGTGAAGCTGTTGAAAATAACTCTGCAAAAACACAAAGAGCAACCGAAAAAAAAAGGACAACAAGATGACGAGTGGAACCGAGGGGTAAAATGGGGGAAAAGGGGGGTTTTGGCCACTGCAGAAGGCGCCAAAATAAACAAAGCGCATTGCTAGTTAGGCCAGACTTGATGAAAGGCCGGGGGAAAATTGGGCGGAGGCCGAAACTGAACTGGATGCGCAACTGAAAAGTGGCCAATGTAAATCTAATTAAAAGCAAAACAAAAGCCACTCTCAACATGCCACTCAAATTATAATGCATATAGCGTGGGCCTCCAGCGGAGATAGTCGCAGCTGTGAGAAATGGAGAAAGAGAGACGTGTACGGAGAAATGGAGACGGAGAAAAGTGCCAGGGTGTGAGAGATGTCAAGTGGAAGGCCTCGGGGCCTCTGCCTCTTCGTTAACCGAACTGAATCGTGGGTTTATTTCGGTTCCGTATTAAAAGTTGGGTAAAGTAATATTTATAATTAAATAATATTGTTGCATCTCATAATGGTCATATTTTAATAAGTCTAATCAGAAGTTTTTATTTTATTTTCTTTTGTTAAATGGCTATCATCATTGGGTATCTTCAATTTTGTTCAATAGTATATATTAATACAACTCAATTTAAAATATGTTATTTAAACATTATATTAAAGTAAATTTTAAGCTATAAGAATACAAAATATTAAAGGCTGTTCATATATTACGTAATAACATAGGGCTGAATAAATTGATTACATGGGGTAACAAATCGAAAAAAAAATTGATTAAGCAATTTATGGCCAGAACCTTAAATTAAAATCTTATATTGAATTTTTTTTATTTATTTTTGTCTTATAAGGATCTAGGATTCAAAAAAACTTATTTTCAGAACTCATAACCATGTTTGCCTTCTTTCCAGGAATTTCATTACTCGGAAATACATTCTGTTAAATAAAAATATATTTATTCTGAACTATTTTTAGCCTTTAGTTGGAATTTTTCTGGGATAAGCCCCGAACCACTGTGCAATCTGCAACCGTGCACTCGCCCGTCGAGTTCACACAATGAACCAGCGACAAATGCCAACACGGAAATGCATAGAATTTCACGGAGTCGTGTGGGGCGGGTGTAATTTGGAGGGACTGCTGGGCGGAGGAGCAATGGGGCCCCAGCCGAGGCCTAGAGATGTGTCCGGCGATGTCGGGACACGGGGTGTTTTCGGGGCTCAGAACTTGGCACATGAAGCCAACGTTGTCGCATCGTTTGCCAAAATCCGCATTAAATTTATGCACTTTTGTTGTTACGGGCAAACGTAGCCGGAATGTCCGTATAAGGATACGGGTATGTGGTAGGGGAACGTGTACGGGTATGGGAGATTTTCCCATAGTTCCGCAGCAAGTCCGTGCCAAGATGGGAAACGATGGTTGGGCTGAGGGCGGGGGACAGATGATGATTGCATTGACGATGATGCTGGCAGCACTGCTGGCCGCTCATCCGGCTCAGGTTTCTGGCACGGATCCGGCTTTTCGGGGCCGGATCCGCAGCCAAGAACCGAATCAGAATCGCCGAAGAAAAACAATCCCACACTCAAGCCAAACACATCCGCCGCTGCCCATTTTGGCTGTGATTTTGCAATTAAATAGATTTCAACTTCTGCGACTCCTCCCTGAATTGCTTCCTTCCTTCGCCGGCGACTTTCGAGTTCAATGACAAACACAATCTGCAATGGGCCACAGACGGCTATATTTTTATATAAGGGCCGATGTATTTCGTTTTCAGTTCATTTGGCTCGCACTGAAGAGGTTGCCATTACGTTGGCAATTTATTTGCAAATAAAATACTATAAATATTCATATGGCCATAGATGCCTCTAATAGTTTTGCACTCCTTTTCTTTTGACAATTTTTATAAATTTATTTACCCCATAATACGACTTTTAAGATTTGGCAATGGGAAAAAGAAACATAAACAAACAGTTTTGCTACTAAATTGCATTTGATTTCCGGTTAAGATAATTCTTATATTATAAATAGATGTGATGGGTTATAATTATTTTTTAAGTAGATACTTATGGAGGATAAGATAGCTTACAAGGTGTATTGCTTCCTTTCAATGTTGAAACAATAGGGTTTCTCTTTACTTCTCATGGGTTAGATTAAATATTGAATCAGACCCAAAGTCATTCCAGCTGAGTCCAAAGTAGTACAATACAGACCGAAATGAATAAAGGGGTCTTGTGGGTGTCAAAAGGGGGCAATTCAATTGCTTGTGCGTGCCATGATTGGTTTGTTCCCGATCAGAAGCAATACAATTGACAGCGGGATATGTTGGTAATTTAAGATTCATTTGGAACACACAAGACAAAAGAGAAGGACAAGTCTCCTAGCCAAGCAGATTTAATATTTCATTTCTAAGATACACTTAGAAAATGGGGAATAAAAAGGAACAGCGAAAAATGTTCTAATACTTTAAAGAAGTAACCAAAAGGCCTTCTGTGATTGTAAATACGTAAACTTAAACAAGAAAGAACACTGTAGCCGACGACTTTGTCAATTATATACACGTTACCCAGCTAAAGGCAGTGCGAGGGAGATGGAGATATGCATGCAGCAAATTTGCTGTTTCCGTGATGGCACACTTTATTTGCTTATATCTTTATAATGAAAAATTCGATATAAACAATTATTGACATGTAGCTGGGTATTAATAATCAGAACACAATACCATTTAAACTTTTTCATGCTTTTTACACCCTGCTGAAATAAACTTGCACTGCGCAAGAACCTCAAGAATCTGCATGCCAAATCCGAAATCTCTCCCTTTTCCTCTACAAATAACAGGTATAAAAATAAAAAGTATACAAGTTCGTCGTCAAACAAATTATTCCTTAAGTAGCTAATTGTATTTATCCAAGCGATAATATTATATCAAACAACCATGAGTTCTATCAACAATTATTTAACGTGTGAAAAGAATCCTTTTTCTCCAACCTTCTGAATTCCCTCGGCTGCCTGCTTATGTCGCCATAGATTCGCAGTTTGTCAGTGTCGCCATGAGATGCGAAGTGCGAGGGGATCTTTTTATTATGCTGGCAGGCGTGCGAGTATTGAAACATTTGAGTGAATTTATTAGCGACACATATATGACATTTGACACATTGTGCAACTTCCTGTCTGTGGGGTTGTGTGGGTGTGTGTTTGCCGGTGTCTATCCCAGTGTTTGTGCCTGCGTGTAGGTGTTTGTTAGTCGCATTAGATGACGCACAGCACGTGTTAGCCGCTGTTGTTTGCCATTTCCCACCCATTTTCCATTTCCCGCCAACGCCGCGACTGCTGTCAACATGGCTCACATAAATCGCAAATTATACACGCAGCCACGCCCACAATAGGGGAATGGTGGGCGTGAAGGAAAAGGGGACTTTCGGGGGCTTGGCTTTTGTGCGTTTTCTTTGTTTCGGTCGCATTCGGTGCAGTCGTGCATTGGAAAATGGAAAATGCATTCGGAAATTCGAACGCTCAACTTCACACATTGTCTGCGTTTTATTGCATTAGTCAAGCACTCCGAAACTGTCCATATGTGAGCTTCTGGGCCATTGTTACTCTATCATTGTTTTGCCCTCAAAGAAACAATTAAATGGGCAAACATTTATGGCATGCGAAATTATATTGCTAGAAGATAGGTATGTGAGTAGATGTACTGCCAAATAGCTTTTAAATGAAGTTAAGCAAATATATGCAAGCTGTTGATAGTTATTTTGATGCTAGCTCTTATAAAAACAAGCAAATGCATTTTTGTTTTGTTTATTTTCATTAAATTTTTAAAATCGTTGCTTGACAAGCATCATAATTTATTCAATTTTAAACTTTTTGTATGATTCCTTCTTGTAAGAAAAAACCTTTTTAAACCCAAATCCCAGAGGCTTTAGACTGCTTTATCTATGCTCATATTCCGTATCCATTTCTGTTATCCCCTTGGCTTTGTGGAAAAAAAATCCTAAACTATGCCCGTCTAGCATAAAGCATGCCAGAGTGATATTCCACGTCAGACAGTGCGTATGCGCAATATGGAATTGGCTTTATTGAAATTCGCATGGAAAAACAATTTGCCCAAGCGCCAGAACTTGGCTTACACAGCTCAGAGCCATAAAAAAAAGAAGACAAAGCTGCGATGGGGAGTTGGGCGCAGAAGTGAGTACTTGAAATGCGTTGCAGCAGCGATTTGCTATCAATTTTAATATCACATAAAACTAAGGGCAATCCCGAAAGGCAACGCGAGCGTAAAACAACAAGATGTGCACAGGCGGAAAGGCTGAGAGGGGGAATGGATGGGGGCTGTATTCAACTATTGAAATTTTATCAAGTGCACATAAAACTCAAAAAGCCATGATGATGTAGCCGGGGTCGCGTTGGCGGGTTAACAAGGGGCGAAATTCAGGGCGAATTTCAGGGGCGGGCGTTGCGCAACTATTGTAAAACATTGACAATTTCCGTCACATCTCTGGGGGTAGTGCAAAATGGCAAATCAATAAAAACAAATTGAACTCGAATTCAATAAAAAGCCAGACACTCAAAGGGAACGGCTCCCAAATACCTCTTGGCTGCAAAATTGGCAAAGGAAGTTTTGCAATATCCATTTGAGCTTCTTAGTCGGACGTAAATTTATTTCAAAGGCTTAAGAGCCACCACTTCTTTTATATAATATACGGGTGAGATGATAAAAGAAGCTACAATTAAATGTGTAATTTTAAGATTCCACTTGATTTTATAATAAAGGTTTACTACTTTGGCTTTACATATATTTATATAGCGAAATAAAATAGGTTCTGTTCAATTTAACTTTTTTATAACTATGTTTTAGCTCTTATTTCCTAAAACGAAAAGAAACAACTAAAAGTTTTTTCTATCTGCATCATTAAGACTGCGACAAAGTGTGGTCAAAACTTATATACCCTCCATGGGATAACCCTAGCCCTGTGATAAAGCTTGGGTTGAAGGGTTGCCAATCAGCAGCAGCCGAAGCAATAGTGGTGGACTATCTAAAGGGATGGGGGTAAAACTTTAACAATGTTTTAAAAAGATATACTCCCGGCTAACGCCGCTGGACGTGATCCCCGCCAAGCCGGCACTCCGGCAATGGATTACGGCAATTGCAGTTGAAGTTCGTCCCCCGGAAAACCCCGCTGGAAAAGGGGTGGTGAAGTCAAGTGCGACGCCCCCCACATTTTTCCTCTTGCCTTGTTGTGAGCAGCTAATAAAAGCCAAAATCAATGCCATGCTCCACATATATTCGTTTGTGTGTGTGTGTCAAATGCGATAAAATTTGGTCAGCATAAGGTTCAAATACTTTTATAAGGTGCTGTTGAAATGTATTTGTTGATTGCCTGGGTTTGGTTTTTATTTGCCCTTATTCGTGCTTTGTATTTTGGCTTTTGCTCGGTTTTTTTTTTTGCGGTCAACTCGTTCGTAGCCAGGAAATTGCCAAACACATGGCCAGCTCTCAGCTCACATAACTAGCCCAAAAAAAAGGTCGAGTTAAGCGAAGTGTGCCCCGAAAGAAATTCAACTGTGAACCGAATGTGGATCCCTCAACATGTAACATCTGTTGTATGGAAAAAAGAAATAAACTAAACCACTGCCGTTCATAAAAGAGGCCAAAAGGACGTCGGCCACATGTATATAAACCACATCAATAAAGCACCATTTTTAATATAAATAACTAAAGTTTAATTTGGATCAGGGGCAGCGGCACCCACACGATTTCCCTCGCACAGCCCGCAAATTTGGTTTCTGCATGCCAGCATTGCATGAATTGTTGATGGAATTTTCGGGTCGTTCGAAATTACAATTATTATTCTAATTATTTCGAATTCAGGCAGTGGTCATTACATAACAAAATACTGCAGATATTAATAACTATGGTGAATTTCAATGTTTACATTATAGATAACTCTGCTATTATGTTGCGAAATGGTAATGAGCAAACATGATTTTTTCATTTTTTCAAACAGGTAATTAAAGAGCTTAACTCACCATAATTCTGTTCAATTTCTTAACATTATTTGGAATCATTTGAAATGTTATTTTTTAACAAGGGATATTTTAATATGTTTGTAAAGAAAGGCATAATTAGAAAAAAGTGTTGTCTTTGATATGTGAAAATTATATACAAAGTTACCATATGAAAAGGTAAATATTTTTAAATGTAATAATTTTGAATGGGTGTCAATGAGAAGCCAGATGTAAAGTCAAAAGAAAACCAGACTTGTTTTAAATTTCTAAAGTTATTTTGAAGTGATAAATATGTAAAAATTACTATGGCGTAGGAATCTAGATTTTCCAATACAACTTTTTAACCACATATATATTTATGGATTACCAAAATCAGCAGATCTCGTGATTTATGCCAGTAGTTTGGACAGCTCCTTAAGGAAACATCTTTATCTCTATCGCCATCCCGACTTCACCTACATTTTCCAACTGATTTAATGGCACCCACACACACACCCCTTAAAAAAGACGCTGCGGGAAATGTCTCTTAAGTTTCATCTGCCTTTCTCCACTTTTTTTGGCCCAGCCTTGCAGACACATAAATAAAGTTGTCACACGCATACGCAAAAAGATAAAAAGCTAAAAACTTGCTTAGCTTTTTGCGAGTGTGTGTGTGTGTGTGTGTGCGTCTGGCTGTCTCTTTCCTTCGAAGTCTCGCCCTCTCTTTCAGCCACTAACTCCCCCTCATTAAGTGCAGAAAAACGCCTTTTCACTGTCATTGATGTCATTCACGTGCTGCTGGCAAACAAAAAAAAGAGGAAATATGGGAAAAAAATAAGAAAATGTAGCATGCATGAGAGAGACGGTTAGTCAGGGGAGGAAAGAGAGGGATATAGGAGGGTAGAGCGAGAAAGTCGCGACAGACATTCGAGTTTCTCGCTCATTAACCGCGCGCGTTGCTGACACGCTTGAGTTATTTTCAATTAAATGTCGATGAAAAACTCGCGAGACACTCATACACAAACACAAACGCACACACATACACACATAACGCATAGAGGACCACACACACACACACAGGCATACTTATCGAGGACATGGCATGCGAATGTGCATAAATTAAAACTCAACATCGTTCGCACCATGTCCTCGATGGCCGCACTCATAACGCACCCACTTCAAAAGCCAACACACCGAAGATTTCCAGAAGCACCCACCGCAACCACCCACTATAGAAATACCCACCCATCCGCGATTATTCAGACCAATTGTCGCTCAAAAATACTGAAATGACACAATATTCAAGAGGAATTTAAAGTCGTTGTGGCTAAAAACTAATTAAAAAGAAAGATGATGAATATGGGAGCAAAAAAAAAAATATATTTCAGAACTTTGAAAGCAAAGCAGTTATTAAATTCATAGCTTCAAGTAAAAGTTTAAAGTATTTTTCCTTATTTATAAGTAAAAGTTTAAAATATTTTTCCTTATTTAATATTGTTTTTTAAAGCTACGAATGCCTATTTTAATAGATTTTATTTTATTAAGTGATTCATTGGCTTGGAAATACATTAAATAACCATTTTAAACTAATTTTTTAATAATTTAAATACATATAATAAGGAAAATGATATCACCCACTCACCGCTAATACAAAACCACGCACTTATTAGGTACATAATTTGAGCTGACAACAAGGTAATGTTTTTAATTATCCTTTTAACTGGCTTTTGTTTAGCGTAGTTCAGTTTGTCAGCTTTTCCCCCAACTACGTGCCAATTAAAAAAATTAGCCACAACCCTCGGATATGATATAAAAACAGCAAAAAGGCGAGGGGAGGAATAAAAAACATCATGAACTGTGTCCGCCTTTTGCATGCGCGTAATTTATTTGTAAATTTCATGTAATTTATGCAACGCACACGTAGAATTGTGTATGTGAGTGCAGGACAAAACCCATGGGACTTTTGTTGGCGTGTAAGCCAATTAAATGGCCGTCGACGTGTTTTGTTTGTTTTACGAATTTTGATTTTTCTCATGCAATGTTTAAGTTCATTTTGTTTGGCATTTTCAGAGGGGCGCGTCTTTGGATAATT
Organism: Drosophila subpulchrella; assembly: GCF_014743375.2. Classification (NCBI taxonomy): domain Eukaryota; kingdom Metazoa; phylum Arthropoda; class Insecta; order Diptera; family Drosophilidae; genus Drosophila; species Drosophila subpulchrella. Next base: position 14,414,295 of record NC_050610.1, on the reverse strand, counting down.
TGCCTGGCACCCAGTAATGTAAAAAAAAGTAAAACCTGACAATAAGATACCGTGCATATTGCCTTAAAAAAATATTGCCTACTGTTTGGGGCAAAATCTATATTGAAGAGGTTATCAAAACTGTGAATATATTTCGTTTTCTAATAAGTAAACCTTACAAAATCGTATACTATATCCACTGGGGCATAAGCTATATGGAATAGGTTACTAAAAATATGAACATCTTTCGTTTTCTAGTAAACCAAACCTTAAAATATCTTTATCTATAACCACTGGCCTATTTTGCCCTATATACCCAATTGCTGTTGTGAGATTACCAGGTATAAAAACATGTTCAATTTAACGCTTGAGTTCGGTTTTTGGAAAATATATTTCTGGCTCTTTTCGTTTATTTTCCGTTTTTTGCTACGTTGATTTATGCAAAGCTTGGGCAAAGATAACGCGTTGCGGCTCAGAGCTCACGGTTTCGCCGGCTCCTGTAAATGGCAGATGGCTTTTTGCGGGCCGAGGGGGCGTGAGTGGGCGGTGGGCGGGGAATGTGGTTCGTAGGACTTAAAGTCCTGAGCCTCCTGTTTGTTTGACCATGTTGTTAGGCCGCTGTTTGCAGTGTTTGGCTTTTGTTTCCTCTGCCAGAGCAGTCTTGATTGTTATCAGACTCCCTTCTGTGGGTAAAACGCGTTTTGTTTGCCCGCGTGTGTGTGTGTGGGTGTGTGTTTGCTACGAGTGTGTGAGAGTTTTGGGTACTTGTGTTACCTTGTAAACAGTACCCTCATCATCATCATCAACATCTCCGCACTCAGCTTTGTTTAACATCAGGCCAGCCGTAAAGTGATCTCTGTCATTTTCGCTGCTTTCGCTATCAGACACACAAAAGTAATAAAGGAAAATTCTCCAGAGGAGTTAATCTAAGATAAACAAAACAGAGCTTAGTTTCAAGCCCAAAAATATATTAAAATTAAAATTAAACTGTAAGAAACTGGATTTTACTTTTTGCGTAGAAAGATAAAGTTTTAAAGCGTAACGTTTCTAAGGAACAAATATATTTTCTAAACTAAAGATATCTTTTTTAAGAAACAAATATCTTTTCTACAGTAAAGATATCTTTTTACGCCACTGACAAGCAGGAAGTAAATGCCAAAACCAAAATAAATGAGCTTTAATATCTATTAAAATAAAAATGAATGTACAAGAAACTGAATTTATTGAAATATATGGCTCAAAGAGCATACAATTTTTTGGAAACAAATTTGTTTTCTAAGCTAAATATTTTTTTTACACCAGCAACAAGCAGGAATGAACGACCATTTAATGTAAGTCGGAAAATATGTTTTAACTATTTTTCCCACGACCACCTTTTGACCCACCTCAAAAGGGGCGGGGCATCGTGCTTGCATACAGCTCGGAAAATGAATGTGTTAAGTGCACTTTGGAGAGCCGCTGGCGTGCCATGGAAAATGACCTGGATGGGGGTAATTAAAACTGCAGCAAATGAAACAATTTATGGGCATTAAATCAATGCCAGCGTGTAATTATCTAGCACGCATTTAACGCGGCCCGGGAAAAGCTCCGAAATACAAGCGAAGCACATTTTGTTATTTTAAACTGTGGGCCGGTCACGCCCATGGAATTAAATTCCTAAATAAAATGTTTTAGCTGGGAAAATTCCTCCTCAACCCCTCCCCCCAAAAAAAGAGGCGTAATGGAAAGTAAGGCGAAAGTAGTAAAGGAAGCATGTCGGTCGGTAGATGGCGCTGCTGGCGCTTTCGTGCACATTCTGTGTAAGTAATTTGCATACCGGATCAATCTTGAAAAATTAATGGTTTCCCAGACAGATAATGGTAGACCGCACACACACACACACACACACACACACACTCTCACACACACACACATGCCAAAAGGAGCAGCGGCAAAGGATGAAGAAGAAGCAGCGCCAGCGAAGCGTGAGGCAAATGCTGAAATATTACGTATACGCAACGTGGCCTGCGACGCCGCCCTGCGGTTTTCAGCAATATTACGTAGCGGCCACAACCGACTCGGCGCTGTTGTCTAGGCAGCCCGTCGTCAACGTCACAGCCAAAAGACGAGCATCGCCAGGCACTTAGAAATATAACAAATTTAAAAATATATAAATATATCGAAATTATATTCTAAATTATAAGCAAAATTAAATAATATCAAAATTTTCTTCTAATCTTCAAACATTTTGATATAAATATTTGGGATAAAAATATAAGGATATTTATTCATAATTTAAAACTAAAGTTCACGTATCTAGTTACATTTTTATAGTGTTAATTGCCACAACTAAAACATCTAAGAAATGTTTTTTTTTTATAAAACGTTAAGTTATATTACGTTAAGTGACATATTTTCCAAGTGTGGTAACGTGTGTTTTGTTCTTGTTCTGAAGTTCCAGAAACTCCTTAAATGTCCTTAGGAAAAATAACATTAATTAATAATTCCACATCGAGATTAATTTTAAATTTTTTTAATTTCTTAACAACTAAAAATCGTAAAAATGTTTTTTTTAGGAAACGTAAATTATAAGTGTCCTGTTCTAAAATTCTAGAATCTTCTTAGGTTTGCTTAGAAAAATGTATAGTTTAAGAATACCGCAGCGATATAAATTTTTATTTCGTAATTTCCTAACAGCAAAAATATCGAAATATTTTTTATATACAATTTTAACTTATAATCCTAAAAGTATGGTTTATTTTAAGAGTTATTTATTTTTCAAGTGTGGTAACGAGAGTCTTGTTCCTGGCTCCTTGCCCCCCACTTAGCCGCTTTCCATTTTCCCCTTCCCAACGCCGGTGATTCCGCCCTTCTATGCCAAATTCGCGGGTGCGTGTTCGGGATGCTTTGCATTCGGTGGAATTGTCGGAAATGAGGCACCCATGTGTCACAGTTGGTTCACTTCCAGCTTCCCCCCGGCCTCGAGTGCCCCGTCACAATCGCATTCCTTCCTTCCTTTGGCACAACACTGCGTAAATCTTAATCCTTACACGCTTGGCAACACGCTGCCATCGCGATAATAGCCACAGCAACTGCGGCGGTTGGAACAACAAAATTAAGCGATACTGAGCACAGAACAACTTAATTTTACATGCAATTTTGAGTAATGACAAGGGAATGCTTCATGGCAAATAACCATAAAAAGTGAAGCTATGCAAAGCTATGTCTTAAACTCATATACATTAATTAGGACACGGTTAAGCAAATGTGGCGTAATAAGCCTTGAAAATGATTATCTTCAATGATAACAAAGTAGAAAAATAAGGAGCAATTTGAAATAAAGAAAAACGAGCACTAAAAAGAAAATAAAAACGTATTTTAAAATATTTTATGTTTAAAAAATATTTTCTTAACTAGTTTCCAACAGAAAAAGCAACCGAAATCTGTTGAGATCCCATTCGAATGGAACTCCAGCTCTTCACCTAATTTGATCAAGTAACTTCAAAGAACTTGTGCATATGCAACTTTGATTTTCCCCATCCGAAAATCAGAATCTCGAAAATTTCCAGCCGCCCGGGAGCGAATGACTCTGCCACCTAGTTTCCGGGTACTTTTTGCGGAACTTTGTAGTTCGGAGATGACGATGGCCCCAGTGCAACTGGAATTCTCCTTGGCACTCAACTTTGACGTCGCTGGCGAAACTTTGGGTTGCCGAAAGCAACGGCATCTGAAAAGTACCGCCCAGCGCTCAATTAACATTGCAGCCATAAATTCTGCAACTGCCTAGGATGCTGCTACCTATTCCTGCTGCATTTACGCAGATAACTCATCAGACTAAGCCAAACAGATTCATCTAAAACTCCGCTAGCCACTTTCCTTTCAGGGTCCAAACTTTGCACATAAATTCTGCGCAATTTATTCATGAAAAAAAAAAAATAGAAGAAAAAGAAGGAGATGAAAAGGCGGAGTGGAAAGTGGGAGAAAGTTGCAAAGGTGCTCCGAAAGTTTTTTTGCCCCAAGACGCAGACGCCGATGAAAAAGACGAAGACGAACAAGGACGCAAAAAAAGGGACATTCCGTAGTGGGCTGAGATTGATATAAGGCTTTTTATATTCCGACATTGCAAAGCTCATTTCACGGATAAAAGTTAAATATGCTAATGTGTGTGAAGGAGGCCGGGCTTTGTCTGCCGCTATAGCGATAAGGATAAGCAAGGATATGCCGGTGGAATGGCAAAAAAAAAAAAAGGACCGACATCTGATGACCCAATGGACAACGGACGCGGGTCGTTAGTAAGCCGCTTAGCCAAGGATTCGACTTTAAGCCACGACTGGCAATTAGTAGCCACCGGTCGTAACTCGTAACTCCTTGCGCCGTAAAACAGTCCAAGGTTTTCAATTTGCAAAGCCAGCGAGCTGCGAGCAGCGAAGCGAACAACCACTTCACCTACTTCACGCTTGTTGGATTTAATTTTATTGTGGCATAACCTTTTGCTGACACAAACCCCGTTCGCCACCCCCTTCTCCGAGGGGGGCAGGGGGTTGGACTGTGGTTTATATAGGGGATATGCCATAGTGGCTGGATCCACATCCGCCCCCGCCCCCGCCAAGCTGTTGCGCTTCCTTGGCTTTGTGTTGTCGCCTCCGTCCCGCCTGCAGTAAAACTTATTTTATTGCGCTCTTATCATTAATTTTATGGCAATGCGGCAACTGTGCGACATTAGCGGTAATTGGCAACAACGATTTGCAAGACAGGCAACAAAACGCCCCACCCAGAACCACGCGCTCCACGTAACCCTAAACCAAGTGGCACAACCCCCATTTATCACGATCCCCAATGCCGGGTACTGTTAATTGAAATTAATGCCCGAAATATGAGAGCTGATACGATATTAAAGTACTTACGGCTGGCTGAAGTCACCGGATACTAAAGGTGAAATTTATTTGGAAGTGCTAGGATTCTAGGGAGTAATGGTTTATACAGAAAAAATATTTCAAATTATTCAAGAAAGTATATTAGATAAATAATCTAACTATTAATTTTTTAAAATATTTTTTTTATAATTTATACTTTCATAACAAAACAATACCTATAGTTAAAAAACTTACATTTTCTTTTTGCAGGCTTTTCCATTTTTCTCTTCTTGCTAACGTGGCATGTTGGTTTTAATTGAATTGCCTGCAAATTACCCAGAGCTGTTCATATCGCACCAGCCTGCGGAAATTGCATTTCACTTGACTGGCATGTATGGAGGAGCGAGCAGCGAGGTCACCACGGGTCATTTGGAGTGATGCTCATTAAGGAATTTCAATAAACGGCCGGCGGGAGGCATAGATCACTCAGCCGGGATTCAGGCCCAACCTCATCTCCGCACCGAAGCTCTTGGTAATGCCACTGGTATTGGGTCCTATTACGTATGCAGTAAGTACACTGGGAGAAAACTTGAAACATATATAAATGGGGAATTTTTCAAAAAATCAAAACATTCAAGTCAATATTTAAAATATAAATTTTATTTTCATTCAAGTCAATATTTAAAATATAAATTTTATTTTTGGGGCTTAGAAAAAAATTCTATTAATTTCATTCCTCGATGTACAGGCATTCAAAATCTTTAAGGACTTGTATATCTCCTTGTATTTTTTTAACCCTGTTAAATGTCAATAAGTTTTGATCGACTTAAGATCTGATGAGACCTTAAATAACATTCATTAGAAGGACATCTAAGCAATTTATTGGCATGCATTCAATAAAATTGAGTACAAACTCTTCAAGATATTTTTAATAAAACGATTATATATTATAATTTTTTTCAAACCGGGATTTCACAAATACCACACTTTAGGTTGAAATACTACGTATGCAGATATGCTTATATACGCCTATATTAACATAATTTAATGCCCACAGGCCTGCACCTTTAAAAAAAAGTCCATATTGTTGTCAAAACTGATTAGATTAAGCTGCCAGTTAAATAGCAGTGTGCTAATCTTAAGAATAAAATTTCCACATCAATAAAAGTTTAAAAAACATATTGTTGTCCAGTGTTTTCAATATTTACATAAAGTCTTACTTAAGGATGGTGACATTTTAGTGATAATTTGTATAAGGATATTTACCATTTTTTTAGAGTTACCATGTTTTTTCTCAGTGTACTGCTGCAGTTGGCCAGCTGGGATGTTGACGTTGATTGGCGTGTGTGCTCGGCGCGTTGTGGTTGCGGTATTGGCGGTGATGGCGGTGCTCGTGTCGGCTTCCATTCCAAATTTCGTGGCGTTTTTCGTTAGTTTATGACAAATGCGTTAGACTGTCACGCTGACCCCACCCTCTTCAAGCACCCCTCTTTATCCCATCCTGCCAAACAGTTTCGGTTTTGCAGCTAATGACATCACGTGCTTCTGGGGGATATAACGTCGTATAGATTCTACGACCGGCTGCCTGTCATCGATGGCGTACGCACATAAACAAAATACGTCAACTGTATACAATGGTCCACTTCTGGGATTTGGTAGTACCCCCCTATCCCGTTTCCCCCATCCACGCCCACAATCCCAAAATGGAGAAGCTGCCTCGGGTGTGCGAAATGTCTGGACATCCTGCTGTTGACAAGAGCCGTCCAAAATGTTTGCTTTCCCCTCATCCAACAAATCGGACAGCTTCCGCCTGGCATTGCGATTTTTTCATTAGTAAGTATCAGTCGCGTGTCTATATCATATCCTTCAAGTATCGGTCGGGCAATATAAACAATGTTGTTAGCGAACTGTTAAAACAGCTCAAAGGTCTCACTAGAATTGACGTCGAGATGATTTCCAATCGAGTGTTTGTTTTCTCACTTTCAAGAGGGATTCTTAAACTGTTTTCTTATGAAACTGTAGAGGAATTTGTTAAAAATACGTGCAGTGCGATATGGAATAGAATAAAGGAACTGATATTTGTTCCTAAGCCGAGTTAAGAGCAATAGCCAAATTCTTTAAATGAAAATCGATTCTAGCAGCATTAAACTAATTCAAATGTCAATCATGATTATACCGCTCCTTTAAGAGGTGATGAATGTGTTTGGGCTCTAGCGCAGACCACTTTTCAAGCCTTAAACAACCCTTACTTGACGGCTAAAAATATACCAGCCATCTCAACCCCATTTTCAACCTTTCGGCCACTCAATAAAGCAATTTTCTATAAAAAGCTGTGGGTATACAAACCACCGAGATTGCTGCCGTTGAAAGGCAGAAATCAATTTCTTTATCGGCCAGAACTAATATGTCAAATGTATAATTCGAATTCGAGGCCAATGCACAAAGGCAAAACAAATCAATCCCCTGGAAAAATCTCTTTGGTCAACAAATTCTTTATCAGCTGATTGATTGCTGAGAGGCTGAGAGTTATATTAAACAGGCATACACATTAATTTTAAGGGTTTTCCTTTTTGTGAAGCGAGATTGGCTTATTCATTAGTTGCGCTTTTGGCACAAATTCATTTTTAATGACAGCCGCTTTTTACAACTCGGCAGATTTTCGAAGACTTCTTCTGGCATTTCTTTTTTTCGCCTCTGGTTCTTTAATGTATTTTTCATGAGTTCTGTAAAGTGAAAAACTTTCGAATGCGTGCGAATAACTCATATTCATTGATATTCTGGCGTGCCTGAGGTTTTCTTTGGATCCGCCTTTTGCAGATGTTTTTTCATTGGACGCACTGGAAATAATTTTTATTCAATTTAAATTAGTTAAATAAAATAATATGTATTTTATAAATATTATTTGCTATGCTGAATTAAAAATAATAGTAATCTTTATAACAAATTAAGGATTTCCCTGCCTTGGAACATCCTTTACCTAGCATTTTTTTCCCCGTGCACCCTCTAGCTCTAGCTGGTCTTATATAATTCATAAATGGCCTGGACCTGAACCTGGACCCAAGTCAATGACTTTGGCAATATTTCGACGCGCGCGGCTCGCGTAATCACCAGCGCAATGAGACCGCCCAGCAGCGTCGTCCTGTCGTGTCCTTAAAAATGGGCCGCCAGCAGCGAGGACTCATAAATAAATTTCTGGGCGAGCTGAAATCAAAGAAAAGAAGGCAGAGAAAACCAAAATTTCAGCGTCGTTTGATATTTTATGTCCTGGGGAGGAGGGCGTGAACGATTTGTGCCCACTCATTCCCAGCCCAACGAGTCCTGCGAGTTATTTATGAAAGTCCTGGCCCCGGCACGCCAATGATCGTTAATCATAATCGACGCATAATATTTCGCCAGAGAGCGCCGGAAATCGGAACTAATTTATGTGGAAATGAGTTAATTTCCTTTGCCTGAATTGTTTGATTTTCTACCGATTTCATCGCTGCCATGCCGAAAGTAATTACCAAGCACTTTCCTGCACAGCTCCCGGGAGGCAGACGAGTGCCCAAATTAGGCTCAAGTTGATGTTGGCTGGCACTTTTCAAGCTAAATTAATTATGATTTTTGTGTGCAGGTAGGTGGCAGAGAAGTACACGCTAGACTTCCTTCGGGTCACGATTAAAGTTGAAGGATGAGCTGGCTTTTTTCCCTCGAAATTTACCATTATTGTTGGCCAAAAACAACCACGGGGAAAGGGATTATCTTATATGACCAAAAACAAACGGCAGTTTCGGTAATATTCCCACAGAATATTAAATTGGTGTAATCCGCTTAAAATTTTTGACAATATTTACTGTGTATGTACTGCATTTATTCCTCTCAAATAAAAATATTACTTTTCACCTGAATAAATGAATGAGATTACAGTGTAAATAGTTAAGCCAGATATTTTGGGAATTTGTATTTTACAATAACAATTAAATAAATAAAATAAATTGTTTGGAAAAGCTTTTAAAGAGTTTTCAAAATAATTAAGATAGCTTAAAGCAAACCTATTTAAATAACAGTCTAAAAAGTCTGAAAAATATATATTTATTAAATGGGAAATGGGAATACAAATTCACAGAGTAAGCGAAAGCGTAAGTAAAGTAAAAAGTAAAAATAAATATTTAAGACCACAAAATCCATATTCTTCAAGCTATTTAATAAAATAATAAAATCATCCAATATAAATGTAATAAAACGGAAGTGAAAAGTGAAGAATATGCTGCCATTCGAAAATGCTTAAAGCGCTTTAATGACATTAGGAAAAGTCCAGTCTCTTCTCGTCTCGTCAGCCTCCTGCTCCTCTACTTCCGCTTGACATGTCCCAGCCCAAGGTGTCCGAGGCCAAAAGCTGTCAAAATAAAGTTTTACAATTCACGCGCATTACGGACATCACCCACAATCACATCCACCCAACCACCCACACCCACCGGGTGGTTCGGCTAATTTGAGCGGTCTTTGTTTGACATTTCAGGCGGAACAGCCGCAACAAGAGGCAACACGCGTTCCTGTCACTCGGGGTCACTCCGAAATGATGCCAAGTACATGAAAAATGTATAAGCGGAAATTCATAGACGCTTCCGGCTGGTATTCGCCTAATGGAAATGTAATTGTCAATTGTAAAATAAAAACACGCAGAAAAAAGTCAAGTGAGCAAAACAATTTACTTTAAGTTTTGTTATTATATTGTTCTACATTTAAGAATAATTAAAGGAAGTCTTTTTTTTAACAATAAAATAGTGAATATTTATTCTTCAAGGCAAAAAGAATAAAAATTATTTTTGTAAAGTTTCTTTAAGTTTTTAAAAAATACTTACCTTTAACAGTAAATAAATGTAAGAATTCAGAAGGCATTTGGACCTTTTTTTCTTGATATGTTTTAAAATATTTGGTCACTAAAAAAATACATTAGCAATTTAGGGTCAGCTTGTTTGGGTTAAAGAAAATCCTTAACTGGATTTGTAATAAAAAGTTTCCATAAACACCTGAGACACACGCCCCCTAAAATGAAACTCGATGGCCAATTTTCAATTGATTTTCCTGACTTGCTTGGCTGCTTCTTTGCCATTCCTGCTTAACGTTGACAGATTGTATGCCATTTTTTTTGCGTTGTACTTGCAACAATATCGAGGGGAAAACTTTGTCGGTGAAAAGCAGCTGAAACAAGCAGCTGAAAAACTGCTGAAAAACTTTGACAACTTGCACAAAACTTTTACCAGCCGTGTGACATTAGGTGAGAGTTGGCAGAGTCCTTCGAGCCTCCTGCTGCTCAACCCTTGGATATTTGGAGCGGCAGCAGCTGAAGCCTTTATTCCTTATAAATCACAATGTAATCATAAATCGCTGCTTGCACATAAATTACAATAAGAAACAAATGACAAGTCGGAGTGGAGTGTTTTCTATGAGGGAATTTTTTTTGTGGATGTCGCGACGCTGCAGGACATTCCCAGTGCAATTTGCCGAGTGTCCTGTGGTGAGAAAAGTGTCCTCGCTTTTGCGCCTTTTCAGGCAAAACATCAATTTGCGGAGGCCTCATGTGGTGATTTCTAAAGGCCTGTGCCCAAAATGGTATTTCTTATTAACTTTCTAACATTACTTTCTTTCAAAAATTCTAATTTAATTGTGTTTTTAAATACCTTAAGTACTTTAATACATTTTAAAGTCATTGTGGCGATAAATCAAATCTAATTAAATATACTATTTCACCCTACATGTACGCTATTTAAAAAGTAGCCCAATGGAGACTCAAAATGGCCAAAGACACTTATTTTATTTTGCATAAGCTGGGCCACAGCCACACCCAATAATTTAGCCACTAGTCAACGCCTCGGGCTTTTCGAGGGGAGGGCCGAAAAAGATTTGGCTTCCTCCTTGAAGTTGCGAGTGGCACTTTTGCTTTGTAATTTATGCAACCTAAATGAAAAGCATTTTTCCAACAACATTTAATTAAGTTCGGGGGTGTGGGGGGCACCAAGGTAGAAAATGTTCAAAGTTAAACATGAGAATTTAAATGGCAGGCCCCCAAAGTGGAATGATTTTTTTTTGGTCGGCTGGCCGATGTTCATTTAAATCGTTTTCGTGTTTGGAGAGTTATTTAAAAAGCTCTTATTCACAGAAATACAGTTTGAGACACTGAACAAAATAGTTTGTGAAGATATAAAAGGCCAAGTAAGTTTTTCTATATTACAAATATGTATTATGGTTTGGAGACTGAAAATGCAAAATAATGTAATTTTAAACTAACTTCAAAAAATTTAAAAATTTAATATAAATGTTTTTCTTCTTTAAAAAAAAGTACCATTTCCGTAAGCATCCTAATAGCATTTTTTCTCCGTGCATCCAACTATGTTGGCGTAGTGGAAACCCAATCAAAATACCTGCCACCCAGCTTGACCCCTGGGAATCGGCAAGTGGGTCCAATGACTAGCGCAGGAATCATCATTATCCTCGTCATTATCAGCTGGCGGCAAAGGAATTGGGTCGTTGTTGGTTTTAATGTGCCTCGGTTGCCACTTTTGCTGTTATCAGCAGCGTCAATGTTTGGTGATAACAGCCAGCGGCAGCGCAGTGGCAGCGCAGCAGCAGCGCCGGCCCAAGCAACAACAAAGCCCATCCTGCGCAGCGACTGCGACACCGGCAGCGCAGCATCGGCTAATGGGCAAAAGCAGCGCTGTAATCCTGTTCCTATACGTGTGTTAGTGTGCGTGAGCGGGTCGCATGGGTGTATGTGTGTAAGTAGGGCTACAATATGTGGAGCAAGTTGCGCTTTGTCCGCTGCCAGGAATTCGTGAATTCTGAATATCCACGAGCGGAAGTCCGAAGGACAGCATCGGAATTCGGCTGACATTCGGCTTCGTCCTGGCGGCGCAGGCGCAGGAGAGAAGCGAGAGAGCAGGAGAGAGCGGCCGAAAGAGAGAGTGGCAAACTGTTTCACTTCCGCTTCGGTGATGCTGCTGCCGGGGGTCCTGTTAACTCCTAACAGAGCTGCGCCCACTGTTCTGTTGGATGGAAGGTCCTGACAAGAAACTCATTTGAATTGGGCCCTATAAAAGAAATATATGGGTTTTTAGTTTTAATAAGACTTTTTTTAAATCACAAATAATAATATGACCTGCTAAACATTTTCTTAGCTCCTTAGTTTAAGCCTGATTTAAGGTCCAACTTACAAAACTGTTGTGCTTAATTCAAAACTAACTTAATGAAGTTTTATTTTAGTATACATTAACTAAACAGTGCTTAATACCTCTAAGGACTAACATACATTTTTTTTACCCCAAAAAAATATTCTCCCTTAGTTTCAGAAATTCGACCAAAACTTAAGGGTAATGGTAATATTGCTAGGATTAGATAAATTAAACAAAACTGCCTTTTTCCTTAAAAAAAAATAAACTAAATATAAAAATGTTGCCAAAAGTTAAGAACGTTTGTCTTTAACTCTAAATCAATGTCGAATTTATAAAGTACAAAGCGGGTATTTGGTTATATGCTGTAACTTACTTTTAACAAACTTTAATCGGCTTAAAAAACTTACTTCAGAAAGCGGTTAAATAGTAAATTTATGGTAAAACATTAAAAGTCGCAAGTTCTAATGGATCTTCACACATAATGTTAAAAAAATACTACCCTAAGGTGTTTTGACCAGCCTTATTTTACCAAAATTTATTGATATACAAGGGTGGTCAAAAGTATTTTCTCAAAAAAAAAGTTAAATATACTCATAATTTGAACTTACATCTTGTTAACTTTGGCATCAATGGAAAGGTAATTTAATTGCCGTTTGAATGATACAATACATTTTTTAACCCATTCAGTACTTATTGAAAAGGACGAATTTGTGTAAGAATGTCCTTTTTGAACTTTTTTCATCGACTTGAAAACTAAAATTTTTTGATGCAAAAAGTTTCTTCAAACAAAAATAATAGTAACTGCAAAAAGAATTTTTAAAAAATCATTTTGCTTATATTTTTTATGATTTTTTGAAAATGCTTAGAAACATGCATTTTAGCCATATTTTTCTCTTTTTCATACAAATTTTTTCCGACATTGTCACCTTTAAAAAATCATAAAAAATATAAGCAAAATGATTTTTGAAAAATTCTTTTTGCAGTTACTATTATTTTTGTTTGAAGAAACTTTTTGCATCAAAAAATTTTAGTTTTCAAGTCGAGGAAAAAAGTTCAAAAAGGACATTTTTACACAAATTCGTCCTTTTCAATAAGTACTGAATGGGTTAAGAAATGTATTGTATCATTCAAACCGCATTTAAATTACCTTTCCATTGATGCCAAAGTTAAAAAGATGTAAGTTCAAATTATGAGTATATTTAACTTTTTTTTTGTGAAAATACTTTTGACCACCCTTGTATAATGTCTATTTAAGAAGTTGTTCACCTGCCTTATTAATATTTAATTCATAATTTATAATAAGGACCTATAGGCATTGTCAAGCAGTTATAGATCATTAAATGATAGTAAGTAATGCTGAAACTCTTCATACAAAAACGGGGATCCCTTACTCATAAGTCCACAGAAATTCCTTTACAGCACCCAGCACTGGCTGTTCCAATTCCACCGCGTTCCGCATTGCTCTCGCAAAGGAGCAACACCAACGGACCAACAACAACACGAACAGCACGGCGGCAACATATTGCAATGTACGAGCAATTTTACAGCCGTGCAACGTCGGAAAATGCCGATGCGCTACGCAAATTGCAGGCTTCGTGGAAACCGGAAAATGGCTCGCCTCGTGTCGGCGCTCTCTCTTTTCCGCGTTTCCGCTTTTCCGCTGCCCGTGCCAATCGCTCTCTCTCTCGCGCTCGTTTAGCCGAGATTTTCCTTAATGTTGCTGCTGTGCTGCTGCTGCTGCTGCTGCCGCTGCTGTTGCTGCCGGAGCTCTGCTGCTGCTGCTGCTGCTGCTGCCGGTGCTGCTTTTTTTGCTGCTGCGAAGGACTTCTGTATTTTTGGGGCTGTGCTGTTGGTCCTTGGGCCATCGCTCGTTCAGTCGTCGTTGCGTGTTGTAGGTGGCCTGGTCTACTCAGCTCCGTTTTGACTGCTCCACCTCCAACTGGCACTGCTGCTGCTGCTGCTGCGGCAGCTGCTGCATCTGCAACCTGCAACACTCACACCACGGCAACAGAAGTAGACGCGTCGCGTTCAGTCCTCGTCCTGCAGCGTAACGTCATGTCGCGTAGTGTTCGCCCGAATGTAAAAAACCAAAACCAGACTGTAAGGTGACTGAACCGATCCTGAACCCATCATCATCCTCTTCCCCACTCAAGTGCCGTGGATGTGTGTCAATTAAAAAGTCTCGTCTCAGTGAGTCGCGTGTTTAATTTGCGGCACGTTTCCCACACACACACACTCACTGTCAATTTAATTAAAACGCCACAGACAGACCCACAACTATCGCCCAACTATCCAACCAACCAACAATCGAATCCAACTCAATATTAAACACAATATTGCGGTAAGTTTACGCTCACATTATTTTTAACTAATCAACAATTGGGAATCATATATATGGCAAATTGCATTTTATTAGCCGTGAATTTGTTGATCCTGATGGATTTTATTGCTGCGGTTATTGGCCGGGGAACGCAAATTGCATTTTAATTAATTACGTTTGCACTTTGGTGGCCATTTCAATGAAGTTTTGGTTCGTTTTTTTTTTTGGTTTTTAATTCTATGCGTGAGCTTTGTTTAACATGAGAAATTTATTTAGTTTTTATGGTGGAAATTCGCGGGGTTCTATGCAGTTACTGCAAATGGTAATAAAATGCCATAAAGTTAATTGAAATTGGCTATATCACGCAATATTTACAAGCCAAGAATCTGGAAGCTTCATAAACTAAATGCTGAAGTTGTTAAATGTAAATTGTACCTGTATTTTTAATATGGCTTTCACTTTGAAAAGCTTTAATGAAATGCAAAAAACTTATAAGTGTGTTACTGTGCTTTAAGGTACTTCAATAATTTTCCAAGATCCTTACTAACTAATTTCTAAGCAAATAGTAAGGAAATTCATTAAATCCCTTGCAAAAAATATTAAAATTTGTTAAGCAAAAGTTATTGTTAAATTACTTTTGTGGGGTACAAAGAATCAGATTACCAAAAATTAGTTATTTATCTTTATAATATTTTCCCTAAAAAATGTTTGCTAAGAATAGGGAAAGGGAAATATATAAAAAAAGTACAATGAAGGCTTAGCTCATATTTAATTTATTGTTTAATATATTTCTTTGGGACACGTTTCACCGACATTTTTTATATATTATATTATTTAAACACAATCATTTTTTAAATTTCTCAATTGTTTTGGCTAAGGAATTCTTAAAATGTACTCAAGCGTAAGCTTTTTACATCTTTGCTCTGGCCTCGCTGCACACGAAACAATTTTCATTAGAGCGCAAATAAATCAGCTAAGAGTGGGCAATAAAACCAAGAAAATGCCAGTGAGTTTTAGGAAAAATTACAATGCATTACGCATACGCCAGGTGCGACAAATGAGTGCGGGGACGCGTGACGAACGCGAGTAAAACAAATGGCAGCTCCTGCAAAAATATATAACCGACTATAATCAGTTACCAACTCGTTGGCAGACATTTAATTGGAAAAATCAGCGGCATTAAATATTTCTAGGCCCGGCTAGAAGACATTCCCCACTCGACTATGCCAGCCTGGCTGTCATTACACAGAAAATTAGATGTGCTCCGTTTTTAGCCCGGCTGACAGCCGGCAAGTCTGGCTGTGACAGTGAGAGGAAAGACATCCCGGCAAACGCGTGTTGAAATGCAAATAAAACAAAAGAAAGGCAGGAAGCTGGGCGAGAAAGTACGGCGAGCACAAGAATGTATGTGAAATAATAAAAAGCGACATTTACGACATAACATGGCAGCATATTACACGGAAAACAGGCGCAGGATGGAGGAGGCCCACACTGCGTATACGTATTCGCATTACAATGTTTCGCACTGATTGTTCTCTGCCAGGACATCACCCCTCCCCCGCCCCCCTCCTCGTCGCCAGTTGCCATGCAAATGTATACAAAGTAATTATGCGCATCTGTGTGCGTGTGTGTTTTTCCGCTCGGTGCTAGTGTGGGTGGGTGTATCTTGTAGTACTACTCAAATAATTGCCAAACCACACACGCAGCTCAGTCTGCGTTGGCTGCCAGGCAACAAAACGCCTTTTAAAAACAACAGGGCGAAAAGGGCTCGTGAAATAATCGAACAGGTAATGCTCTACAGAAACCAATATAAGTTTTCATTAAAAAAATTAATGAAATTTTAAAAAATGCAATAAAAAAATAATACTAATTATAAAAAATAAATTAAATACAAATTTCAGTGGGCTTTGAAATAATTTTAAATTATTAAGGTTAAAAAAAAACAAATTACCTATTTAACACCCAAGTACAAGCCAAAAAGATTGAAATAAAAATGTTAATATAAAATAAAATGGTAAAAGTTATTCAACATTAGAAGGGAATTTTTACCAAACCTCAATGGTTTTACCTAGTCTGCCACTTAAGAGTATCAGACATGCTTGAACAACATTGTATCTTATTAACAAAAGAAGGTTGTGTGCTATGTGTTACACACCCCACACAAACAAACCACCCGAGTCGTCCTGTTGCAAAAATATTCAAAGTATTGTTGGCAGTAATTTTGGGATACTTTTCCGAGGAGAAACAAGAACAGCACAGACAGACGAAAAACAACATGGAAAAGTTTCGTCAGAGCATACGCCATGAATTTTCATTTAATTAGGCCGCCCATCCACTCCAACCCCGCATTTTTACAGCCTCTCATCTTATCCTTTTGATGGTTAAGCAAACTTGTGAAAAAAAGCGAGTATATTGCAGATGGGGAAAGTAGAAACCCTTTTGTGCCTTATTGTTTGCATGGGCTCGAAGGTTCACAGTTGGATGACTGGGGGGGGATGCAATCACTTTCAAATGATTTCATTTTCCGAGAAAACCACACAGAAGGAGAGCCGAAGGAGAGCTGACCAATTTGTAGGCCAGGTTTTTCATCTACCATGATCAGCAACCACATTCAGGACAGACATTGAAACCAATTAATTTTAAATTGTTTCCAGAACCCGGCCTTCAATCGAGTCGGTCTTCCCATTTTGTCTGAATAATGAGAGCTCACTTTGCAAAAGGTGTCGACGGGGAAAGGTTTTCTTTGGTCGGCTTTTATTTTTTACTTGCGTCCTTTTGTTTGGTCTGTCTATTTTCAGGGGCTAATTGAAGTCTGAACGCCGACAGACGGAAGACCACAAAAGGTCGTTACGATCCCGGGGGGATTTAGATATATGGACACTCGAACAAACCGCCTTCAACGGGCTACTTTCGGCAGCCCATAAAAGTAGGCAATACAATTTCCAAGTTTTCTTTTCCTGCCCCCCCGTATTCCCTTTTGAAATTTTCACACATGATTTTTTCATAGACCAATTTGCACACATTATAAGTTTGCAACCGCAAATTGCCACACCCCTTTGGGGCATACCGACAACAAAAACAGAAAGAGAAAACCGAGAAAATAAACTTTTAGCAATTTTCCTTTTGTGTCGAGGCGTAGGAATTTCCAAGTGCCTATAAACAGACTCCTGGCGTGGCTCCTCCTGTTTCCCAGCTACTCTTGAGGGCAAGGCAAAATTCTATTATGCCCCGAAAACAATTTGTGTAAAAATAGAAGTATAAGTACACGGAACTTTTTCACACAGAGAGATAAACCTGATCTATGTCGGCTTTATTGCCTGGAAATTCACAAAGCAGTGTTTTGGTAAAACTAGAAATGATTATATTTAGTGAAAATGTGTAAGCTGCTGTAATTTTTTTCCGTGTCCCCATAAGTCCATCAAACAAACTAACTAGACAGGCAACCAATTATTTGCTACTTTGGCTACGCTTGCGTAAATTAAAGCTGGGAATTATCAGCAAACACACAAGCAGATTAGGGGGAAAGGACTCGTTGGCAGTAACCACATCCTGCTGAGCGCTTGGACAACACTTCCCAACACTCCAGAACACTCGCCATCAACCCAAATGTCTTCATATATTTTGGGATGGGCCCCAAGCCACAAGACCATAAAATTAAACTAGTGCATAATTAAACACTCGCAATTAGGCGTAATTTACTTGGTGTGTGCGGGTGAGCATTTAGGGGTGTACTCGTATCTGCCATCCACCACACTTTCGCCACATTAGTTTTTAATTAAAAAAATTCCCAAGCTCACAATTTGTGAACCCCTTTCCGCTTGTCACTCTGACATTGCATTTTATTCGAGCATTTAATTGAAGACCCTTCTGCGAACCAATTGTTTTTGGGCCACAATCTTTGGCAGTTGATTTTTGCGCCTCGTTGAGCCCCAAAGTTCACCTAAATGAGGCTGCAAAATGTTGATACACATGTCGTTTAGATAAGAAAGTTCTGGGAAAGCAAGCTGAGTAGGAGGAAAAACTATGCAAAGATAAGCAGTGAATAAAACAAAGGAAAAGCAAAGCCAACCAAGCATAATCAGCAAGAAGCAAAAAGTCAAAGCTTGGCGCTGGATTCGTTGTAAACAATTCCGAGTTGTAATAATTAATCCAACGGATTTACAGCATAGAACTTTTCGCGAAGCGGTTTCATTACTCAAAACTTGGACCAAGACGATGGGGGAAGGCGGAAAAGCGTAATGCCGGATTTTCCCGCCGGACCGCGACTTTGTTGTTCTTATTGCTCAATGCAAAGACAGCTTATTTTTTATGCAATGCCAGTGCCAGTAAGATAGCAAACTGCCAGGAAACTGCTGAAACCAACTGGAATTGTACTTAGTATGCAGACAGACAAGCAAACCGACTGACTGCCTGGCTGACTGACTGGCGGACAACCATTCATTCCATTCATTCATTTCAATTCCTACAAAATAAATCTCATTTTTGCTGCTGGCAAGTCAAATATTTATGCAACGAGGGGAAGATTTCGCATTGCAAGTAAATTAATTAAGGGAAAAACAGAGCAGCGCGATGGGAAAACATCTCAAGGTGGCTGAGCGCATCTAAGCCGATTTTCCCCGTTTGTATAAGTGGGCTGGGAGCAGCTTTCGGCCAGATTTTCTTAATGCCGGGGCCCCTTGAGGCTTCTCCCACAATTTGCATAGCGTTTTGCACTGCCAATTGTTTTAGGCCCGGCCTAATTGACAGCTGACAAGATAATTAAGGTTAATTAGTGGCCTAATTGAAACGAATGGGTTACTTCTTTCTGGAAGAAGTAAACGTGAAGGTAAAAGGTAAAAGTAACTTAATTGGATTAAGTAAAAATCCAATTTAAGAATAATACCTTTAGTCAATAAATAACAGGCACAACTTAAAATAGCTTCACTCAGTTTAAACAGTTTTAAATTTGATTCAGCTTCCATTTAATTTTAACGAAGTTACTACTATATTTTAGCTTTGAAAGAAAAACTTCCAAAAATTTAAATTGATATGTTAACAAACTTTCTCTATACATTGGGTCTTTTATCATCAGTCAGTTTAAACATTTTTAAATTTGCTCAACATGTATTTAATTTTAACAAAGATACCAAAACATTTTAACTTCCAAAGAAGGCCTTCAAACAATTTCAATTAAAATGTTAAACTAACTTTCCCCTTAGTTTGGGTCTTTTGAGGGTCTGAGTGATGGATAAAAGAGGAAAATAAATAGGCCTCCATTAGCGCCATCGATCAAGTGTGTGCTTATCGCGATTGCTGCCTCTTTTTCCAGCTGAGACGGTTCGTCTGCCTTTTATTTTGGGAACTGCTCCAGCCTTCGTGTTTTGGCCATTTGTATTCGTGTTAAAATCAAATATTTTATCATTGGGCCAAACCTCAGAAATGTAAATATTGGCATAAACATTTAAAAGGCAGCACAGGGAATGCGAGACCCTCAAAGAAAAAAGGGAAGCCGTATTGAACACACCCTAAAAAAAGGAAAATAACAAAAAAAATGTGCTTGCCGCTTTGAATTTATAACCACAAGGCATCAGGGCTAATAATCGAGTAGACGCCCCACAAGCCTATATACATATATATATATATATATATATACAGGTACATAAGCAAGCAGTTTCAGGTATTTAGTACATAGGGAAGCAACAGAAGGCTCCGAAGGTGGCAGTTTCTGTCAGTTGGGGTGTGGAAATTCAAACCTAATTTTCCGCATTTCTCTTTTGCGCTGCCCCTTTTGTTTTTCCTTTTCCGAGGGAACCTTTACCGAATGTCGCCCTAGGCCACACCATGTTAACCCACAAAACCGAAGGACGAGGTCGGGGGTCGAGGGTCCAGAATTTTAGCATAAATCACATAAATATGCAGCGGTTGAAAATGGCAAGGCAGCGGGATAAGCAGACCCAGTGACGTGGATTTGTGCCAGGGACTTCGTCCTGCTCCTCCGCATCCTTGCAAGCGTGTTCAGCTGCCGTTACTGCCCTTGGCTCAAACGGGATTAGCTTTTAATGCCCTTCGGTTATGTTATTTACAAATGGCTTTTCGAATGATGCGCCACAGTTTTGGGGATCTGCTCTTATTCGCCACCCACTTTTTTCGGTGAGGTAAATTTAATATCCCTGTGGTTGTAGTTGCCATCAATCAAATGTGCTCGGCCAATTTATTATTTTCCTGCAGCGTAGTGGATATTTAATTTGAATCCCTAATCTGTTGGTAAATTTATTTTTGGACTAAAATGTTAGACATAAGCCCGCTTGTGCTTTTAGATCTATTTAAAATAAATAGTTATGTGGAATATAGTATGCTCAGAGTTACACTTAATCGTCTATTTAAAGTAGTATCATATAATATAATTGATTTAAGAATGTAAAATTAAATCACTTTATAATCCCCGACAAAAAGATTTCCCTTGTGAATTAAATCTTACCAAAATGGTATTTCTCCCACTTCACGTATATTTAATTTAAACTGTCTTCGGCTTGAGGACTTAAATATTTTCTGTGACGAATACAGCCATATTTTTGCACGCGGAACAGCATTCATTCAGGATGATATTTATTTTATACAGACATATATGCATTTGCGAAACGCCAGCGGGCACGCTGATGTCTCCATCGCATTCGCTTCGTCTGTCAGCGAAATTTTTCCTGCTCGACTGCCTGCATGTCCTGCGTCCTGTGTCCTTGCCATCCTTCAGCTGTCAGTCAAGCATTCAACACACGCGACACAGCGCAAGAGATTCATAATTGTTGCACATCCATGGCCATTCTCATTCCCATTTCGATTCCCGTTCCCAGGACATGACATGATCATCATCACCGTAGCTGGCTTCATCATAACTTTAATGCATTGTAATTGTGTCAACGTCATCAGCGTTCCAGTGCACTCAAGAAAACTAGATTTTACAGAAAAAATGGCTCAGATTAACTAGAATTTAGGCAATAACTAATACAATT
This sequence comes from Drosophila subpulchrella, assembly GCF_014743375.2. Lineage (NCBI taxonomy): Eukaryota > Metazoa > Arthropoda > Insecta > Diptera > Drosophilidae > Drosophila > Drosophila subpulchrella. The sequence continues at coordinate 14,393,030 of NC_050610.1, read as the reverse complement.
TTTTCACAATAAGATATAATTCAAATCTTATAAATATAATTAATAATAAAAAGTAATCAGCGTTTCTGTGCACTCAAGAAACATAATTTTTCCAGAAGAAGCGCCTAAAATTAAGAAGAATTTATGCAATAACATTTTAATAACATTTTTTACAATAAGATATAACAAAAGGCTTATAAATATAAATAATAATAAATCAAATATTTATAGACTTGTAAGAAGAATTTAAGTTTTGATATATGAAGAAAACATCGGGGTAATAAATCCAGTTCCATTTTGAAATTGACATTTTTTAAGTGCACACACTAAATAAATGAGCATCAAAATCTAATTTGTCTCAGTGCATCAGTATCTTTGTTGTAGCGACAAACTGCAATGCTACGTTACGTATACGCAGTGTGGTGCCCGGACAATTTGTGCCGCAATCTGTGCCAGAACAGAGCGTTCGTCGTTGCCTCACTTAACGGCTTAATATATTGTTCCGGCAGCTGCGACTGCCATGGCATAATATCCTTGCACACCCATATACACATGCCAAAACACATGAGTGCACATGGCATGTATGAAAAAATATAGACAGCGGAAGAGTAAAAAGCAAAGGCGAAAACCAATTCAATGCAGCTTACTTTTATGCGCAGGCATACTTAATATTTATAGTATAGTATCAGACAGTGTGGTCGGCGCGTATGTGTGTGCGAGAGCGGCTATTCCGTAATTTAATTACAAACTTTACGCCATTAATTTAAAACTTTAGGCCAACTATCGAGCGCAGCTGCCGCACGGAGCAGACTTCACGTGCCACAAAAAGGGGTAGACCCCCTTAGCCATCCCGATATCAACTATATCATCTCCCACCCCCCACCATATAGGATGTACCCTATATGGTACATACCTACAAATACCACATGCTGTCACCGGCAGGACAATGGATGCTCAGCCTCGTCTAGTTTATGCGCTCGCAACATATTGAAAAGCCAACTCGGCCATTTGTCAGCCCGGAAACGCGTTCAACTTTTGTAATTAGATAGAGTGAAGGAAGGCAGTTGGAATGGTGTCGAAAAGTTGCTCACTTTTTGCTGACTGTTTTTAAAAGCCATGAAATTAATTTAAGCCAATTTTATTATTAATTGGTTGATTTTAGATCCCACGTTTAAGTTATCATATACTCATACTTTATCAAAACGAAACCCTATTTACAGTTACTTTGTTTTCATTTTAATATTTTTAAAATTTGCTAGATGCATTCCTCTATCAAACTTATAATAAGTTACGCTATCTTAACATTCTTTTATCCACCGCAGCTTACTATCATTTTTTACGATTCAAAAATGTCAGCCAGATAAAATTGCATTGGCTTAAAATATTCAACAGCAAAAATAAATCGCTAAATGGAAAGCAGGCGATGAAAAGCAGCTACTGGGAGTGCATTTTCATCATATTGAAGAAAACGCCAGCCACCTGAGCGCACAATATTAATGGAGTTTCCACCGTGCTCCTTATATATACACATATATAAATATGAATCTTTCCCAAGCTGCAATTTTTGTTGGCTCTCGCATATTATGTAAATTTTTAAGTTCACATTTTTGGCTGATTTATGTCGCTGCCGCTCTGGCAAAAATTTCATTAAAACTGCAATGCAGCCACTCAGCCTGATGAAGTCTCTTTCGTCCTGTCTGGCGCTTTTATCTGCCCATAATGCCTGCCAATTGCATTTGCCAGGACCTGGCTTATCTGCAGCTCCTTCCACTTCCTCTGTGCTTCCTTATCGGGCTGTAATAAATCAACTCATCCCCCCCATTTTTCTCCTTTTCCCTGTGCCTTTAACCTTAGACGCATGGCATCATCTTGTCAATGTCGCTGGCAGTTCTCTTTTTTCTATATATATATATATCCGTTGGGTTCAGGCTTTTCGACACATCATTTTCTATGTTCTAGGTGACGACAGCGAATGAGAAATTTCCCTTATTTCTACCCGTCATTGATTGAGTTTTTTCCTCGCTTTCTTCTTAGCTTTGAAGTGCCATATCATCAACTTGAGTGGTTGGAATAGAGTTCATAAGTTTATGCTGACAGAGCCGAGTTTTCAGCTGCATTTGGCTAATGTGGCAAGTTTGATTAGAGTCTCAAAACTTGCCACAAACTTTGAAAGTTTTTTGGGAGGCAATTAATTTAACATAAATGTTTAAACTTGGCTTTCGTAGAATAGATGATTTGTTCAACATTTGCATATGTCCTGAAACCAAACCTCAACATAAATTATTTAAGCTTACTTCATTTTCTTGGGATTTATGACCTGATGATTATTGCTGCCCTGGAACAAAGTCGTTTGAACTTTGGTTCTACAGTGAAAGAATGATATATGGTTTAAGTTCCGAACAAAGTTTAAAAATATATCATAGTCCTGCTATTAAACTTATTTAAATTGATTTAAATATTTGAATTATTTAAAAACCCTCCTTTCATTTTCTGTATAATTTATTTTACTATGTAAAACATGTCAGGTACCAACAATATATTGTTCCTAAAATCTTTGTTAATAATTTGAACCAATTTCCTTGAGTGCTCCTACATAAATTAAATTTCAGATAAATGTGTGAGGCTGGAAAATTATCATAATCGCCTAATGAATGTGTCGACATGCTGGCTTAAGACTAGGAATTTGCTAATGAAGCAATGGCCAACTGGAGAGTGTGGTGCATTGATAAGGCCCAGACAATGTGGCCACGTTTTCAAACTAATTAGAGTTAGCAAAATCAATTAATGCGCTGCTGTGAGTCCTGCATATTAATTAGCTTAACCTAATCGCATTAGAGGAACTGGTTATTTTGGGGGCACAGAACTTCTGGCAGCAATCAATCGGTTGGTCTGCAGGCCTCCTGCAAGTTTTATCAATGCTGCCAGACTCTTGAAATCCCAATGCATTTTGCATGTCGTCAGCCATCCATCTGAGTCCTGTATCCAGTGTCCTGTCTCCTGCGTCCTGTCTGTGGCACTTGGCCTGCTCGTTTATTTAACACTGATTGCCAATCCACACAGAGATTCGGGCAGCACGGAGCTTCACTTTGGCCCCCAGCTGGAGCCGACCTCAGCAAACTGTGAACTCCGGGTATCCGATAACCTCTCGACCCCGAGTGCCTGCCTCCCTGGCAAAATATTGTCTTTAAGCGCTTTTGGCAATTGCTTTCGAGCGTAGACTCTCTGCCCCAATGACATCTGCTGGAAGCGGCTCAAAACAGTTTCAATTAGTTGAAATCTTCCACAGGTTTCGGAAATATACACTCGTCTACTCGACCCCCATCAAATCCATTTAATTGACAGCCTGACATACGAATAATGAACTTTGTTATGGGCTAAAATCCATATATAGCATTTATATCTATATTTATAAAACAGTACTTAAAGCAGTCAACCGAATATTAATGTTTGTTGGTTTCAATTTGCATTGGGAAAATATTTTCCAAAATTTGCATGCCAAGCGGGAAAAAAATTAAAAAAAGTGCGGCAACTGCAGAACATAAATTAAGTTAGTTTATAGGCCAGGTGCACAATAAATTTCCAAAAATAGAAAACAATTTTCAGTGTGTCTGCATAAAAAAGCGTTGCATAATTTATGGCCACCAAACGATATCATCGTGTAGTTTACGTCGGGAAATTCCATTACATATTGATCACTTCACTAAGCACAAAAACCCATTTGGCAACACGACACAAAAAAAAATGTCAAATGGAAAAGCAGAAGGTTGCCGGCCATTAAATGGAAACCCCTTCAGAAGGTAGGAAAAAGTAACTTTTCAATCAACTTGAGACGGGTTAGCGCCATAGAAAAAGGTTAAGGGAATACTGTTAAAAAAGGGAGACTCGAGTTACTGGCAATTTATAGAGCTTAAACTAAGGAGCCAGCCAATTTAATAAGGGTCGGTTGGGGAGCATCTACAAAGGGGATCGGCTTGCCATCTTCAAGACCATAACTCTATACATCGGAGGCGAACTAATTGAGGCACCTCCCAGGGCAGACAAACAATTGCAAATCCAAAATCCACTTCGAATCACTTAGAACTTGAGATGAGCATAATAATGATGATTCGGATCAATGGCACTCGGCAAATCAAACTAAAGTTGTTTGCTCGTTTGCCCGGCTCCCAGCCAATTGTTATGCAAATAGCCAAGTGCTTTTCCCACTCTCGAGCCGTAGGAGCACAAATTTTTTAAAATAAGCCACACTATGGCAGTGGGGAAAATGGGAAATGGCAAAAGGCAAAAGGGTAGCAAAGTTCAGCCAAGGCAAGCAAATGGGAAATGGCTGTGGAGATTGCAGGGACCTCACTAAATCAATATGGTGGTGGTTCTGCATTATGTGGTCTCCGCCCTGGTCCAGGTGTTCCGGAGCCCGGACTCTGGAATCCTGAATCCTGGCTCCCCTCGTCCATTCTCGGCGTGGGCCACAAATCAACATTTGACTTTTGCATAAATTGCAAGAAGCAACAAAATTGCTGAAAAGAAGAAAAGTAATTTTCTCGCTTTCGTTTGCAGCTGCAAAATGGTGCACCACCGCCACCCACAATTTCCCCCACCGGAATCCGCCCCATTGTTGATGGTACTCCTCCGCTTTTCCACCGCCATCCCAGCCATTCCAGCCATCTGAGCCAGCTCCTGTTGGCCGTTGATGCCTTTGGGAGAGGACGGACTGCTGTGGTTCGCTTGGTTGGGCTACCTGCACATTTCGTTGTTTACCCTCATTGCCCCTCATGTTAATAAGATGGGCGGCAATTTGTATGCCACTCAACTATATATACAGATCGTACACAATGAAAAACAAGGGAGAACGCTATAGTCGAGTACCTCGACTATCAGATACCCGTTACTCAGCTTAAGCGACCAAAGGGAAATGGAGATTTGCAAGCAGCAAAGCGAGATTTAAATGCGCCACCTACCGGCGGAAGACAGATTTAAGCGTTGTGTGCGTTAGGGTAGGCGTGACAAATTCATTGTTCAATAGAATAAGTTAGCCGCGCACTTTGCTCTCTCTGAGCGCCGGCAGTGCTTTTCTCTTTGCCGCTAAGTTCGGCCGGCAACTATTTACATACACACACATACACGCGTAAAAACATTTCGCACTGTCTGGCTCTGACGTCATAGCTTTTTTTCTTAAGAGGTTTGTGGGCGTTAGAGGGGGCGTAGAAAAATTTTTTTTGGGTCAATCGATAGGTATGGACAAGACTAATACATTTCAGTTAAAATTTTCTATCTAACATCAAAACTGTAGGAGCCACAGTTTTGGGCGGTTTGTGGGCGTTAGAGTGGGCGTGGCACTCTACTGAAACAAACTTGCGCTGCGTAAGAAGCTCAGGAATCTGCTCGCCAAATCTCAATAGCCTAGCTCTCATAGTTTCCGAGATCTCAGCGTTCATCCGGACAGACGGACAGACGGACAGACGGACAGACGGACATGGCTAGATCGACTCGGCTAGTGATCCTGATCAAGAATATATATACTTTATGGGGTCGGAAACGCTTCCTTCTGCCTGTTACATACTTTCCGACGAAGGAGGTACAAAGATGCAATAAATTAACAAGAAAGATAGAATTCACAAAAAGCTAGTATGGTCAATCGATAGTGCTCCCATTGAGTATATCGATAATATCGATAATATCGATAATATATCGATAATATCGATAAACTAAACACAAAGCTTTAAAAATAAAGAAAAACTAAAAAAGTTGTATTACGAATTGATCATTGCACCACCGTGTTTTAAAAAATATACCTAAAAATAACATTTATAACATAATTATTTTGCTGAGCTATACTATCGATAAAGGCCCAAGCCATCATTCTTTCTTAAATTTGGGATTCCATTTATAGTGTTGATGATGCTATCGATCGTTTTAACTACCTTACCCTTAAAAACCGATAGAGGTTTCCAGTTTCTTAAAAATTGTAATTAACTTAATTTAATTTAATTTATAAATAGTTTTCAGTGTAGACTTGTTGTTTCCTTTTAGAAATAGTTCCATTTTTTCTAGAAATAGCTGTTCTTTCATTTCCTTGGAAAAATGCCAATGCATCCGACTTAATGCGTATATGCATCGATTTGCATTTCATTACCTGTTCGAGTTGATTGCAAAAAATTGCAAAGAAAATGGGATCTGAGCTGCTGCCTAAGAAGTATACCTGGGGGGTATTTTTTCTATAGCAGGGTCTCATCATCCCCTCTAACTGAGAGGTGGCAAAAAAGGAATGTGAAATTCGGCAGGCGGGACCTGCGGTAACCGGAGTCCAACGATGCCAAACAAAACTCAACACAATCTGTGCCAAAAGCCGTTGCAAATCGAGCTGAATCAAGCCGAATCGATGTGCGAATGGGCAAGGACAACAACAAGGACACGGCAGCAAGGACAAACAGAAACAGGAAATGGACGTTGTGTGCTCGAGTTTGTTTCCGCCCTCCTTCTTTTGAAATTCAATGCGTCGCTTTTTGTCGATCCCGAGCAGGAAAAACGCATTGTAAAGTCGTGGGTGTGTATGGGCGTGTGTATATGTGGGTGTTCCACTGTCCAGAACAGCTCTTTGTTGTTGCCGCTGCAAATGCAAATTTGTTCAAAGTTTATTGAGTGCACGTGACGGCAAACAAAAGTGCAAAGTTTCCCTCCTGTGCTGACTCTTTTTATAGTTTTCTTCCCTTGTTCCACCTGCAAAATTTGAAATTGCAAATTTCTTGGCCAACTTAAGCACACTTTAAACATACCTTTTTCATATGTCTGTAAGTCGCCTTAATGAGCGTAATTTGCATAAATGGGGTGCCAGCTTATATGCTAATTTTTTTGTCCAATTTAATTAAGGTCCTGGGTCAGGTGAGAATTTAAGTAGAAGTAAAGTATAAATTAAAATTTACAAATTTATGCAGGAAAAAGAAAGGTTGCTGCTTCAATTAAACAATTTTTTTGATTTTTTTCAATCATGGCTTTACCTTCAACATTGTTGTGAAAAACCCTCATAAAAAAATGAAACAAAATGTAGAAAGTAAAGCTTTTTGTCTGATTAACTTTGGACTTTGTGTGTAAAACTTGAGGTTATTCCTTAAATGTTGCATGTTTAAGGCCACACTTTAACCCAAGAATTCCGAAAATCACGAAGAAAACTTACAATTCCATTAAACGAAACTCTGGCCAAATTGAATATGCAACTTTGGCATATCAGCTCGCCCGAAAATAACCAGATTGAACAACCAGAAAATCTATTTGCATCATTGCAGGCCAAAACCGAGCTGAAACGACCAGATCAATTGCCAGCCAGAGAGCGAAAGAGATGGAAAGATTGATAAGGAAAGAGATAGAGGAAGACCAAAACCTAGCCCCAAAAATCGATAAAATGGTAAGTACTCGCCCGGTCGCATTTCGTTTTCTTTTTTGGCTGCTTGCTTATTGCAAATGCTTTTATAAATTTTATGACTCAATACTTCCATTGTGGCAATGGACGATGACAACGACAAGAACGACAACGACGACATTTAACCTACAGACTTTTGTGCCAGCACTGAAAAGATGGCATTGCAATATTATGCGCCATCCAGCGCATCCCTGCGAATCTAACCGACTATAATTTTAAAGCCACAAAATCCGAGGAATGGGTTGTGGCTCTTTTGTGGAAAGTAGAATGTTGGGAGAAGGCCGGGGCTGGGTCCAGACTGTCTGCCAAAGTGAATTTGTGGCTCTGAATCCAAATTGCGCACAAGTCGAGCTTGAGTTTGCAAAGGCGAAAAAGGAAAAACCGAGTCGAGCAAGTGGAAAATCGAAAAAATGCTAGTCTACCCTAGTCTTTTTTTTTTGCCTTTTGCAACCATGTTAGGTCAAAATATAATGCTATGTATATAAGTGAATTGAAATGCGGCAAAGTTGCTAGTTAAAGATTTATTTTTATGTGTTTTAGAACATTGGAATTTAAGATATTTCCAAGTAAAGTCGTAGGACACTTTTCAAGAACTAAATCCCTCGAAAGCCCTAGTCTTTTTTCCCTTTTGCAACCATGTTAAGTCAAAATATAATGATATGTATATAAGTGAATTGAAATGCGGCAAAGTTGCTAGTTAAAGATTTATTTTTATGTGTCTTAAAACATTGAAAATTTCTTTTCAAGAACTAAATCCCTCGAAAACTTTTTCTCGATTGCCCCTTTAAACGTCCCTTCATTTTTATTTCCAAATCTATTTTCGTTCAATTTAATTACCCAACATACCTGTCCACACTCTTCCAGCAAATGTCAAAAGTTGTGTAATTCAATTGATGTCGCTGCCCCCAGGCGGAAGTTGAAATTTCAATCAGCTGGGGCACACAAAACGAAAATAATCTGCAATAAAAATGTTTTCCTTTAATAAAAATTCAATTTCCTTCAAGCGACACATGTTGCCGGGCTGGGAAGCAGGAAGCAGGACTAAGGATAGAAAAATCGGTTGGTCTGGGGAAGTGGGTGGAAAATGGAGGAAAAGCGAGCCTGAAGCTGGATCCAGCTCAACTGTCAGCCGGATGCAGTTACTATAGGCAAAGGCAAAGGCATCGCAACGCATCAACCCGACCTCTGAAGGTGAAGGGCCAGCAGGGAGGCCATGCTGCTCGGCTAACCCCGCGGTATCCCGTCCCGTGGAAAGGACCTTTGGTGCGGCGGAGTACGCGACTAGAAATGTCTTTCAATTTATAATGACAAAGTCGATGTGAGTCCTCCCACGTTTATGCTCCCCTACCACCCGGGTCTTGTCTGTTGCATTCGCAATTCCGCATTAGAAACGGAAATGCTGCCCACAGTGGTTCTATTATTAGAAAAGTCTAAACAATAGGTTTTGTATCTGAATCAAAAAATGATGTACCTACATGTACAAAAAACTTTTTTATAAAAATACCACCAATATTTCAAGAAATATTTAAACCATAATATTGCCATCAGCCAGCTATGCTATAAAGCCCTGTATTTCTTTTTTATTATATTGTAAACATATTTTTCTATAAAACAAAATTAAGTGATAATATCTAATCACAATTTAAAGCAACAGTTTGGGCCCACTGTGCGGCAACAGCTATAATGTTGTCTAAAGTCCCGCAACCCCGCGTGATTCCCCTCACTCTATTGCTGTTGAGCTCACAGACTTTGCGGAAATGCGGCTCACATTTTGCCATCGGAGATCCTGGGGCAGGAGGAGGGTCCTTGGCAGGAGCAGGAGGAGGAGCAGGAGCAGGAGCTGGGGCTGGGGCAAAGGCAATGGCAGATGCTGCGTCAATGGCAGCGACAGCATCCAGGGCAACAGACACATCGATGATTGCACATGGCTTAAAGACCCAACGGAGCCAGTTACCAGGCCACGCCCCTTTCCACTCCCCCTTCATACACCTTGCCCCTCCCACCGCCCCCGCATCATTTCCTCGCATTAAAAATACAACGTCGGCAGATACATCAATTGAAAATGAGGCAAGGAAAGGCAGAGGCAATGGCAACGGCAACGGCAAAGGCGAGTCGCATCTTCGGCGGACAGCAAAGAACAGGAATCGGAAATCGGGCAAAGGGGTGAAATACGGACGATTGGGGACAAGGGTTAAGGGATAGTTACTCGTACTTCCCGGACAGGTTGGTTGCCCAATGGATGTGGATGGGAATGTGGATGGGGTTGGCGGAATGGGGAATGGGGCAGCTGGGCCAATGTTTGTCTGGGCATGACAGCAACTAAGCTGCAGCTGAGCGGGATTTGATGCTACGTCCACAACTGTTGCTCCAGCAGATTCTTAAGTTTTCAATTTGTTAGATTAACTCGGGGTAGAGAAAATATTGATAATGCTGGCGGGTATCTAAGATGCACCAGAATGAAAGTAGATATTCCTAACAACACTTGATATTCTTGTAAGATAATTTGAGATAAAAAGGTTTTAAATCTTTATAAAGAGTTATTAGATTCTTTTTATTTTGCACGGAATAATAATATTGGTAAGCTAATATATAACAACCCTAGCAGTCTAGTATATATATATATTACCAGTAATTCCTGTAAACCAGTCTGCAAAACTATCTTCCATAAGTGTGTAAAAAGTCCTTAGTAACTCTCAAGTTATGTCATTTAACAAAATTTCACAATTTCTAAAGAATCAAGGGCCATTTTTCTCAGCCAGCCATCGTTGCGATAACTCAATTCCGTGGCGCAAATTTGCTGAGACTGCAGATTATCTGCAGAGCGTTCAATCTATGGCAGCATCTGTCAGGCGGAGACAGCACGGCCATATGTCCCGGCCATACATCACGTACATATATACACGTATTATCCACACCCCTTGGCCAAAGTAAACAAATAGCGCCATTTTCATTTGCTTTATCGCTCAGAGAGAATGGTAGTAGAAGGTCCAATCATCCGAACCCTAATACGTTTAGGCTGCTCATAATCACGCTTCAGCTATTTGAGATGGATTGGTGGAAATCGAAGGGGGCTGGGGTTTAGCAGGAAAAGCCCCGAGATAGTTCGCCCCATTGTTCTTATCGCATTATTACATTTCTATTTGCTTTAGGGGCCGAGACTGCAGGAGGTTCATCCGCTGGTCTCTGCTGCTCTACCCACTGGCTTATTTATAAGCGCTATTTGTCTTAGTGTCCCGCCAAACTAATAACTTTGCCGTTGTCTCCCCATCGGGCGATTTTCTTTTTTTTTCATCCTGTTTTCCTTTATCCTCCTCTGCTGCACTTGACGCTTGACCAGCCGCAGTAAGTCCCTGCACTTGAAAAACAACATTAAGGGGCTTATAAAATATATATATATATAGAAAAATCTGTAGGAAGATGTGATATCAATTAAAAACCTATATTATCAGGGGGCTCCCACGAACAACTTTAATTTATAAACTGCATTTGAGGGGAAAATTCCTCGTTTATAAGACATTATAATTATTTTACCATGTAGCTTCTACACCATATTTATGGGATCCCTCTTAAAACCTGTAAGTTAAAACCACAAAATGTAATTATGTTAATGTGTCCCTACGTTTTCGCTAATTTGTGCTAGTGTAGTCGGGGATATCTGGTTTCCTTTGCTTCGTCGGCAACTCCTTTTGGGATACTTCCTGGACTTTATCGGGCGGCCACTTCCGGTCCACGTACACAAATCACACGTCCCCCTGGAGTCCGGTGCCGGCTTCCGGCTATTTAAATTGACATCCTGCTGCAGGTGACTGCTTCCTGGCTTCCCGGCTTTCTGGCTTCCTGTCGCCACCTAGCCCCAATTCAATTTGCAAAATCATTAACACATTTAGTCAATAAGCTCTTGTCGATGCTCTTGAGACGTTGCAACCCTCTTCGGGAATTATTACACATTTTTATGTAATTATCTGCTTCCACAAGGGTTCTGCAAATAAACAGGTTTTATTCTTTGTCCTTGCCCTGGGTTTAATAGCCTCAACGGAGGGTTTGTGATTCGCTGCCCACAAAATCATCTTTTACTGGCAATGGATTAAGGTTGTTGTCCAGGTGCCTGTTATAGCCATGAATTATGGCCACAACGTGTGAGCTCGTTTAGTTACACTTTGCGGCAGTTACTTGAAGTTCAGTTGGGACCAAGCGAGGAATAAGTATAGTTAACTGGGGGTCAGCAGTGGAGCTACTTCAGGTGAATTCTAAAAAAGTTAAGGTTATGGTTTTAAAATATAAAATATATTCATTCATTTTCGTCTATAATAAAATAAATTTGTTTGCTAAAAAATTAAGTAAGGCAATAATGTTTAGGATATGTTCTTTATATATAAATATATATATTTATTTTTTAAAAACCCTTTCCATTTTAAAACATTTTTCTGCAAAAAGACTTACATATTTAAAAGCTGCACTTTCTTAAAGCCCAGCTATTACTGGCTTATCAAAACACGTTTCAAGACGAGGTCCTTTTTAGTGCCACTGTTCGGGTTTCATCATCAGGAGCAGCTGCAGCATCAAAAAAGGACGAACCATTTAAGTTTATGTGCCCGAGTGTGAGTGCTAGGCTCCCCTCGAGCGCTTGTGTGTGTGTGAGTGTGTTAGTTTCATAATGTAACCGGATGTGCCAACACAATGCTCGCACATCCGCTTGCCAGACAACAGGACAACAGCTGTCACACACACACACACAGAGGCGCACACAAGTTAAATGCCGCTGCGCTTTTGTTTGCCCATCTTGAGGGATCGAAAAGGAGCAGGGATATGGACAAGGGCTGGCCATAAGGATTCCCTCTCCCCATCCCATTCCCACCTCCATGCGCCTTTGTCCTAGGCCAGCAGATGACAGCAACGGGCGCATTATTAGAAGCAGCAGAGCATATAATAGGGGCATTTCATAACATGGAGGCGTGAGTCCACACAAACAAACCTCACCAAGCCCGAGCTACAGGCTCTGACATAATTATTAACTGCATAGAGATGTAAGTAAATATGGGGCGACCAAATGGGCAAAGATAACGAGGCCATTGTATGTTTATGCGAGTGAGTGAGTGCCTCTGAATTAGTGTTGGTGAATGGGGAGAAGCGGGAAAAGTGGAAAAACTGGGTACTGTGGGGTAAAAGGAAAATAGAAAAGCGAACAGAGAGCAGCGAGCGGAAAAGCCCAAACATTTAGCAGACATGTCACGTGCCGGGCTCATCATTTATGCTTTAGTTTTGGGCGCGCCTGACAAAACTTAATTGATTAAAAATAATATTCCAGTTGCTTTTGCCTTGTCGAAGAAAAGCTAGGAGTACATGAAGCGCATTTTGATGAGCCTCATAATTATTGATGAAGGCATAGGGGAAAACAAATGTTTGCCATAAGTTTGCTCTTCGATAAGTTGTCGTTGGATAATCTTTTAAGAACTTTTGTGAAGGTGGTACTAACATTAAGTATTTATAGCTCTTAAGCTATTTAAAAACAAATTTAAGTTTAATAAATTGTATAATATTTTTAACAATGCAAAATATTATTGATTTAAATATATCTTCTTTTGTTGGAAAAAGCTTTTGTAAAAGGTTTGTTGAAGATGATATAAACATTCAAAATGCTTTATTATTTAAAACTCCAGAGACAACAATTAATAACAAATTTAGCTTCAATTAGTTTTATAATATTTTGAATAGTATTGAATAGGTCCACCTTTAGGATAATTTTAATACATTCCTTGTTCAATATGCTCCTTTGATAAGCCTGCTAGTATCCTTGGAGTATCTTTTTCTCAATCTCTCATTTTCCCCAATTTTTTTGTAGCTTGTTACTTATCAGCAAGCGTTTTTAATTTACTGCTAGATTTTTTGCTGCTACCCCGCTGTTGCTAATTATAAACTTTTTAAGTGGCTTATTGGGATGGCTGCGGTTGCTTGGGCACGTCGCGTATCCGCAGTGGTGTACGCCCAATGCCGGCGGCAAGTCATCAAGTGCTCTTCAACTTTTTTCTACTTTGCCAAGATGTTGCCAGCGTGTCCTTTTTACCCGAGGCCGGGGAAAATATATTATTTAAGGCGAGTAGTTTCCGCTTTAAGTATGCACACAGCGGCGTTTATGTGCATTGATAATGAGTAGGCCACCCGTTTTTTATGCTCTTTAAGCTGGCATAAAAGTTTGATTAATGTTTGCCCAGTCCGGGCATTTATACCAACTTTACTCTCCCTTATGCATATGCTTGTTTGGGCCGTCATAAAATGGCATTAAAAGCATAAACACACCAGTCGCTCCAAGCGACTTTTAACAGCCACCTCATAAATATAAAATTATACATAAATGGGCAACGAAAATCACATCACTTTTGGAGGGTAAAAAAAAGAAAAGTCGACCTTGCATTTTCAGCGGACACAGTTGATGTGATGGATCACAATTCGATTTTTAGTAGACATTAAGCTGGATCGCGTGTCCACGCCCACCGCATAAAAGCGGAAACATTTCTCACCTTCGCAACTAGGAAAAAACCGAAAAAAATATAGAAAATTGGGGAAAGTTCAGCACGAAAGGCAAACATGAAGGGAGCATGGACAGGAACATCTGCCAATGGGGGTGCGTCAAAGGAAATTTATGATGATAGATGGGGAAAAACAGAGGGAGCATCTTCAATATGCAACAAGCTGCCAAGTTGTTATAACGTCAGCGCAATCTTTTGGATATAAATATTGCCAGCAGGAGCTCCTTAAACGTGTATCAATAAATGAATTGACTTTGCCATAAAATATTCCATATTCCATCACCGGCAATTGCATCACAAAAAGAAATGGGCGGCGGGTTGTAAATATTTAATATGCTTTTTGCATGTTCCCCATGATAAAGTGCGTGGCGTTGGGCAGATTAATCATATCCCTAGGGGCATTCAGGAGCTGGATCCTAGCACACCTAGCTGCAGCTGTTCCAGTACCGAAAAAAGAAACCCATTGTTCTTTTTATAGCTTTTTTTTTGGTTTTTTTTTGTTTCTGCACATTATCAGCATAAATTCAAATAAAAAACGAGAGTAGCTGCTGTCTGTCGTCTGTGTAGCTAAATAAATGATGTTATAACAGAGCTAGGGACGAGCAGACTGACAGGACACACACACAGGTCCTGGGGCCCAGCCACCCAATCATATATTTCCAGCCCCCCCCCCTTTTTTGTTCGCTTCAACTTTGGCAATTTTTCTTGCGCCCCCCAAAAAGTTGACAACAGGCAAAGGACTAAGCCAGGACACGTATTCCAAGGGGCAGCAGCTGTCAGCCGGAGAGCCAGGACAACATGATGGAGCTCATCAACATCAGGATGGCGGGCTGTACTATATAGTCTTAGGCAAATGGAGCAACAAAATGGCCGACGAAGGATGAAGACGCGTGCCTGGCCAAAATCCCGAGGCGTGATTGATTAATATTATTCTCGGCTAATCTAACTTAAATGGGCCCCACACAGCAGACGTAGCCGGCAAATATTACTTATTCAGCAAGTTTTCCTCATTCTATTTTTTCTGCCCCAAATGTGCGTGAGTGCGTCTCGTTGACTACGCTCCATACATAATAAACACGTGGCGTGTTAAGTGCCGGGCACAAAACCAGAAATCCAAAAATATATACGCTTATTTCCGAGTATTTCATCTCATACTTATATGCACGAAAGGTAGACAACTCAAATAACCTTGTTATATGGAAATTTGTTATGCATAAAGAAACGGCAGCCGAGGCAGAAGCTCAAACTTTTCTTTGTCAGCAGAAAGATATAATAAATGTTGACACGAAACATAAGTGAGGTCTTGCCAGCACTTAACTCGGCCGAAAATATATAACTCCTCTCTCTCTTTGCAGCGGTTTTTATATTTTTTCTCACAATAAAAATTAATTAATCAAATGAAGTCTGTGCAAATGGCACACTGACAGCGTTTGTCCCGAGGCACTGAACTCAACTGATTGCTCACTTCAATCAATAAATGAAGCTCGTTATTAATTAATGCAAAAAAATGATGGCAAAAAGGCCGCAACAGCTGAGGCAAACAACTTTTCTGATGCGAATTGAACAACTGTCAGCAACATGTTGCTGCTGTCCTGCGCTTTTCCCCCCGAACCACCCGGAAAAACTACCGCTTTTCCGCCTTGAAGGCCCGGCATTTGACAGTTGGCTCATTTATTTCTGCAATTTTCCACCTGGCCAACAGCAACAGCAGCCGTTGAGTTGTTGACTTAATTAAAATAACAAATGATTTTCGGTTTCTATTAGGCCAAGGGTCACTGAAATTAATTAACTTCTAACGGGGTGTATAATTAATTGTGAAATAAGTTCAGGAATGGTCTTGATATTGCGTATGGTGAGATAAATAAAGCAAGCTGTCCAAATAATTAAAATTATATTAATGACAAAAGCAAACAAATAAATCCAGTTTATAGTTTGGTTGACATCTAATTAATTCTTATTGATTATGTTAACATGATAAAAATATTTCAGATTTTAATTAGGTTTTTGCAAACATAATAAATTATAACTTTTAATAATATTAAAAATACAAACGAAGTGGTGAAACTTCACTTAATCATGTTCAATTTTTAACTTGGCATAGCGAATTATTTTTTAGGAAAAGAAGGACGTTTTTTAAACATAATGGAGAATATTTTAAATTCCTTTAAAAAGTACCGCTATCATCAGAATATTTTCTTCACTTTACTTACCACAATTACGATTACCAAATATTGTCTTCAAGGACTTGGCAAACGCAATCCCTTCTCTTGGGCCAAGGAAATGGAATTTCTTTTGACGCCAGCTTGTTGCCAAGAATTTTTCAATTAATTTTTCGCCCAACCGCAAAAGGGGCCGCATCCTCTTCTGCCAGAGTCAGTTTATGATTCGTCTTCTTCGATCCAACCAGCTCCCAACTCCCATTTTGGGCGCAATTATTGTTTGCATTTCCCGGATGCAAAGTTTTTCATTAGTGCGAGGGCAAACAAAAAGGAAGAAATAATAATAAAGAAATGAAAATCGCACAAAGTGGAAAATCGGTGGTGAAAAGGGGCGAGTTCTTTGGCTGGGAAGCATTTGCAAACGTGCCGGTGGCATGCTTCATTGGCTTGTGCATTATTTGTGCAACCTGGGTTGCATCGTAAAAAATGCAGGAGTAGCAGGCTGCCACTGCAGCTGCTCCTGGCAGTGGGCAGGGGGCAAAGGGCAAAGGGCAGAAAGGGTGATGGTTAAAAGTGGGTGTTACGGGCTGGGCGTGCCGACACGGACATGCGAGAACAAGCCACAGTATTTATGGTCCTGTGGCTGCCGGGGACAGCAACGAGTAATGTTCAACCCCCCCTCGCAGGGCGTCGTCTGGCCATAAAACACAATCAAGCGTAAAAATACTGGGCGGGCACTTAACCCGGCCAACACCAGCAAAGGCAACAGCAACACCAACACCAAGAGCTACGACAACCACGACACGTCAACGGTTTTTTACCTTTTTATATATATGTATATATGCACGGTACTCAAAAAGGACCCTGGGTATATCATGTTCCTGAATTTATATGGATTCAACTAGGGGAAAAAATGTGAAAGCACCATAAAAGCAAACAAGGCACAAAGCAACTACATTTTCTATGCGGGTTTTTAGAATACGCAGATATGGTTTATTTCTTTATAAGCATCGTATATATTAAAAAAAGCTTTGTTTTGTATTATAAAAAATGATTAAATTCCTAATACAATAGAACGTTTGCAATGGAAGAACTAAAAATAATATATGTTAGTTTCATTACCAAAACAGATAGTATTTACCATAATTAAACACAGTTCTGTAAAGTACGGATAAATAAAATTACATTTCCATGATAATTTAATTTATTAAACATTTTGTGAGATGTTTAAAAACTTTATAAATATTAATTTCTAGAATAAGTCATTTAATTGCACAGTATGTCGAAGTTGGTAAGTTCAAAGGTGTTATATGTGTTACTGCCTCAGTGGTTGTTGCTTCTTGGTATTTAAATATTTTAAAATGTTTGCTTAGCAGCTCGGTGGCAGTGCTGTTGCTTTTTGTCGCTTATTTACTTATGCCCGTGTTGGCATTACGTATTAAAATTGCATGATTTTAATTGCACAGCTTGCAAAGGACGAAGGCAACATCATTTCAGCGTTTCTGCAACGGCTGCATTTAATGTTGCGCATACGCAACGTTGTCGCTGCACATAATGTTTGCGTTTGTAATTGAAAGGGCGGAAAAGATAGTAATGTCCGCAGCCCCGCCCACACAGCATATATGAGCCAGTAAATCCATAGTTTTCCCATGCCCCCATTTTCTGGTTAAATATTATTTTTGCCATTAGCCCTACTGTTCATTGCAGTCGCTTCCATTCCCGCCCCATTACATCCGCATCCGCATCCCTTTCATTTGCTGTGCTCATTTTGCCAGTTGTTTATGTATTTGTTTTCTCTGAATGCAGCTGCTGTTGCTGACTTTGTTGTTTTTGCGGTGCAGTTTCTTATTTCATGAAATGAAAAGCTAAACAGCACAACTCATTGTCTGGCACGTAACGATCCGAATCGCAGGGATGAGGATGTTGTTGCGGTTAAAGCCTTTGTTAAACTCGAAAC